>NW_027507785.1:111852429-112589929 GCF_037356315.1 Lithobates pipiens | reverse complement strand
CTTCCTTCTTAGACCAAAGGGATAGAACTTCTGTGTAAATAAATAATCCCTGCAGACTGCCAAATTTTTAACAACCTGTAAATGCAGGAAGTTTAACCACTTAAAGTCTAAATCCTTTTCGGACACTTCTTTCTTAAGTTAAAATCAATATTTGTTGCTAGAAAATTACTTGGAACCCACAAACATTATATATATTTTATTTTAGCAGAGACCCTAGGGAATAAAATGGCAATTGCTGCAATATTTTATGTCACACTGTATTTTCCCAGCGGTCTTTCAAATGCAATTTTTTGGGAAAAAAATTCACTTCAATGAATAAAAAAAAAAAAAAAACGTAAAGTTAGCCCAATTTTTTTTTTTTTGTTTTAATGCGAAAGATGATGTTAGGCTGCAAGAATCCTGAGAGAATTGTGATCTATCTTCAAGAGCAAGACCCCCTTATTATTTCTACGCAAATTTATAGAAAAAAAAAGTCGAGTATTATATAAACTGCATAAAATATCAGTTCTTACTTGCAATGTTTTTCTTTTCTATAAATTATTTTTAATCACTTGCATTGTGCCTTCAAACTTGCCAGAAAATGTTACTACTACTACTCCAGAAGAATCAATTCCTTACCACAGTTCTCACCATCTTCACCCCAACCCTTGCCTCACTACATGACCTTTTATGTAGCTGCCAGGGAAGGAGCGAAAGAGAATACTACAGAATATTCCTTGAAGGGCTGGAGCTACGGACATCACATCCATGATGGTGGTGCCAAGCAGCAGTCTCTGGGCTTTAGGAATGCATTTACAGCTAAATAAAATACATAAATTACAATAAGATACACATATAACCTTATGGAAAGATTTTGATGAAATGGTCTGGCAACAGGGTATTTTTAACCAGTAAGCAATATGTGAAAAATTTACATGTATGTGGGTAACCTGGGATAGCTTCTGAGGGAACAACAATAACATTCTGTACTTGGGCAGTACCCAATTTTGGTTTTACTGGTAATGACCACTGACCTACAAGAACATTATTACAAGGACAAAAAAAAAACAACAACTTTAGTCATAGGTAGACAAGTTATAAATCACATTTTGTACTTCTGAGAGCAAGAAACAAACATTGATAGATTTTAAAGCGGAATTCCAGCGAAAAATGGAAAATTCGCTTTAAGTACTTGGGACGTCTGACATGCCACATTTGACATGTAATTTTTTTTTGGGGGGGGGGGGAGAGTGGGTTTGTAGTTTTCACAGGTACCCTGCTCCCCCTTTCTCTCCTGGTGCCGCGGCACCGAGCGGAAGTTAATCTCTCCGCCTCCCTTCCTACAATCTTCTGGGAGACGTCACAGGTCCTAGAAGATTGCCTGGCCATTCACAATGTGGCTCGCGCATGCGCAGTGCGTGCCCACACTTGCAATGATGGTGCCGCAGAGAGGAGGGGAAGAGAAGCAAGGCTTCAGCGGCTGCATTGCTGGACCATGGGACAGGTGAGTGTGTTTATTAAAAGTCAGCAGCTACACTTATTGTAGCTGCTGACTTTTAAATGGGTGGAACTCCGCTTTAAGTAAGGCACAACAAGAACATTAAACAATGCAAAAAAAGTCTATATTACAACATAGCATTAAAAAACCTGTCATGTGAAACTGTTCTGTAAATGAACACGATTCTAAATATCCTTCTGTATAAATGTGGCAATATTAAAAACTACTATTGCTCCTCAAATTTCTCAACACAGAGAAAAAAAAAAAACACAGAACCGTGCATATATTTTTTTTTTGGTAAAAATGTAAAATCAAAAGTGTAAAAAAAAGAACAGTTTTAGGGATAGTGAACACAGCTTTTTTTGAGATCCGTTACAGTCAAGTTTGAGGTCTGTTTGGATTTTGCTGTGTTATTCCTCCAATCAATCTCCAGTCAATGTCACATGGGATTCAAAACACTAACACTTCACAATGTATCAAACTGTTCTCAAATGCCCATTTGCACTAGCTCCAGCAAATCCCTTATTATGTATCTAAAATTTTGAATTCTCTTCAAAAAATTTAAGCTGCCGAACTTTCAGATTGTAGTCATCATACTTCTCTCCAAGAATCTTCTGTAAACCCAACTACAAGAAAAAAAAAAGCCAAACATTATGTGTTGAAAGCAATGAAAAAAAATAGGAGACCATTTCTTTCCTAAATATTAACAAAAAAACCTATATCAGGACTTTATTTTTTTAAACAGGACCTGTCATTTTGGAGCTGACGTAATGTGCACAGGAAGGGATAGGAAAGGTCAATACTGTGTTTTCACTTCCTGTCTTCAAGATACAAGTGAATGAAAATCTGTACAAAGCAAGGGTAAAATCACTTTTTAACATTCTCCACTGGAAGATTTTCCCAACTGTAACATTTACTTTTCCCGTGACTCTGCTGTGTTTATGAAAATGGTCACCAGGACAAAAAAAAGAAGAAGAGGGTAAGCCTCCTCAATAAGAACACAGATAGCAATAAAAACCTGAAAGATGTGTTAACCCTTCCCTACTCCATCCAAAACGACACAAAAACAGGATTTTTCACTTACCATAAAATTACTTACAAAAATTCGTATGACAAGCTGTCTGCTGATTTTCAGTACGATTTTACAGCCGATTTTGCTTTTTTGTCAGACAAAAGCTGGATGTGCAGACTATAATTTTTTTGTGGGATGTGAACTCAACGTCCGATTTTTGTACAAAAAAAATCGTGAGAGCAAAACTATGCTTGCTCAGAAACGATAGAACACATACACAACTATTCAACACGTTAGGTCACATTTCTGACGTTGTATTCTGTCGTACGAAAATTTTCTTATTGTGAATAACCTCTTCACTTTCGACATGAGACTAGCATGCCACAAAAAAGGGACATTCTTCGTCCGAAAATCTAAGCGTGTGTATGAGGCTTTAGATTACATTTAAGAGGTCATCCAGCCTGGGGAAAAACAGCTGACTTTTACTATAAGGACACTTGCCTGTCCAGGGAGCTCACGATGTTGGCACCCCAGCTGATCTTCAGATTGACTGTCAGGTGCTGTCGCTGCCATCTCCACTAAGGGGAACCGGGCGAGAAGCATTTCAGCTTCATGGCCGGTTCCCTACTGCGCATGTGCAAAGCGCACAACGCTTTCCGATTGGCCTAGCGGTGGAGGAAGAAGGAGGGGGGCCAACTTCCGAGGGATGTGGCAGTGACGTCTCCCAAAATTGGGCACAGGGAGAAGTCACCTTGGGATGTTTTGGTGTAGGATATAGAGATTGGGAGAAAAATGTCCAGGTCAAGGTGAAAGGAAGAGACCATCCTGGGAATAAAAGACGTAATGGGCCTCAAGACAACCTTGTCTCTTTATAGGCATAAGAAAAGGTTCTTTAGGTTAAGATCACTTACTCAAAAACTCATATTTCAGGAGGTGATGACAGTGAGGAAGGTAACCTTGTGAGAAAGTGTAGACAAAAGGTATAACCTTGAAAGATTTAAAGGGGAGTTTCTGAAGATTTGGGAAATAAATGTAAACAAAACCCTGTACGAAGGCTTCACATTTAAAAATGGCACAGTGTTCTTTTCCTACCACCGGCCTATGACCTAAAGTGTTGTGGCCAGAGCTCAAACCTTAACCCTTGTGGGGTATAGTTAAAACCAATATTAAGCACACCCCAGGTTCCTTTCAAAAGGCAAAGCTGTAAACTTTCTGTAGCTGTGGTCCAGAAGTGAACCTGTGGCCCCACAATGCAGACAAGCAGAAGAGTGGAGCAAGGGCAATAAGCTCTATCCAGACAGCCTTCGCACTCCTAGTGCCATACACCCTAAGGATTCTTCAGGAGCAGGGTTCCTATAGATGGATGCAGCACAGCTCTGGACTTGCAAATCACTCTGTGGCAACCCACACACTGCACAAAGTGTCTAGGTGCCCGAAGAGTACAATATAGGCCAGCTGCGCTTCTTTCTCACAGTGGCATTTGGGCACAACCTCTGTGACCATGCAGAGGATCAGACAATCTGGAAAGCTGCAATATAGATCCCTCTCGCTCTGCAGCAACAACAGAAACTTGCTAAACAAATATGTTGATAGATCTCAAAGAAATGGTTTCCTTTTCTCACAGGAAAGAAGCAGAGCATACTGGGAGTGGATGTACTGAGTTGTTTTACAGGTTTGTATGCCAGTGTCTAATCTCTTGAAGGCAGAAACATAATCTAAAGTACCCAAATTACGTCACCCTGTGTTTCTTAATGACAATTAAGAAAAAAAATGGCTTTGTATTCCTATACAAGTCTATAGGAATACAAATCCCTCTTAAACTGGTTGTAAACCCTTATAGACCACTTTTGCCTACAGGTAAGCCTATAATAAGGCTCACCTGTAGGTACCGTGCATATCTCCTAAACCTGCACGGTTTAGAAGATATCCACTGTATCAGCACATGCTCACTGAACAAACAGACCGAGCGTGCCGTTTCTTCAGGTAATGTGGGGCTCCGGACAATCACATCGCTGGAGCCCGTAAACCCAGAAGTAACAATCCGGAGACATGTCGCCCGTCACAGCTGGTGCAAGGACTGCTGCACCAGCTTTGTTCTAAGGTATTTCATAATGAGCTAGTATGCGATGCATACTAGCTCATTATGCCTTTGTCTTGTAGGTTGTTTTTTTTTTTAATGAGTTTACAACCACTTTAAAGCAGGTCAAACAAGGGTCAATTGCAGGTCAGATGCACCAATTAATAAATGATGAATACTCTCAGAAGCATCTCAAACGGATGTTAAATTAATGCCATCAATGCAGTCAAAAAAGGGATAGAAAACCATGATAATGTTCTACAGAGAAGAGGCATACTGGTGGAGAGCACACTTGAACCAAGTTAATAAAAAGAAAAGTAAAGAAGTGTTGTTAAGAAATGGAAAGTACAATTGGGTGAAGACAAATAGCAAATAATAATGGTAAGAAGAAAGCAATATTGGAGTGAATTATCTTTTTTATTGATATTGCCTGTCTGCAATTATGTGTTAAAGTAGAACTATAGGCAAAACTTAAATTTTTAATTTTGGATATAGTAATTTATTTTACTTTCACTTTCAATGATAATAGCAAACAGGACAGCTAGAGAGGATGAATCTCATTAACAGGGGCACAGACAGCAAAAATAAACTAAAAAAAAAAATTGTTGCCTTTATTTGTACTTTAAAAAAAGGAAATCGAAACATTAGCTTATAGTCCCAATAGAGTTCAGGGTGACTACCAAAAAGGGCAAATGTATAATTATCTGATATAACAGTCTTTATTATGTATGTGTTTAAAAGATCTGTGTGCTAAGCAAGTCAGAGTAATTACACAATAACCTGTCAAGATAAAACATCAGCTTAAAAAAAAGAGATTTGTACTGAAACAATATGGAGGCTGCCACTACTGACCTATAGTTCATTGACAGCAGTGCGGCTGTCATGCTGAAGCAACTATGTAAATCTATCAACATTCTGACTAAACTTGCTGCATACTTGTCTGTGATCACAGACAATGAATGGGCAAACTTGCTGACCAAGCCTTATTTCTCCAGTGCTGCTTATGATCCACCTTCCTACTGTTTTATTTACAATACAGTGGTAGAGAGGTGGTTAAAGCAGAGTTGCAGGCTTTTGTTAGTTTATTAAAAGTCAGCAGCTACAAACCTACTCACCTGTCCCACGGCCCAGCGATGCGGCTGCCCGAAGCCTCTCCCCTTCCTCTCAGCGGTACCACCATAAAAACTGTGGGCGCCAGGCCGTGACAGCTTGCACCTTCTTGGGCAGGCACGCACTGCACACGTACGAGCCGCACTGCGCTCTCCGAGTGGACAGGCAATCTCCTCGGATCTGTGACGTGTCCCAGAAGATTGCAGAGATGGAAGGACCGCCTAGGAAGTCCCACTTAAACCTAGGCACCCTTCCCCCCCCCCCCCCCAAAAAAAATGACATGCCAAATGTGGCATGTAAGAGGGTGAGGAGTACTTAAAGTGGAAGTTCCACTTTTGGGTGAAACTCCATTTTAATAAAAACGACCCCCCACCACCCAGCTCACTTTTATTTTCATCAAAATAAAGAGTTTACATCCAATATAAACCCTCATAGTCCATCCATGTATAGAAACGCAAGTTCTACATACCTCTTTCCGTCTGTCATCTTCCTCATCCATGACATCATACACTTGTTCCAGGACCTTCACTCCAAGACCCTTCAAAACATCAGTTCTCAAAGCCTCAATCATTCTGCGGAACTTTTGTGGAACAGTTAAACTATCTGCATAAAACAAAAATGTTCTTAGACTAGTTGGAGTGCACAGCATCTGTCTACCAAATTTCTACACAGCAATTTAAAGGACCAGTGTACCTTTAACCAAATTATTAGTCCCCCCTAAACAAAATTGCATTAATACGCCCTGTTTACTCACCTCTTTTGCAGAGCTCCGGTCCTCTCCAGCATGCATCCAATGAAACAAAATTCCCTTTAGCACTAGCACCATGACTCTGCAATGGAGTAAAGTGAGCGGCATGGGTAGGGGTGGGGTAGTGCAGGAAGTTCTAGGTACACTTGCCCCATAAGGGGTGGCCATTACTGGCTCATAATCACAATCTATGTGGTGAATGTCAAGCACAAATGTTTGCCATCTGTATCAGGTAGATATGAAATATACAGTGAGGGGAAAAAAGTATTTGATGTCTGCTGATTTCGTACATTTGCCCACTGACAAAGAAATGATCAGTCTATAATTTTAATGGTAGGTTTATTTTAACAGTGAGAGACAGAATAACAACAAAAATATTGAGAAAAACGCATTTCAAAATGGATGTAAATTGATTTGCATTTTAATGAGTGAAATAAGTATTTGATCCCCTATCAGCAAGTTTTCTGGCTCCCAGGTGTCTCCTTTACAATTAAGAAGCTGTAATTAGGCGCACTCCCTTAAAGGGAGTATATAAAAGACACCTTTTATACACTCCCTTTAACCTCCCTGGCAGTATGATTATTTCAGATTTTTGGTGCTGAAAGCAGTACCATTATTTTGCATGGAACTTTGGCGTTTTATATTTTAGGCCTGTAATTCTTAGGAATAACTCGCTTAAATCTGTCCAAACCAAAGTCTAGTAGACATTCTGGGTATGATAAAGTTTGAAAAACTAAATCATAAATTATAATAAATAACTATAAATAATTATATCAAATAATAATAATAAAACTTATTCAATAATGTAATCAAATCAAAAACACTGACATTTTCTCAGTTGCAGAATTGTCGCCGTAATTACTTTCACTTTGATGACAGATCTCCCCACAAATCACTATCGCTCAATTCTGCGAGTGATTCTAATTTATTATCGTTTTCTAGCTGGTCTAAAACCGCTTTTGATGTAAAAGGACGGTTTTGGTTGCTATGGACAATCTCCAGTTTCCAGGCAGAAAGAACAGTTTTTATAATATAAAACTGCATGCTGGGCACTGGAGAAACCACAAGGGGCAAAATGGAGGTGAAATAATTACATACAGTAATGTAATCTGTAAGATTACAGTGCACTGTATGTGTAGTGTGTGTTTCACTTTTTAAATTTGGAGCCGTTCTCTGTCCCCGTGCGTCGCAACGCTCACAGGGAACGGAGCTCGGCTCCGTGATGAATTGAGCGGAGGATGAGCTGCTCACACTGCGGGGAGGACATCGCAGGATCCAGGGGATAAGGTAAGTAAGCTCTTCCTGGATCCTGCGATGCGATCCCGGGTCTGGCTTGGGGCTACCGCTTTTGGTTCTGAAATTCCACCCCGAGCCAGACTCGGGAATACCTCCAGGGAGCTTAACAGAGGCAATCAATCAGGATTCCAATCTCTCCACCATGGCCAAAACCAAAAAGCTGTCCAAGAATGTCAGGGACAAGATTGATTTCCTAAACACAGTTGGTGCGATTATTCGCAAATGGAAGAAACACAAAATAACTGTCAATCTCCCTCTGCCTGGGGCTCCATGCAAGATCTAACCCTGTGAAGTTTCAGTGATTGTGAGGACGGTGAGGAATCAGCCCAGAACTACACGGGGAAATCGTTATGCTTTGGGGTTGTTTTTCTGCTAAGGGGACAGGACAACTTCACTGCATCAAAGGGATGATGGATGGGGCCATGTACTGTCAAATCTTGGATGAAAACCTCCTTTCCTCAGCCACGGCATTGAAAATGGGTTGTAGATGGATATTCCAATATGACAATGACCCAAAACACACAGGGCCAAGGCAATAAAGGCATGGCTCAAGAAGATGCACATTAAGGTCCTGGAGTGGCCTAACCAGTCTCCAGACCATAATCCCATTGAAAATACGTGGAGTGACCCGAAGGTTCGAGTTACCAAATGTCAGCCTCGAAACCTTAATGACCTGGAGAGGATCTGCAAAGAGGAGTGGGAAAAAATCCCTCCTTTGATGTGCAAACCTGGTGGCCAACTACAAGAAACGTCTGACCTCTGTTGCCAACAACGGTTTTGCCACCAAGTACTAAGTCATGTTTTGCGAAGGGGTCAAATACTTATTTCACTCATTAAAATGCAAATCAATTTATAACTTTTTTGAAATGCGTTTTTCTGGATTTTTTTGTTGAAATTCTGTCTAACTGTTAAAATAAACCTACCATTAAAATTATAGCCTGATCATTTCTTTGTCAGTGTGCAAATGTGCAATATCAGCAGAGGATCAAATACCTTTTTCTCTCACTGTATAGTTATGGTTAGTTTTGTTGTAGCTAACAGGTGCCCTCTTGGCTCCTTTTTAGGTCTGTAGCAGTTACAGACTGTTGATAAAAGCCATTTGTTTTGCAAGCTTTGTAGATGCAATTTAGATGAACATGTGGAACTGGTTCAAAGAAGTGACTCATCTCAGATAGAGTCTGAGGTTTTAACCATATGTAGTAGCACTTTAAGTTTTAGGCAGTTTTTCGAAAAAAAAACTTTTTGGGACATGCTATAGCAAATTAAAAACTATTAATTATATTATTTTCACCTCGAGGAAGCCACCTGGTGTGGGCAAACCTGTTGATAAAATGTTTTTTTTTTTTAAATAAAAGTTACAATAGTAGTTAAATGAACCCCCTCCATACCCAAGGGTAAAACAAATCCTAATGCCCTAGCACAATTTAGTTTTCAACTTTGCCATGTGTTAGTAAAGCCGTACATATCACCACAACTGCTTTGTGCATCCAGGTGGATTATAACGCAAGGACAAAGTGGGCTTTCATTTGGTGGTAAATGGTAATGGATATCTGCTGATTTTTTTTTTTTATCACAGGAAAACTGGACTAAAAATATATAGTTATTTTTTTTTTTAACTGTAGCTGTAAATTTCTTGCTACTAACATAACCTTCCACCAACGAACAACCCCAAAATAAATTCTCCTGACTATTGCAGCAATACTACACTTTTTCGAATCAGAGGCTATCACAGCGATCAGGTGACCCGGAATTAGGAGTTCCAGGTTCCGATCATTAGAACGGGGCTCTTGGCAAGACCCTGGTCTCTGTGCTGGGTGCGTGGCATGCGTTGTGCTCCCAGCACAAGGGCAGGTACGCAAATATGTGGCCCCCATGGAATAAAGCCCATTCCAGTGGGGCAGCATATTTGCGTACGCTCGGAGCCAAGGGGTTAAGTTATGGTGGACAACAGAAAAAAAAGATACCCTCTCTTTTTACTTATATGACAGGTTAATCACTCAGACAAGAAGTTAAAACCTTTGCTATTCTTCAAAACACAAAAAGGTAACAGGTGGTTTTTGGTAGTAGTAATATGTAGTTTTTAATATTGTAAATAAAATGTATGTTTCAGTCCAGGAAACAACGAACACCAGTGGTTAATGCCAAGTTCCCCCCTTTTCCAGAAAATAGCCCTTGGGGTAGAGTAAAAAAATTAAAATAAAAAAAAAATCTGCGCAGCTTTGTAAAATTATCATTATTTTTATGGTTTTACCTGTAGGCCAATTAGATTCCCCCAGAAGCCTGGCTAAAAAACTCCTAGCTAGCAGACCCCACGTTCTGACTTGCTAGGATGTGAAAATTGCTCAATGCTCACTCCCAACATTGGAAAAAAACAGCTGGGTAGTACAGATTGTGTAAAGCAGGCACTACAAAATATTCAAACGGTGTAGTATAAAAAAAAAGTTTAATTAAACAAAATGTAGTCAAAATTGCATAGAATTACATCCACTTGAAAAAGTGCAATACCTTCCAAGAATAAAACACAAAACATACAGACAGTAATAAAATCAATCAGGGTGGTTTTCCAGGGTGATAGAGGGCACTAGTTGGTCACCCGACAGCAACTATTGTGATAACCCAACTGTGTGTCCAGTGGAATCAGTGGTGTCATGCTCGCTGTAGTAGCCTATGGAATGACACAGCACGGTCCTAAATAACCACTATGATGCACTGGAACAACAATGGGATCGCAAGTAACAAAGTTCAGACATGCGAAAAGCTTTTGAGCTTTACTTCAACTGAGTGGTAAAGGTGGCGCTCCAAATATAGACGTATGTGTTGAACATATATTCATGCTGATGGTGACTGCTAGTACTAAATGAAGCCGTGTATAACATGGATGTTTGTGTTCATTCAGAACCATATATCAGCCCAGTTTCATTCAACAGTAGTTCCTATATAGAAAAGCAGACAGCAGATAGACTCTCAATTAGAGCACAGTTCAGACAGGTGTATCCTGGAGAAGCCGATAGCAGCAGTAGTTCTATGCAAAAAAATTTAATGTACGATGCTGTAATTAGAACACAATCACCCAATCTTATCAATGATTGCTGCTCCAACGTAAGAAGTCCATTCCAAGTGCTCATTTTCCAAGGTGAAGTGTAAAGATGTTAGGGGAGATATCTCACAGCTTTAAAGCAATCATTGTTAGTAAGCTGGCGATAAGCAATTCATGCTGATCAAACTATACATTGGGAAGACAAAGCGACAACTTAGAATCCGGATCTGTGAACACCTGAGAGATATGGAAAAACCTCCCTGGCAAAGACGAAAAAGAAAAAAAAGACAAAGAGAAATCCCCTAGCTCAACATTTTAAAGAATGCCATGCAAGGAAAGCAAATAGACATAAAATAAAGGGGATTTTTGCACTGAACTTTTCCCCTAGAAGACGATAGTTCTTCTATGTAAAGAAAAATACTGGATATTTTGGATAGAATTTAAATACCTTAAATTACAAAGGGCCTGAACATAGAAATACATCTTAAAATGTTCCTTCATGACTAATCTAAGAAAAATCTATAAATAATTTTAAAATAACTGTGGAAATATCTGGAACTTGGAGCAAGATATTTTATAAAAAAAATAAAAAAATCTTACTATCATCTAATACAGTTTTTCTAAACCTTTTTACCTTGGAGGAACCTCTGGCAAAAAGTTTGAGATCTTGAGGAACCCCCAAAATAATGTTCACATCTATAGCTCACGGAAAATTGATCAGCGAGCTGTTGATAACAATTATTTGTAGAAATAGCATTAAATAAAAGAAAAAATATTAAAAGGTACCTATTTAATGTGAAACTTGTGCTTTCTTTTCCTGCATAGTTGATCCATTCAGGGGACATTACATGGGGCAGAGCACATGACAGGGGACATTACATGGGACAGGGGACATTATATGGGACATTATATGGAGCAGGGTTGCATGACAGGGGAAATTACATGGGACAGGGGGCATTACATGTGGCAGAGCACATGAGAGGGGACATTACATGGGACAGGGGACATTATATGGGACATTATATGGAGCAGGGTTGCATGACAGGGGAAATTACATGGGACAGGGGGCATTACATGTGGCAGAGCACATGAGAGGGGACATTACATGGGGCAGAGCACATGAGAGGGGACATTACATGGGGCAGAGCACATGAGAGGGGACATTACATGGAGCAGGGTTGCATGACAGGGGAAATTACATGGGACAGGGGACATTACATGTGGCAGAGCACATGAGAGGGGACATTACATGGGGCAGAGCACATGAGAGGGGACATTACATGGGGCAGAGCACATGACAGGGCACATTACATGGGACAAAGCACATGACAGGGGACATTACATGAGACAGGGGACATGACATGGGACATGACAGTGGACATTACATGGGGCAGGGGACAATACATGGGACAGGGCACATGACAGGGGAGATTACATGGGACAGGGGACATGACAGGGCACATTACATGGAGCAGAGCACATTACATGGGACAGAGCACATGACGAGACATTACATGGGACAGGGGACATTACATGGGACATGGGGTAGGGACAGACTGTTGGGCACATTGTGGGGGGACACAGGGGGGGCACACTTCAGTACTTGCTTTCTATTGCTGGTTTCAGAGCTCATTTCATATCTTCTCCAGTGGCGCGCTGTTCCCCCTCGGCCCCTCCTCCTCGTATCCTGTCCACCCCAGATGATGTCACATGCAAGCACTCGGGAAGGACAGGAGGGGAGGAGGGGCCTGCGGAGAACAGCGAGCTACAGCCAATAGGGTGCCAGCTGCTTCCCTGCCTATCTCTGCCTGTGTCTGCGATCCTCCTGTCAGCTGCCTGTGACCGACAGATCGCTGCGGAACCCCTGGGGACCCCGGTTGAGAACCACTGATCTAATATGTCTGTGCGTTGTATCTCAGCTTACTCTTGAAATATTAACTAGCGTCTCTTCTGAAATGATCTCTCCACAGTGGTTCATTTGTAGCAACTATAGTAGCAAACTCTATGAGAATATTAGAAAAGATTACAAAGTTTCTAATCTAGTATCTTTAAACTAGCTATATTTGAAGTGCAATTGGCAAAGATGACCACTCGAGGGAGCCAAAAGCTATAAAGAACCCTAAATGTAAAGGCAGAAGTTTTTTTTATATTAATGCATTCTATTCATTAAGATAAAAAAAACATGCAGTCTCTCCAGCACTCCCCTAATTACTTACCTGAGCCCCATCTCTCTCCAGATATGTCCACAAATGTCTAAGCCGTCCGGGACACTCCTCCTAATTGGCTGAGACACATCAGCGTTGCCATTGGCTCCTGCGGCTGTCAATCAAAGTCAGTTAGCCAATCAGGGGAGAGGGGGTGGGGCTGGGGTTCCATGTCTGAATGGACACACAGAGCTGTGACTCCACTCCATTGCCCCCTTAGTAAGCGGCTGACTGTGGGGGCACTCAGTAGGAGGGAGGGCGCAGGAGCAGCAAAGAGGGAACCGAGAAGAGGAGGATCGGGGCTATTTTTTTTAAAACAAGACTTTACAATCACTTTAAATAGAGAGCTCTTTCAAACCGTATGGCTAACTTGACCTATTGAAGTCGTCATGATGATTTAACATTAGAGGGCGTTTACAAAATACCCGCACTGAATGAGTATACAAGAAGCATCCAAATATTTCTGTTCTGAATAAGTCAACTGATTTGCGGAGGAAACGCACGCGTCAATAGTGGTGGTCAGTCCATAGGGGGTGCATGAGCACCGCCCCCAAATCTATTCACAAAAAAAATAAAAACTTGGTCACTTTAAGAGTGACAAGGCACACGGTGCTCTATGGGAAGCTTCTCAGCTGATTGCAAGCTGGGAAGCTGATTTGCCCATGTTTAGGGCATGTTCGGGGCGCAAGCGATGCGCCTGCAAACACTCCCACTATACAGTGATTTGTCTCTGTCCTTTAGTGCATTATTTCTATTGGCGGAATATGGTGGGCAGTGCTTTTTGCTTCACCACTTCCGGTTCCCTGTGGACAGCAAGGGGCCCGTTGCTGGTATCTCGCAGAACCGTACTGGAGTTTTCACTTATTCACCTCCCTGGAGATCGCTTACTCCTCACAGCATGGGACTGAATTCCTCTGAAGCAGCCAGCAACAGAGGATGTCACCATCAGTGAGTGTGTGGAACGGCTAGCCTCTGCCCTCTACATAGAGGACAGATAAGACTGTGAGAGTAAGGGATCGGGGGAACAAGTGCACTGTGTGTCTATAGAGAGGTGATACAATGAAGCCAGCAATGTATGTGCAGCTTCTTACTTTCTCACTTTCTCCACTTCCCCCTCTCCCTAGCCTACCTGTTTGGAATGTGTGGCGTGCTGGAAGACTCATACCTGGCTGTGAGGAGACCATGAACAAGTCTTTAGGAGGGGAGGGGGGGGGGGGGGTTGTACATGTCTACTGCCTGTGTGTATGCTACACTGAGACATGGGAGAATGCTGGTTGCATGCCAAGAGACCCCTCCACCACTGTATACACAGCATATCACAGTACTCAGGGACCCCAATAGACAGTCCCTGACCTGGAAACAAGTCCCTCTCCTTCACCCACTACTGTGTATGGCATTGTCCAGGTCCCTGTTTAACCGCTTCAGCAGATTTACCCCCCTTCATGACCAGGCCATTTTTTGCTATACGGCACTATGTTATTTAAACTGACAATTGCGCGGCCGTGCAGAGCTGTACCCAAATAAAATGTATGTCCTTTTTTACCCACAAATAGAGCTTTCTTTTGATGGTATTTGATCACCTCTGCAGTTTTTATTTTTTGCGCTATGAGCAAAAAAACAGCGACAATTTTGAAAAGAAAAAAAACAATGAAGTAAAGTGGACGGGCCGCCACTGCCAGGGACACACCACTTCATTCCAGGGACACTCCACTTAATTCCAGGGACATGCCACTTCATTTGACGTGTTTTTCATGCGACAGCAAACGTGGCAAAAAAAAAAAAATCAGGTGTAGTGACAGCCCAGGCTGGAGGCTCTGTTTGCAGGTAAGGAACTTGGAGAGGTTTGTTTGCGCCCCCCCCCCAAAATGTTTTCATCATCAGCCGCCACGGAGCGTCAATGGAGTGACGTCATCACACCAGAATGTGGAACCAGCGTATTCGCATGCCAATCTACACACATTCACAGAGCAGCAAATAGCCGGCAGTCTTTACACATAATATGTGATGGTATCTCAGCAATCGGGACAGGCCTTGGAGAGACTGACAGCTGCTTTAACCTGGCATTTCCTAACTATAAGCAACTTGGCCAACTGTGTGAGAAGCGCAAGAAACCTGAACTGTGCAAAGGAGGAAAAGCAGTAAGCAAACTACACCTTACAGCAGTATTACAAGCATCTGCAGCTCTGCTTATTTCTGCCATCTCCCTTCCAACTTGCTTATAGTCACGCTATGCTAGTGTGGCACTTAACAGCTATAAATAACAAGATATGAGCTGTGTGAGGAAGGTAGATACACCTCATAGGAGGTAGAACGAACATCTGCAGCTCTACATATACACACATAATAAATATATATATACACACACACACACACACACACACACACTTTGCTTCCTTCCAATCTATCTCTATACATGCTTCTCACCATTTAAAAAAGGCATAAACAGCTTATCGCCAGCTTACTAACAATGATTGCTTTAAGGCTGTGAGCTATCTCCCCTAATATCTTTACACTTCACCTTGGAAAATTAGCACTTGGAATGGACTTTCTACGTTGAAGCAGCAAGCATTGAAAAGATTGAGTAATTGTGCTCTAATTACAGCATCGTACATTACATTGTTTTGCATAGAACTACTGCTGCTATCTGCTTCTCCAGGATACACCTGTCTGAACTGCACTCTAATTCAGAGTCTATCTGCTGTCTGCTTTTCTATATAGGAGCTCCTGCTGAATGAAACTGGGCTGATATATGGTTCTGAATGAACACAAACACCCAACATAACTAGTTTGTCATATATGGCTTCATTTAGTACTAGCAGTCACCATCAGCATGAATATATATTCAATACATACATCTATTTCTTGATCATACATCACGGGACACAGGAGCTTCATTACATAGTGGGTTATATAGGCACCGCTTCTCGGCCTTTTGGCTAAGATCAAGTGTAGTATCTGTTCTTATCAGTTGCCAAAGGAGGCGCTGGTCCATCCCTATTTGAGAGGGTTTGGGTGGCGCTCTCCGATGGTGTAATTTGCATCCCGAAGGATGGTTTCGGTAGGGGCCACGTCGTGCTGCCCGACAGTAAACTGGGGGCCGATGCATGGTTGAGTCTGAGCCATCTGGAAGGATGCCCCTGGTGAGGGCAGGTGCTGCCTGGTCGGATCCAGAGGGCCGGGTTCCCGGCCTCTGGTCTGGATTGGGGTAGTTCTAGCCCCGGGCAGTTTTTCGGAAAGGAACGCTGGTTACTCTTTTTGGCTAAGGGGGAGTGCCGGTTAGTACATCCGAATATAATTAGGAAGGAGTGATGGGAGCGACGGTGGAGCCTGATGGTAAAGGGCTCTCACCAAGCTTCCTGATCTTCATGCCTTCCTGTCTGGGGTGGGGGCTGCTGTGGTCCAGCTCAGATGGAGTTCTCCTTTCCCCCCTGAATCCCGTGGCCCTCGTGCACGTGCGCCGGGCGTGTTCCCGGCCTAATGGAGGAGGGGGGGTGTGGTTGTGAGCCATGCACGTCAGTGTGCAAGGCGCTGTACTGCGCAGGCACCAGGCGGCAGATTTAAAAAGCCCAGAGCGTCAGGGGGCTGTAAGTGGAGACACAGGAGCTGTGGGCAGTAAGCATCCGAGGGGATTGGATCCAGGCAAACCTTAGACACCTACTCAGCATCAGGTTGTGCAGTTTAAGCATATATATTTATTGTGAGACTTTAAGCACAACAGTGATTGCACTTGTACTAGTACCTATGCTTTGTAGCTTAGGACTATGTCTCCTCGTAAGAGGGTCTCAGGGGGAGGTAGCAAAGGCACTGGTAAATCACCGCCTAGGTCCAGGGGTTCTAAAAGTGCCTGTAAGTTACCATCCCCCCCTGCAAGACTGGAGCCAGCCTCTCAAGATGAGTCAGTGCCCCTGTCAGGTTTTGCAGCCTCTCCTAATGTCCCAGCCCCGGTTTATGTCACTGAGGACTCCCTTAGGGCTACATTGGAGGGTTTTGAAGGGAGAATAATGAATTTTATTTCTGCTTCCCTGAAAGATAGCAGGAAAAGGGGTAGATCCCCTCCCTCTGCTGAAATTCCTCTCTCAGATAATTCTTCTGAAAATGAGGAGAGTTCCCTCTCTTGGGACAGGGATCATGAGCAGTCGGATGAATCAGAGGAAGAGGAGAGAGTCCCCTCCTCCCAGGCGCTCAGAAAAGAGGTGCAGTATTATACTGAATTGGTGCGTACCACATTCAGAATGCCTGCTGCTGAAGTCGCTACGTCCTCTGTTTCTTCCCTGGAAGTCAGGAAAGCCCCACAGACTGCCTATTCCTTTCCAATTCATCCCTTAATGGATGAATTGTTGTATGAGGATTGGGGACATCCCGATAAACTGTTTGCTCCTCCTAAAAGGTTTTCTATGCATTATCCTCTGGAGGAGAGTTTCACCAAGAAGTGGGGGGTCCCATCTGTTGATGTGGCTGTTTCTTGCGTGAATAAAAACCTGACTTGTCCCTTGAATAATGCGCAGGTATTTAAAAGATCCAACTGATAAGAAGCTGGAAACCTTATTAAAAACCTTCCTTTTCCATGACTAGCGCTGTAGTGCAACCTACAGTCGCAGCCGTGGGGTTGTGCCAGTTCCTCAAGGAACAGGTTAAGCAGATGCTTGGGCTCCTTCCCAGCGAGGAAGTAGAGAAGTATGCAGAATTGCCTCATATTCTGTGTTTCATGATTGATGCAATTTTGGATTCTGTCCAACAAGCATCACGTTTGTCCCTCATGTTGGTACACATGCGAAGGGCCCTATGGCTAAAGAATTGGGCAGCTGAGCTATCATGCAAGAAGCATTTGATTGGGTTCCCGTTTAAAGGGGAACGTTTGTTTGGAGAAGATTTAGACAAATTCGTCCAAAAAATTTCAGGGGCTAAATCTACTCTCCTTCCAGTCAAAAGGAGCAAGCGTCCTTCATTTAGGCGTGCTCTCTCTCCCGGAGCATCAAGCTCTAAGCAGTGGCGAGGGCCTTCTCAACCCTCCTCTACAGGAAAGGCTCAGGGCCGAGCCCAGGGGCAGAAAAAGACTTGGGGGCAAAAGCCTGCTAAGCAGAGCCCAAAAGCTTCCTTGAGAAGGGGTGCCCCCGCTCGGCCGAGTGGGGGGAAGGCTCCTGCAGTTTGCAGGAGCCTGTCGGGAAGAGATCCGGGACAAGTGGGTGATCTCTTCGGTATCTCTGGGCTACAGGCTAGAGTTTTAGGAGATTCCACCTTCTCGCTTTCTAAGGTCAAGGATCCCCAGGGATCCAGTGAAGCAAAAACAAAAAAAAAAGAACAGGGTTCAGGGTTTTACTCAAATCTCTTCACCGTTCCAAAGCCAAATGGAAGTGTCAGACCTATCCTAGATCTGAAGGATCTGAACCATTTTTTACACATCCGGTCCTTCCGAATGCAGTCAATCTGCACTGTGGTCTCCTCCCTGCAAGGGGGAGAGTTTATGGCATCAAAAGATATCAAGGATGCATATCTCCATGTGCCAATTTTTCCCGCACACCAAAAATTTCTAAGGTTCGCGGTAGAGCGGCGCCATTTTCAATTTGTGGCCTTGCCAATCGGGCTTGCTACGGCCCCTCGAGTCTTCACAAAGATTCTGGACCCTCTCTTGGCAAACCTAAGAGCTCAGGGTATAGCCGCCATGGCTTATCTAGACGATTTGCTTCTCATGGAGAAAACAGTAGCGTTCCTGAACCACAGCGTCACCAGAATGCTAGAACACCTGGAACGCCTAGGTTGGATCATAAACCTAGAAAAGTCGTCCCTACAGCCTGCCACCAGGTTGGAACACCTGGGTATGATCATCGACACCGCTCAGGGCAAGGTGTTTCTTCCAAGGCCAAAGGCCTTGGCCATTGGGGATCTGGTGCGCCTAATTCTGGGCAGGAGAGCTTCCCCCATTCGATTGTGCATGAGACTGTTAGGGAAAATGGTCGCCTCCTTCGAGGCCGTCCCATTCGCCCAGTTCCACTCAAGGCCTCTGCAAAGATGCATCCTTGCGGCTTGGAACAGGAAGCCCCAATCCTTGGATCTTCCTATGCGTCTATCCCCAGGGACACGAAGGAGTCTCATCTGGTGGTTACAAACCAAGAATTTGCTGAAGGGCAAAACTTTTCTTCCTCTTCCATGGAAGATTATCACGACAGATGCCAGCCTGACAGGCTGGGGAGCAGTGTTGGAGGAGACGTGCTTGCAAGGGAAATGGTCTGCAATCAAGAAGCTATTGCCCATAAATGTCCTGGAGATCCGGGCAGTTTATATGGCTCTCATAAAGTGGTCTTACAGACTACAAGGTCTACCTGTTCGGGTTCAGTCCGACAATGCCACAGCAGTGGCTTATATCAATCACCAGGGCGGTACCAGGAGTCTGGTGGCCCAAAAAGAGGTGAATCGCATACTTGTCTGGGCGGAAAAGCATGTTCCGTGTCTTTCTGCAGTCTTCATTCCAGGAGTGGAAAATTGGCAGGCGGATTTTCTTAGCTGCCAGCAGTTGTGCCCAGGAGAATGGGCTCTGCACCCCGACGTGTTTCGGAACATGTGTCACAGGTGGGGTACTCCAGACGTAGATCTGTTTGCATCCAGGTTCAACAGGAAACTGGACAATTTTGTGTCAAGGACAAGAGATACACTTGCTCAGGGGTCAGATGCTCTGACAGTTCCCTGGGATCAGTACAATCTGATCTATGCCTTCCCCCCGAGCCCGCTTCTGTTGCGGTTCCTGGGAAGAGTCAAGAGGGAGACAAAATCGGTCCTTTTGGTGGCCCCGGCTTGGCCCAGGCGACCGTGGTACGCAGAGATCATGAAGTTGGCAGTAGGCAGGCCATGGATCCTCCCTCTCCGGCCAGATCTGCCCTCACAGGGTCCAATTTACCATCCTGCTTTACGCAGTCTGAATTTGACGGTTTGGCTGCTGAGACCCACATTCTGAGAGACCATGGCCTTTCGGGGCCAGTCCTTTCTACTCTGGTCAATGCCAGAAAGCCGGCCTCAAGGCTTATTTATTACAAAATCTGGAGGGCATATGTTTCCTGGTGTGAACTCAGGAAATGGCATCCTAGAAAGTATGTCATTAGGAGGATCTTGGCCTTTCTCCAGTCAGGCCTAGAAATGAATTTGGCCATAAGCACTATCAAGGTGCAGATTTCGGCCCTGTCAGTGTTTTTTCAGAAGCCACTTGCATCGCATTCCCTGGTGCGGGCTTTCATCCAGGGGGCCATGTGGATAAGACCGCCAGTCAAACCTCCGGTATGCCCATGGGATCTGAATTTGGTTCTCTCGGCTTTGCAGGGGCAACCATTTGAACCTTTGCATCTGGCTTCATTAGTTCTCCTGACTAAAAAATTGGTCTTCTTGGTAGCCATATCTACGGCTAGAAGAGTATCAGAGCTAGCAGCTCTTTCCAGCAAGGAGCCGTATCTAATTATTCATAAGGACCGGGTGGTCATGCGTCCCAACAGGTCCTTTCTACCTAAGGTAGTTTCGGGATTCCATTTGAATCAAGACGTAATCCTACCATCCTTTTTTCCGGACCCACAGTCCGCAGAAGAAGAATCTTTGCACACTTTGGATGTGGTTAGAGCAATCAGTATATATCTTCAAGCAACTGCTCAGATAAGGAAAACTGATTGTTTATTTTGCCGGAAGGCCCTAGGAAGGGCCAAGTGGCGTCACAATCCATTCTCTCAAGGTGGATTAGACAGGTTATTTCTCAGGCCTATAGTGTAAAGGGGAAGATTCCTCCTTTTCAAGTGAAAGCGCACTCTACTAGGGCTGTAAGTGCTTCTTGGGCAGTGCATCACCAGGCCTCCCTGGCTCAGATCTGTAAGGCTGCAACTTCGTCATCAGTCCACACATTCACCAGATTCTGTCAGGTGGATGTCAGTGGGCAAGAGGAGATCGCCTTCGGGCGCAGTGTACTGCAGGCTGCAGTTTAGGTCCTCCGGTCCCTGGCGGTCTATAATTATGATCTGTGTCTCCCTCCCCTCAATCTGAGCATTGCTTTGGGACATCCCACTATGTAATGAAGCTCCTGTGTCCCGTGATGTATGATCGAGAAAATTGGATTTTTATATACAGCTTACCTGTAAAATCCTTTTCTTGAGAGTACATCACCGGACACAGGGCTCCCGCCCCTCTTGGGTTTTACGTGGTTTCTTATTGCTTTGCTACAAAACTGAGGTGCCTCCCATATGGGAGGGGTTATATAGGGGAGGAATTCTCCTTAATTGGGGTTAACCAGTGTCCAATCACCAGAGGTGCCTATATAACCCACTATGTAATGAAGCTCCTGTGTCCCGTGATGTACTCTCAAGAAAGGGATTTTACAGGTAAGCCGTATATAAAAATCCCATTATTTGAAGCACTACCTTTACCACTCAGTTGAAGGAGAACTCAATCAATTAAAAGGCTTTTTGAATGTCTGAACTTTGTTCCTTGCGATCCCATTGTTGTTCTAGTGAATGGTTATTTAGGACCGTGCTGTGTCATTCTGTAGGCTACTACAGCGAACATGACACCACTGATTCCACTGGACATACAATTGGGTTATTACAATAGTTGCCAACTGTCAGGTGACCAACTGGTACCCTCTACAACCCTGGAAAGCCACCGGAATTAATTTTATTACTGTTTGTATGTTGTGTTGTTTAATTCTTGGAAGGTATTGCACTTTTTTAAGAGGATGTAATTTTACATAATTTTTTTTCATTGAACTTTTTTCATACTACTGCTTGGATATATTTATTTTTGTTTTGTAGTGCCTGCTTTACACAGTACTACACAGCTGTCTTTCCATTTTAGTCCTTTGGTCATACCACAACTAGTAGTCGACCCCTCAATTACTGGGTGATATTCACCTATCTTTTTGTATTTACTCCCAACATTTCAGGAGTTAAAAACAATTATTTTTGCATCCTTGCAACAAAGCAGGGTGTGGGGGGTTGCTAGCTATGAGTTTTGATGATGATTTTAAATATCTACTGCAGCTCCTTGACTTCCATAGGCTATTTTCTGGGAAAGGTGAACTTAGCCTTTATAGGTGTCATTAGGGTTTATGCTGCAGACTGAATTGCCCTGAGTGACTCCACAAATATAAGCTAATATTTTTCATTAGGAAGGGGCTATTGATTCCATACCTGATGGTATGTCTTGGAAAAAGACATCTGCTTGGCCTTCATCAGCTCTTCCGTGTAACATTAATGTGTCTCTATATTTCCTGTGGATTCTAAATTCATCACGAGGACCCGGTGACTGTTGACCTCTGTCCTTTTCCATGTGTAATGTTTGTGTCATTAGATCTACCAAGTCATTCATATCTCCAGAGTCTGAGCTTTTCCTTAAACCAAAAGGGGGAAAAACATCAACATCTTTGCCATAAGCGATATGTAAAAAAAAAAAAAAAAAAGAAATGTAACCAAACCTCTGCGCATAAAATTGAAATTATAAATCAATAAAGCATTTTTTTTCACTTGCATTATAATACAATAAGATGTTTTTGGATCTGCATGAAAAAGTAATATTGAAATAGCTGAGGTGGTTTGCGTAAACTGTGCTCTAGTACCCCAGTGCTGCAACAGTACATTTATGACAAATTAAGCATTTAAAGTAAAGCTGTCAGAGAAGTATGGGGTTTTCACTGTGGCTATCTATCTTAAAACGCCAATTACTTAGCTGTTTCTGGCTGCAAAACTTCAGATTCACAAAAATTTTTATCAAACCCCTGCACACTGCTATAGCCTCTATAGAATATATTTGTTTGAACGTATTGCAATAAATGCTGAAGCTGGCCAACAAGCACTCTATGGCTAGTCCCTATATTACTGTGCAAAATGCCCAAACACGGACTAGCTTGCTTTTGTTTTGTTTTTTTAAACAAAAAAAAATTACAATTGCCGAAATAATGTATATATCTCGTGATTTAAAGGTGTTGTAAACACTCGTGTTTTTTTTCACCTTAATGCATTCTAAGCATTAAGGTGAAAAAAATTCTGACACTGTCTAGCCCCCACCCCCGCTTTACTGAGCACGTTCTCTCCCCTAGGCGGAGACGCGCTCTTCTTCTCTGCCCGTTGTCTTGGCTCTTGATTGGATAGATTGATAGCAGCGCAGCCATTGGTTCCCGCTGCGGTCAATCAAATTCAATGATGCGGGTGCGGGGCCGGGTCCCGCTTTCTGTATAAATACACACAGAAGCAGGACTCGGGAGCGTGCCCACATGGGTGTCCACCAAGGAGAGTGATTCTCCAATGTGGACACCTGTTGCGGGGAGGAGCTACCAGCACCGCCGGGGGACCCCAGCAGAGGATGATCGGGGCCACTCTGTACAAAACAAACTGCACAGTGGAGGTATAACATGTTTGTCATTTTATTTTTATTTTTTAAAACAAGGGTTTACAAACCCTTTAATCAAAGAGAATGAAGGCAAAAAAAAAATCACTGTAGTATTGGCAACTTACATTGCATACGGAAAGTATTCACAACGCTTCACTTTTTCCACATTTTGTTATGTTACAGCCTTATTCCAAAATGGATTGTGATCATTATTTTCCTCAAAATTCTACAAACAATACCCCATGACAACAACGTGAAAGAAGTTTGTTTGAAATCTTATGTATAAAAATCACATGTACAGTACATAAGTATTCACAGCCTTTGCTCAATACTTTGTTGAAGCAAAGTAGCAGCCTCAAGGCACCAGTTACAGCCTCAAGTCTTTTTGAGTATTATGCTACAAGGTTGGCACACCTATTTTTGGGCAGATTCTCCCATTCTTCTTTGCAGGATCTCTCAAGCGCCAACAGGTTGGATAGGGAGCGCGCTGGTGCACGGCCATTTTCAGATCTCTCCAGAGATGTTCAGTCGGGTTGCATTCATCTGTCTACGGGACAACTCTGTGAATGTGCTTGAGTGGCCCAGCCAGAGCCCACACTTCAAACCGATTGAACATACCATTCCAGATGTATCTGGTCCATCTGAAAAACTGACTGGCGGATCCGATCGTTTTTCAGTGAAACAGTGAAAAAAAAAAAAAATTACCTTTTAGAGGTTTCTTAGGGGAAGGTGTTGTGACAGCCTGCAAGCATTTCTGAACAAGATCAGCATTAGTATGTCCCTAAAGAATGGCTAAGGATGCACGCACTTCCCCTTATTAACATGAAATGAAAAATCCATCTTCTAAACATTTTGTTAGGACAGTGTTTAAATCTAGTTTACAACTGATAATGAGATCTTCCAGCACAGTACAGACAGGATTAATAGTGACAAACACAGCTTTCCAGTCCCATCATAAACAAAAGACAGCTACAGTGCTTTGAAAAAAGAATTTCTAAAGGTTAAAAATATTATTTTTTAAATGTGATTCTCTGGACATGAGTAGTAGCCATTTTTTTTTTTTTGCAGCTATACTGCAGCAGGTTGGCTTCCCTGCACGAGCCAACGTAGCTGTAATTGGCTCTTTAAGATGCCTCCAGGGGCACACACATGCAAAGTGTGTCCCCAGAGCCGATACGAGTGCCCAGCGAGCACGTTGACCGCCGGGCACCTGCCATTGCTTGTGACAGAGCGAGAACCGGGACCTGTGTGTGTGTGTAAACACACATATCCCAGTTCTCTGAGGGGAGAGGAGAGAGATCCAAGTATGAACACCGATCTCTCCTCCCCTAGTCAGTCCCATCCTCCTTACAGTTAGAACACACCTAGGGAACACAGTTAACCCCTTGATCGCCCCATAGTGTTAACCCCTTCCCTGCCAGTGACACTTACACAGCAATCAGTGCATTTTTATAGCACTGATCGCTGTATAAATGTTACTGGTCCCAAAAATGTGTCAAAAGTGTGCGATTTGTCCGCTACAATATCGCAGTCCTGATTAAAAAATAAAAAATTGCTGATTGCTGCCATGATTAGTAAAAAATAATAATAATAAAAAATGCCATAAATCTATCCCCTATTTTGTAGACACTATAACCTTTTAAAAATATTTTTGACTGTAAAATCAATTTCTTGGAGTATAGTACAAGACCCAGGCTTTTTCTTAGACTACTGGGTTATATGTTGCTACTTTCAGGTGACGGGACACTGGCAAACAGAACTGTTAGGACCTCCATATAACCCCTCCCAACTGTTATCCTCAGTTTTAGCAAGCAAAAATGATTAGCAAAGAGAGGGGAGGGTCCTGTATCCTGTACTTTATTCCAAGAAATAGATTTTAAGGATGTAAAAAATCCATTTTTCTTGACTGTACAGCACAGGACACAGGCTTAGGTCTTAAATTACCAGGATGTCCAAAAGCAATAAATAAAAAGTGGGATGAGAAACATAAAAAACAAACACCAACAGGCCAAAGAAACGAAACATTGGTATAATGCAGCACTTTACGTCTGAAGCTGGTATCGGCAGAGGTATAAACATACTCCTGGTCAAAGTTGGCAAATGTGTGAACAGAATGCTGGGTGGCAGCCTTACAAATCAGCAAAACAGATGCTTAAAGCGGGGTTCCACCCTAAAGTGGAACTTCTGCTGATCGGAACCCTCCCCCCCTCCGGTGTCACAATTGGCACCTTTCAGGGGGGAGGGGGGTGCAGATACCTGTCAAAGACAGGTATTTACACCCACTTCCGGGCATAGACTCCCGTGGGAGTCTACGCCATTTCCTGTCCTGCTGCGCTGTCTGCTGGGACATACACGGGTCTCAGAGACAGCGTGGACAATTCCTATTGCGCTGCGCGACTCGCACATGCGCAGTAGGGAACCGGGAAGTGAAGCCGATTCGCTTCACTTCCTGATTCCCTCACCTAGAATGGTGGCGGCAGCAGCCGAGAGCCGAGCGATCGATCGGCCTCGGCATCGCTGGACCCCGCGACAGGTGAGTGTCCATTTATTAAAAGTCAGCAGCTGTAGTATTTATAGCTGCTGGCTTTTAATATTTTTTTTGTAGGTGGAATCCCTCTTTAAAGCTGAAAAACCCAAAAAAACTCACACAAACTTAGTGAAGTGGGCCTTAACAGGAAACAGAAGAACCTTATCCTCTAGGGATTAGGCTTTAAAGTGGTTGTAAAGGTAGAAGTTTTTTTTTATCTTAATGAATTCTATGCATTAAGATAAAAAAGCCTTCTAGTGTGCAGCAGCCCCATTCAGCCCCCCCTAATACTTACCTGAGCCCTCTCTCTATCCAGCGTTGTCCACAAGTGTCTCAGCTGTCCACGATTCTCCCTCCTGATTGGCTGAGACACAGCAGCGGCACCACTGGCTGCCGCTGTGGTCAATTAAAGTCAGCTAACCAATCGGGGAAGAGAGGGGGACGGGGCAGGGCCGGGGCTCCATGAATGGACACAGAGTTGTGACTTGGCTCAGGTGCCAACATAGCAAGCTACTTGCTGTGGGGGCACTGAACAGGAGGGAGAAGCCAGGAGCGCTGAAGAGGGATCCGAGAAGAGGAAGATCGGGGCTGCTCTGTACACATTCACTGCAACTGAGCTGGTGATAACATATTTTTTTTTTTTATAGGGAAAATAAAAAAAACAAGACTTTATAATCACTTTAACAATGACCTGACCTGAAGAGGCCAAGGGAAATTTGAAGCTGGAGTATGTCAGAGTACCAAAGCCTCCTGGGCCTGTTCAGTGCCACAAAAATCCCCAGAACACTTTCCAACATGATCCTACAAAACAGTCATGGAGGAATCTTTAGTGGCATTTGCTGTTGAGAAACAGAATGTAATGCTTCACACAGGTAAGAATTAGGTTTGCTTCCATCTCGACTGTGACACCTCCTGTGCCTTCTTGATGGTTGATGTCTGCCATAGCTGTGGCGTTGTCTGGCTGAACCTGCTTCAGAAGTCCCTGAAGCTAAGACAATCGAGTGTTGAAGGGACAGTTGGATAGCTCTGAGCTCCAGAATGTTTATTGGAAGTTGAGATTCCTCCATCGATCTGATACTCTGAACTCTCAATATTCCGAAGACTCCTTTCCAGTCCAATAGACTGACATCTGTTGTGAGAATCTCCCAAGTTAGCGGAAGAACCGACTTGCTCAATTCCAACACCAGATTCCAGTTGTGTCATGGAGGCAGGATGTCAAGTTGCAGAGGTCTGGAGTGAAATTCGGCAAAAGCCAATGCCTCGAATGAGCCTACCATCAGTTCCAGTGCCCTCATACAAAAGCGCAGTGGAGACATCTAAATTGAAGTATTCATGCTTAAGAGCAGAGAGATATGATCTTTTCCAATGAAAGAAAGACCCAGGTCTGATATGTTTTCAGGATCAGTCCCAAGTATTCCAGATCATAAGCCAAACACAGAGCAGAATTGAGGTTTTAAGATCCAACCAAAGTTCTTCAGAATCTGCACTCAATTCCATTATATGTTGGCAAACAAAGTCTACACACCCAGAAAGTGAAGATGAGCCAGAATAGGGGCCAAGTCTTCTGCGAAGACCTGAGAAGAAATGGATAGGCCGAACGATAGAGCCACTAAATGAAAATGATAGTCGGCCACCACAAAATGTAAAAATAGGAATGTGTAAGTAGGCAAGTTCAGAATTTGAAGGAAGATGTTCAAGCACTTCAGGTCCAGGATAGGTCGAAAATCACCTTTGGCTTTTGGAACGATGAACAGGTTGGTGTAAAATCCCGGAAACTACTCTGCTGCAGGCACACAAATGACCCATATGATGACCAATTGGTGAAAAGCAGCATGCAGATGCTTCAACCTCTGTGAAGAATGCAGATTAGAAGGCATGAATCTGAGAGGAAGGAGAGAGCAAAACTCCATCCTGCACCCCATGGAGATGACGCAGAGGTCTGGAATGTCTCTAGCCCAGAAGTCCGAGAAAGCCAACAGGTGCCCCCCCACCCCCACTTGAATTAGGAGAAAGCCTAATCAGAGAAGCTTGGACCTGAGCTTAGCTAGCTTGGGTGTATAGGGCCTGTGACAAAAGACATGGCCAAGGCAACAAAGGAGTGGCTCAAGAATAAGCACATTAAGGTCCTGGAGTGGCCTAGCCAGTCTCCAGACCTTAATCCTATAGAAAATATGTGGAAGGAGCTGAAGGTACGAGTTACCAAACATCAGCCTTGAAATCTAAATGACTTGGAGAGGATCTGCAAAGAGGAGCGGGAGAAAATCCCTTCTGTGTGCAAACCAGGTGGCCAGCTATAAGAAACGTTGGACCTCTGCGATTGCCAACAAGAGTTTTGCCACAAGTACTAAGTCATGTTCTGCAATGGGTTCAAATACTTATTTCATACATTAATATGCAAATCGATTTAGAACTTTTATGAAATTAGTTTTTCTGTTTTTTTTTGTTGTTGTTACTCTGTCTCTCAGTGTTAAAATAAACCTACCATTAAAATTATAGACTGATAATTTCTTTGTCAGTGTGCAAACATACAAAATCTGCAGGGGATCAAATACTCCCCCCCCCCCACTGCGTGTGTGTGTATATATGTGTGTATGTATGTGTGTATGTATATATACACACACACACACACAAACATACAGGAGTACCATCCCTGACATTTTTGTAAATACTTTATTATATCTTTTCATGTGGCAACATTGAAGAAATTACACTTTTCTACAATGTAAAGTAGTGAGTGTACAGCTTGTATAACAATGTAAATTTGCTGTCCCCTCAAAATAACAGCACACAGCCATTGTTGTCTAAACTGCTGGCAACAAAAGTGAGTACACCCCAATGTCATGTGACGCTTTAGTGCTACAAGGTCTTAGGTGTAAATGGGGAGCAGGTGTGTTAAATTTGGCATTATTGCTCTCACTCTCTCATACTGGTCACTGGAAGTACAACATGGCACCTCTAGCAAAGAACTCTGAGGATCTGAAAAAATAAAAAATAAAAAATAAAAAAATAAAAGAATTGTTGCTCTACATAAAGATGGCCTAGGACACGGGTGCTCAACCTGTGGCTCTCCAACTGTTGCAGAACTACAAGTACGATCATGCTTCTGCTTTCGGGAGTCATGCTTGTGTAACTGTCAGCCTTGTAATGCCTCATGGGCCTTGTAGTTCCTCAACAGCTGGAGGGCCACAGGTTGAGCACCCATGGCCTAGGCTATAAGAAGATTGCCAAGACCCTGAAACTGAGCTGCAGCAAGGTGGCCAAGACCATAAAACAGTTTAACAGGACAGGTTCCACTCAGAACAGGCCTCGCCATGGTCAGCCAAAGAAGTTGAGTGCACGTGCTCAGTGTCATATCCAAAGGTTGTCTTTGGGAAATAGACGTATGAGTGCTGTCATACTTGATGCAGATGCTGATGGATTTAACATGAAGAGTAAATAGCTACGTACTATGTAGTACCAAAAAATCACCCACCTCTCTTTACATTCTCCTTCAGACTTGTCTGTGGAACTTGTGGAAGAGCTTAGGTCTTCTTCAGATAATTGCCACACAGGCTTTTGTTTTTTCATCTTTGTCATGACAAAAATGTAATGGTTAGTAAACAGAAACCCTACTGTGGAATTGAATAAAAAAAATGCAATTCTGATTCAGAATTTTCAGATTTCAAATTGTTTGTGCCTTTCAATTAGAATAAAACATTTTGCTGTAAACAAGAACACATGGAAGGCACTATTGTGGTACTTTGTACTTGCCTCTTTCAAAAATGTAAGTTATAAAGCACAGTATAGGCAATTAAAGTGAACCTGTCAGAAAATAAATATGGGAACTGCAAATGCCAACTTGGTTTTAATGGAGTATTTTTTGGGAGCTGACCAGGAACCACTATGCTCTTCGGTTCGAAGTCGGAAGAAGACCCCCGGGTGGCGGCGACGACGACGAAGGAGAAAGCTGGGCTCCTCCGCTAGTAAAAGAACCCGGCGAGAAGACCCCATGAAGACGGAAGAAGACCTCCGGAGCTGTCTAGTAAAGTACTTTAAAAACCCGTGTTGTGTTTTTATATGTACACCTTTTTCCCCAGGTGAATGGGAAGGGGTAAATCTTACCCCATACTCATTCACATAGGGTAGGGGGCCGGAATCTGGGGGCCCCCTTATTAAAGGGGGCTCCCGGATTCTGATAAGCCCCCCGTCCGCAGGCCCCAACAACCAACGGCCAGGGTTTTCAGGAAGAGGCCCTTGTCCTCATCAACATGGGGACAAGGTGCTTTGGGGTGGGGGCACAGGGCAAAGTACCCCCCCATGTTGAGGGCACGTGGCCTGGCACGGCTCAGAGGGGGGGGTGATCGCTCGTCCACACCCCCTTTCCTGACCGGCTGGGCTGCGTGCTCGGAGAAGGGTCTGCTATGGACTTTGGGGGGACCCCCACGCCATTTTTTCTGCGTAGGGGTTCCCCTTTAAATCCATACCAGGTGACGGGGCTAGCGAGGTGTCAATCTTGCCAATGGAGGTGCCGACATTGACTTCCTACGCTAGTCCCGTCTACCTGGAGCCACGTTCAAAATGAACGGATTTTACTCCATGTGTGGGCAAGTCCTTTCATTTCAAAAGTCCGCCGGAAAAGTCCGGTCGTGTTTGGGCGTGTGTGTGCAGGTCCGCTCGTTCGGAAAGTCCAGCGGACCTCTGCTGCAAAGTCTGGCGGGTTGTCCACAGGACTAAGTCCGCCAGATAGTCTGATCGTGTGTTCGCAGCATGACACTTAACAGATTACAAGTAGGCAATAGTCACTGCAAGTTTGTTTACATTTCTTCACTCAACTGTCAGCTTTCTTGGGTTGGGTTGCTGTAAAGCCAGCTGATCACTACTACAAGCTCTGGTAGGTGCATTCCACTAGCTAGACCTTCCTCCTCCACCATCCCATGCTCCGCTGCCCCTCCTGGGCCCCTGGGTATCCAAGGAGGGTGTCTGGGGGAAGTTGAGAGCTATCAGCAAACATCTGTTTACTGATCATCTCTGTGTACAGTGAAGTCAGAAGTGAAAAGGTTTCTGGTTACAATTCATTCGTTCTCCCACTGCTGTACCTTTTCTTCAGAAATTCCCAAAGATCTGGGAAAAGTGTTTGTTTAATATGAATAAAAACATATGACATCTCCAGGAATAGCTCTCACCTCACACATAATTGGCACTTGATTGGCAGGATTTATTTCTTCAGCTTTCTCAACAGCATTAGCAGAACCTTTTATGACTGATGGAGCTTGAATAGTAAAAAGAAAAAAAAAAAATCAATTCTTAACCCAGTTTTTCATTTTTGTAAGCTCTAGGGCTTATGCTGACATGCTTTGTTTTCAGCTTTGGAATGCACATTAAAGATAGGTCAGCAAAATTCCATCGACTTATTGAGCGACACACATGGAAATTTATAGGTTGTCATTGCATTTAACCTGTTTTGTGTTGTGCTGCGTTTCTTTAGACACACCATGTCCATAACAAATGCAGCAATACCAAGTTACTGGCCCTACATATAGCTAGCGTCAAAGAAAACTGATACTGAAATGAACCCCCACCACCCCTTGTTCTTTCGACATAATAAATCCCTACCTGTGTTCCCACAGAAGTCTGCTCATGTGACTATATACCATTGGCGTGCACAGCCTAGTACATTAGTGTGTGCACCCCAGAGCACAAACACAAATGCGTGTATATCAACAGACCACTGGCCGGTGTCAGTAGAACAAATATTGGTGTCCATAGGGCAGTGGACAGTGTCAGTAGTTTTATTTATATATATATATATATATATATATATATATATATATATATATATATATATATATATATATATATATATATATATATATATATATTATTTGTGTATATATTATAATATATATACACTGCATATTTCATTTATTTTTAGGAGTACCTGTTATGGGGCTTTGATGAAATATCAAGGTTCTAAACAGACTCCTGATGTCTCACTTTTAAAACAGAGAAAGGAACTGAGGACAGAGATTCCCCAGTGTTTCTCTGCAGCCAACATACTTTACTATGCTTCAGTAAGAATTAAGACAGGAGTGGTCGTTACAGATCACTCACTGTGTTCATTCAGAAAAGAAGGCCGGATGGTAAAATATTTACCAGCCCCTTCAATTCTTCTGAGAGGAGGGAAGCTGGCAACACTGCAGGAGGGTGAAGGGAAGCAGGGGGGAAATAGGCACCGCACAGGGCGATTAGGGCGTGCCCAGGCACACTCTTTGTGCACGCCTATGCTATATACCTAAACACTGGTAAGAAAGTAACAACCTGACTGGCCATTTCTACCAGAACATCATTTTTTTTGAAGCCCCTTCAGCAGAGATGTGGGACATGGCTGTGCATTAGGTTATGCAAATTTTAGCTGTGCGAACAAAGAGTCACTCTGTCTGCAGAATAGGTAAGTATAGGATTGCTTTGTTCATCATCATTTTAAGAGTGCACAATGGTCAGGGAATGGGCAATAATTTAGGTTCTGATCTGCTTAAAGAAGCCTTTCGCAAGAAAAACATGGAACACACCATTGCAGAACTCTTTTTGAAAATGCTAGTTGCCTGACTGCAATGATAAAACTCTGGCATTAATACTTTGAGTCAATGACTTGGAGCAAGTAATGCAGATAGAGTTCTCATCTCTCCATGATATTTCTGATCTGTATACTTTTTCTGAATCATTGAATCTGATAGTATGAAACCATCACAGTTCATTGTCTTCAGTACTAAGGATGAGCTCTGGCGTGTTCGCACAGCCCACACGCAGAGCCCGCCAGGAAGTCAGCACTGCTCTGAGCTAATTACATGCAGTGAGACATTTACCGATGCGCAGCTGCAGAGATCAGGAAATGTCTCACTGCCTGTGATTAGCGCAGTGCAGTGCCGACTTCCTGGCAGGCTCTGCACGTGGGCTGTGCGAACACGCCAGAGCTCATCCTTATTTAGAACCAACCTGTGTCACTGTCTACAGCTGTTTATGTTGCAACTAAACCAGTCTGCTGTTTCACACATGGGTCCCATGCTTCATTCCTGTTCATCTTTGCAATGGCTAACATCTGCAAGCCTGTATTTTACAGTGTGTGTTTAGATATTCTCACGTTTCCGTTGCTAGTTCTTATTGAGAAATGTCGCTGGTCATGTTTTCTGAAGTTAAGTCCCTCTGACTATCTAATCCTGTGACCTCTGTTCTAGTGCAGACACCTTTTACTCTACAATCCTTGTTATTTACTTGTCTTGATCTATTGCTTATTTGACCATAACCTTGCCTGCTGATATTTTACAAGGCTTTGCCTCTGCCTGCTCTAAGCTATATCAACTTCATGTGTAAATCTGGGCTGCAACCTGAGAGCCATCCATAGAAAAGTTCAACATCCCTTGCAGGGTGATCTGGGGAATAGGGATGGGCTGAAGGGACCCCTGTTCGGTTCGCACTAGAACTTTCGAACACAGCAAAATTTCAAACCCCAATATCGAACCCCACTAAAGTCAATGGGACCCGAACGGCAAAAATCAAAAGGTGCCCATTTTGAAGGCTTATATGCAATTGGGCATACAATGGTTATAGGGGTCTGGGTCCTGCCCTGGGGGACTTGTATCAAAAAAAATAAAAAAGTTTGTGAAAAACTTAATTTTTAAATGACAAGTGATTTTTTTATTTTTAAAGTGAAAGCATAAAAATGAAAAATTCTTTACAATATAGTGCCTGGGGGGTCCCCTTAGTCTACCTGTAAAGTATACTGTATACAATCTGCTGCAGCAATGATTGCATTTCTAAAGCCAAAAAAAAATAATTCCCTACAAGCTGCCTTTATTTTGCTCAGCAACAGCATGGCAGCCAGGGTGTATGATGAGGCCACAATGTAGTTCACTGGGAATAAAATTAGAGATTTTTTGGATACATTCTGATGTCACTTTGACTTTGGATAGAAGTAACAGGTGCAGAAAAATTGGTGTTTGGATGTCGGTGGCGCCTTCCCACCATAACCCTATAGAGGTGCTCTTGAAGAAAGCAAAAAAAATTTCAATGTCAAACAGATACTGAAAAATTGGTCTTTGGGTGTTATTTGTGCCCATGAAACCTATACCAAAAACATTCTTCCAGATGAAATGATTGAACACCCTCAAAACTAGGCAGCCTCGACATCCTGCAGATATTCCACATCTAAAAAAGACTTAATCAGTGACATCGGCATCAGGGGCTTCATAGCTGGTCTATGTGGTATGTGGACAGACGCGTTCTATGATCTGTTCGAAACTTCCTGCAGCACTGAATGCCTGTTCTGAAAGCACACTGGATGCAGGGCAGCCCAACAACTCAATAGCGTACTGGGCAAGTTCTGGCCAGTGGTCTATTCTCATAACCCAGTAAAAGTAAGTGCATCATCAGCTGGAAACCTCTCCATCTCTCTTTTGGCCTGAGGTAATCATCCACCATGTGATGCAGATGCTGCCGATGGAATGCGGAAGCTGACAGCCGTGGGCGGCGAGGACTAAAAAATTCCAAAATGCCTCACTTAGGCGGACGCCTTCTCCAAACCTCCTCTCTTGAAGGACAGAAGACTCAAAACTACGTTTTCAACCACACTAACCTACTGGCGTCAGCAAAAATATTCAATAAAATCCTATAACATGTCCTCAAGAGATTTTATCTTCTGCACTCTCTGTGGGGACGGGATGAGTTCTGAGACCTTCCCCTTATAATGGTCAAGGAGGGTTGCCAAACAGTAATCATCCTTCTCCTTTATGCCACTTATTCTTGGGTCCTTTCTCAGGCTTTGAAGCATGAGGTTGCCCATGCACCTTAAATTTGCAGAGGCTTGAGAAGCAGACTCCTCGGGGTCACTCAGGGTGACAGCATCTGGAACTTCCTCCTCCAAGCCACATACTACTCCCAAGGGTCCTGGGGTTGGAAAGCCATCTCTTACAGATTGACACGTATTCCTCTTCTTCGAAGCCTATGAAAGTGCCAGAATCCCCCTACTCCTCCCTCGCTCCTCCTGTGTGTTCTGTGACATAGGAATGATGGTGTCTGAATAAAGCAGGCCTTGAGAGGAAAGTAAGCCCTCTTCTTCCTGTTGCTCTGCCTCTAGTGCCCTGTCCATAATGCCATGCAGAGTCTGTTCCAGCAGGAACACAACAGGGATTGTGTCACTGATGCATGCACTGTCACAGCTCACCAGCCTTGTGGCCTCCTCAAACGGTGACAATACAGTGCATGCATCCTTAATGATCAGCCATTGGCATGGGGAAAAAAAAAAAGCCAAGGCGGCCCAAGACTGTCATTGTGCCGTACTTGCGCAGGTACTCATTGACGGCTCTCTGCTGCATGTATAGCCACTGGTGCATTGCTAAAGTAAAGTTCCACTTGGTGGGCATGTCACAAATCAGGTGGTATTCCCGCTCAATTTCAGCCAACCGAGCACTGGCTGTGTATGACCACCTGAGATGGCTACAGACTCTTCTGGCCAACTTTAGCACTTTTTTGCAACCCTGGCTACATATTTAGGAAACGCTGCACCACAAAATTGAGGACATTAGTATTAAATGAGGGTGTGTATCTATCACAGGGTGGTGTCTGTGGATACACTAAAAAGTCAAGAAAACCAGTTGCCACGTCCTAATCATAGCTTCAAAAAAGAAATTATAAGGGAGAAGGGGAAAGGGAAAAGAGAGGAACCTTCACACAAAGACCTCAAGGAAAAGTGTTGGTTCTATTGGACTTTTTAGGCAAAAGAAAAAATTATAAAAAACAATATATTCAAAAATATTATTTATGGTTTAAAAAAAATAAAAATAATTCAGAATAAAAACAGAAAAATAAGGGATTTGTAAATACACATCAAGACTCGCTTGATATCCTGTCGAGATTAATACAATCTACACATAATTCATATTCATTTCCATATATATCCAAAGATTAGCAGATTGTACATTAATACAGGATGTAAATGAGCCAGGATATCAAGTATAGAACTAAAACTTAGATATGTTCTGGTGCTCTACATGTTTCGCGTTTTTGAGTAACGCTTCTTCAGGAGCTTTAACAATTTTCTAAAATATAAAAAAAATTATAAAATATGGCAATCAGATCCATAACATAAAACATTATTTATACATTACATATATATTTATTTATACAGTCTATCAAAATGTTAAAATGTTCTAGAGAAGAGAAAAAAAAATTAAAAATTATGTGTTGTGAGGACTCTCATAACTTTGAAGCAATATGGGAGCGGATGTGACATTTAAATTTCATGCAAATAGTGTCAGTATTATAATAAATTACTTACGTTTCTTCATTCTTCTCTTGGGGCATATCCATGAAGAAACGTAAGTAAATTTATTATAATACTGACACTATTTGCACGAAATTTAAATGTCACATCCGCTCCCATATTGCTTCAAAGTCATGAGAGTCCTCACAACACATAATTTTTAATTTTTTTTTTCTCTTCTCTAGAACATTTTAACAATTTGATAGACTGTATAAATAAATATATATGGAATGTATAAATAATGTTTTAGGTTATGGATCTGATTGACATATTTTATACATTTTTTATATTTTAGAAAATTGTTAAAGCTCCTGAAGAAGCGTTACTCAAAAACACGAAACATGTAGAGCACCAGAACATATCTAAGTTTTAGTTCTATACTTGATATCCTGACTCATTTACATCCTGTATTAATGTACAAGCTGCTAATCTTTGGATATATATGGAAATGAATATGAATTATGTGTAGATTGTATTAATCTCGACAGGATATCAAGCGAGACTTGATGTGTATTTACAAATCCCTTCTTTTTCTGTTTTTATTCAAAAAAAAAAAATTCTTTTTTTTTTTTTAAACAATAAATAATATTTTTGAATATATTGTTTTTTAGAATTTTTTCTTTTGCCTAAAAAGTCCAATAGAACCAACACTTTTCCTTGAGGTCTTTTGTGTGAAGGTTCCTCTCTTTCCCCTTTCCCCTTCTCCCTTATAATTTCTTTTTTGAAAAAATTGAGGACATGTGCCAGGCATGGCACATGTGTCCACTTTCCCAAGGGTCAGGGTGACAGGAGGTTTGAGCCATTATCGCACAACACCATTCAAGAAGGGGGCAGAATCTACCAGGCTGAAAAGCAGAAATTGCAGAGCCAACAGCTTTGACAAGCTTGCAATTAGATGCTGGGCATGTGGGTGGGAGGGACTGTATTTTTTTATCAGCTGCAGCAGATGGGGCATTTGCCGGCTACAGTCTACAGCTGGTGATGTGCTGCTGGCACCTGGGACACCCTTATACTATACCATCATCCCTGTCAGTGGAGGCTTCTGAGAGGTAATGACTCAGTATAGAAGGGGCAGACTGAAGTGGGGGAGGAGAAGGGACAGATTTGTGCCCCTTTTGTGTGGCTCTTAGGTGCTCTTGCCAACGGGCTGAGCGGTTGGACGTTAAAAGCCTTGTTAAGCATGTGGTACCCAAATGGTTTTTGCCACGTTTGATTTGCCTGAGACACAGTTTGCAGATAGCAACAGTGTGATCTGCTGCAGATGTGCTGAAAGACAGCTGAGCTTTGGGGAGTGGGCTGGGAGATAACAGCTGCAGAACGTTATGGAATAGGGTGGCTGCTCTCTACTCTCTTAAAGTCAGCCTCCTTGTGGTTGTGCCACCTCACCTTCAGTTTCCTCCTCTGCTCTATTTGGCACCAAAGTTGCATCAGTGACCTCATCATCATCATCTCCAAGAAGAGGCATAGAGTCCGTGGGAGTCTATGCCCGGAAGTGGGTGCAAATACCTGTCTCAGACAGGTATCTGCACCCCTCTCCCTCTGGAAAGGTGCCAACTGTGACACCGGAGGGGTGGAGGGTTCTGATGAGCAGAAGTTCCACTTTAGGTTGGAACCCCGCTTTAAGCCATGTAAAAATGGACTGTTAGTTTCATAGAAAAGAAAAGCAACTGAGAGATATAAAGTAAAATAACATGTCCCCACTCTGCCAGACTGTGCAAAGATATAGGACATCTTGGCAATTTTAAAGCTTCCCCCTTCCAAACATTCCTCTTAGCCAGGTAGGCAGACCATTATAATGATGGACCAAAAGGAATCCATGGACAGTCACTTGAAAAAAAGCATAAAATATATACAATGAGAAGCTTACCAGAGAAAGATATTTCTTCCTGGGACTGTTTTAATCTTCTTCTCTCTCTTGCTGACAAAGGGCGATGATCCTAAAGATATATAAAGAGGAATATACACTTGAATATTATATATATTAGTGTATATCTACACACCGTATAATATACAAAAAACTAAATGTTGAAAGTCAGATGATAACCCACCTGTTAAATAGATGTGTTCAGCTTTCTGCACAGAGCAGAACTCACTACTATACACAATAAAACCTGTGTGAAGCTTGTGGAAGCCAAAAATAAATAGACAATAAACATGGTATTTATAGGTCAACCTGAAGTGTAATAAAACAGAATGGTGGAAGCAATTTTAGATAATTTACTGCAAAATGCATGCTCGGAAAAAAAAAAAAAAGTTTTAACATACATGCTTTTACTCGGTTAGTTGAGGCCCAGGATTGTTTTAAACAATTTTAAGTCAGTATAGTTCTATAACAGTACAATTTTGATCAGTTTGTATGATCTTTAACCAAATCAAAATATGCATAAAGTGTATTTAAACCAAAAATGTATTATATTGCAGATTATAAGTCCTTAGATGTGGTGGCTGCATTCATTTTCTCAACTCTTGCTTTTCTTTTCACCTGGTGATCCTGACAATAACACACTCCCTGTCCTAATAGGACAACGCCCTCTCACTGTACTGTATCAGCGAAGGAGCAGCATTGTAACTCTTAGCTGCTCCCCTGATTTACACTCTCTTCTCCTCATCCCCTTTACATTGGTGTGTGTGTTTGCATTAACTAGGTAGAAGATAGCTGGGAAGGCTGAGATAATTTTTAAAGATTTCAGGTTAGTGCACATTATAGTTATAGACACATTGGATTTCAAACAGGATCGACAGGAATTTTTTGTGCTTGCAAAAAAGACAAATAAGTATTAATAAGCTGCAATATATTACATTTGCTTGTTCTTAAGCTTAGATGTTCTTTAACCACTTTCAGACCGGACCATTTTGCTGGTAAATGACCAGAGGTCTTTTTACAATTTGGCACTGCGCTGCTTTAACTGGTAATTGCGCGATCATGCAATGTTGTACCCAAACAAAATTTGCGTCCTTTTCTTCCCACAAATAGAGCTTTCTTTTGATGGTATTTGATTGCCTCTGCGATTTTTATTTTTTGCGATATAAACGTAAAAAGACCGCAAATTTTGAAAAAAAATGATATTTTCTACTTTTTGTTATTAGAAAAATCCAATAAACTCAATTTTAGTCATACATTTAGGCCAAAATGTATTCAGCCACATGTCTTTGGTAAAAAAAAAGTCAATAATTGTATATTTATTGGTTTGCGCAAAAGTTGTCACATCTACAAACTAAGGTACGTTTTCTGGAATTTACGCAGCTTTTAGTTTACAACTGCCTATCTCATTTCTTGAGGTGCTAAAATGACAGGGCAGTACAAAACCCCCCCCAAATGACCCCATTTTGGAAAGTAGACCCCCTAAGGAAATTGATAAGTGGCATGTTGAGCCCATTGAATATTTTATTTTTTTGCCTCAAGCGATTGAATAATGACAAAAAAAAATATTTTTTTTTTTTTTTACACAAAGTTGTCACTAAATGATATATTGCTCACACATGCTATGGGCATATGTGAAATGACACCCCAAAATAAATTCTGCTGCTTCTCCTGAGTACGGGGATACCACATATGTGGGACTTTTTGGGAGCCTAGCCGCGTACGGGGCCCCGAAAACCAAGCACCGCCTTCAGGCTTTCTAAGGGCGTAAATTTTTGATTTCACTTCTCACTACCTATTACAGTTTTGAAGGCCATAAAATGCCAAGATGGCACAAAACCCCCACAAATGACCCCATTTTATAAAGTAGACAACCCAAGCTATTTGCTGAGAGGCATTTTGAGTCCATGGAATATTTTATATTTTGCCACAAGTTGCGGGAAAATTACAAACTTTAATTTTTTTTTATTTTTTTTTCACAAAGTTGTCACTAAATGATATATTGCTCACACATGCTATGGGCATATGTGAAATGACACCCCAAAATAAATTCTGCTGCTTCTCCTGACTACGGGGATACCACATATGTGGGACTTTTTGGGAGCCTAGCCACGTACGGGGCCCCGAAAACCAAGCACCGCCTTCAGGTTTTCTAAGGGCGTTACAGTTTTGAAGGCCATAAAATGCCAAGATGGCACAAACCCCCCCCCAAATGACCCCATTTTGGAAAGTAGACACCCCTAAATTTAGGGGTACACTAGTGAGACTAGGTAATAAATGGCGGGTGCCCTGAAACTATAAAAAAATAACTAACCAACCAGCGTCACCTGTAACAGTTATATGGTGATCACTGGTGAAAGGGTTAACTAGGGGGCAATCAGGGGGCTTTATGCGGTAGTATATGGGGGTCCCTGGCGCTATAAAAAGCTGCGGCGAACCTAAATACCTACCTGCCTAACTAGCGTCACCTGTGACACTAATACAGCGATCAGAAAAACGATCGCTTATTAGGCTGGGTTCACACTGGAGCGATGCGGGAACGCCACGAATCCGCGGCGGGTTCCCGCATCACATGCCTCCCGGCGGCAGTTCACACTGCCCTATGCGAACTGCTGGGAGTGTCAGTGAAATGTTAATGACACCCCCAGATCAGTTCGCATATCGCAGTGCGATCTGCAAACTCGGATCGCATGGTGTGAACACCCATGCGATCCGATTCTGCTGCGGACCAAAAAAAGGGTCCCGTGCGAGTTTGCGGCGGGTGCGACACGAATTCAGCCATACTATCTGTATGGCTGAACTCGAATCGCACAGAGATCGGATGTGATTTTCACTGCAGTGCGGTGCGAATCACATCCGTTCTCATAAACCGCTGCAATGTGAACCCAGCCTTAGTGACACTGGCGACGGGGGGTGATCACGGGGTTAAACCTTTATTGGGGGGGTACATTAGAACTAAAGTGGGGTTAACCCTAACTGCCCTAACAGTTATTACAGTCACAAATGACACCAATGCAAAAAAAAAAAAAAATGACATTGGTGTCACTGTGACTGGGGGGCAGGGGTAATTGGGGGGGGTGATCGGGGGGGTGTGAGTGTGCCTGGCATGTTCTACTGTGTAGTGTCGTGTTGGTGCAACTCACCGATCCTCTCTCCTCGGTGTCGGAACGAAAAATACCGACACGGAGGAGAGATTACATCACTTCCTCTCCTGTGTTTACATTACAGGAGAGGAAGTGATGTGACAAAGGACTTCTATTCGTCGGGAGCGATCGCGAGGGGGTGGCCATGAATGAATGGCCGCCCCCTCATCCCGGATCGCTCCCGAACGAATACCGACCGCCGCAGGCACCGGGCGGGGGCCCGATCGGGCCCCCGACCCGCGGGAAGGCAAGGACGTACATGTAAGCCCTTATGCCTGCCCGTGCCATTCTGTCGACGTACATCGTCGTGCGGCGGTCGGGAAGTGGTTAATCAGAAGTATGATCCTAACTGTGCCCTGATCTGAACATTAGTTGAGCCAATCTGGAATTACTTTCACGGAAAGAAGCAATTCATACAGTCAGAGCCTGTAATGAAATTGTGGTAAGTTCTTCAGTAGTCTTGGAACAACTTACCACGTTAATACTTTCATAAACTTCATGAAAGTATTCCTAGGAGAATGTATAAAGGGGGCACGAGATGGGCCCACTTTGAAATTGTGGCAGGCTGTGGGAGGCTGTTTTAGTGCAGCAGGGAAAACTGGCATGCTGAAGTGCTGCAGGTGTTGCCAGCCGGGCAGGCACCACAAGTCCCAGAAAAGAGATTGCTGCTGGAGGGGGAAGCTAGTCAAGAGGCAGTGCAGCCTCCAGCAGCCAGTGAGTCAAGTTAATTACTTGTATTGTCCGGATTAGTAGATTATTTGTCGTCTCTGATAAAGTCCTTGTCTCCTAAAAGTGTCAAACAATTTTACTGTAAATACTGTCATTTCAACTACTAGCTACCCAATGAACCCTTCAGCTGCTGTGATTTCTGAATTTCCAAGCGTGAATATATTTGCACAGCCTGTGCCTGATGCTGTGGTTATTATTGGAAATCAGAATCAGTTACCAGGTCCTGGAACATTGCAGACGGCTGCGTCTGTTAGGTTCACTGTCCCTGAAATGTGCATGAAGGATGCTATGCCTTGTGAGATTTCCCTCCTAGGCTATCATTTAAGCATGGCAGTAAGGGAGAAAATATGGAAGGGAGAGTTATATATCCTTCCTTTTCACAAGGACTTTGCAGTAACGTCTGATAGGAGAGGGGGAGGGAAGAGGGTCGGCGTGCGGGTTAGGGGACAGCGGTACCCTGATCTGCTCGATGGCTGCGGCGTAGCCGGGAGCAGAAGGGGAGGAAATGATGAACAAGGGCACACGTGACCAAAGAATTACAACCACAGTGGCTTTAATATACAAAGATTTCTTTATTTCTGAAATGGTTGTTACAGTTATTAATGTATAAGCAATGAACATAATAGAATGCATGGCCACCTAGCATAGTTTTTTACGTGTCCTTCACAGATTATATGATATATGTTGTGTAGGAAAACTGAAAAAGTTTGTTTGTTTTGTGTTGTTTTTTCAATAAAAATTATCTGACTTAAAAAAAAAAGTAGGTAGGCTTAGACCAATCCCTTGGTCATTCCATAATTGGCTGCAGGCTTACTGTGTTTATTGTGGAGAAACACCCAGAACTGGGGGGATTATTTCATCATTAGACCACGTTTTGGAAGCTTACAAAAATTTTAGCGGATTGGGTTGGTACTATTACGATGAGTCGTTTAGGCAAAAGCTGTCCATTCATGCGTCCCTCAAATGGGGGCTGAAAGTAGGGTTGCGGCTCAATTTGATTTTGCCACAGAAGCACGTCATGCCTAAGCAAACCTTGGTCAATCCCTTGAACCAGACGTATAGGAAAGGCTGTCTTGCTTTCAATGAAAGCCAATGTTGTTGGAGTACTGTGTGCAGATACAGGCACGAAATGTTCCTATTGTGCTAGGATGCACCTGGTAGTAAAGTATTTCAGGAAAAAGGCGAATGCAGGAACTAATCAAGGGATGAAAGATATTTTTCAAAAAATCCTGCACTTCAGTGAGGCTGTAAAAAAAAATGCATATGTGGCTGGTCAGGTACCCAAACAGGGAGAAGGCATGTCTTCTCATTAACAGTTTTACAAATAGTTTCCTGCTGCCCTCTTTCAGGGGAAGGCTGTTCAGTAGTGGGAAACCTAAAATCTATGGAAGGTGTATCCCCAAGTGGTTAGGGATAAAATCTTCAAAGAAATTGAATGGGGCAGAGAAGGAGGGTCTGTTTGAATATCCGCCATTAAAATTTTTTTGCATTTCATCATTAGGTATTGTACCCAAGCGTGAGGCGGCATCCTTTCGCATCATTCACCATTTATCTTTCCCTAAAGGCAGATCTTTGAATGATGATATCAATGGGGAGTTATATTCGGCATCATATGTACTTTTGAGGAGGCAATTATGAAAATGAGGTCATTCGGTACTGGAGCTTTATTGGCTAAAGCTGATATCAAATCAGCAGTTTGCCTCCTGCCTATTTCCCTTGCGGCGTTCAACTCACTGGTTTTTGTTTTGACAATTGATATTTTTTTAGTGCCACCCCATAGGATGCTTATTGTCCTGTTCATATTTTGAGGCATTTTCCACCTTTCTGCACTGGGTGCTTGGTTACAAATTAGGTCGGGATAGCGAGGTTCACTATCTGGACGATTTTTCATTTATAGGACCGCCAGGGGATACTTTTTGTTTTGGTTTTATGCAAGCTTTTTGGGATATGGCCCATGAGTTTGGTATTTTGTTGGCAGAAGAAAAAACATGTTTGCCTAGCACGTCATTGGAATTTCTGGGCATCCAGATTGATACCTGCAGTATGGAATTTAGCCTGCCAGTGGCTAAGTTGCAGAAAGAAAAACCTTATTCGCTCCTGGGTGTCCTGGCATTTGCAGGATTATGCCTGTGGGGCAGGTTTTTTTTCACAAAGAATTTATCTTTCTATATCAGGTATGAAGTCGTCTTTTGCTCATATTAGACTGATCAGTTCTCTCAAGGTTGAATTAGGGTTTGGGGTAATTTCCTGGAGAATTACAATGGGAGATCCTTTTTTCAGATGTATTTCATTTTTGCCCCGGATTTTTATTTTTTTTTTACTGACGCGGCTGGTCTCAAAGGTTTCAAAGGTTTTGGTGCGGTATGGAAAACCCATTGGTGTTGTGCAGCTTGGCCACAATCATGGATTAACAGTCAGGCCACAAAGAACCTGGTACTTTTAGAGTTGTTCCTTATTTTAGTTGCTTTAGAATTGTGAGATAGTGAGTTTGCGAATGGGTGTATTATGGTGGTGACTGACAATAGAGGGGTCATGTTTGCAGTGAATTGCCTCTCATCAGGTTCGTTGTCGGTAATCAAAAAAAGGTAAAAAGGCAAGTTGTTTTTTTGTGTTAAAAATGTAACATTTGGCTTAAAGCCAAGTATACCTCAGGGATTCTGAATAACATAGCTGATGCCTTATCTCGGTTACAGATGAATTGGTTTCATCAGCCACTTCTGGAGGTGGACGAGGAGGGCCTCCCCTGTCCAGAGCATCAGTGGATGGTGATAGGACCGTGATTATGGAAGCTTTTAGGGACTCGGTAGCCCCCAAGACCTGGTCATGTTAGTGAGTGGTGATGGCTTCTATTTTGGCTTTCCCATCATTGCTTATGCAACGGCAATTGCCAAGCAATTATGTGATGACAACGTTAGCTGGCATCTCTTTTTTCTTTAGGTTGATGGCCCTGCCTCCATCGTACTTTGTGATAAAACAGGCCCTTAGGGGTTATAGGAGGATGACCTTTGTAGCAGATGACAGAAGGCTGAACTCCCTTCCCATCTTTAGCGGCCTTTGCAAGGTTACAAGAGTGGTTTATTTTTCATCTTACGAAGAGCTTCTTTTTAGAACCGCATTTGTGCTCGCATTTTTTGGGGCTTTCTGAATCTCTGAAATGGTGCCTAGTAGTAAGCTAGGTATTTCAGGAATTTTACATAGTCAAGTGGTGATTGACCAAGCAGGGGTGCATATTTTACTACAAAAATCTTAAATGGACCAAGGGGAGGGGAGAGGTAGATGGGTCTCAGGAAAATGGGTTTGTTTGGCTGGTAGAGACAGTTTGGCTGTTCATTGGGGTTAGACCCTCATGGGAAGGGCATTTCCTTATTCATGCTAATTTAGCTCCACTTATCAAGTACCAGTTTAATGGGGTATTGCAGAAATGCCTAGAGGGAATGGGTTCGGGTAATTTAAAATTTTCCTCTCGCTCCTTTAGAATTGGCGCAGCTTCAGAGGCGGCCCGGAGGGGGTTACAAGAATTGGCCATTATGGAGATGGGGAGGTGGAAATCTAAGTGTTTTAAGTTATATGTCAGGCTTAACCTTTTTTTGTTTAATTCCATCAAGTTTTCAGCGCAGTGGATTCTGGGTCATTTGTTTATATATTGGGCACGTAAGAGAGCGGCCCAGAGAAGCTACACTATGAACTTGTCCCTGCACCAGGAATCCTTTAAGTTATATTGGAAAGGTGTAAGAGGCTTTCAATGGTATCAATTTTATTTTCATTTATATAGAATATATGAATATATACTGAAAAATTTGTCCCCCACCTACTATCTTAGTGGTTCATTTAGGGGGTAATGACTTAGGGAGTGTTAGAATGCTAAATTTGTTGTTTATGATAAAAGGGATCTTCATCATTTTTCGGTCACTTCCCCAGGTATGACGATTGTTTTTTCTGCAGTGGTCCCTTGTCTCGTATGTCTGTCCTTGTCTTAGAGGAGGGTCATGGAGAAGATGTGGAAAATAATTAACAGGGCCCTGGAAAAGTTCATGCCCACAACTGGTGGGTTATTATATCGGCAGGTGGATCTGGAAAGCAGTATCCCAGGTTTTTACAGGAGAGACGGGGTTCACCTTTCAGATGTAGGCATGGATATTTCCAACTTAGGCTTACAATACAGTATTGAGATGGCTGCAGTGGTGGGGTGAGGCCGGCCTTGTTTTTTTTTTTTTTTTTTGTTTTTTGTTTTTTAAGTCTGGCTTGTGGGGACTGTTTATTTTCTATATAAAATATGTGGTACTGCTGCTCGAGTTCTGAAAAATGAGCAGTAAGAACTGATGTTTATTTGAATTCATGATGTCATTTGGTTGACAATACAAGAGTATTAAAGGATATTTAATGTGAAAAAACAATAAAGTTTCTTTTGCCCAAAAATGTGGTATCCTGAGTGTTTATTTAATTGCATTGTATCTGGGGGAAAAGCATTCGGGAGGAATGTGGTATGCAATCTCATTACTGCTGTGCTTTAAAGGCAAACTGAATATTAATTTAATTTATGTTTTTTCTTTTAATGCATTTTCAAGAACAAATCATATTATGTGAAAGGTCTAATTTATCCCTAATTTATCCCAGTCGTGGATTATCTAGCAGTAGTTAGTCACATTCAGCTGGACTTGTTCTGTAATGCTAAAGAGGTTTCTTAGCTTCTCCAAGCCACTTCTTCCATAACAACACGTCAGGAAATTGACATTACTATCAGAAATTAGAAATGAAGTGGCTTGGACAAAGTATGAAATATGTGAAATAAAAAGGTTATGGCGCTAAACCCTATTAGTGATGAGGTGAGTTAACTTATCAAATCCTTATATAAAAAGAGAAAGAAAAAGAAAAAAGCTATTGGTGATACCGTGAAAAAAATATCCTAAAGCAATTTTATCCAAAACAAATTGTGTGTGATTAATGTGGAGTCAGCATTCATGTTCCATTATAATAAAAACAAAAAATGAGTATTAAATTATCATATGCGTGTCAGCCTACTAAAAACATGTAAACCTTCATTAAATGTGCAAATTAGTGGAAATAATGTTAATATTTAACAGTATGTTAGTGTAAAACAGATTGTGCAAACATGTGCAAAAAAATGTGCAAAAAAAGCAACTAAAGGTCAGGACAACCAAGGATCAGAAATAATTTAACCATAAAATCGCATGAAGTCGTTAAATGTGCGAATAGACAATATTTTCAACCAATAATCGCATGAAGACGCATCTGTGTCCAATATAAGTCCAAAATTAATATTTGGCTTGATAGTGCTGCCTCTTCAGACTATTGTTGTAATTGTTACAAAAAGTCAATGGGGGGTATTTGATTTACTCGTGCAAATAGTGCGGGCTTTCAATTAGAGAACTTCATCCCCGGTGCGCCACTCTGTGCTATAGTATGTGAATGCTCTCACCAGAGTTAATGCCCCTGTGGGGCTGGATGGACCTTCACAATGTAAGCCACTGTGTCGCTCTCTGGCTGCTGCTGGTGCACTGGGTGAAGCTTCGTTGTTCCGTCCGTATGGTATCCAACGTTAATTATATAAGGGAAGACATATCCATAGTGTAATACGTTCTTAACCAAATCGTTCGTTTATTAATATTAAAATCTACTCACATTTTACATTAAAAGCATGTGCATATAGGAAAAACTCCGCCGTTCGTCTCAAACGAGTGCACACAACGTGGCCACGCCCTACACGTTTCGTCACTACGACGTCCTCTGGAGCGCTCCAGAGGACGTCGTAGTGACGAAACGCGTAGGGCGTGGCCACGTTGTGTGCACTCGTTTGAGACGAACGGCGGAGTTTTTCCTATATGCACATGCTTTTAATGTAAAATGTGAGTAGATTTTAATATTAATAAACGAACGATTTGGTTAAGAACGTATTACACTATGGATATGTCTTCCCTTATATAATTAACGTTGGATACCATACGGACGGAACAACGAAGCTTCACCCAGTGCACCAGCAGCAGCCAGAGAGCGACACAGTGGCTTACATTGTGAAGGTCCATCCAGCCCCACAGGGGCATTAACTCTGGTGAGAGCATTCACATACTATAGCACAGAGTGGCGCACCGGGGATGAAGTTCTCTAATTGAAAGCCCGCACTATTTGCACGAGTAAATCAAATACCCCCCATTGACTTTTTGTAACAATTACAACAATAGTCTGAAGAGGCAGCACTATCAAGCCAAATATTAATTTTGGACTTATATTGGACACAGATGCGTCTTCATGCGATTATTGGTTGAAAATATTGTCTATTCGCACATTTAACGACTTCATGCGATTTTATGGTTAAATTATTTCTGATCCTTGGTTGTCCTGACCTTTAGTTGCTTTTTTTGCACATTTTTTTGCACATGTTTGCACAATCTGTTTTACACTAACATACTGTTGAATATTAACATTATTTCCACTAATTTGCACATTTAATGAAGGTTTACATGTTTTTAGTAGGCTGACACGCATATGATAATTTAATACTCATTTTTTGTTTTTATTATAATGGAACATGAATGCTGACTCCACATTAATCACACACAATTTGTTTTGGATAAAATTGCTTTAGGATATTTTTTTCACGGTATCACCAATAGCTTTTTTCTTTTTCTTTCTCTTTTTATATAAGGATTTGATAAGTTAACTCACCTCATCACTAATAGGGTTTAGCGCCATAACCTTTTTATTTCACATTTTTATTTCCCTCTCCTCCCCAATAAGGAAGTGAGGGCTTCAGGCACAGGCAGCTCTAACCCAGTATATTTCCTTTCCTTTCTCCAATTTTTATTTTTATTTTTAATTTATTTCACATATTTCTATCACTTAGGAGATTTGATTTTTCCATAGCGCGACTTTATTTATTTATTCAAAGTATGAAATATCTTCAGTATTACAGAATAAATTCAGTTGCATGTGACTAACTACTACAAGATATTCAATGCATTAATTCTAAACCCATTCCTGCTTTATAGTCCAAGTGGTTAAAATATCTGAAATCACATTGTATATTATATTTTGTGTAATCTTGGTAAAAAAGACAAAATTGTCTTGTGTGAAAAATGTATTTCAATAAGAGGCCCATTTTAAGTGTTCTTCCAAAAGATAGTAAAATGTCTAAGGGCTAGTTCACACCACAAAAAACACTCCACATCCATTCCGGATGCATTTCTGCATGCACGGTTTTAATGAATTTTTGAAGAGTTACAGCACAATTATGATGCACTCCAAAGGGTTTCCGGATGCATTCCAGATGCCTTTTTTCCACTGTACTGGGGTCTGGTACATTTGTGATGTGCATTCTGGTGTGTTTTTAATAAGTTTTGCCATGTTCCAGTACAGTCCAGTGCAGGAAAAATGTAGCACGTTTTATTTTTTGCTGGAACTGGAATGCCCTGGAACTGACCACACTGGTATGAACTGTGCTCTTGGAAACCATATAACCTACTTTACATGCATTTTTGATGCAGGAAAAAAAAAAAACTCTCTACTGCATGTGGTGTGAACTGGCCCTAATACAAATGGTTACATACCTGAGACAACACAGAGCTAGGTTTTGACTTGTCAACAGGATTTACAGCAAGAACTTTTCTTTCGGGGCCGTTTGTATACTTTCTTACAACTTGGGGTTGTAAGGCAGGAGGAGAAGGCAGAGGTCTGGGACCTGGCACATTAGCCTAGAAGAGAATGAAGACCCTGACTGGTGATGTAAATACATTTACACATGAAACATGAAGAGGCTTTGCTAACCAATTCTAATGCTAAGATACAGTACCAGTCAAAACTGAAAATGAAAACATATACAGGAAATCCAGCATACCAGCTCAGAGTTTGTGTTTCATTTATATACAGCTGTAGCACACAAGCCCATCAACTGCCTTTTGTCAGCAATATGGTTATCTGTGACCCCTTTAATTTAGCGGTGTGCAATTTAGGGGAGATGTTTCCAAACACCCCCACTGTGTGGGGTCTTGCGGTCTCTCAAATTCAAAATGCCCGATGTAACAAAGGGGTTGATTTACTAAAACTGAAATATGCAAAATCTGGTACAGCTGTACATGGTAGCCAATCAGCTGCTAACTTCAGCTTGTTCAATTAAGTTTTTAAAATAAAACCTAGAAGCCGATTGTTTTCTATACAGAGTTGGACCAGATTTTGCACTCAAGTTTTAGTAAATAAACCCCTCGGTGTCAGTAGAGCTACTTCATCACAGCCATTGAGCAGATTTGAATCTTCACGTGCTGGGGCATTTGCCTGGCACTGGGCAGGTCTGATAACAAATTTACTATTTTCAATCGCAGGGCCAGATGGGGGTATGTGATTTCTAATATCAGTTAGCCCTTTAGAAAGAAATGTTACACTTTATGGCTGTCATTACAAAATTCAGCTCTAGGCAGCAATACCGCACAGAGAGATATACAGTATCTCACAAAAGTGATTACACGCCTTATATTTTTGTAAATATTTTATTATATCTTTTCATGTGACAACACTGAAGAAATTAAACTTTGCTGCAATGTAAATTAGTGAGTGTACAGCTCGTATAAAAGTGTAAATTTGCTGTTCCCTCAAAATAACTCAAACACACAGCCATTAATGTCTAAACCGCTGGCAACAAAAGTGAGTACACCCCTAAGTGAAAATGTTCAAATTGGGCCCAAAGTGTCAATATTTTGTGATGCCACAATCATTTTCCAGCACTGCCTTAACCTTCTTGGGCATGAAGGTCACCAGAGCTTCACAGGTTGCCACTGGAGTCCTCTTGCACTCCTCCATGAGGACATCATGTAGCTGGTGGATGTTGGAGACTATGTGCTCCTCCATCTTCTGTTTGAGCATGCACAATAGGGTTTAGGTCTGGAGAAAGGCTTGGCCAGGCCATCACCTTTACCCTCAGCCTCTTTAGCAAGGCAGTGGTCACCTTGGAGGTGTGTTTGGGGTTGTTATGTTGGAATACTGCCCTGTGGCCCAGTCTCCGAAGGGAGTGGATCATGCTCTGCTTCAGTATGTCAAAGTACATGTTGGCATTCATGGTTCCCTCAATGAACTGTAGCGCCCCAGTGCCAACAGCACTCATGCAGCCCCAGACCATGACACTCCCACCATCATGCTTGACTGTAGGCAAGACACACTTGTCTTCGTACTCCTCTCCTTGTTGCAGCCACAAACGCTCGACACCATCTGAACCAAATTAGTTTATCTTGGTCTCATCAGACCACGGTTCCAGTAATCCATGTCCTTAGTCTGCTTGTCTTCAGCAAACTGTTTGTGGGCTTTCTTGTGCATTATCTTTAAAAGAGGCTTCCTTCTGGGACTACAGCCATGCAGACCAATTTGATGCAGTGTGCGGCATATGGCCTGAGCACTGACAGGCTGACCCCTCACCCCTTCAACCTCTGCAGCAATGATGGCCCTTCAACCTCTGCAGCAATGATGGCAGCACTCATACGTCTATTTCCCAAAGACAACCTCTGGATAAGATGCTAAGCATGTGCACTCAACTTCTTTGGTCGACCAATGCGAGGCCTGTTCTGGTAAACCGCTGTATGGTCTTGGCCACTGTACTGCAGCGCAGTTTCAGGGTCTTGGCAATCTTATTGACTAGGCCATCTTTATGTAGAGCAACAATTCTTTTTTTCAGATCCTCAGAGTTCTTTGCCATGTTGAACTTCCAGTGATTAGTATGAGAGAGTGAGAGAGCGATAACACCAAAATTAACACATCTGCTCCCCATTCATACCTGAGACCTTGTAATACTAACGAGTCACATGACACCAGGGAGGGTAAATGGCTAATTGGGCCCAATTGTGTGTTGATTTATTTTGAGGGAACAGCAAATTTACACTGTTATACAAGCTGTACACACTACTTTACATTGTAGCAAAGTGTAATTTCTTCACTGTTGCCACATGAATTATATATAATTATAATATAATAATTATATATTTTAATAATAATAATAAAATATTTACAAAAATGTGAGGGGTGTTCTCACTTTTGTGAGATACTGTATACACACACACACACACACACACACTCTTAGGATGAACTTCTATTTGCTTCGCTATTGTCTGGTAAATATACAATTAAAAACAGTGTTATAGCCATTCAATAAGTACAAATCATGCCAGAAGGGAGAAGCTTTGTAATCTTAAGACTTCTAGTTCCAAGGTGGACAACACTACTGCTCCATACAGTGAGGGAACATTGAGGTAACACTAACGAGTCACGTGACACAGGGGAGGGAAAATGGCTAATTGGGCCCACTCACTACTTTACATTGTAGCAAAGTGTATTTTTTTCAGCGTCGTCAAATGAAAAGATTAAAAAATTTTTTTTTTTTAAATGTGAGGGCTTTTGTGAGATATTGTATATGTATACTTGACAGTTACAGCCTCTAGGACTTTTCCTATTGAAACAACTACCCATTGTGTGTTTCCAGCACTAACCTTCTCAGAATCTACTAAAATCCCCTCTTTGATTCGGTGTCTCTTCTGTCTGGATAAAGATGGCCCAGACTCAGAAGTACGAGGATGAATTTCACTTGCTTCTACATTTCCATCCTAAACAATAGCAAAAGCTACAATGAATGTCTCTAGAACCAAAAAGGTAACTCAAACAAACATATAACATTATTATTTTTCCTGTAGTGCGGATTTTATTTTTTGCAATATAAAACAAAAAAAGATCAACAATTGAAGAAGAAAAAAAAATTCTTCCTCAGTTTAGGCCAATATATATTCTTCTACATATTTTTGTTAAAATAAATAAATAAAAAAAACCCTCAATAAGCATATATTGATTGGTTTGTGCAAAAGTTATAGAGTCTACAAAATGGGGGATAGATTTATGGCATTTTTATTGTTTTTTAGTTTTTACTAGTAATGGCAGCAATCTGCGATTTCTAAACTGCGACATTACAGCGGACACTTGACACTTTTTGGGACCATTGACATTCATACAGCGATCAGAGCTAAAAATAGCCACAGATTACTGTATAAATGTTACTGGCAGGGAAAGGGTTAACACAGGGTGATCAAGGGGTTAAATGTGTTCCCTCAGTGTGTTTTAACTGTAGGGGGATGGGAATGCCTGGGGGAAGAGACCTATCGTTGTTCCTATATACTAGGAGCACACGATCTGTCTCCTCTCCCCTGCGAGAACGTTGATTTGCGCAGGAAAGCCATTCTGCCACCGTCACACGACAGCGGGCAGTCCACAAGGGGTTAAGGACCAGCCGGCACAGTTGTACTGCGGCAAGTTGGCTCCCCTCCACGAATTGCCGTCATGGTACGTCAGCTGCTTTAAGAAATCTAGGGGGCGCGTGCGCGGTGGATCGATCTTGTGAGAGACAGAATGGAGATCTGTCAATGTAAACAGACAGATCTCCATTCTGTCAGGAGAGAGGAGACAGATCTGTTGTTCCTACTGGTTAAGAACACCGATCAGTCTCCTCCTCCAGGTAGTCCTATCCCCCCCAGTTAGAAACACTCCCTAGGACACACATTAAAGAGGAAGAAAACCCTAATGGGTTTACTTCCGCTTTGTCTCCCTGCAAAGGTAAAGCATAATGGGCTACTATGCATCGCATAGTAGCCCATTATATGTCACTTACCTGACACAGGAGCCAGCGATGTCACCGCTGTCCCCTGTAGCATGGAGCGTCCATCTTCTTCCGGGTATCGCTGCTCCGGCCACTCACAGCGCCGGAGCAGCGATGACATCACTTCCACGAATGCGCACGGGAGTCGCCACTAACGGAATATCGCCATTAACAGCGGCATGGTCAGTGCGCCAGTGCCGCGCCTATCTTTGTAAATATCTCCTGAACCGTGTATTTTTGTACTCACCATAAAATCCTTTTCTCTGAAGTTCATTGATGGAGACAACATCTTCAATCTTGACCCTAGGGTTATATCGCCACTTTTAGGAGAGGACTAGGCAGAACATGTAAAAACAGCAAAACTGCACAGTACCGCCCAGGGGGCGGTCCTACTGGCTATAACTCCTCACACTCAACAGCCATGCCGTTAAAGCAGGATGAAGTATTGGACCTTGCGTCAGAAGGTCCTCTCACATCAGCAGCTGCCAAGGAACATCTGCCACCATTCGTACAATGTCAGTGTACCAAGCACACCTGGGGCAATCAGAATCACTGGAATCCCCTCGGCCTCTACCCTGCGAAGCTGACGTGGTAGAAGTTTAAGTGGGGGGGGGGCATAAATCGGCAGATAATAATGCCCCCATGGAGCCACCAACGCGTCTGCCGCATCCTCCCAGGGAACTTTTGACCTGGCCAAAAAACCTCTGTACCTTATTGAGTCAAGAAGCCAAGAGATTCACATCTGGTGTGCCCCACCTTAGGCAAAGGAGCCGAAATACATCCGGTTGCAGCGACTATTTCCCTTGGTCCAGCATCTGACGACTTAGGTAGTCCGCCTGCCAGTTTACTACGCCAGAATGTACACATCCAACAGAGCCGGCACGCGCCGCTCTGCCCACCGCAGGATGTGAGTGACCTCTAGTGCTGCAGCCGAGCTCCTTGTTCCTCCTTGATGGTTGACATACACTACCACCGTGGCATTGTCTGACTGGATCCTGACCGGATGCCCCTGCGGCCTCTGTGACCATGTGGAGAGGCACCGCCTGATCGCCCGAAGCTCCAGCACATTGATCGGCAGGCGAGATTCCTCCTGCGTCCAGTGATTCTGGGCCGACTGTACGCCCCAAACTCCCCCCCAACTGGTCAGGCTGGAGTCCATTGTGATCACCATCCAATGAAGAGGAATGAACGACTTCCCGGACCAAAGGGCCGGAGACCTCAGCCACCAGAGCAGGGATCCAAAATTTGACAATCCAGAGATAACAGAGATTTGTCCCATTTGGACAGGATCTCTTTCTGCAAGATTCGAGTGTGGAATTGAGCATACGGTACCGCCTCAAAAATGGCTACCATGAGACCCAGGACGCATGCAAAAATGGAGCGATGACCACCTGCGGGACACCAACAACTTCACTGTAGCTTGAAGAGTCTGCCGCTTGTTGGAAGGGAGAAAGACTCTCATCACTGAGGAGTCCAGAAGCAAGCCCAGGTACTCCAAAGGCATTGAGTCGGCACCAACACCGACTTCTGGAGGTTCAGTACCCAACCAAACTCCCAAAGAGTTTGCCTGGTGATTGCCAAATCCTCCCTTAATTCTGAGGTGGAAGCTGCTCTCAGAAGGGGGTCGTCCAGGTAACCCACGATTGAGATTCCTCGTTGCCTTAGCAAAGCCAGAATTAGGGCTAGCACCTTGGTGAAGACCCTTGGTGCCGACGCTAGGCCAAAAGGGAGAGCTACAAATTGGTAGTGCTCATCCCCGAGAGCAAATTGCAGAAACCTCTGATGCCTGATGCATATGGGGACATGCAAGTATGGGTCCTTGATGTCCAGGGATGCCAGAAAATCCCCCTGATGGAGTGCAGCGACCACGGAGTGAACTGATTCCATCCTGAACCTTTGAACTTTCACAAAGCTGTTGAGGGCCTTGAGATCCAGGACCGGATGGACCCCTTCCTTCTTTGGGACTACAAACAGTTTGGAGTAGAATCCCTGGAATCCTTCCATCATCGACACAGGCACTATCACACCGCGCAGCAGCAGGTCCTGTACTGCCCCAAACAGGGCTTCCCGACGAGCCAGAAGAAGATGAAGGTTGGAGGGAAAAAATCTGCTTGGCGGACAACAAAAACTATCTTGTATCCTGATGAAACCAGTTTGCATACCCACTGGTCAGAAAGTAGGGAGGTCCACCGAGCTGCAAACTTCCGAAGGCGAACCCCCACTCGAGAGTCGGGCAGGGGCGAACCTTCATGTGGCAACAGATTTGCTCGGTTTGCGAAACCAGGAACATTTTTGTCCCTCAGTGGGCACCTTGTCGGACTGGGAACGCTTACCTGCCGAAGTCCGCTTCTGAGCGGAAAAGGAAGGCCCTTGTCTACGGCGTGGCTCCTTACCTTTCCTGGACTGTGGGAGCAACGTACTCTTTCCCCCAGTAACATTCTTAATAATGTCATCCAACAAGGCTCCAAATATGAGAGTAAAAGTATTCTCGCGCCTACCAATGTGTCCTAAAACTAGTGGGGTTGCAGCAAAACACCGGCAGGGGTATACACCCTCCCCAGATTAAGTGATAGTGATTAAGAAATGGTGTTGCGCTCCGACTACTTAGATCTAATTAAATTAACATGTACTCAAGTGACAACCAAAACAGAAATAAACTAAAATGTGAAACTGCATGTTTAAATAAGCTCAGACAATGTGCATAAATATTAAAGTGCAATAAACCAGGTCACATTGTGCGCTTGACAAAAAACTTGATATGAAAAATCCTCTATAGATGACAGTGAGATGATATTAAGTATATATCCAAATATATAAATGATATGAAAATAAAAAAAAAAAAAAAAAAAAAAAAAAAAAAAAAACACAACTGAGTGTCGTTATAAAAGTGCAAAACAGATCAAAGAATACACAAAATACTAATAATCCATGTGTAGTGTATCACGTGTCTGAACAAAATACTAATAGTCCATAAGCAGTGAAATGTGTGTTTGAGCAAAAATTCCAAAAACAAAAATAAGGTGAACTATAGTTATATGGAGAGCATATCCATTTAGTGATAAAATGCGTCCATTTGATGATCAACAAGGCAGTATCCTGCGTGCTCCAAAAGCAGGGGGTGGATTCCACCAGTGCTCCTATGCGTATAATATCCTCACACTAGGTGCAGTAATTACCTTACCTTACTGCTGTAAGGTAAACAGCATTTCCAAAGTGACGCTTGTTGTCCAATGTAGGTTCAGTAGGTGATGTAATCCTGGACTCTCATTCACCATGGGCACGTTGTAACATGCAGAGAAAGCAAGGGGAACACTCCAATAGTGAAGTACGTATTCACAATTTATTGGGTATAAAACGAAGGTAAGGTACTCACATTTAAAACAATAATAAAAGCACAACTTAAACGAACGCGTGTCACGTTCGCGCTTCCGGACGTCACTTCCGGTGTCCTTACTGGCCAATTGTGTTCCTACGCGTATCGTCAAATGACTTCATCAGGGAATAACAACTGGGGTAAGGGCGGACGTATAAATAGTGTCAGTAATTAGCAGCCATTTTTGTGAAGTCCATTGTGGCCCCATCTACGGCCATTTTCTCGTGGGCTAATATATATAGAGTAATGGTCAACGGACGTGACAGTGGCAGGAAATGTGCAAGCCTCACTTGCGATCATTTTGTGGGGGTATTTTTTATTGTAGATGATCATTAACTGTTATAGCCCGCTGGGAAATACCCAGGAAACATTATTCTTATTGGCGCAGCCCCAAAGGTAATAACAGAGCAACCCTTCTCATTAGCGCACCTGCGCAATAACGTTCGTTTCTAAAATGACATCTAGCATAAAACAACAAGAAAGAAAAGTATGGGCAATACTGGACGAATATATTAAAATTGAAAGTGATTAAATAAAATCAAAATAAAAGCTACACTAGTAAAACCATAGTCATAAAATTATTATGTGTAAGAGATATCGATAATTATATAAAATCTTAAGGTGTGTGGTATAGCATGGCCAATAATTGGGAATCAGCTATTGGCGATATAAATTATCAACAGGTCCATCTAAAAAGCAGTGATGTCTAGGAGGGAGACAGTGATCTAAAACACACTTACGACTATTTACTAGATCACTACCAGTGTATAGACTGAGTGGTATGGGAAAGAATTAAAAGTTATAGCTAAAATTGTGTGTATATGAGATCAACAATATATTGGACTAGGATGTAAGAATTCCATGATAACGGCCATCATAGATGGTCCTAACGGGAGTCATAATCGATCTCCAAGAGTAACACTAAAAACATAGACTAATTAAAAAAAGGGGAATAGAATATATATAAAAATAGAATAGGATAAGATAGAATATGTAAAAATATCAGAATCACTCTGATATGAGCGTTATAGTTTAGTATGAGCGGTAGTCATAATCGATCTCCAAGAGTGACACTAAAAACAGAGACTGAGTAAAAAAAGGGGAATAGAATATATATAAAAATAGAATAGGATAAGATAGAATATGTAAAAATATCAGAATCACTCTGATATGAGCGTTATAGTTTAGTATGAGCGGTAGTCATAATCGATCTCCAAGAGTGACACTAAAAACAGAGACTGAGTAAAAAAAGGGGAATAGAATATATATAAAAATAGAATAGGATAAGATAGAATATGTCAAAATATCAGAATCACTCTCAATTTAGGAGAGGACACCGGAAAGGAGATCCAAAATTCACATAATAGTAATTTTAAAACATCCTAACAAAAGAAGCTTATAAATAATGTAGTCAAAAATCACTAATAAAACAATTAAGGTCAAAATCAATATTGAGTCCCTGGGGCGCAAAAGTGTCTAAAGTGAAAATCCATCTAGACTCTGCCTGACTTAGTGTTCTGACCTTATGGCTCCCTCTCCAATGTCTTTTGTAGGGTTCGATACCCCAAAACATAAGCTGGGTAGGGTCCTTGTTATGGTGTATGCAAAAGTGCCTGGAAACGCTGTGCTTGTCGAAGCCATTAATGATGTTTTTAACATGCTCTTTTATTCGTACCCTTAAAGGTCTTTTGGTGCGGCCTACGTATTGCAAGCCACAACTGCATTGCAACACGTACACCGCTCCCTCGGTATTACAGCATACGAAATCTTTTATTTCGTACGTGTTCCCAGTGCTTGTAGACGTAAAATTAAATTTCTTTTCAGCTGGGCGTTTTGTTTTTAAGCATGCAAAGCACCTTTTACATGGGAAGAACCCTTTACCAGTGAAGAAAGTCAGGCCTGTGGGTGGGGGGTCGGGGACGTTCTTGACTATCTTGTCCCTTAAAGTCATTGCCTTTTTGTACACAAATTTAGGGTATTCAGGCAACAATTCCTGTAAGTGTACATCTAAGCGTAGGATGTGCCAGTGTTTTCTGATAATCTTTTCAAATTTCTTGTGTTGAGCGTTGTAGTTTAGTATGAGCGGTATCCCATCCGTCCCTCGTGCCGGGGTGGTTTTATCTCTAATTAGAGTGGTTCGATCCATATTTTCGACTTCTGTAATTTTCTTTCTAATGTCTTCATTGTCATATCCCTTATTTATGAACCTCTGGCCTATCTTTTCAGCCTGTAGGTGGTAGTCCTTAGTGTTTGTACAGTTTCTGCGTAATCTTATCAGTTGACCCTTAGGAATATTACACAGCCAGTTGGTGTGATGGCAGCTACCTCTTGGCAAGTAACTATTCCTATCGACATTTTTGAAATGGGTCTTTGTATATAATTTGTTATTATTTTGTGTCACTTCTAGATCTAGGAAAGATATTGATCCGGTACTCACTTCCCAGGATAGTTTAATGTTTCTGTTATTAATATTTAGTCCTTCCAAGAATCTAACTAGGCTGGTTGTTTCGCCTCTCCAGAGTATCAGAATATCGTCTATATACCTTTTATATATAGCCAGTTCTCTGGGTCTGTTAGTGTATACCGCTTCCCCTTCCCATTGGGCCATGAATAAGCATGCCACACTGGGAGCAAATTTGGCTCCCATCGCCACTCCAGTTCTTTGATGGAAGTACTCACGGTTATGCCAAAAATAACTGTTTTTAAGGCAAAAGTCCAGACATTTAACCAAATATTTACGCTGGGAGCACGACAACGTGCTGTACTTTCTTAGGCCCCATTTTACAGCCTCACAGGCTTGATAGTGTTGAATCACCGTGTACAATGAAGAGACATCAACTGATGCCATAATCCAGGGTCCTTCCTCTTCAGGTAGTTCTTCTAATATTTGCAATACCTGCTTCGTGTCTCTCAGATAGGCTTCGGTTTTTGTGACCACAGGTTGTAAGAATTTATCTATGTATTCCCCCATTCTAGAGGTGAGGGAGTCAATCCCATTCACTATGGGCCTAAACGGGGGATCAATTTTATCCTTGTGTATTTTTGGTAAGGCGTAAATAATCGGAGTCCTGCATGCCTCTGGAATCAGGTATTTGGCTTCTTTTTTACTCAGGATATCCTTTTTCAGCCCGAGGTGAACTACCTGCTCAAGTTCTTTCCTACATTTAAACATGGGGTTCTTGGTTAGTTTTGTATATGTAGTGTTATCTCCTAGTAGCTTCTTCATATTATCGCAGTACTGTACTTTTGAGAGGATGACAATTCCTCCGCCCTTGTCGGCGGGTCGGATAACGATATCTTTCCGCTTTGATAGTTTCTTAATCCCATTTTTCATAAACTTGGGATCCTCACGCTTCTTGATTTTTAGGTCCTTGAGATCTTGTAGCACTACCTTTTTGAATACTTCAACATGTTTATTATTGGAGACCGTTGGGTTGAACACCGATCTATTCCTTAATTCACTATGTGTCACATCCTGATCCGCTACCTGGATGCGTTTTTTGATGGGATTGCTCGCTAGATATTTTTTAATGTTTAATGTCCTAACATATTTTTGTACTCCTAGATACGTCTCAAATTTGTCCATATTCTTAGTGGGAGCGTATTTTAGCCCTTTATCGAGTACACCTATTTCCTCTTGAGATAAGGGCTGCCCACTCAGGTTGAAGATCCCCTCCCCTTTCAGTCTCTTCTTTGCCTGTAATCTTTTTCCGGCCCTCTTTCCTCTCTTCTTGGTGGACTTCTCCTTATGTCCCTGGTATCGTTTGGACGTCTCTGTGGGTGAGTCTCCATACCTCTCCCTAAAAAAGGCCTATTCTGATAGGCGTCCTGATAATAATTTTGGCTTCTCCCGTCTCTATTCTCCTCATAGTGGTCCCTTAATGGGGCATAGTGATTGTACGTCGGTACCGAATATTGGTCATGAGAGTAGGTATGGCCCTGAGGTGGGCCCCAACTGTCTCTATGGCCATTTCCATAGTTGTGTGGTGGGCTCCTTCCTCGTTGTCCATATGCTCCTTGCGGTGGGCCTCTGTTATCTCTTTGGTCATAGCCCGGTCTGTTGTAGTTATTATTTTGTCCCCTCCTATTAGAATTGTTATTGTTTTTCCAGTATGGTTTTTTACCTCCATTTTGTGGGGTCTGATTGGGGTGAGGTGGTCTCCTATCACTCCTCTGTGGAGTCGAATAATTATAGTCATTTCGGCTCTCTTCTTGTCTCGGATATCTAGAATACATAGATAAATTCTTACAACCTGTGGTCACAAAAACCGAAGCCTATCTGAGAGACACGAAGCAGGTATTGCAAATATTAGAAGAACTACCTGAAGAGGAAGGACCCTGGATTATGGCATCAGTTGATGTCTCTTCATTGTACACGGTGATTCAACACTATCAAGCCTGTGAGGCTGTAAAATGGGGCCTAAGAAAGTACAGCACGTTGTCGTGCTCCCAGCGTAAATATTTGGTTAAATGTCTGGACTTTTGCCTTAAAAACAGCTATTTTTGGCATAACCGTGAGTACTTCCATCAAAGAACTGGAGTGGCGATGGGAGCCAAATTTGCTCCCAGTGTGGCATGCTTATTCATGGCCCAATGGGAAGGGGAAGCGGTATACACTAACAGACCCAGAGAACTGGCTATATATAAAAGGTATATAGACGATATTCTGATACTCTGGAGAGGCGAAACAACCAGCCTAGTTAGATTCTTGGAAGGACTAAATATTAATAACAGAAACATTAAACTATCCTGGGAAGTGAGTACCGGATCAATATCTTTCCTAGATCTAGAAGTGACACAAAATAATAACAAATTATATACAAAGACCCATTTCAAAAATGTCGATAGGAATAGTTACTTGCCAAGAGGTAGCTGCCATCACACCAACTGGCTGTGTAATATTCCTAAGGGTCAACTGATAAGATTACGCAGAAACTGTACAAACACTAAGGACTACCACCTACAGGCTGAAAAGATAGGCCAGAGGTTCATAAATAAGGGATATGACAATGAAGACATTAGAAAGAAAATTACAGAAGTCGAAAATATGGATCGAACCACTCTAATTAGAGATAAAACCACCCCGGCACGAGGGACGGATGGGATACCGCTCATACTAAACTACAACGCTCAACACAAGAAATTTGAAAAGATTATCAGAAAACACTGGCACATCCTACGCTTAGATGTACACTTACAGGAATTGTTGCCTGAATACCCTAAATTTGTGTACAAAAAGGCAATGACTTTAAGGGACAAGATAGTCAAGAACGTCCCCGACCCCCCACCCACAGGCCTGACTTTCTTCACTGGTAAAGGGTTCTTCCCATGTAAAAGGTGCTTTGCATGCTTAAAAACAAAACGCCCAGCTGAAAAGAAATTTAATTTTACGTCTACAAGCACTGGGAACACGTACGAAATAAAAGATTTCGTATGCTGTAATACCGAGGGAGCGGTGTACGTGTTGCAATGCAGTTGTGGCTTGCAATACGTAGGCCGCACCAAAAGACCTTTAAGGGTACGAATAAAAGAGCATGTTAAAAACATCATTAATGGCTTCGACAAGCACAGCGTTTCCAGGCACTTTTGCATACACCATAACAAGGACCCTACCCAGCTTATGTTTTGGGGTATCGAACCCTACAAAAGACATTGGAGAGGGAGCCATAAGGTCAGAACACTAAGTCAGGCAGAGTCTAGATGGATTTTCACTTTAGACACTTTTGCGCCCCAGGGACTCAATATTGATTTTGACCTTAATTGTTTTATTAGTGATTTTTGACTACATTATTTATAAGCTTCTTTTGTTAGGATGTTTTAAAATTACTATTATGTGAATTTTGGATCTCCTTTCCGGTGTCCTCTCCTAAATTGAGAGTGATTCTGATATTTTGACATATTCTATCTTATCCTATTCTATTTTTATATATATTCTATTCCCCTTTTTTTACTCAGTCTCTGTTTTTAGTGTCACTCTTGGAGATCGATTATGACTACCGCTCATACTAAACTATAACGCTCATATCAGAGTGATTCTGATATTTTTACATATTCTATCTTATCCTATTCTATTTTTATATATATTCTATTCCCCTTTTTTTACTCAGTCTCTGTTTTTAGTGTCACTCTTGGAGATCGATTATGACTACCGCTCATACTAAACTATAACGCTCATATCAGAGTGATTCTGATATTTTTACATATTCTATCTTATCCTATTCTATTTTTATATATATTCTATTCCCCTTTTTTTAATTAGTCTATGTTTTTAGTGTTACTCTTGGAGATCGATTATGACTCCCGTTAGGACCATCTATGATGGCCGTTATCATGGAATTCTTACATCCTAGTCCAATATATTGTTGATCTCATATACACACAATTTTAGCTATAACTTTTAATTCTTTCCCATACCACTCAGTCTATACACTGGTAGTGATCTAGTAAATAGTCGTAAGTGTGTTTTAGATCACTGTCTCCCTCCTAGACATCACTGCTTTTTAGATGGACCTGTTGATAATTTATATCGCCAATAGCTGATTCCCAATTATTGGCCATGCTATACCACACACCTTAAGATTTTATATAATTATCGATATCTCTTACACATAATAATTTTATGACTATGGTTTTACTAGTGTAGCTTTTATTTTGATTTTATTTAATCACTTTCAATTTTAATATATTCGTCCAGTATTGCCCATACTTTTCTTTCTTGTTGTTTTATGCTAGATGTCATTTTAGAAACGAACGTTATTGCGCAGGTGCGCTAATGAGAAGGGTTGCTCTGTTATTACCTTTGGGGCTGCGCCAATAAGAATAATGTTTCCTGGGTATTTCCCAGCGGGCTATAACAGTTAATGATCATCTACAATAAAAAATACCCCCACAAAATGATCGCAAGTGAGGCTTGCACATTTCCTGCCACTGTCACGTCCGTTGACCATTACTCTATATATATTAGCCCACGAGAAAATGGCCGTAGATGGGGCCACAATGGACTTCACAAAAATGGCTGCTAATTACTGACACTATTTATACGTCCGCCCTTACCCCAGTTGTTATTCCCTGATGAAGTCATTTGACGATACGCGTAGGAACACAATTGGCCAGTAAGGACACCGGAAGTGACGTCCGGAAGCGCGAACGTGACACGCGTTCGTTTAAGTTGTGCTTTTATTATTGTTTTAAATGTGAGTACCTTACCTTCGTTTTATACCCAATAAATTGTGAATACGTACTTCACTATTGGAGTGTTCCCCTTGCTTTCTCTGCATGTTACAACGTGCCCATGGTGAATGAGAGTCCAGGATTACATCACCTACTGAACCTACATTGGACAACAAGCGTCACTTTGGAAATGCTGTTTACCTTACAGCAGTAAGGTAAGGTAATTACTGCACCTAGTGTGAGGATATTATACGCATAGGAGCACTGGTGGAATCCACCCCCTGCTTTTGGAGCACGCAGGATACTGCCTTGTTGATCATCAAATGGACGCATTTTATCACTAAATGGATATGCTCTCCATATAACTATAGTTCACCTTATTTTTGTTTTTGGAATTTTTGCTCAAACACACATTTCACTGCTTATGGACTATTAGTATTTTGTTCAGACACGTGATACACTACACATGGATTATTAGTATTTTGTGTATTCTTTGATCTGTTTTGCACTTTTATAACGACACTCAGTTGTGTTTTTTTTTTTTTTTTTTTTTTTTTTTTTTTTTATTTTCATATCATTTATATATTTGGATATATACTTAATATCATCTCACTGTCATCTATAGAGGATTTTTCATATCAAGTTTTTTGTCAAGCGCACAATGTGACCTGGTTTATTGCACTTTAATATTTATGCACATTGTCTGAGCTTATTTAAACATGCAGTTTCACATTTTAGTTTATTTCTGTTTTGGTTGTCACTTGAGTACATGTTAATTTAATTAGATCTAAGTAGTCGGAGCGCAACACCATTTCTTAATCACCAAGGCTCCAAATAGCTTCTCTCCCTGGAAGTGCAAATCCGCCAGTGCTTTCTTTAGATGCCTGGTCCGCAGACCAGCATTTTAGCCAAATCAGGCGACGTAGCACCACAGGTGATACAGAGGCTCTAGAGAGCAAGGGGGTCATATCTAAGGCCGCATCACAGACATACTTAAGGCTCTACACCAACTGGTCTGCCAGCTCCACGCAGACCGGGGAAGCCTGTTGCTTCTCCAACTCACGTTGTAAAAATTTAGCCCATTCAGTAAGCGTATGTGACACCAGGGCCGTGTAAACATGGACCGGGCAACCGCCTCAGCCCTCCTGTCAGCAGGGTCCTTGAAAGCAGGGGTCCCTTCCACCAGAATCGTGGTTACCTTATTTAACCTGTATACCGGGGGGTCAACAATCGGAAGAGATGTCCATTTCTTCGGGAAACTCTCCTCAAAGGGGTAACGGATTGGCATCCGTCTCGGGACCAAAAATTCCCAGGACCAATAGTCCACACCAGGAGCCAGGCCCTTCTCCTACACTAGGGAGAAAAAACTGAGCTGCTAAAAGTAGTGTGAGGGGCTATAGCCAGTAGGACCCCCCTCTGGGTGGTACTGTGCAGTTTTGCTGTTTTTACATGTTCTGCCTAGTCCTCTCCTGAAGGTGGCGATATAACCCTAAGGTCAAGATTGAAGATGCTGTGTCCATCAATGAACAAAAAGAGAAAAAAAATTTGCTGATCACCGCCATTACTAAATAAAAAAACATAATAAAAATGGCATACATCTATCCCCTATTTTGTAGACGTTATACCTTTTGCACAAACTAATCAATATATGCTTATTGCAATTTTTTTTACAAAAAATATGTAGAATACATGTCGGCCTAAACTAAGGAAGAAATTTGTATTTTTTAGGGGATACTTATAATAGCAAAAAGTAATAAATATATATATATATATATATATATATATATATATATATATATATATATATATATATATATATATATATATATTTTTTTTTTTTTTTTTTTTTTTTAATTGTCTTTTTTTGTTTATAGTGAAAAAAAATAAAATAAAAACACAGGAGGTGATCAAATACCACCAAAAGACAGATCTATTTGTGGGAAGAAAAAGGACATCAATTTTGTTTGGGTGCAGTGACGGTCCTTAAGTGGTTAAACAAGGCATTCTACCCCTTCCCCTTTTTACAATTCCGGTTTATCAACTGATCTGCTGGGCCTGGTAATTAATGTTTTCTGTCTACTTATTGTGGTCATCCATGAAGAGATGTTGCCGTAGACTCTAAATTATACATCTGCCTTATTTTTCTGTTGATCCGGTACCTTCTACGTTCTCATTTTTTTTTTTTAAGTTGTATATGCTCATTTGTCTAAGAATATTCTTATTCACCCCTACGTGGGTGTTTTATGTCTACCTTTTGACCACCCAATGACTTCATTAGTATGCTATGTGTATTGCTTTATTCATGTACATGCCATGTTTTCCTTCCAATAAAATATTTGGTAAAGAAAACAAGGTGCTCTCTCATTAAATGAGGTGGAGATCGTGCCCCACCTCGTCACCTCATCCAATTATAAAATGTTTTGCAGAAGCATTCTCTGAATGGCACCCATGCTGAGCAAGCGACCCTAGTGGTTACTATGCAGCAGGGTAGCTGCTCAGCATGAGACCAGAAGACAGCAAGAATTACTATAATAGTAGCGTCTACCACAGTAATTCTCTGCTTCCGCACAGATCGGCCAGGTATGGAATAGGCATACTTACAATGTAACTTTGCAGAAATAAAATAAAAAAAATGGAATTTAGCTTTAACTTATTACATAACACTTACAGGGTCTGTAACTGGAACAAATGGTTCTAGGAGCTTCTCTGTAGATTCCAAAACATCCTGCACAAGAACAAAATCTTTGTATTACATTAGGACACAAATACATCCAGTCATACATCCAAATCAGTGCCAAGAATAAGGAAAGTCTGTACTGCTCTAAAGTAACCAATCATATTTTCCCTTTTATACTCAGATCTCAATGAAGGTTGGAATCAAAATGGCGACTATGAGCCAATGGGAACTGTTTATTTAAGGAAAAACTTTGGGCTGACCCAAAAATTTAATTTGTCCATCAATCCCCAGCATATGTAGAATATATTCCTAGTTTTGTCTAGGGCAGATCGAATACAGACTAAGCCCTTGTACACACGGAGATTCCGACGGAATGTGTCCGATTGGAGCGTTTTGTCGGATATTCCGACTGTGTGTGGTATGCATCGGACTGTTTCCGTCGGAATATCAGTCGGACCAAATTTTCCAACTTGCCGGAAATATATTTTACGACAACATGCTCCGATCGGACATACTCCGATCATGTGTAGAGAATTCCGGTCAGACAAAGTGGCACGCATGTTCAGATCAAATTCCTACATCAAAGCTATTGGCTACTAACCTGAACATAGTCCCGTCGTAACGAAATAACGCCATCACGTTCTGAATGATCGGATTTTCCACCAACTTCGTCCGACCGTGTGTATACAACAGTTTCGGACAAAATCTGTCGGACAAAATCCGATGGATTTGGTTGTCGGAATCTCCGATCGTGTGTACAAGGGTTAATAATGTGAAAAGCAGTTAGATCTTCACAGAAGTGTCAGTCAAAGATAAGGGAAACCAGGGAAAAGTGGAAATAAAAATTCAACAGAAGGGGTCCATCACCTAAGGACACTAGCAAAAAAACAGGAGACTCTTGAAGTGGATGGAGTTATATGGGTACATGAGGGGGAAGTTACCAGCCATCCTGAATGTGGGTGGGTGCGCTGACTTTATCATGTATAACACAGAATCCGCATTGACCACTGGTCCTATATTATATATGATGGCAGTTGGAGAACAGCAAGAATAGAAGTCTTTTAACAGTCTTTTATCACTACTAAAATTAGCGGGGAGGAAGACTGCAGGACCATGGATACAACTTAATTCAAACTTGCCGTAAGGTGTTCATAAAATGTCTATGGGTGGTACCCATATGCATAAAATGATAACCAGATCTGGATGAAATGGTTCAGGTAAAGCAACAACCAGCTCCGGTCTATGGCAAGATTTGGAATTCAGATCTAGGCAATGAAGGTTAGTGGGAACTAACAAAAAAATGACATTATGTATATACTGTATATTCCAACCATTAAAAATCTTAAAAGAAGAATTACACTTGGGCAGCTTGCTTGTCACCAACGGGAGCCAATTCTAGTTACCGGTATTATTCATTTTCTAATGGAAAAAATAAACTGTAAAATTTTTGCAGACTATGCAGACGCCTTGAGTCTGAGCTATGTAAAATATATATATATATATATATATATATATATATGCTAAATTTCAAGAAGACTGGATAATATTTAGAGGTTGCACACTTTGATCTGTTGTGTAAAAGTAGGCAAAAAATAAAAATTTTCAATGCCAATTACTTTTATTGGGAAAACTAGAAATCACAAACTTAAAATACTATTAAAACTATACACTAAGATTAATAGGTAATATGATAGGCAAAACATGTGTTATATTAATCAACTTTGAACGATGCAATCCCTTGTATTCTGTCACGTTGTGGATCCCAAACAATTCAAAGAAGTCTTTTCTTTTATTAATAACGAAATGTCTCGGGTCTTTTCCTTCAAAAACCATGTTTTTACCCTCTAATCGTTTCACTTGCTTTTTCTTTGCAGGTTTGGTTTCTACATTTTTTGTCATATTTTCCTTAACAGCTGGAGTAATACGTTCGTCCAAAAAAGCCAATCCAAAGCTTATTTCTGACAGATACCAAAGGTGTCGCTTAGCAACTGTGAGAGCACATTTTTTGACGTCTGCATCTGGGTAAGTGCTCAAAAGCTGTAGCATATCCAAATCATTTTTTGGAGTCCATCGACTTACAATTGCCTCATGCCAAAAGCAAACATATATGAGGCTGAGAAAATGTGCAACCCATTTCATTCCTTCCAATTGTCGTAGAGGACTATTCAACGGTTTAGTGAAGAGGACAATTTTAAGTGCATATATTGCCTTTGCCATCCACCTTGCTTGATGCAGTGCTCCTGTGATCCTGAAAGTGAAGTCGTTTTTAGACCAACCTCCTAGGTACAGGAGTGAGAGTTGTAATAACTCTTTGTAGTCTTCTCTTGGATGACTTCCATCTTTTAGGACATTTTGGATGTAGTTAACCATTTTCCCTTGTTGTTCTTCTAGAAAGCCTTGAACGAGACTTTCTTCATCCAGCATTGTTGTATATGACTTCTTATCAAGTGAAGCCTACAGGCTTTGCTTTAATAAAAGTGATCAATGTGTGCAATCCCTAAATATTATCCAATCTTCTTGAAATTTGGCATATATACCTTTTACATAACTGAGACTTGGGGCGTAAGCAAAGTCGTATGAAAATCACATGTTTAGAAAAATGAAACACCTTAACAGGTATGCAATGTGGTACTTTTTCTCATGTTTATGTATAAGGCAGCTAGACTAAGGTGGTACAAATGTAAGGTGGTACAAATGCAACTCACTATGTAGAAGGCTATCATCAATATAATCAATCATCAGTATTAGAAAATAAAACATGCTTTTCCTATATGATGACACAGAAAGGGGTCATTGATGTTGCTTCCATCTAGAGGCAGAATGCATGAAAAATTAAGTGTTATAAATAATGTAATACAGAAATGCATTAAACGCATGCAGATGTGTTTCACGTGTCTTACATGTTTTTTACATTTTAAATTGTTTATAAATGCAGGGTGCAACTATGCATATAAAATCCACATAAAACACAAACTAAGAGCATGTAATGTAGCTAATATGCATTTAAATACAGATGTATGCAAGTATGAACAAATTCAATGTGAATTAGTGCTTGATACAGTTTAATTTACAGTATGTCAAATTTTACATCACCCCCTGGCTTCATAAAGTGTGAAAGGCTTTGCTACCTAAATGTCCATGCACTGGGTGGGCATTACAGTGTCTTTATATTGTGACAATGCAGATTACATACAGTAACATTTATTCCAATTCAAAAGCTGTTTGCTGGAAACTTTATATACAGCAAGAAGGATATTAAAAAACACACTGTAAAATGCATTCATGAGAATAACTGTGCCTGAAACCCATCCCCATGAAACTTAATTCATAGAGCAATGTCTGTATTAAAGGTGACAGATGCTTAAAAAATAAAAGGGAGAGGAAAAAGTTGGAAACTTTATACTAAATCTGTCTTTCAGAACCATAGGAGCAACAGACTTATTGGCAATCTGTATTGTATACATAGTCAATTATTGACATATACACATACAAGGTTTAAAATATGAAAGCTACAGTATGGGCTACCTGTGGCATCTTTCCATCACCTTTGGTGGCTTGTTGCAAAAGTTTCATGGTGTCTTCTTCATCTTCTAGGCTAACAGAAGAAATTTTATTTTCCATCTTGGAGCTTAATTGCAACTTTGCTTGATAGTCTTGCCCTTGGGGTCTGTTCGGAGTCATTCTACATGCAACGTCCCTGGAGATGCATCCGTTTTCAGACTGGGGTATCAAATGCTCATCACATGGCTGTCTATTGTCACCAGGTACAATATCAATAACCACCTTGCTGACGGTTGAAATGGACACCGCCATATTATTCACTTGTTCAGCAGGTGGTGACGATACACTGGCAGCTTTCTTCACTGGACTCTTAACTTTGGTCTGTATTAATTGGAAATGAGGATGAATTCAGAGATACAAAAATAAAAACAAACATTTAGCTAATGCAATTTAACTGGAAGTTTTTCAGGTTAGTTATTTGTAAATTTAGCACTAAGAAAATCAATGTCTTTAAATGTACTTAAACTTATCAACAGCTACATTTTGATGGGAATTAATGTCACATTTAAATCAATATATTACAAGTCTAATAGACATATTATACAAGTTGGAATTGTAACTTAAATAAAAAAAAAAAAAAGAAAATATTATATATATATATATATATATATATATATATACACATATATACATACATATACACACACACACACACACACACACAGTATATATATATATACACACACAGTATGTATATATATATATATATATATATATATATATATATATATATATATATATATATATATATATATATATATATATATATATATATATATATATATATATATATATATTTTTTTTTTGATATACATGTTAAAGCTATCAATTTAAATAATTGTCATTAATATTTTAAAGCTGAATTCCAGGCAGTTTTAGAACACAATTTTATTTAGCTATTTAAAAGGTCATTGTATTTACTTATAAATGCAACTGGTATATGTGCCTGAATTTGTGTTCACGCACACACTGACCAGCTGAACTACAGATGGGAGAGGGAGCTAAACAAGCTTTGCTGAGTACAAAGTGCTATTAGTCTAATAGAGGAAACATGGAAACGGGAGAACAGAACGACGACTTATCAGTGGGCTACTTCTCCTTCACTGTTCAATCAGGCCAGGGTCGGTTCTGGTCAGGTGGCAATCCAAGACCTGGCTATATTGTCTGACAGGGTGCCTGGATCACAAGAATTGTTAAGCAGGTAAAACATTTCACAAATATTAATTTTACATGCATTTTAACGCCTAGACTGTAGTTCAGATTTTAAAATGTTGTTACTTAATATGTAATTATATGTGTAAAAGGAGAAAAAACATTTCTTTATTACACATAAAGGCTCTGCATGTTGCTTAGTAGTACTCCTCTCATAGCAAATTGTTTCCACTGCTCACACCTATTGAAAACAAAAACCTATTTAAAGTGATCTTTTCAAATAAGTAATTTAGCAGGGTTACTGAATATACCATTGAATACAGAAATAGCTTCTAAAAAGGCACTATAAACATGGGACAGTATATAAACCTCAATTTGTTTGATACAGTATCTATGCATCTGTATAAAAAACTATAATCAAAACTTGGACCAGCAAGCATGCAAAAATTATTTTGCTATACCACCACTAGTTTCTGTAATCTTCACTCTCTTGCAGAGCAGCCACAGCCATAATAGTCACATCTGGGCTTGTGGAATGCCTGTGTCACCTGCTGCATGCTGTGGTTCCACCCACTGGCCACTAATGTGTCTTATAGTCATGCATCTGTTGGCAGCTGGACCGCAGCACATGGCGTGGGATGCAGGCACCACGAGCAGTGAAAATTGCAGGAACAGGTGGCAGCATGGGTATTAAGTCTTTTTTTGGGGGCACTTTTTTTGCATATCTGCAACATAGTCACTTGAATGCACTAAGAAATTAAATATATTAAAATACATAGTGCACCCATAACACAGGATTTACTGTGGGGAGCACTAAGAGTTTTCTAAAAAGAGCAACAAAGCAAGTTTTTTCCTTTTAAATTGCCTCTTGAATGACATTTTTTACCAGGGTTCCCTGAAGGGATAGAAGCACGAATGACTACTCTAACTTTCAATACATTTCAGATTGAACTACTGAACTCTGCCTTTTTAAACAAAGAATAGCAAGAAAAACCTAAAAATGAGCCTAAACATTGATGTGAAAATGTGGAAACAAAATATTAAAATATGCAAAAATTCATATTTAATAATTCATTTTAGGTTGTGCTTGTTTTTTAATCCCAACTATAAAAAAAAACAGAAATAAAATATAATAGAATGTATTTTTCCCATATATTTTCAAATGTTAAATTTATGCAAAAATCTGTTTAGTACCACTTTGTGTTCTTTTTCATGATCTGGAACTGTCCGGGGTTTTACTTCCTGTTCAGCATTTTTGGAAACATTGTTTGAGTCCACCACCTTCTTTTTCCGCCTTCCCTGTTTTCTTTAAAAAAAAAAAATGAAAAAAAAAAAAAAAAAAGTTATTAAAGCTGACCAAGCTGTGACACCACCGCTGAGCTGTACATAGCCTAGGCATAGGGCTAAGCAGTGAGAGGCCCAGCCACTCTATCCAATACAGGTTGCCTGGAGAAAACTACAGGAGGGGCAGATACAAGCCCAGTCACACTGCACAAGAAGAGAGAGCAGCAGTGAGCAGCCCTTATTACAGGAAGCTCCAACATGCACACAGTCAAAGTTTTAAACTGGATTATTGGAAGAAATAGACAAAGCACACCAAGAATCAAGTAGGAATACACATGATGCTTGCATTTAGACAATATTTTCTTATCCTGAAGTACAGCTTTAACCACTTTAATATTACGGTAGGCTAATTCTGACATTCCTCACATACATGTACATTTTTTTGCTAGAAAATTACGTAGAACCCCAAAACATTATATAATTGTTTTAGGCAGAAGCTTCAGAGAATAAAATGGTGGGTGTCGCAATTTTTTTTATGTCACACAGTATTTGCGCAGTGGTTTTTCAAACAGTTTTTTTTCCCCAAAAAATAAAAATTTAAAATGCACACAAACACAATATAAAATACCCAATTGTTTGGTAAAATATAAAAAGATTATGTTACACCGAGTAAATAGATACCAAACATTTCATGCCTTAAAAATTGCACACGCTTGTGGAATGGCACCAAACTACAGTGCTTAAAAATATCCATAGGCGGTGTGTTATAAGCTTTTACAGGTTTTCAGTTTACAGTTACACAGGAGATCTGGTGCTAGAATTATTGCTCCCACTCTAACGTTCGCAGTTATACCTCACATGTGTGGTGCAAACAACCTACATATGTGTTTGGCATGCAAGAATGGGGGGGTGGTAGTGCTTTCGTTTTTTTTTTCCGAATTGAATTTATTTAACTAGATGCCGACCGCCGGCCGTCAAATGACGGCCAGGCGGCGCACCTATTGTGGCGGGAGGCCATCATATGACGTCCTCCCGTTTAAACAGGGAATGCGCGCAATCGTGCGCGCGCATCCCTGTTTCTTCGGTGGCGGCGTGTCACGGAGACACCGCTCGCCACGAAGGGGGTGAACAGCCATTCGTTATGGCTGTTTAGCACGTGATTGGCCGTGATGAAGTCACGGCCGATCCCAGATGGTCACACCCCGAACGTGCACTGCGCATGCGCGCTGCGCGTGCACGTCCGTGGCGGCGTGTTCCCCGGGAACACTGCTCGTCACTGACGCTGGTAAACAGCCATTGGCCGGCTGTTTACCCACGTGATCGGCTGTGATCCTTTCACAGCCGATCACTAAAATGTAAACAAACCGCGGTAACGGGATGTTACCGGGTTCTCCTCCTCACACACCGATCGTGTGTGAGGAGGAGATTGCGGTAACATCTCGTTACCGCATACAGTGTACACCAATCATATTGATTGCCCCCCCCCAATAAAGAGGACCTGTCACAGCCCATCAGAGTACCTGAGTACCTGTCACAGCCCATCAGAGTACCCGAGTACCTGTCCCAGCCCATCAGAGTACCCGAGTACCTGTCCCAGCCCATCAGAGTACCCGAGTACCTGTCCCAGCCCATCAGAGTACCCGAGTACCTGTCCCAGCCCATCAGAGTACCCGAGTACCTGTCCCAGCCCATCAGAGTACCCGAGTACCTGTCCCAGCCCATCAGAGTACCCGAGTACCTGTCACAGTCCATCAGAGTACCCGAGTACCTGTCCCAGCCCATCAGAGTACCCGAGTACCTGTCCCAGCCCATCAGAGTACCCGAGTACCTGTCCCAGCCCATCAGAGTACCCGAGTACCTGTCCCAGCCCATCAGAGTACCCGAGTACCTGTCCCAGCCCATCAGAGTACCCGAGTACCTGTCCCGGCCCATCAGAGTACCCGAGTACCTGTCCCGGCCCATCAGAGTACCCGAGTACCTGTCCCGGCCCATCAGAGTACCCGAGTACCTGTCCCGGCCCATCAGAGTACCCGAGTACCTGTCCCGGCCCATCAGAGTACCCGAGTACCCGTCCCGGCCCATCAGAGTACCCGAGTACCTGTTACGGCACATCAGAGTACCCGAGTACCTGTCACGGCACATCAGAGTACCCGAGTACCTGTCACGGCACGTCAGAGTACCCGAGTACCTGTCACGGCCCGTCAGAGTACCCGAGTACCTGTCACGGCACGTCAGAGTACCAGAGTACCTGTCACGGCACATCAGGGTACCCGAGTACCTGTCACGGCACATCAGGGTACCCGAGTATCTGTCACGGCCCATCAGGGTACCCGAGTACCTGTCACGGCCCATCAGGGTACCCGAGTACCTGTCACGGCCCATCAGGGTACCCGAGTACCTGTCACGGCCCATCAGGGTACCCGAGTACCTGTCACGGCCCATCAGGGTACCCGAGTACCTGTCACAGTCCATCAGGGTACCCGAGTATCTGTCACAGCCCATCTGAGTTCCCGAGTACCTGTCACAGTCCATCAGGGTACCCGAGTACCTGTCACAGTCCATCAGGGTACCGAGTAACTGTCACAGTCCATCAGGGTACCGAGTACCTGTCACAGTCTATCAGAGTACAGAGTACCTGTCACAGTTCATCAGAGTACCCGAGTACCTGTCACAGCCCATCTGAGTACCCGAGTACCTGTTCCAGTCCATCTGAGTACCCGAGTACCTGTCACAGTCCATCTGAGTACCCGAGTACCTGTCACAGTCCATATGAGTACCTGTCACTGCCCTTCAGAGTACCCAAATACCAGTCACCAAACCATCAGAGTACCTGTTACCAGGCCATCAGAGTACCCGAGTACCTGTCACCAGGCCATCAGAGTACCCAAGTACCTGTCACTAGGCCATCAGAGTACCCGAGTACCTGTCACCAGGCCATCAGAGTACCCGAGTACCTGTCACCAGGCCATCAGAGTACCCGAGTACCTGTCACCAGGCCATCAGAGTACCCGAGTACCTGTCACCAGGCCATCAGAGTACCCGAGTACCTGTCACCAGGCCATCAGAGTACCCGAGTACCTGTCACCAGGCCATCAGAGTACCCGAGTACCTGTCACCAGGCCATCAGAGTACCCGAGTACCTGTCACCAGGCCATCAGAGTACCCGAGTACCTGTCACCAGGCCATCAGAGTACCCGAGTAAATGTCACCAGGCCATCAGAGTACCCGAGTACCTATCTCCAGCCCATCAGAGTACCCGAGTACCTATCTCCAGCCCATCAGAGTACCCGAGTACCTATTTGCAGCCCATGTCTCATAGAATATACGTTGGGGTGTTTGCTTTCCAAAATGGGGTCATTTTGTGGGTAATTTCACTGTCCTTGTGGTCCAGGACCTTCAAAAGTGTGATGGATAGGAATGAAATGAGATGTGTCATTTATGCTCCTAGAACGCCTAAACGTACTACTTCAATGTTCGGCCTCTCTATGTGGCCAGGCTGTGTAAAAGTCCTACACATGTGGTATCGCCATACTCGGGAGGAGTAGCAGAATGTATTTTGGGGTGTAATTTTTGCTATATACATGCTATGTGTTAGAAATATCTTATAAATTGACAATTTTGTGTAAAAAAAAAAAAATATGTTTTAATTTTTTTCCACATATTCCAAAAACTTCTGGAAAAAAATTAACCATTCAAAAGACTCATTATGCCTCACAGATTATACGTTGGGGTGTTTGCTTTCCAAAATGGGGTCATTTTATGGGAAATTCCATTGTCCTGGTACTCCAGGGACTTCAAAAGTGTAATAGGTGGTTGAGAAATGAGATGCGTCATTTTTGCTCGTAGAGCGTCTGAAGGTACTACATCAATGTTGGTGCTCTGTATGTGGCCAGGCTGTGTAAAAGTCTCACACATGTGGTATCGCCGTACTCGGGAAGAGTAGCAGAATGTATTTTGGGGTGTAATTTGTTGTATGCATATGCTGTGTGTGAGAAATAACCTGATAATATGACAATTTAGTAAAAAAAAAAAAAAAAAATATCTTCATTTTGCAAAGAATTGTGGGAAAAAATGACAACTTAAAAAAACTCACCATGCTACTTACTTAATACCTTGGGATGTCTACTTTGTAAAAAGGGGTCATTTGGGGGGTATTTGTACTTTCCTGACTTGTTAGTGTCTCAAGAAATGAGATACACCTGATGTACTGAAGGCCTGATCAGAAGTGATCAATTTTCAGCGATTGGCACCATAGTTTGTAGACTATAACTTTCACAAAGACCAAATAATATATACTAATGTGGGTTATTTTTACCAAAGATATGTAGCAGTATAAATTTTGTCCAAAATTTATGAAGAAAAATTACTAATTAGCAAAAATGTATGACAGAAACGAAGAAAAATGCATTTTTTTTCACAAAATTTACGTTTTATTTTATTTATAGCACAAAAAATAAAAAACCCACTAGTGATTAAATACCACTAAAAGAAAGCTCTATTTGTGTGGAAAAAAGGACGCAAGTTTCATATGGATACAGTGTTGGATGACTGAGTAATTGTCATTCTAACTGTGAGAGCGCTGAAAGCTGAAAATTGGTCTGGTCAGGAAGGGGGGTGTAACTGCACTGTATTGAGGTGGTTAAAAAAAGAAAAATATTACATTATTTCTAAATCTTAATTTTTTTAAATCCTTTATTGCTATCAGAAGGGATGAAGTGATCCGTGACACATCCTCTTTATGAAGAGATATGAGCTCTACTAGATCCCAGATCTCTCCTCCAAGGCATCTGATCAAACCAAGATCGGTTTGATCAGATGCTTGTTCAAGCCGGTAATGGCTTGTTTACATAAGACCTAAACCAGAAATGACTAAATCCTCATCTCTTCTGGTTTATGATGAAATACATTGAGAGAAACTATCAATTCCTCTCACTGTGTCCTAGGAATAGGATGCCACTGGTTGCACCCCTACTGGGCTCCCTGATCGCACAGGAGAGCCCAGTAAAGGTGGTGGCGGCGGTGGGAGGGGGGTGCCATCTGTAAAAGTAATCTGGGGGCTTCTTATCCCATTTACATTGAAGAAAATCTCTGGTCCCAATAAATTATATTGCAATCATTGATGCAGCCACAGCGATGACTGAGGTATAACCCTTCCAACCCACTGATGTAGTGGTAGGTCACTGGATGGCAACTGGCTAAGCCCCAAGCAAACCTCTAAATACATTGATTAAATCCATATGATGGAGTCTTAGTGTCTGTCAAAAGATTAAAGACGTTGGTGTTGTGGGCTCCTCCTCTTCTGTGTCTGCTCCATAACAAGCAGCTTGTTATGGGGCAGACATGCAGGCTCGCTCCCAAACTTGGGTGTGTGTGTCTGTAGTCACACACAGTGTGGCTCAGCCCCATCACCTGCTCCTTCCTCACAAGAATTGAATGACAACAGCAGGACCCAATGGTTCCGCTGTTCTCAGCAAAGCCTGTGAGAACAGTAGGAGAGGGAGAGAAGATCTGCAGCCAGGCACAGTGCTGGATTGATACAGGAGTCTAATAAGTGTCAAGGAGGGGGAAATATGGTAATATTTTTCAGAGGCAATCATTTTTTTAACCTCTTCTTGCCCGCCGGCCATCAAATGAGGGCTGGGCTGCACGGCTCTCGTTCTGGGTGGATGTCATACGACGGCCCCCCAGAACAACCACTCTCGTGCTCTCCCGGTCGTTGCTAGGACACAGCACGACCCCGATCTGTGTAAAGAGTCATGGTTGAGCCGATCAGCGGCATCTCCTCACAGAGGACATCTAAGGATGTAATCAGGGCACTGATCATCGGTGCCCTGATTACAATTAAGTGCCAGCAATGCCACTGCCAGCAATCAGTGCCAACCAGTACCCACAATTGTCCCCACCTGTGCCCGCAATCAGTGCCCACAAGTGCCAGCAATCAGTGGCCATCAACGATGCCAGTCAGTGCTGGCTATCAGTGCTGCCCATCAATGGTGCTCATCACTGCTGCCCATCAATGCCACCTATCTGGGCCGCCTATCTGTGCCCAATGCCACCCATCAGTGCCGCCTCATCAGCACCCATCAGTACCGCCTGATCAGTGCAGCAGAAAAATTACTTATTTACAAAATGTACTGACAGAAACTAAGAAATACTTTTTTTTTTAGGAAAAAATAAAAAACCCAGGACTGATTAAATACCACCAAAATAAAGCTCTATTTGTGTGAATGAAATGATAAAAATTGTGACAGTGTTGAAAGCTGAAAAATGGCCTGAGCGGGAAGGGGTGCAAGTAGCCTGTATTGAGGTGATTAAAGTTGGTATTAAACCTAAAAGCAAACATTTATTATATTGCAGCTTACCAATTCTTAGATGTGATGGCTAAATTAGTTCCCTCTTTAGGCTTTCTTTCTTATATTTTAATATGGTGATCTGGCCAGCAAGTCTTTTAATTTTTCAAAAGCAAAAGCTCTCCAGCAAAATGCATCAGTTTACATAGATGAGACAATGCATTTACCACTGGCAGGGGTGATTAAAATGATCAGGTTTTATTTACCGTATATACTCGAGTATAGGCCGACCCGAATATAAGCCGAGGCCCCCAATTTACCCCCAAAAAAACTGGCAAACTTATTGACTCGTGTATAAGCCGAGGGTAAGACATGCCTGTCCATCCCTGTGTGTGTGTCCGTCCATCCCTGTGTGTCCGTCCATCCCTGTGTGTCCGTCCATCCCTGTGTGTCCGTCCATCCCTGTGTGTGTGTGTCTCCATCCATCCATCCATCCCTGTGTGTGTGTGTGTATCCGTGTGTGTGTGTGTGTGTGTGTGTGTGTGTGTGTGTGTGTGTGTGTGTGTGTGTCCAGCCTACCTGTGTCCTGAGCCTTTGTCCCGAGCCTCCGTCCCGTGCCGAGCCTCCTTGCCTCCGTGCCTCGCCGCCGTGCCTCGCCGCCGTGCCTCGCCGCCGTGCCTTGCCTCCGGTCCCGTCCCGTCCCGTCCCGTGCCGTGCCGTCCTGTGCCTTGCCTCCGTCCCGTGCCCTCTTCGTTCGTCGGCGGCCATTGTAAAATTCAAAAGCTGCGCCGCCGCCTTCGCCTGTGATAGGCGGAACACTGAATTTCCCAGCAGCCTGTGTTCCGCCTATCACAGACGTCGTATCATCCTCGTCCGTAGTACGAGGATGATACGAAGTCCGTGATAGGCGGAACACAGGCTGCTGGGAAATTCAGTGTTCCGCCTATCACAGGCGAAGGGGGAGCCGGAGGCGCGGCTTTTGAATCAGAATGGCCGCTGTCTGTCTGCTCGACACGCTGATCGAGCGGGCAGACAGCGATGACTCGAGTATAAGCCGAGGGGGGCACTTTCAGCCTCAAAAAAGAGGCTGAAAATCTCGGCTTATACTCGAGTATATACGGTATTCATGCAAAACCTTTATCCCAAAAGGAAAAAAAAAAAAAATGATTGTAAGGCCCCTTTCACACAATCAGCCCACAAAGATATGTCTGTCCCTTTTTTAGGTGCATCTGAGGAGCCATCCATTGACTTTTATGGGCAGGTGTATGTCAACAGAGAGATGTCTGCTGACATCCACCTGCCATCCGATCTGACAAGATACACTCAAAACAGACAGATGGCAATACATTCGCCATCGTTCCAGCGGATCGGATGAAAATGGACAGGCTGTCCATTTTCATACGATATCGCCATAGGGGACAGCAGAGCTCTAACAGGTCCATTCCTGCACAGTGAGTAGAGTCAGACCTGTCATCCACCGGCTCTAATCTGCTAATACATTTAGCACTACCCTCCCCCCAGACTGACAATGCTGCTGTCTGCTGTGCCTTCTGTTCTCATTCATCCAGAATTGTATCAGGGAGGTGCGTTACTGGCCAGATAACCAGGTATAAGCAGAGACGGGGGGAGCCAAAGAACAGAAAACTGATGCAGCCACCACATCTAATGGCTGGTCAGCTGCAATATAAAACATTATTGCTTTGAGGTTCAATACCACATTAAGTTCCTATTTAGAGAATCAGCTTAACATTTTTTAAATCTGTTTAAATATTAAACCACAGGAAAAGTAAAAATACTGACTTGCGGTGGGACTGCACCTGCAATACAAGAGTTAAATACCTGTTTATGTCTAGGGAACTTGGAAAAGCAGTTTTACTTAAACCAGTCCCCACAGCCTCTTCTCCCCTGAGCTCCTTTGGTCTAAGGTCCTCTGACGTCATGAAGATCAGCACAGGGCCGTAGGCCTGCATTGGATATGAAGAAGCAGAGGAGCAATGCACTGTGGGAGCATGGGGGAGAACCATCAGCTGGGGAGAAGGAGGACCGGGTAGAATAAAATAGCTTTTCCTTTAGCCCTAGAAAAACAAAACAAATAAAACCCAAAAAACAAGCTTTTAACTCTTGCAGTGCAAACAAACACAGCCCCACTTCAATCAAGGGTTTTTACTTTTTTCAAGAGTTGGGCTTTAATGAAAGGAAAGAATAAATAGGGCAAGAGAATATTTACAGAAAAGTATATTACAAAATAGACCACAAGCAACAGCAAAATAAAATGAGATTACAAATAGTAAGCACAAATCCCCAGTACATCAAACTGGACACGGCACATGTAAAAGATGCCAATGTTCAATTTGGACAGTCGCTGTGCCTCAGAATGGACTCGCAGTATTGCGGCATGGTTTAGATGAAAGATTAAAAGCTGTCAGCTGACAACTGCAGCATTTTCTGTGGACTCATTACAGGGTGTTGCTGAGCCAACCACACTCAATCAAAAGGCTTAGGGGTATGGGGGTAGGCGTACTGAAGAGTTTAGTATATTTTAGCAGATCATCCCTCAAATACAGTTTTCTACCTGTGTCAATATCCAGTTTTGTGATTTGACAACCTACATAATATTGCAAAGCATGAAAACATGATTTGACTGTTGTCAGACATAATGTTTTGCATATATTTGGGTGTAATTTTTATCACAATTTATAGAATATGAATTGGGGGGAAAAAAATAAAAATAACTCCTTGAGAACATACAGAAACATTTTTTTCAGTTTTTTTTTTTTTTTTTAGAATTTCCTCCAGAAAGAAAGCCTTTTATTGTCCCCAAAATGTAAAACTTAATGACATTATGACTTAATGACATTATCAATAAGGATTATAGAAATTTAGAGATGTAAGGGCTTAATGACAGAAAACATTTACTATAAACTTGTGATAACTTACAGCTTTGAATTTTGTAAAAACAAGGCAATGTGTTCTTTAATGTAAGGTTTCCTTAGTATTTGCTTCACGGTTGGCCTTTTTTCAGGCTGTCGGCTTAGCATTGTTCCAATAAGATCTCCCAGGTCACTACTGTAAACTCTAGGCATAGGTGGCAGCTGGAATGAAAGGGGATAATTAGTTTGTAACCATGTTAAAACTCAACAAACAGCAAATATTGTTGAAATTAAAAAAACACATTATACAAAACATGTAAAAACAAAATTGACCCCACAATTTTAATGTGAACTGGGTAGCAGTTAAAGACCTTGTTCAGATGGGCATTGGCACCCATACTGCATATAGGCTACTATTGTTTTGGCATCTGCAACTGCCCCTAGTTGCAAGCAGGCAGATTATAGAAGTAGATGCAGATGCAGTGGCTGCACAGACACAGCCGCATATCAAAAAACTGACAGTTGTGCAGGAGCAGCTGCACCGCTCAAAAGGAATATTCTCTGTATTTGGAAGCATGCAGCCACTCCTGCATGCTTGTCAAATTTTGACATGCAGCTTTGTCATGCAGTTCGGCATCCACCTCTACAGGCTGCCTGCTTAGGGCAGAGGCAGACTCCAAAACTAAGGCAGTCTGCAGGCAGGATGGGTGGGTGCCAGCTTCCACCTGAAGGTAGCTTTCCACATTTATTGCCTGAAACAAATACAGAGTAAAACATTATTTCCTGGCCACTTCATGTAAACATACTACTGGTCAGTTTTTTTATTTTTATTTATAACTCTCCTGCACCAACATATTTTTTTCCCCCTACTTTGTCTTGCCCTGTTTTTTCTGATTAACCCACTAAGGTTTAGCCTCCATAGTAGAACTGGAAGGTTTGTTTTGAGAGGTAAGTAGAGCTGCATGATTCTGGCCAAAATGAGAATCATGATTTTTTTGCTTAGAATAAAAAGATCACAATTCTCTCACAATTTTCACAATGTAAAATCTTTCACATTACACACACACAAATAAAAAAAATAAAAGGGGGCTAACTTTACAGTTTTTTTTTGTTTGTTTTTTTATTCATTAACCACTTGCTTACTGGGCACTTAAACCCCCCTCAGTCCCAGACCAAGTTTCAGCTTTCAGCGCTGATGCACTTTGAATGACAATTGCGCGGGCATACAACACTGTACCCAAATGACATTTTTATCATTTTTTTCCCACAAATAGAGCTTTCTTTTGGTGGTATTTAGTTACAGCTCGGAGTTTTATTTTTTGCTAAACAAACAAAAAAAGATGCAAAAAAAAAAAAAATCATGTTTTATTAGTTTGTTATAAAATTTTGCAAACGGGTCATTTTTCTCCTTCATTGAAGTGCGCTGATTAGGCGGCACTGATAGGCTGCACTGGTGGGCACTGATGGGCTGCATTGGTGGGCACTGATAGGCTGCATTGGTGGGCACTGATAGGCATAGTTAAGGCGGCACTAATAGGCACAGATAAGGCGGCACCGATGGGCACAGATAAGGCGGCACTGATGGGCAAAGATGGGCACAGATAAGATGGCACGGATGGGTGGCATGGATGGGCACTGATAGGTACCACTGATAGATGGGACTGATGGGCACTGATAGGTGGCACTGATAGGTGGCTCTGATAGGTGGCACTGCTGGGCACTGATGGGCGGCACTGCTGGGCACTGGTAGATGACACTGATGGGCACGGATATGTAGCACTGGGGTGCAGCACCTTTGAGGCAGATTGTGGGCACTGCTGGGTGGGACTGTGGGTGGCACTGTGGGCACTGCTGGGTGGCACTTACTTTTAATAAGTGTCACTGCAGGGGGCAGGTGGGCACTGGCAGGGGGCAGGTGAGCGCTAGCAGGGCTGGCCGTGATCGGGACTGATGTCCCGATCACGGCCGCCGGTGATCGGAACTAATGTCCCGATCACGGCCGCCGGTGATCGGAACTGATGTCCCGATCACGGCCGCCGGTGATCGGAACTGATGTCCCGATCACGGCCGCCGGTGATCGGCTTTTTTTTTAGCTGATAGCCGATTACCGGCTCCGTTATATCACATGATCAGCTGTCATTGGCTGACAGCTGATCACGTGATAAGGGGTCGGGATCGACCCCTTGCACGGATCGGTGATCAGGCGAGTCTCATGGACTCGCCGATCACAGAGCGCGCCGCACGCGCCCCTTAGGGGGTGCGCAGGCCGCTCGTACACGGGACTACGTCTATTGACGTTGTCCCGGAAAAGGAGATCCGCGCTGTAGCCATCATTTGGCTATAGCGCGGATCTCAAGTGGTTAAAGCAATTTTTTAAAAAAAATAATAATTTGAAAGACCACTGCGCATATACAGTGCGACATAAAATATTGCAACAACCACCATCTTATTCTCTAGGGTGTCTACTAAAAAAAATATATGTTTGGGGGATCGAAGTAATTTTCTAGCCAAAAACAATGATTTTAACTTGAAACCAACGAATGTCAGAAAAAGGTTTAGTGTTTAAGTGATTAAACTTTTTTCACTTACACACAAAAGTCTATTCCATTGACAAATTGTTACAATGTTTTATACTTAAAACAGTGGTTCACACAAAAATTGAACCTCCGCTTTTCGGAACACTCCCCCCCTCCGGTGTCACATTTGGCACCTTTCAGGGGGGGAGGGGTGCAGATACCTGTCTAAGATAGGTATTTGCACCCACTTCCGGGCATAGACTCCCACGGGAGTCTATGCCTCTTCCTGTCCCGGCGAGCTGTCTGCTGGGACACACACAGGTCCCAGAGATAGCGCAGACCATTCCCATTGCGCTGCGCGGCTCGCGCATACACAGTAGGGAACCAGGAAGTGAAGCCACAATGCTTCACTTCCTGATTCCCTCACCGAGAATGGCGGTGGCAGCAGCCGACAGCCGAGCCATTGCTCGGCCTCGGCTGCCGACATCGCTGGACTCCAGGAAAGGTAAGTGCCCATTTATTAAAAGTCAGCAGCTGCAGTAGTCGTAGCTGCTGACTTTAAAAAAAATAAATAAATTTGCTGGTCTCCCTCTAAGTTCAACTGATAAAGAATGTTGTGATTCTTGCCAGACTGCCCAGTTTTTCTCTTCCTTTCTTTTGAAGGCTGTGGCTTCAGTAGAGCAGACAGAATTCTTTGCATAGAAAGAATCGTGAAACACTTTAGTCAAGATTGCTATAACGATTCTTAACGATTTAAGTGGAAGTAAACCCTCCTATTGTTTTCAGCCAAGGAAGCTGCCATCTTGGCCTCTGTTTAATCTTTAACTGCTACAGAGCTACACATGTGATCTATTATGACACCAGCCATTGGATGGTTTGACAGTTTGCTTGAGAGCACAACCAATGTGACAGTTAGCACTTCCGGCATGTCGGGAACGTAACTGTTTTTTTAAACTGTTATATTGATGAGTTTACTTCCGCTTTAATTGTGCATCTCTAGAGGTAAGCCTTTTTTCAGAATCACCCCTAAGGTTTTACGTAGGGTTTAACCAGTTGCCGACCGCCGCACGCCGATGTACGTCGGTACAATGGCACGGGCAGGCATAAGGACATACATGTACGTCCCTTGCCTCCCGCGGGTCGGGGGCCCGATCGGGCCCCCGCCCGGTGCCTGCGGCGGTCGGTATTCGTTCGGGAGCGATCCCGGACGAGGGGACGGCCATTCATTCATGGCCACCCCCTCGCGATCGCTCCCGACGAATAGAAATCCCCGGTGACATCACTTCCTCTCCTGTAATGTAAACACAGGAGAGGAAGTGATGTATTCTCTCCTCCGTGTCGATATTTTTCGTTCCGACACGGAGGAGAGAGGATCAGTAAGTTGCACCAACACTCTACACACACAGTAGAACATGCCAGGCACACTCACACCCCCCCTTTACCCCCCGATCACCCCCCCAATTACCCCTGCCCCCCAGTCACAGTGACACCAATGTCATTTTTTTTTTTTTTTTGCATTGGTGTCATTTGTGACTGTAATAACTGTTAGGGCAGTTAGAGTTAGCCCCCTTTAGTTCTAATGTACCCCCCTAACCCCCCCAATAAAGGTTTAACCCCGTGATCACCCCCCGTCGCCAGTGTCACTAAGGCTGGGTTCACATTGCAGCGGTTTATGAGAACGAATGTGATTCGCACCGCACTGCAGTGCAAATCACATCCGATCTCTGTGCGATTCGAGTTCAGCCATTCGCCGCACCCGCCGCACCCGCCACACCCGCCACACCCGCCGCACCCGCCGCAAATTCGCACGGGACCCTTTTTTTGGCCCGCAGCAGAATCGGATCGCATGGGTGTTCACACCATGCGATCCGAGTTTGCAGATCGCACTGCGATATGCGAACTGATCTGGGGGTGTCAGTAACATTTCACTGACACTCCCAGCAGTTCGCATAGGGCAGTGTGAACTGCCGCCGGGAGGCATGCGATGCGGGAACCCGCCGCGGATTCGCGGCGTTTCCGCATCGCTCCAGTGTGAACCCAGCCTAATAAGCGATCATTTTTCTGATCGCCGTATTAGTGTCACAGGTGACACTAGTTAGGCAGGTAGGTATTTAGGTTCGCCGCAGCTTTTTATAGCGCCAGGGACCCCCATATACTACCGCATAAAGCCCCCTGATTGCCCCCTAGTTAACCCTTTCACCAGTGATCACCATATAACTGTTACAGGTGACGCTGGTTGGTTAGTTTTTTTTTTATAGTTTCAGGGCACCCGCCATTTATTACCTAATAAAGGTTTAACCCCCTGATCACCCGGCGGGTGTCATTTGTGACTAATAACTGTTAGGGCAGTTAGGGTTAGCCCCCTTTAGTTCTAAGGTACCCCCCTAACCCCCCCAATAAAGGTTTAACCCCGTTATCACCCCCCGTCGCCAGTGTCACTAAGGCTGGGTTCACATTGCAGCGGTTTATGAGAACGGATGTGATTCGCACCGCACTGCAGTGCAAATCACATCCGATCTCTGTGCGATTCGAGTTCAGCCATTCGCCGCACCCGCCGCAAATTCGCACGGGACCCTTTTTTTGGCCCGCAGCAGAATCGGATCGCATGGGTGTTCACACCATGCGATCCGAGTTTGCAGATCGCACTGCGATATGCGAACTGATCTGGGGGTGTCAGTAACATTTCACTGACACTCCCAGCAGTTCGCATAGGGCAGTGTGAACTGCCGCCGGGAGGCATGCGATGCGGGAACCCGCCGCGCATTCGTGGCGTTCCCGCATCGCTCCAGTGTGAACCCAGCCTAATAAGCGATCGTTTTTCTGATCGCTGTATTAGTGTCACAGGTGACGCTAGTTAGGCAGGTAGGTATTTAGGTTCGCTGCAGCTTTTTATAGCGCCAGGGACCCCCATATACTACCGCATAAAGCCCCCTAATTGCCCCCTAGTTAACCCTTTCACCAGTGATCACCATATAACTGTTACAGGTGACGCTGGTTGGTTAGTTATTTTTTTATAGTTTCAGGGCACCCGCCATTTATTACCTAGTCTCACTAGTGTACCCCTAAATTTAGGGGTGTCTACTTTCCAAAATGGGGTCATTTGGGGGGGGGTTTGTGCCATCTTGGCATTTTATGGCCTTCAAAACTGTAACGCCCTTAGAAAGCCTGAAGGCGGTGCTTGGTTTTCGGGGCCCCGTACGCGGCTAGGCTCCCAAAAAGTCCCACATATGTGGTATCCCCATACTCAGGAGAAGCAGCAGAATTTATTTTGGGGTGTCATTTCACATATGCCCATGGCATGCGTGAGCAATATATCATTTAGTGACAACTTTGTGAAAAAAAAAAAAAAAAAAGTTTGTAATTTTCCCGCAACTTGTGGCAAAATATAAAATATTCCATGGACTCAACATGCCTCTCAGCAAATAGCTTGGGGTGTCTACTTTCTAAAATGGGGTCATTTGTGGGGGTTTTGTGCCATCTTGGCATTTTATGGCCTTCAAAACTGTAATAGGTAGTGAGAAGTGAACTCAAAAATTTACGCCCTTAGAAAGCCTGAAGGCGGTGCTTGGTTTTCGGGGCCCCGTACGCGGCTAGGCTCCCAAAAAGTCCCACATATGTGGTATCCCCGTACTCAGGAGAAGCAGCAGAATTTATTTTGGGGTGTCATTTCACATATGCCCATGGCATGCATGAGCAATATATCATTTAGTGACAACTTTGTTAAAAAAAAAAAAAAAAAAAAAAAAAGTTTGTAATTTTCCCGCAACTTGTGGCAAAATATAAAATATTCCATGAACTCAACATGCCTCTCAGCAAATAGCTTGGGGTGTCTACTTTCTAAAATGGGGTCATTTGTGGGGGTTTTGTGCCATCTTGGCATTTTATGGCCTTCAAAACTGTAATAGGTAGTGAGAAGTGAACTCAAAAATTTACGCCCTTAGAAAGCCTGAAGGCGGTGCTTGGTTTTCGGGGCCCCGTACGCGGCTAGGCTCCCAAAAAGTCCCACACATGTGGTATCCCCATACTCAGGAGAAGCAGCAGAATTTATTTTGGGGTGTCATTTCACATACGCCCATAGCATGTGTGAGCAATATATCATTTAGTGACAACTTTGTGTAAAAAAAAAAAAAAATTTTTTTTTTTGTCATTATTCAATCGCTTGAGGCAAAAAAATAAAATATTCAATGGGCTCAACATGCCTCTTATCAATTTCCTTAGGGGGTCTACTTTCCAAAATGGGGTCATTTGGGGGGGTTTTGTACTGCCCTGCCATTTTAGCACCTCAAGAAATGAGATAGGCAGTCGTAAACTAAAAGCTGCGTAAATTCCAGAAAACTTACCTTAGTTTGTAGATGTGACAACTTTTGCGCAAACCAATAAATATACAATTATTGACTTTTTTTTTACCAAAGACATGTGGCTGAATACATTTTGGCCTAAATGTATGACTAAAATTGAGTTTATTGGATTTTTCGAATAACAAAAAGTAGAAAATATCATTTTTTTTCAAAATTTGCGGTCTTTTTACGTTTATATCGCAAAAAATAAAAATCGCAGAGGCAATCAAATACCATCAAAAGAAAGCTCTATTTGTGGGAAGAAAAGGACGCAAATTTTGTTTGGGTACAACATTGCATGACCGCGCAATTACCAGTTAAAGCAGCGCAGTGCCAAAGTGTAAAAAGACCTCTGGTCATTTACCAGCAAAATGGTCCGGTCTGAAAGTGGTTAAAGATGGTGAATATGGCAGCAACATCTGTGCTTCTCTGACATCACTGTGTATATTATACTACATCCGCAAGATCTCTCTCCGAGAAAGATTTCAAAACACACTGGGGTTTCAAGATGTGCTATTCAAGCTCTATTGAAGAAGCACAAAGAAACGGGCAACACTGAGGGCCGTAGACACAGTGGTCGGCCAAGGAAACTTAATGCAGCAGATGAAAGACACATCATGTTTATTTTCTTTTGACATTGAAAGATGACCAGCAGTGCCATTAGCACAGAACTGTTAGAAACCAGTGGCACCCAGGTACCATCATCTACTGTCTGGAGAAGTCTGGCCAGAAGGGGTCTTCATAGGAGAATTGCAGCCTAAAAGCGATACTTCCGACATGGACACAAGGCTATGCGATGCAACCATGCACAAAAACATTGGAACTGAGGTACAGAAAAATGGCAACATGTACTCTGGAATGATGAGTCAAAATTTGAAATATTTAGCTGCAGCAGGAGGCAGTTTTTTGGAAAGTGGTACAATGATGAGTGTCTGCAAGCAACAGTAAAGCATGGTGAAGGTGGAGTTGGAGATTTGGGCAGGATCAATGGTGTCCTCAGTAATGAGAAATACAGGCAGATACTTATCCACCATACCATCAGGGAGTCATGCGATTGACCCCAAATTTATTCTGCAGCAGGACAATGGCCCCAAAGATACAGCCAATGTCATTAAGAAATATCATCAGTGTAACAAAGGAGCCCTGGAAGTGATGGTTTGGCCCCCACAGAGCCCCGATCTCAACATTGAGTCTGTCTGGGATTACATGAAGAGACAGAAGGATTTGAGGCAGCCTACATCCACAGAAGATATGTGGTTAGCTCTCTGTGATGTTCTGAGTTCCTTCAAAAACTGTGTTCAAGTGTACCTAGAAGAGTTGATGCAACTTTGAAGGCAAAGGGCAGTTACCCCAAATATTGATGTGATTTGGATTTCTCTTCTGTTCATTTTCCATTTTGTTAATTGATAAAAGAATTAACACTTCTATTTTTGAAAGCATTCTTAATTTACAGCATTTTTCACACCTGCCTAAAACCTTTGCACAGTAGTTTGACAGGCATCTTTAAGGCAGTTTCCAGGGCATTTTGGGCTTAGTTGAACAATGATAGGGATGCTTTGTAAGAAAACAGGGATACAGCAGTAATTTTGGCAGCAATGGATGCGATTTTAGCAAGGGACTGTCTATCCTTGGTGGGAAAGATGTCCTATACCATTCAGGTAGACCCACGGGCGCACTACAAACTCTAAGAAGGTTACAAGTATGTTTTCTACAGCAGTGTATGTCTCAATAGATTTTTCTTCTGTGGATCTGGCAGGATCTTCATGGGTGGAGAATCTGGTGGTGGGCAAGTCCTTCCATCCTATTGAATGGATCACACTTTCTGCAGATGCAAGCCTGCCGCAATGGGGGAGGGGTGCACACTACCTACTGCCTTCTTTATCATTGATGACTTCATCCAAGAACAGAAGATATGATCGATGCTGCTGCTGTAGGCATTTTCAAATGAGCTGAGGGTTGTGGCACTGTCTGCTACTTTCCCGGTTTGGAGAATTAGATGGCGAATACCCCGGGTGGCCACTTAGAGAGACGGAATGAGTGGTCTCTGAATCCTGGCACTATGGAAAAGATCTTTGAGTACTGCGGAACTGCAAAAATACATCTCATGGGATCACAGAGAAATCATCAGCTACCACTGCTATTTTAGACATTTAAATGCTCACAAGCCTTCAGGCAAGATGCTTGGTTTCTGAGCTGGGATTTACCATTAGTATATGCGTTTCCCTCTGATAGGTCTTATTCTATGGGTAATACAGAAGATACACATCAAGCGAGTAGAGGCCATAACAACCTTTGCACTTTGACCCTGAAGACCATGGCGTCCACTTCTGTTATAAATGTCTATTACCCCACCTTTGACTGCCATTCAGATCAGTTACACTTGATAGCATTGAGAAAGTAGGACTCTTCCGGTTAGGCCTCTTCCCAGACTTTGCTGAAATCAAAAAGTTGTCCGCAAATAAAATTCCTTCAACTTGCATCCTTTGTGGGTTTTAACCCCTTAAAGCTGCTATTCAAAGATATTCTTGAATTTATGCAAACACCTCTCGACAAAGGTTTAAATGATTATTTACTCAAAGTACAAAACTCAGTGCTAAGAGGAGACTGATGGGCAATACACATCTTGGTGATGCAGTCTATACAGGCTGCTTTAAAGATCAACCCTCCAAAAGACAACCTTCATCGAAACAAGAAAAGCCACTCCAGGTGAGCGAGTCTCTGATTAGTCCCCACACTTGCTAGTCAGGTGCTAGCCCAGCTCGCATGCTGTGTAACATAAGGAAACGATTCCGGATGGCTACACTTCCACAAATCCTTTTATTGAAGCTTCATATGACAAGTGGTTGACAGATGGAGCAGGGGACAAAAAGGTAGACGCTTTTCATGCAAAAGTTAGCGCATAGTCATTACCCAAGCGCTAACATTTGCACGAAATGCATCTACCGCTTTGTCACCTGCTCCATCTGTCAACCACTTGTCATATGAAGCTTCAATAAAAGGATTTTTGGAATTGCAGCCATCCAGAATCATTTCCTTACAAGCCTTGAGCAAACCCTGTTTCACCTGGCAGACTCTTATCCATGATGGCACTTGATCATGAAAGTGTGTTCTTTACTGCCATAGCTTCAGAGAGAAGAGTATCAGAGTTAGGGCTAAACAAATATTGTGTAAATACAAGAGTTGTGTATTTTTACTTAAATCTTGATGTATTTTGTTTATTTCTGCCAGATCTATGCAGTAATCCAGAGTGAAAACTTTGCCTCTGTGCAGGAGCTTCCTGTAATAAAGACTGCACACTGCTGCTCTCTCCTTGTGCAGGGCTGGTTTTGTATCCACCACCTCCTGTAGTTTTCTGCAGGCAGCCTGTAGTGGGTGGAGCCTACTGGGCACCTCCTACAGCTCTGCCTCTGCACAGGCTAGGTATAGCACAGTGATGATGTCATCACTACAATATCTAGGATTCTAAAGGCATTTAGTGCAAAGATTTATATTTCTGGGACAGGGACTGCAGCAGTCTCAGACCCAAGAGAAGGTCATCCACACCAGACAAGTATATGAGGAAAATGACTACAGGAAAAACAGGATTTATTGGGAAACAGAAAGTAACGTAGCAGCTGACCAATAAAACTACACCACACAGCGGGGTGCCAGAAATCAAATAATCCCAGAAGTGTGTTCAGGAGAAGGAAGGGAAGGGAACTGGTCCTGGCTGACCCACTTTGCAAATGTTTTAGTTCTGGGGAATACAAAATTGGATTGTTAGAAGAAATAGTATGGGTTTTGTGTAAGAGCTTTTGAAAAGTTTGTAAATTTTTTGTGACATTGATAAAACTTAAAGTGTTTGTTACCCCAAACATTTCATATTCCTGATATGTGGCTGCTGTATCAAGTATTTGTATTGAAAAGTATCTTGTTCTCTTTGTATTGCTTCCTTTGTGTGAAACTCCTGGTGTTCCTGTCAGACCCCCTGCTTTCCTATTAAAAACTGACCACACTAAGCAGGAGAACCACACAGCTTTGCTGGCAACCTGCTCTCCTCCAATGAACAGACTTGTCCCGATACACTGATCTTCCCAGTGCAGAAGGGGGGTACTGTTGCATTTCCACCCCTGCTCTTATGCAGCTTAGAAAAGAGGGAATGTGATGACTTTTTTTTTTATACTTCTTACAAGAAGTATCTGATCTCAAATTATAGAGATCTCACTCGCTAAAAACGTCAATCGCCACTAGCTTTCCTGTTTCCATAGGACTCCGTTTAGGAAAAACTTCCCCCAGACCTGATCCCAATACAGTATGATCCGAGGTATCAGACGATTTTTGGATCATATGGGCACTGACACTCAGTTACATTTATGCCAGAAGGCCCACACTGACCACAGTTCTATGTATGGAATATCAAAATTTCCTGTCCCTGTTTCAAGAAGGAACGTAAACATCCCTTGTGATAACAATACAGCATGACAGTTCCTCTTTATGGAGAGAGCTGGGGTCTATAAGACTCCAAATCTCTCCTCTACCTTTATAAGCAAAAGATAAAAAAAATATATAAAAATTGATCTTTTGCTGTAGAAAAGAAAAATGGAATTGTTTACATGGGTCCGGAACCGGAAGTGACGTCACTCCAGTCCTCCTAGGAGCGGAGACCATCTTTCCTTCGCTCATCTCGCTTCCTGTAGCTACAGAACATCCAGGTAAGCCAGAAAATGGCAAAATCCAGCTGACCGCATCACTTTTAGCAGAAAGTCCAGTGCTTGAAGGAAAAATTAATACCGGGTTATGGCATCTAGTTGTAAAGTAATGATGTATTTTTCCCAGTTAGGCGGTCGGCAAGACTCACCCAGTCACTGTCAAAAAATACATTTACCTACACTAGTCTGCACACTAGGGGGTGCTACATTACAATTTCTTATTTCTTCAGACAATTTTCAATTTAAGCCATCCCTGGTGAGTTTATCACAGTAGCTCATAAAGACACCCAGGTTGCTATTGCGAACATCGTTCATTCCATAAGTTCTATGTAAATAAAACCACCATCACTGAGCAGATGCCTCACAACTTTTCTGAGCAAAAAATAAATGAATGATTTCTGGCAAACACAGTATAGTCATACAATTTACAAATATACAGTCTCTCACAAAAGTGTGTACACCCCTCACATTTTTGTAAATATTTTATTATATCTTTTCATGTGACAACACTGAAAAAATTACATTTGCCACAATGTAAAGTAGTGAGTGTACAGCTTGTATAACTGTACATTTGCTGTCCCCTCAAAATAACTCAAACACACAGCCATTCATTTTTAAACTGCTGGCAACAAAAGTGAGTACACCCCTAAGTGAAAAATGTCCAAATTTGGCTCAAGTAGCAACTTTTCCTCCCAGTGTCGTGTAACTCGTTAGTGTTACAAGGTCTTAGGTGTGAATGGGGAGCAGGTGTGTTAAATTTGGTGTTATCACTCTTATGCTCTCATACTGGTCACTGGAAGTTCAACATGGCACCTCATGGCAAAGTACTCTGAGGATCTGAAAAAAAGAATTGTTGCTCTACATAAAGATGGCCTAGGCTATAAGAAGATTGCCAAGACCCTGAAACTGAGCTGCAGCACGTTGGCCAAGACCATACAGCAGTTTAACAGGACAGGTTCCACTCAGAACATGCCTCGCAATGGTTGATCAAAGAAGTTGAGTGCACGTGCTCAGCGTCATATCCAGAGGTTGTCTTTGGTAAATAGACATATGAGTGCTGCCGTCATTGCTTCAGAAGTTGAAGGGGTGGGGGGGGTCAGCCTGTCAGTGCTCAGGCCATACACCACACACTGCATCACATTGGTCTGCATGGCTGTTGTCCCAGAAGGAAGCCTCCCCTAAAGATGATGCACAAGAAAGCCCGCAAACAGTTTGCTAAAGACAAACTAAGGACATGAATTACTGGAACCATGTCCTGTGGTCTGATGAGATCAAGATAAACTTATTTGGTTCAGATGGTGTCAAGCATGTGTGGTGGCAACCAGGTGAGAAGTACAAAGACAAGTGTGTTTTGTCTATAGTCAAGCATGGTGGCGGGAGTGTCATGGCCTGGTGCTGCCGACACTGGGATCTAGATAAAGGAAGGCCCGTAGACGTGGTATATCTGGATTTTGCAAAAGCATTTGACACAGTTCCCCATAAACGTTTACTGTACAAAATAAGGTCTGCTGGCATGGACCATAGGGCGAGTACATGGTTTGAAAACTGGCTACAGGGGCAAGTTCAGAGGGTGGTGATGAATGGGGATTGGTCAGGGGTGGATAGTGGGGTCCCACAGGATTCTGTGCTGGGACCAGTTCTATTTAATTTGTTCATAAACGACCTGGAGGATGGGGTAAAAAGTTCAATCTCTGTATTTGCAGACGATACTAAGCTAAGCAGGGCAATAACTACTTTGCAGGATGTGGAAATCTTGCAAGAAGATCTGAACAAATTAATGGGGTGGGCAACTACATGGCAAATGAGGTTTAATGTAGAAAAATGTAAAATAATGCATTTGAGTGGCAAAAATATGAATGCCATCTATACAATAGGGGGAGAACCTCTGGGGGAATCTAGGATGGAAAAGGACCTGGGGATCCTAGTAGATGATGGGCTCAGCAATGGCATGCAAGCTGCTGCTAAAAAAGCAAACAGAATATTGGGATACATTAAAATAGGGATGAACTCCAGGGATAAAGCAAAAATTCACCCACTCTACAAGACTCTGGTCTGGCCGCACCTGGAGTATGCTGTCCAGTTCTGGGCACCAGTCCTGAGGAAGGATGTACTGGAAATGGAGCGAGTACAAAGCTAATAAAAGGGTCTGGAGGATATTGGTTATGAAGAAAGGTTGCGAGCACTGAACTTATTCTCTCTGAAGAGACGCTTGAGAGCCGATATGATTTCTATTTACAAATACCATAGGGGTGACCCCACAATAGGGATAAAACTTTTTCGCCAAAGGGAGTTTAACAAGACACGTGGCCACTTATTAAAATTAGAAGAAAAGAGGTTTAACTTTAAACTACGTAGAGGGTTCTTTACTGTAAGAGTGGCTAGGATGTGGAATTCCCTTCCACAGGCGGTGGTCTCGGAGGGGGGGGGGCATTGATAGTTTCAAACAACTATTAGATAAGCACCCGAATGACCACAAAATAAAGGCATATACAAGGCAATACTGACATATAGGGGGGTTATTTACAAAAGGCAAATCCACTTTGCACTGAAAGAGCATTGAAAGTTCAGTTGCTCTAAATCTAAGGGGTAGATCTGAAATAAATGGAAGCTCTGCCGATTTTACCGTCCAATCATGTGCAAGCTAAAATGCTGTTTTTTTTATTTTCCTTGCATGTCCCCCCTTTACTTCCAAGTGCACTTGCAGTGCAAAGTGGATTTTCCTTTAGTAAATAAACCCCATAGTCACAAACATAGGTTGGATTTGATGGACTTGTGTCTTTTTTCAACCTCACCTACTATGTAACTGGGCAGCTCCAGTTCATTGAGGGAACCATGTACTATGACATACTGAAGCAAAGCATGATCCCTTCCCTTCAGAGACTGGGCCGCAGGGCAGTATTCCAACAAGATAACGACCCCAAACACACCTCCAGGACGACCACTGCCCTGCTAAAGAAGCTGAGGGTAAAGGTGATGGTCTGGCCAAGCATCTCTCCAGACCTAAACACTATTGAGCATTTGTGGGACATCCTCAAACAGAAGGTGGAGGAGCAAAAGGTCTCTAACATCCACCAGCTCGGTGATGTCCTCATGGAGAAGTGGAAGAGGACTCCAGTGGTAACCTGTGAAGCTCTGGTGAACTCCATGCCCAAGAGGGTTAAGGCAGTGCTGGAAAATAAATGGTGGCCACACAACATATTGACACTTTGGGCCCAATTTGGACATTTCCACTTAGGGGTGTACTCACTTTTGTTGCCAGCGGTTTAGACATTAATGGCTGTGTGTTGAGTTATTTTGAGGGGACAACAATTTCACAACATTATACAAGCTGTACACTCACTACTTTACATTGTAGCAAAGTGTCATTTCTGCAGTGCTGTCACATGAAAAGATATAATAAAATATTTACAAAAATGTGAGGGGTGTACTCACTTTTGTGAGATGCTGTACAATCAACAGATAGAATAGTGCAGTTTTGAGTGCCTGGTACTAATTAAAATGATTTAGTAATTACCTTCCCTTCGATAATTCGATACACCAAAGAGTTCATATCTTTAGCATTGAACGCATGCTTGAGAGTTGCCATTTCATAGACACAGCATCCCAGGGCCCAGACATCAGACTGCAAAATTACAAAAGGTACACAGTGGTCACCATGGTACACAATTATATTTGGTCTTATCCAAGATTAACTGCAATAACAATCATGCCAGGAAATAAAAATGAAATACCACAGCCAGACTTTAGAAGCTATTTATCTTATCTGAGAATTGAAATGGATCTACACTTAGATGTGAACTTAAATATGTAAAACAGTCTTGCTGGGGGGGCTAAATATACATTGATATAAAAAAGGCAAATATACTTATATTTTTTAGAAAAAAAAAATAAATCTGCTCCATGTGTTTGTTCTAAAGCTGTTGACATAATTAAAAGCTTTGGTCATGTGATATATGCTAAAAAGGATAATCACAGTTTGGTTTGGCAGATGCTTCCCTTCAGCATACAGTTAGGGAAAAAAGTATTTGATCTCCTGCTGATTTTGTACGTTTGCTCACTGACAAAAAATGATCAATCTATAATTTTAATGGTAGGTTTATTTTAGCAGCGAGAGACAGAATAACAACAACAAATCCAGAAAAACACATTTCAAAAAAGTTATAAATTGATTTGCATATTAATGAGTGAAATAAGTATTTGATCCCCTATCAGCAAGATTTCTGGCTCCCAGGTGACTTCTATACAGGTAATGAGCTGAGATTAGGAGCACTCTCTTAAAGGGAGTGCTCCTAATCTCAGCTTGTTACCTGTATAAAAGACACCTGTTCACAGAAGCAATCAGATTCAAATCTCTCCACCATGACCAAGACCAAAGAGCTGTCCAAGGATGTAAGGGACAAGATTGTAGACCTACACAAGGCTGGAATGGGCTATAAGACCGTCGCTAAGCAGCTTGGTGAGAGGGTGACAACAGTTGGTGTGATTTTTCGCAAATGGAAGAAACACAAAACAACTGTCAATCTCCCTCGGTCTGGGGCTTCATGCAAGATCTCACCTCATGGAGTTTCAATGATCATGGGAACCATGAAAAATCAACCCAGAACTACACAGGAGAATCTTGTCAATGATCTCAAGGCAGCTGGGACTATAGTCACCAAGAAAACAATTGATAACCCGCTACGCTGTGAAGGACTGAAATCCTGCAGCACCCTCTGCTCAAGAAAGCAAATTTACAGGCCTGTCTGAAGTTTTCTAATGAACATCTGAATGATTCAGAGGAGAACTGGGTGAAAGTGTTGTGGTCAGATGAGACCAAAATCAATCTCTTTGGCATCAACTCAACTTGCTGTGTTTGGAGGAGGGGGAGGAATGCTGCCTATGACCCCAAGAACACCATTCCCACCCTCAAACATGGAGGTGGTAATATTATGCTTTGGGGGTGTTTTTCTGCTAAGGGGACAGGACAAATGTACCACATCAAAGGGACGATGGAAGGGGCCATGTGCCATCAAATCTTGGGCGAGAACCTCCTTCTCTCAGCCAGGACATTGAAAATGGGTCGTAGATGGGTATTCCAACATGACAATGAACCAAAACGCACGGCCAAGGAAACAAACGAGTGGTTCAAGAAGCCCATTAAGGCCCTGGAGTGGCTTACCCAGTCAGCTGACCTTAATTCTATAGAAAATATGTGTCAGGAGCTTAAGGTTCGGGGTAGCAAACATCAGCCTTGAAACCTTAAATGACTTGGAGAGGATCTGCAAAGAGGAGTGGGACAAAATTCCTTCTGAGAAGTATGCAAATCTGATGGTCAAATACAAGAAACATCTGACCTCTGTGATTGCCAACAAGGGCTTTGCCACCAAGTACTAAGTCATGTTTTGGGAAGGGATCAAATGCTTATTTCACTCATTAAAATGCAAATCAATTTATACATTTTTGAAATGTGTTTTTCTGAATATTTTTGTTATTCTGTCTCTCACTGTTGAAATAAACCTACCATTAAAATTATAGACTGATCATTGCTTTGTCAGTGGGCAAATGTACAAAATCAGCAGGGGATCAAATACTTTTTTACCTCACTGTACATTATATGATAAAAGGTCTGGTAATGTGACTAGCACTACAGGGTCCTTGAGAAGTATTTTTTTTAAAAGCAATTATTTTTCAGGCCCCTTATTTTTTTTTAAATTTCAGCAAGATTGTTAATATAGCTTTAAGTTAAGATATGAGTATAGGTCTCTTTGAAGTGATGCTGTTTTCCCCATTTTTTTCCCCCCATGTTGCACTCTAGCTACTTATGCTTGCCTTCCTTTTGTTGCCCTGCTGTTCTGTTCATTGTGTATGCTCTGGTTGCACAAGGCTTAGGGCTCCCTTCCTTACCTGGAGAGATAACAATGATGGCAGGGGATTGGTTACACAGGTACCAAGCATTGTAGCATTGGAGGAAAGGGAGTGAGTCACATGCTCTCAATATCCAGAAGTATCAGGTAACTTCACTCCCGAAAGCCAACAAAAAGTAGCGGGGGAGTAAAGGATGAGTATAAGCAGATGGAGTGCAGTTAGCCGACGATGTATGGGCAAGGCGCATCCCTTACTCCTCTTCTGGAAGTCCGCCAGGATCAGTGTCTGCTTCTACCTGCTCCGGGTTCTCTCCTAACAAGCCATGTGCTGGGGGGCATCTGTGTAGGCATTCCCTGGAGCTGGGCTGTGTTCGTAAATAGACACACAAAGCGCCGGTAAGCCACAGTCCCATTCCCCCCTTTATAGCAGTTTCACTGACAGCAGCAGGGGCCTATGGCTTCTGCTGTCCTCAGTGCCAGATCGGTGACAGGAGTAAGTATTTCGTTTTTTTTTTTACTTAAATGCAGGGAAAGCATTACGGTAAAAAAATTTGACTTTAGAACCACTTTAAGTGGTCCACCTTTCTCACTAAGTTTTATGCTATACTCACATTCAGGGTGTAACATAAAACATAATCACAAGCGCCCCCCCATTACTGAATTTGGGGGCACATCTTTCTGAAGTGCCTTATGCATGTTGGAATTTGGCGCACAGACACGTCATTCATTTTTAGGATTCACTGTGGCAGAGGAATAAGTAGTCCATTCATACTTCCTCCAGCCCTGTAATCTAAGGTCCATATCTTGGCAAGTACCTGGACTGAAGAGAAATAGTTCATTAATGTGGGTGCATTTATTATTATTTTTTTGTTTGCAAAAAGGTGGAAATAGCTTTCAAGTATTTTTTATTTATTTTTAGGAATATAAGTGGGAAGACAATTTTCCTCCCTCAAACATAAACTTTTAACTCAATGTGTCCAGCAATTGGTATATCGTAATATAAGCATTTAGTCAACATTACCTTATAGTTGTATGGTTTGTTGGAGAAAAGCTCTGGGCTCATATAATAAGGAGTCCCAATAAGAGTGCTGGCCATATCATACTGGCTCTCCAGGACCCTGGCAATTCCCAGATCTCCCACTTTGATGATACTGGATTTGGTCAGAAATATATTCTGAGTTTTCAGATCACGGTGCATGATGTGCAAATCATGTAAATACTGCAAACAAATGTGACAGCATTAATAGCCAAGTTAAAAGTGTTCTTAACACGTCAATAAAAATGCAGGTTCTGACTAATCTTTTACCACTATAAAGTGCTCTATTAGAGTGATTTATCTTTATTTCCTGTCCTGATGACATTTTACCAGAGAGGAAGTAATGAGAACTTTCCAACAGCAACACAAACCGAAATAGAAATAGGGCAGGATTTTTTGTTTTGTACAACTTCTGCCCGTGTCCCTTTAGCAGATGCCTCGCTTCCGGTCTGATTAATCTTCTGACCAGAGCCCCAGATAGCAGCAACAAACAGACAGAAGTTCTAATCCCTTCCTATTTCCCCTTTAAAAAATAAAGGTTTTTGGCTTGACATATATGGTACTTTAAGCTGTTATCATTAATTCACTTCTACATTTACAAGGAAGGTTGACACTTGGCATTGTTGGGTACTGTTGACGTGTGGTGACGTGTTGCAAGGGGTTGTGCTAGGCAAGACAACAGGCAGACACAGTGAAAATAAAACCTGAACTCCAGGTACAAATACTTTAATATATTTTGTTCTCATATATATTATATATGAAAGTAAAAAAACAAAAACTAATTTTGGGTTGACACCAGAACAGTAATGGGGGAAATCTTCCAATGGGGATACTAGTTCTGACAACCCCTAGTTCCACCCCAGGATTGCCTCAGTTTGAAGGAATTTCCTCTCATTTCCTGTTTTAACAATGGGACAGGAAGTGAAGGGAAATATGCCCAAACAAAACAGATGGCAAAAAACTGTCATCTAAACAAATAGCAAAGCACATACAGTGGTTATTTTGATGACAAAAAGTCCTGTGGTTAGGTTATCAAAAAACATTTAAATATTCAATTGGTAACCATTAACATACATCTTCCCATATATTAAAAAAATGGGACCCATAGCCATCTGGGGACATTTTGCAAATTTTTACCTACAGGTAAGCCTATAATAAGGCTTACCTGTAGGTAAAATGAGCATCTCCTAAACCTGTACGGTGATGTCAGCGGCACATGCGCGTTGAAGGTTCGGCGGATGCTGCAGGAAAATAAGAGCTCCTTGCCAGAACGGAGGACTCCCACACATGTGCAGGAGTGACGTCATTGTGACTCCAGCCACTCACAGCGCTGGAGCCGCGAACCCAGAAGAAATGGGGAGGCAGTGCGGGCGCTTCGTTCTACGATATATATTTTATAATGAGCTAGTATGCATTGCACACTAGCTCATTATGCCTTTGCCTTACAGGTTTTTTTTTTTTGGTCAGGACATACAACTGCTTTAAAAATACTCCCAGACCGTAAGTGTCAGAGAAACTAAACAAAGAACATGCAACATAAATAACGAGAATTCAATCCCTGCACAAGGGGTTCTACCACAGCATATGCCATGTCCTCACATTAACAACAAATGTACTAAAGGTAATTGCCCCATGTGTAAAGACCCCTGTGTGCTCAAGCTAGACAAGAGAAGGAGGATGAAAGGGGGGTGGAGGAGGGGAGATATGGCTGGATATGGAGCCGGTAACCCAAGTCTATTTGCTATGGTACTTAGTGAAGGGCTTTAAATATCCTTGTTGGAAAACAGCATCCAAAGTCCAGTAAGCATGGAGAAAGAAACCGTATGAGATAATCTAATGGTAACAATCTATTTAGGTGTCATATTCAAGAACTAGCAACTGAAGTGGTTCAATGGTTAATATACCGACTTAGGTTCATGGATGGTATTTATTTTGGTATTCTAGTGACATATGGTGCAGACATCTACCAAGCTGGGTGAATCCCGTTTTTTCCTTAAAGTTTTAGTGGTAGTGTCATACACTCCTTTTGTCCTATACCTGCACCGGTCCTATGATCATATGGCATTTAGTGCTCTGTTCCAATCACTGCTGTCAGTTAACAAAGCAAAGGCAGTCCGAGGCTATTATCTGGCAGTCTGTACTAGTGGGTTAAATGTTAGTACCCATCCTACTGATTACTACCACATATAGGGCTTGCAATAGGTATTACCTTAGTCCATCAGTTGATGTCGGGTAGTTGTTTATACATTACGCACAATAACCTTTTGCCGCAGACTACTTCATCTCCGTTTTTGCATGTGCAGAGTACTGAGTGTTGATGGTAACAATTCCGGTTCGTATTTCCAGTGTTCTAGTAAGTCACCGCTCCGCTTTTCATCTCATTCGTCCTTCTCCCAATTGCGGGGTTCCTGGACTTTAGATGCTGGTTTCCAACAAAGATATTTAAGACCCTTCCCTAAGTACCATAGCAAACAGGCTTGGGTTGCCAGCTCCATATTCATCAATATCTCCCCTTTCTCCCTCCCCTCCTCCTTCTCCTGTCTAGCTTGAGCACCCATAGGTCTCACCACATGGGGCAATTACCTTTAGTAGACTGGTTGTTAATGTGAGGAAATGGTATATGCCATGGTAGAGCCCCTTGTGCAGAAATACTTGGCGTCCCCATGAATTCTCGTTATTTATGTTGTATGTTCTTTGTTTTGTTGGTCTGAAGCTTCCTGTCTGGGAGTATTTTAAAGTGGCCTTACGTGGCTGTGAGTCCCATATCCTCCCTTTTTAATATAGGAGAAACTGTATGTTAATGTTTACCAATTGAACATTTAATAAACCTTTTTTTGATAACCCAACAGAACTTTTTGTCATCAAAATAACCACCGTATACCCTTGTATCTTGTTATAGAGGATTGTTGTGCTTTGCTAGTTGTTTTGGTTTAGATGACAACACCTTATTGGGCTAACCAAGCATTTATTGTAGAGTCTACTGCCTTAAAATTTGTTCTTCTTTGTAAAGTATAGTACCATGCAGTCAAAGTAGAAGTCAAAATCATTAATTGTTGTGACTGTTGGAATACTGACATTGGAAATTTAATGAGTGAATTGCTGCCTTTCACAGATCATCACTGCTCTTTGTACAGGTTATGATAAACCAGAACATGTTATTCTGAAATATGGAAAGAAAAAAAGAAATGAACAAAAGTGATCATACATTGCCTACAATTTTACATGTTTGACACACTGAACACTTCTAGTGAGTATTCTCCTGCCAGTACATGGAATAACAGTGATTTTCATTCTTTGTTTTAAACAAAGTTTGTTGAGACTATAAACATTTGAGAAGTAGAAAACTTCTTACCTGTAGTGCCATGGCAATCTGAACAAACCACTCTACCACTTGGCTCTCTTGAAGTAGTTTTCCCTTCTGATCTTTGAGTTTACGGTACAAGTCTCCTCCTTCGCAGTAGCCCATGACGATGTACAGCAATCCATCCTCACCCTCCCAAGATTCTTTATAGGCCACGATGTTTGGATGTTTCAGCTTAGAAAGGAGCTGAGCCTCTTGCTCTGCTGCCTTCCGCTCCTTTCGAGGGGCATTGCGAAGACTCAGCTTTTTAATCACATACTGTGGGCAAAAAAGCAACAGAATAAGCAGGTAAATATGACATGAAATACAATTTCTTTGCTATTATGATTACTTAATAGTACAACTATATTGTTTAGAACCAATCTGTTGGGCAGCATATAATAAAGAACACATCACACTATGAAGAGACTTTCAATCCAATCTGAACAGATACACACACCTTGGGTCAACCTGAGAGGAAACCATTAAAGTGGTAGAAGCCCTCATATACACTGGATGTTTTTGCAGCTGCTTCTAGTGTGTCTGCCATTTTATTGCCTCTAAACACCTCTGCATGTAGAACATTTCTGTCCAATTGCCTTAAAAATCCAGTTTTCTCGCTTTTTCTTCTTTAAACTCCCCTGCATGTTATCCTATGTGGCCATGCACATAAAAGACTTTCGATAAGCATTTAGTGGCAGGAAAATAGAAACAAAACCCTCTGCCAGAGCGTCCAGGAACAGCAGAGTTTTGGCAGAAAAAATGCTCAACACTTGTAAACATGTCTAAAAGTGCGTTAACACTAGGCACGTTTGATGTGTGAACAGTAACCACTCCGCTCCAGCCCTACAGCTGCATGATGGCCGGGCTAGCGTTTCAATGTACTGAGTGGACATGATATGACGTCTATCAGAACAAGCCACTTGTGCGTGGCCCCAGGGACATGCAGCGCAGCGATCAGTGGTGCGATGTGTCCCACGGATGCACCGCATCTCCGATCACGTTAAAGAGCCTAGAATGCAGGCTATTTACCATGTGATCAGCTGTGTCTAATCACAGTGTAAAAGGGACGTGCCGGGTATTGCCATTCCTCTCCTCACGCGCGTGGAGAAGAGAGTCGATATGCAGCTTTCCTCAAATGGGGACATCTGCACGGATAATCAGTGCAATGATTATCAGTACGGCTCCATCAGAGATGCCTGTCAGTGCCCACCAGGGCTGTCTTTCAGTGCCCATTAGTGCTGTCTGCCAGTGCCTCCTCATCAGTGCCACCTCATCAGTGCTGGAGAAATATTAATTTACTAAATTTTATAACAAACTAAGAAAAAGGTTTTTTTCCCTATATTTGCGGCTTTTTTCCTTTGTTTAGCAAAAAAATAAAATAAAAAATAGTAGTAATTAAATACCATCAAAAGAAAGCTCTATTTGTGTGATTTTTTTATTTTACAAAAAATTTAATATAGACACAGTGTTGCATGAACATGCAATTGTCATTCAAAGTGTGATAAACAAAGTGCCAAGAGTTAAGTAATAGAAAAAGGGGTACCTGCGTCCTATCAATATGGAAAAATATGTGGCTTGAGGCTAGTGGACTTTAACGGTACCATAAGATTTGAGATACACCAGTATATAAAACAAATAGAGTTTTATTAAATTAACATCATCATGTTAAAACATACAAGTTTAAAACAGCTCTGTCTGTTCGAACATAAAAGGTGCAATTGAAAGAGATGGCAATACCAGTCCACCCTGTATCAATCATGTTGGCACGTTCGACGTGATTCGCCAGGTAATTCACCGCTTCTTCAGGAGCAAGGCAAATATCTCCTAAACGGTGCACGTTTAGGAGATATTTTTTAGTACATATTGGTAAGCGTTATTATAGGCTTACCTATATGTAAAAATAGGTTGGGGGGTTTACAACCACTTTAAGGTAAAACAAGACCTTCTGCATGCACAACCGCCTGTTCATTCTGTAGCCCTGCTCCTCCTCTGCCACCATCTTTGGGTGTGACAGAGTTGCAGCACAACCTATGCCCCCTCCTTCTCTAAATGCCAAACCAAACGCTGTGACTGCCTGTAGTGCAGCCCTGTGCCCTCATCTTCTATACTCCTCCGACAGATTCATTAAAGTAAACAAACTAGGTTTTTGTTTTTTTACTATACTACATAGCAGACACATATTTTAATGCCACACATGCAGTCATTTGAAAGAAAACTATATTTTTAAACTGGATTTGGATTTGATTTAAATGTGCGATGTGGCGCCGTCTCTGGAAGAAGGGGGGGGGGGGGCGGTCAAAAACAGGTCCCTATTCCCCCCTCCCCCCTGAAAGGTGCCAAATGTGACACCGGAGGAGGGTGGGAGACAAATAAGCGGAAGCTCCACTTTTGGGTGGAACTGCGCTTTAATAAAGAATTGTAATAAAAATATATAAACCTAAATGTATTATCCATAGTAAAAACAGGTCACGATGGTTAATGCAGCTTTCCAAAACATTATTGCAAATGTGGGTCCTTGAATTTGCTTCAAAGTATCCACAGAGATGATTTCAACATTATTATTTGTTACATAAACAGTGCAATGTGTTATAAAGCGCATCACACACTGCTCTGCCAGATCTCATACAGACAGTCCACAAAGGTGTCATCTGGTGCTTCATAGAAGTTTAAAGGGGACATTCCATGAGAGAAACATAAGGGCTGCTAGTAGTGACCTCTTCTATTCAGCTGACCCCCTGCCATGCCAATACATAATCTTCAATGCATTCTATTTATACTTATTGACCCAATCAAGTACAAGGAGTTTACATTTTTTCTGATTCACATTTGCTGCATGGTTGCTCCATGTCATGAATTCAGAAGTTCCGAAATCAGACAAAGCCAAGGAGCTAACATTTTCAGAAGCTGACTAGCTGTTTTGCAGGCCCCAGATTTCATTCTTCACAGAGGCACTTTAACCCTTTTGCAGCCAGGGCAATTTTTGCATATTTGTTTCACAAATTAAACACATTTCAGGCCTGATGATTAGTTTAAAGTGATTGTAAAGGGAGATTAAAAAAAAAAAAAAAAAAGCAAACGTGTTATACTTATCTGCTCTGTGTAGTGGTTTTGCACAGAGCAGTTCCAATCCTCCTCTTCTTGGGACCCCACCGGTGCTGTTTACTCCTCCCTACTTCTGAGTGCCCCCATAGCAAGCCTCCTGCTATGGGGTCACTCATGCGAGCTTGATCTTCGTCCCCCCAATCTCTCTTTACAGGCACCAGTCGTTTTCATAAGCCAGGCCAATATGACGCCACTCCCGCAAATGTGTGGGAGTCTTCAGCATTGCCAAATTTCTGTGCATACAAAGCTCTCTGTACGGGGCAAACAGGCAGGTAGGTCACTTTAATGCAGAAGAGACAAAGCATATTAAAAATCCTGCCTGTTCGCCCACTTTTGTTTTCTACATAACGTTCCAATTTAAAGTGGTGCTTCAATCCTGAATTTTAAATGGTGGACAGACAGGCATTTGAATGCATGAGAGACATGCTTTATCTCTTCTGCATTACAGTTACTTACCTGCCTGTCTGCCTTGTACAGTGAGCTGCACATGCAAGCAATGCTGAATCTGACTGAGCTCCTACGCATGACATCATCCCTGCCCGGCCAATCACCCAAAGATGTCAGCAACCAGGAGGGGAGCACAAGGACGCTGCATTGCTAAATACCAGGCGAGTATTGTTTCACTTTAAAGGTAAAAAACCTTCTGCCTTTAGAACCACTTTAAATCCCCAGTATTTCTTTTCTGAAAGCAGAAACCCTGGATAATAAAATGGTCATAGTTGCAATATTTTATGTCACGCGGTATTAGTGCAAAGGTTTATAAAATGCATATTTTGATTAAACTTGATTTTGGTGCAAAAAACACAATATATTAACCATTTTTGACGGCAAAAATATGTTGAGTAAACAGATACGAAACATGTCAAGCTCTTTCAGACAGGTGTTGGATTATAAACAGCCTCAAAGCTCCAGGTTTACCTTCCAACGTGACGATGACCCACAACACACAGCAAAAATTACCACACTTGAAGGAGAAAAAGGTGAATGTCCTAGGTCATGGCCTAGTCAGAGCCCAGACTTAAACCCCATTAAAAATCAGTTGAATAACTTGAAGACTGCAGTCCACAAACAGTCACCATCAAATTGAACTGATCTTGAGTAGTTCTGCAAGGAAGAAGTGGGCACATATTGCAAAGTCTAGATGTGCAAAGTTAGTAGAGACATATGCCAACAGACTAAAGGCTGTAATTAAAGCAAAAGGTGATCTCCTTTCCCAAACTCAGTGATTCTGTTTTTGAATGCTTTTTAGTTTTTTCTGACATGTTGGTGTTATATCTTTCACTGTGATTATTTTAAAGGGGGGCGATTCTTTTCTATACTCACTTTATGTGTGTTAAAAAAAAAGGGGGGGGGGGGGAAAGGGATAAAATTGGTCTAGAACTGAAAATGTTAAAGTCTATCTGAAATTTTTGTTGCAGGTGCATTAAAACAAAAGGAGCACAAAGCAGCCAGAGTCTGCAGCATACTGCAGAGAAGGACCCTTACTCTCGTTGTGGAAGTAGTGGTCTCTCTGCAGAGGTCCAACATGCCCACTGCTGAGTATAGCTCAATGATCAGCTGGATGTATGAGCTTTTCTCACCGAAGAATTATAAATATGACTCAGAAGAGGGTGTGCTGGACCTCTTATGAGAGACCATTGTCTCCACACAACACAGCCTTTCTAATATAATTATTTATACAATTTTTTGCATCAGCACGTTGCACTTTATATGTTTATTATTCACTGTTAAGCCCCATACACACGGTCGGACTTGTACAAACTTTTCCGTGGACTTTTGTACAAAGTGTGTTGTCCACAAGTTTGTATTGCATACACACGGTCGGACTTTTTGACAACAAACACGAACGTGGTGACGTCACAACGTACGGACGCCACTTCAAAAGAGGACGTTCAATGACTCCAGCGCCACCTTTGGTCAACTTCTGTATTGTAGTCTGATCGTTTGCAATGGTTCTGAGCATGCGTGTTTGTACCTTGTACAAAAGTCCGATGCTTTTGCGTACACACGGTAGGACTTTGCTCCATCGGACTTTTGTTGCCAGAAAGTTTGTCCGTTCGCACAGCCAACAAAAGTCCGATGAAAACAGAAAAAGTTTGTCCGATGGAGCGTACACACAGTCGGATGTTGCTCCAAAACAGCTAATTTGCATGTTTGTTGTCAAAAAGTCCGACCGTGTGTACGGGCCTTTACACATTCCACTTGCACAGGATCATTATTGATTATATTATATTTTATTTGCAGTATTATGTGAATACTGATAGATCCAGCTGCATGTATTAGCACTTTGTTTGCAATTTGCATGTGTATTTTTATTTATTAGTTTTATTTAATATCTTTTTGTCTTCACCTTTAGGTAGTAGCTCGAGGGCTGCCTTATTTTATTTATTAAAGTGAAAAACCTTGAGGGTTTACAACCCCTTTAGAGCTGTGACTACATTCAAAGAAAACAAAAAGGTAAAATGTTGCACACCTTTTGTTTTGATGCACCTGAAATGTAAATTGAATATTCTGTTATAAACAAACGCTATAAACAATATTCAACAGATTAAAGTGTATCCAATGGAAAAAAAAAAATGAATAAGTTTTGTCTAGAGTAGGGACGGGCCAGAAGCCCTTATAAGTTTTTATTTCTGTCTGGGTCTCATCCAGGGGGAATCACCCTCTCTAAGCCTAGGTTCACACTGACATGGGGGAAAGAAATCGTGCGAGTTCAGCTGAACTTGCACAATTTCATTCCCGCATGTCAGTCCTGACTTTGGGGGTGATTTCAGAGAGATCTGTGTGGGTTTCGGCACACATGTCAATGGAAATCGTACCATGAAATTGCCAAAAATAGTAGAGAAACTACTTTTGGGAATCTGTATGGTAGCACGCAGATTCGGCGCTGCAATTGCTGCCAATTTGGCATATCAAATTGCATCAATGTGTACCAGGGCTAATTGTCCTGGTGCCCCTTGTCTCTGGAAGTAAAAGTAAGGGAAAAGCCACATATACAGTATTAGTCACCAGAATAGGAATAGAGGGTAAATCTGATCATGAGGAAACCCTTTCTGGTGACAAATACGAGGGGATTAACATCACTTTGCAAAGCTCTCCTCCTCCTTCCTGGCGTGTCTACAGGGCAAGAAGGGAAGTCTCTCAAATGATCAACATAATGTGATGCTGAGAATGTGGAACATCACTGTACACAGAGCCCCATTCTTTTTCAGGACCACCGATAGAGGGGTAACATCGGCCCTCTTGTACGTTCAACAGGGGAACCCAGAGCAGCACAATTACTGGAACTGATCCTCCTATGGCTATATCTGCAGCACAACCGGCTCAAAGCTCTGGACCCCCTTCCTCCATTAACTGCCCCTTCCCACAGCTCTGATCCCCCTGTGACTTTCCTCCCACACTGCTGCCAGCTTTTCCTCCTCTCCCTCCTGCTGGCTGTGGGTACACAGTGGGATCTGTGTCAGAATGGAGAGCGGGGGGAGGCAACAAGCCTGTCTTGTTGGTAATGATCACTTACTGTACTCATTCATACTGGAAGCATAGTAAATATAAAGTATGAATGAATGAATTAATGAAATACTTGTATAGCGCACAATGCGAACTGAATCGCCTCTAGGCGATATATATATATATATATATTACACATACATATATACATACACACACATATACATATACATATATATATATATATATATATATATATATATATATATATATATATATATATATATATATATATATATACACAAACACACATACTTTTTTCATGCTTGCATGCAGAAGCGAAGGCATAAGTAAGCAGTATTCGAACCGCACATGTGAAGTATCACTGTGAACATTAGAGCAATAATTCCAGCACTAGACCTCCTCCGTAACTCTAAATAGGTAACTTGTAAAGGTGTTTAAAGGGTCGCCAACGAAGATTTTGAAGTATCATAGTTTGTCGCCTGCAGCGTGTGCAATTTCAAAGCGTGACTTGTTAAGTGTCAATTACTTATCTATTATTTACTCTGTGCAACATAATCTTTCACATTATGCAAAACAATTGAGGTAACTATTTTTTTTTTTTTTTTATTCGATAAAGTGAATTTTTTCCAATTTGCAAAATCGCTACGCAAATACCGTGTGACAAATAATTGCAGTGATCAACCATTTTATTCCCTGGGGTCCCTGCTTAAAAAAATAAATAAATAATAATAATACTGATTTTAACTTGTCACAAAAAGCCTGGTCGGCCATTGGTTAAGGACTCATTCTCACATGTAAGGATGGGCTCTGCCGCCAGAAAGTCAGCGCTGCGCTAATCACAGGCAGTGAGACATTTCCTGATCTCTGCAGCCGCGCATCAGGACAATGTCTCACTGCCTGTGATTAGCGTTCCGCAGTGCCGACTTCTTGGCGGGCTCTGCTCCTAGGCTGTGCGAACAAGCCGGAGCTCATCCTTACTCACAGGTACTCTGGCTGCGTGAATGAGTGGTTTGTTGGTTTGGTTGAAGCTGCTTGTTTGGTTGAATTCACACCTACACAAGCGGGGTGAGTGCGTTAGAAGACTCGCACGTCTCTTGTAGGGTAGTCCATTCCTTTTCAACTGGCTTCTCTAGAAAACAAGTCCCTGACTGTGGTTTGAGAATGCGCGGTATCACACATTTCAATGGACTGCCCTACGCGTGAGAACATCAGAAAAGTAGAACCTGACTGTTTTCCGTGCAGCGCCATGCGTTTAACCAATTAATGTCACCACCGTGTATCTGCTATAAAAGTTGTAGAGATGTGAACTTTGGCTTATCGGTGGGGAATAGGGATGAGCTCTGGCGCGTTCGCATGGACCACGTGCAGAGCCCGCCAGGAAGTTGGCGCAGCACTGCGCAGTGAGACATTGCCGATCTCTGGAGCTGCACATCGGGGCAATGTCTTAATGCCTGTGATAAGCGCAGCGCTGCGCTGACTTCCTGGCGGGCTCAGCACGTGGTCCATGCGAACAAGCCGGAGCCCATCCTTAGCGGGGAATCACCTGTAGGAATCCAGTGTGGGGGGGTGAGCGGTCACAATGCACACTGTTGGAGGCTGTACACTTCTCCCATACATGTGGGAGGAGGGGCTCTGTCAGGTAAGCTGTATGGGGGCTCCATGTCTTCTAACAGCAGCCCTCATCTCTGCTATAGTACAGTGTCCTGTGTAGAGGACATTACTGCCTTACAAAAGCATGCTACTAATACTGTACAGCGGTGTATAGACTTTTACCTGTCTCCTCTCTGCACAGTGTGTGGCCAGGCTGACCTCTCCATAGCTCCCCTTTCCCACCACTCTGACAAGCCGATAATCCTCCAGTCCCGCCCGCTGTCTCTGCTCTTCCATCTCGTTCCGAATCACCTCATCCCAGCTTCACAAAACATTACACCTGGCCACAACTTCCGCCAGCTTCTTCGTATCCAGGCAACCGAGAACGGAGAGCGGAAACTACCAAAGACATGAGCTGACACGTCGGGTAAGGCTGCTTCAGCGAGACGAGCGACCCCTGCAGGATGATTTTCATAGGGAACAGAATTAGAAGAACTGGGATCCCGGAAAAGGGTCTGGCTGCAGAGTGACCCACCCTCCCCTCCAACTCCACTTTTTTTTTTTAATTATTATAATTTTTTTTATTGTTAATCAGCCGGTGTTTTATAACATTAGGCAACCCGTCAGAATGTGTAACAGAAGTGAAGTTTAGTTGCCGCCATTTTGCTACACCTGGCACTAGGGATGAGCTTCGGCGTGTTCTCATACTCCACATGTAGAGTCTGCCAGGAAGTCTGTGCAGCGCTGCGCTAATCACAGGCAGTGAGACATTGCCCCAATCTCTGCAGCCACGTATCGGGACAATGTATCACTGCCTGAGCAGTGCTGACTTCCTGGCGGGCTCTGCACGTGGAGTATGCGAACACGCCGGAGGTCATCCTTACCCGGCACCTATAGCTCCCGACTGTCCCTTATGTGGAGCAATGTCCCTCTGTTCCTCATTTGTCCCTCATTTTGGTCTGATCTATATAGCTGTATATAAAATGCACTTTTTATCTATCAAAAAGTGTTTTCCAGCGCTAAACCTTTCTTCTGATTTCTAAATTGCTGCATTTGCAAATTCCAAAAGCCAATATAAAGGAATAGTAGTGGTAAAAAAAGCATTTGTGGGTTTAACCAATCTTGTTTTTTTGTACAAATCCTTTAAGGGGCGTGGCAAGGGGTGTGTCTTATGCCTGCATACTTTTGCTGATAGGTGTCCCTCATTCCCATCTTAAAAAGTTGGGAGGTATGTGTCCCTGATTTAGAACAATGTCCCTCTGTCCCTCATTCCTCCTCATTTTGTTCTGATCTTTATAGCTGTATATAAAATGCACTTTTCTATCCATCAAAGTGTTTTCCAGAGCTAAACCTTTCATCTGATTTCTAAATTGCTGCATTTGTAAATTCTAAAAGCCAATATAAAGGAATAGTAGTGGTAAAAAAAGCACTTGTGGGTTCAGTGGTCATTAGTAATTGGCACAGGCTTCAGAGTTCAGCAGTTAGTAAAACAGAGTTTAGGGATCGGTAGTATGTCACACAGAGTTCAGGGGTGAGAGGAAAGTAACATAGAGATCAAGGGTCAGGATTAATTGACGCAGAGTTCATAGGTCAGTAGTAAGAGATGCAGAGTCCAAAGGTCAGAAAGTGGTTACCGCACACATATTCGTTTTCCCCCAATGTCTAAATTACAGATGCTATAGTTTCCTCTTCAGTTCTTTTAGTAATTATGCAGCCTAATGTATCAAAGTTAAAGTGATTGTAAAGGTTCATTTTTTCTTTTCAAAAAAACCAACATGTCATACTTACCAGCTTTGTGTAAGGGTTTTGCACAGAGCGGCCCAATCCTCCTTTTCTGGGGTGCCCCGTTAGCACTCATGGCTCCTCCTCTTCTTCGAGTGGCCCCACAGAGAGCCTCTTTCCATTGACACAGATAGCAGGACTCAGCCCCGCCCCCAGCTCCCATGTCACTGGATTTGATTGACACTGGCTCCCGCTACTGTCAATCTAACCAATGAGGACCTGAGACAGCTTGTTCGTCCCTGAAACAATTGGGTTCAGGTTACGCTGGCCATACACTATACGAAAAATCGTTCAAGACCATTTTCGAAAAAACGAACATTCGCAGTGAGAACAAGTGATAGTGCCATCATGTAATGACCGATAAGTTGTTCAATTTGCAAAAGGGAATTGACCCAGGGATTGTATGGGCATGGGAGGAAAACCAGATCATACAAAAAGTATAAAAAAAAAAATACAAACTTTATTTGCAATACACATAAGCATAAACCTGATATATAAAAATAAGAATGCTTATAAAAACAATAATCAATGACACAAATAATAAACAAAATAAATTATACCTAAACACTGTGTACTGCAAATAATAGGAAATAATTTTAGTAGCACTTGATACCATTAATGAGTGATCTAAGAAAAAATAAATCAACATTAAACATATAACACCCCGTAATGACATGCTATATAAATAAAGTCCATTGATAAAGTGCAAGAAAACAATAGAAGTGAATATTCATCCAATCCTTCAATCTTCCACCACACCGATGTGTCTGTGATTCCTCTCCCAATGAAAACGCACTCACCAGCTGATGTTGCCTCCCACTCTCTTGTTAGGCAAAAGAGCAAGTAAACCCCACCTGGGTAAGTACCACAATTACTTCCAACCAAGCGTATCCATATGTGATCTCACGCCCCGAAGGAAGACGTCGGTATGACGAAACATAATATAATAAAATATAATTTTTTTATTTTATTTTAAATGTTTTATTTATCTTTTTAAATGCAAAAAATAAAAACATAGGTGATCAAATACTTTTTTTTGTAACAAAACACTGCGCTATTCTTATCAAAAAATGAAAAAATATAAAACACACAAGAGAGCTGCTAACACATCACTGGGGTATCGAGTGTAAGGAACTCTACTGCAATCGTGTTTTATCTTGCTAAGCGCTTAAACTACTGTACACATGGTGAGTTTTGTACTTTTATCTTTTATTTTTCTATAAAAACGGAATTACACTATTTTTGGTCCCTGTTTTCTCTTTGTATGTATTTAAACATGCCTATGGATATATCTGGCTGGAGTTAAAATACCTCTCAACATATGAAGGGATTGTTTATATTCGAGGCCCCCTTGGATAACTGGTTGCTGTGAGAATCTGCATATGGTTGCAAAAGTCTGTATGATCCCCCAAATATAAATTTGTGAGGATCCAATTATTCCGATAAGCGTTCAATTCGCCTGGTGACGGGAATCTTCACGTGGTTATTGCACGAGTTTTTCAGAAAGGAGGTGTAACATATTTCCTGCACACTTGTGGATCTTAGGCCGCGTACACACGGGCGGACTGTCTGCCGAAACTAAGTTCGTCAAACAGTCCGCTCAAACTTTTGAATGAACGAACTTGCCCACACACGGCACTTTTTGAGCGGACTAAGTTCGTCGTACTAAGTCCGCGCAACTTTTGAAATGAACGGACTCGCCCACACACGAGGAGGACAGTCCGTTCATTTCGAGCGCGTGTCAAGGTAGGCGGGGCCCGCGACGGAGACGTCGCGGGCTCCGCCGCCTGGTATGGACTTAAAGGGGAACTCCAACGCCGAAAAGAATCGGCGTGGGGGTTCCCCCAAAGTCCACAACAGACCCTTGTCCGAGCACGCTACCCGGCCGGCCAGGAGAGGGGGGCGAGCGAGCGCGCCCCCCCCTCCTGAGCCGTACCAGGCCGCGTGCCCTCAACATGGGGGTTGCCTTGGGGAAGGGGGGGCCGTGCGGCCCCCCCACCCCAAAGCACCTTGTCCCCATGTTGATGAGGACAAGGGCCTCTTCCCGACAACCCTGGCCGTTGGTTGTCGGGGTCTGCGGGCGGGGGGCTTATCGGAATCCGGGAGCCCCCTTTAATAAGGGGGCCCCCGGATGCCGGCCCCCCACCCTATGTGAATGAGTATGGGGTACAATGTACCCCTACCCATTCACCTGTAAAATAAAAGTACCCAAAAAAAAACACAACACACGAGATAAAATATTTTATTGCACAGCTCCGGGGGTCTTCCGTCTTCGGGGGTCTTCTCGCCGGACTCCTCCGCTATCTTCTTGTAGCTCTTTTGCTAGCGGAGGAGTCCGGCTTTCTTCCTCCCCGCCGCCGGCCTCTTCTCCCGACTTCGGGGGTCTTGTCCCCCTCTTCGGTTCTTCTGCCGGGCCACCGCGCCTTCTTATAGCTCTTTTACAGGCGGTGGCCCGGTCTTCTGTCGCCGCTGTCGCCGTCGCCTTCTGTTCTTCTTCTTCTTCTTCTTCTTCTTCTTCTTCTTCTTCTTCTTCTTCTTCTTCTCCAGGAGATGTTGACACGTCGCTCTCTCCGGCCGGAATGCCAGAGCCGCGCTGCGCGGCCACTTATATAGTGACAATGGGGCGGTGTCACATGGTATATGTCACATGGGTTGGTCACATGGTGACCCCGCCCCCTTACGATGTCATAGTCCCCATGTGACATCAACCCATGTGACCAACCCATGTGACATATACCATGTGACACCGCCCCATTGTCACTATATAAGTGGCCGCGCAGCGCGGCTCTGGCATTCCGGCCGGAGAGAGCGACGTGTCAACATCTCCTGGAGAAGAAGAAGAAGAAGAAGAACGGAAGGCGACAGCGGCGACAGAAGACCGGGCCACCGCCTGCAAAAGAGCTATAAGAAGGCGCGGTGGCCCGGCAGAAGAACCGAAGAGGGGGACAAGTTCCCCTTTAAGTCCATACCAGGCGGCGGAGCCCGCAACGTCTCCTTCGCGGGCCCCGCCTACCTGGAGACGCGCTCGAAATGAGCAGACTTTTCTCCGGGCGGGAACAGTCCGCTCATTTCGAAAGTACAGCGGACTGGCCCACACACGGGCGGACTGTCCGCTGAAACCAAGTTTCAGCGAACAGTTTTACGGAAATTCCGTAAGACTTTGTTCGTCAAACAGTCCGCTGAAACTGTCCGCTGAAGCCCACACACGAGCGGACTGTCCTCTGAAACACTGTTCAGCGGACAAAGTTGGGCGAACAGTCCGCCCGTGTGTACGCGGCCTTAGAAGGATACTATACACAAAGGACTCTGTATTGTGTTATTGGGACTCTGTTTTCCCTTTTTTTTTCTTTTTTGTTTCCTGGATTTTTTGGAAAAGGCTTTTCTTTCACGTTTGAGTCACAAATACATGTTTGCATAGCCATTATTATTTAAGTAAGAATTTATGTGTTATGTGCACCACTCCACAGTGGAATTTTCTCACTGAATACATTTGTATAATTTTGCACTTATAAGGAAGGCATAATTATGTTTGGTGTCTAAAATTTTTGAGAAGCGCTACACTTTTATATAGCATAGGTGATCAAATACCACCAAAAGTAGGCACTATTTGAGGGGAAGAAAAAAAGACCTACATTTTATTTGGGTACAGTGTTGTGCAATTGTCAGTTAAAGTAGCACAGTGCCGTACTCCTAAAGGGCATGCGTGCGTGCACTGCTACAGAAGCCGATCAGCGAGTGCCAGGCACTGGATCTCTGCTGGCACCTGCAGATCATCAGGCAGAGACACAACAGAGCTATGCCTATGTAAACAAGGTACAGCTTCGTTCTGACAGGGGAAGGGATGGATTTTCTGTCCCTGTAAAGCAGGGAATAAAATCCATCACTTCCCCTAGTAAAAGCAGCACATACAGTATACAAAAACACTGGCTAGGCACACAGTTAACCCTTTGATCACCCTAGATGTTTAACCCCTTCCCAGCCAGTGTCATTAGTACAGTGCATATTTTTTAGCACTGATCACAGTATTAGTGTCACTGGTTCCCACAAAGTGTCAAAATGGAAAGATGGTGTCAGAATGTCAACCCCAATATCACAGTCCTGCAGTTCGCTGCCAATACTAGCATAAAAATATTCCATAACTATATACTAAAGTTTGTAGATGATATAACGTTTTTGGAAACCAATCAATATACGCTTATTGGGATTTTTTTTAACAAAAATATGTAGCAGAATACATATGGATATGAATATTGCTAAATGTCCCAGTACAAATTGCTCTTGTGCTCCAATCCTTTGATGTGTGCAACGTGCTCCAAACTTCCACTCTGTGATGTGACTCACTCCCCCCTTCAGTCTCTCCACTCACCAGATTTATGAGCCCCCTAGCTTTTCAGTCTAGGAGTCAAAAAAGGCAAAGATCCATGCATCCATACAACGTCACTTCCGGTTTCGGTGGAACGCACGCTGGATGCAGTGTTCCTGGATTGTATTCTCTGTTTTCTACATGCATACTTATTTTATCTCACTCTTTTGTAAGTAGAACCATCTTCTGCACAATAAACGCTCATTTTACAGTACTTGACTATTAGTTGCCTTTCTTTCCATATACTAACCACCATGCTGAGGGAGATCTCTTGTGGACCAGTTCAAGATTTTAGTCACTGCTGGATCTTTGCCTTTTTTGACTCCTAGACTGAAAAGCTAGGGGTTCCATAGATCTGGTGAGTGGGGACACTAAAGGGGAGTGAGTCAGATCACAGAGTGGAAGTTTGGAGCCCCTACAAGTTTAGTAAATATTTTTTTATTCCTTACCTTCACCTTAGCATCAGTTTTCACTAATTCAGAATACAGATTGGCCTAAATTTATAAAGAAATTAGATTTTTTGACTTTTTTTTCTTGATTGGACATGTTTTATAGCAGAAAGTAAAAAAAAAAAAACATTTTTTTTCTTCAAATTTGTCAGCCTTTTTTTTTTGTAGAACGCAGTGGTGATCAGATAACACCAAAAGAAAGCTCTATTTGTGGGAAAAAAATTACATACATTTCATTTATGCGCAGAGTTGCATGACCACACAATTGACAGTTAAAGCAATGCAGTGCTGTATTGCAAAAAAATGGCCTTGTGATGAAGGGGGGTAAATCTTCCGGAGGTCAAGTGGTCCATGGAAATGTTAGTAAGAAAAAAACTGGAACTGGTGTTTTGCTGGGATGATGAAACACCCTTTCATCAGAAGCTCTGAACTTAGGAAGTTAAAGTTCATATAAACTTTGAGTTCCCAGATATTACAGTGTCTACTAACCAGTGGGCAGAGACTGTGTATACTTTGTGATAAAGAGATAAAATTTTACAAAATCGAATCTAATCTAATCTAAAACTAAAGACTAATACTTTTGTTCACCTGCAGGTTTCTTTAAGACCTGTGTAGCAAGGTCTCCTTCTCTGACCTCCTTCAGGCTAATGAGAACCTCCAAAGCCAAAGATGGCTGACATACTTCTGTATGTGGTGGGTTGTGAGGCATAGTGGGTGCAAGGTGAATGTTAGACACTTCTTGAATGCAAAAGAGATGTTTATTTCTCTTACAAACTTTTATGGGAGAAAGAGGGTTAGGGCCAGAACACACTTGAATAGTAGAAAGTTTAATTTGCAGAATCCGAGAATTCAATAGGAGGACACCCAGGACAGCCATGCAGGGAAAGTCCCCAGCTAGGCGCCATATCTGCATTTCCAGGAATGCTGTCCCCTATGGCAACAGTCTTTAAAAGTTCCTAACACAAACGTAAAAGTTCTTTCAGATTTACTACAATTTCTACTTTTAGTTCTTCAGCCCACTGAGCTCTCTCACTAGACACTCTGTTTCACTGCCACTGAATCTTGAGCTCCTCCAATCTTTACAGTGGTATCTTTCTTGAGCGTCACCCCCCCCCCCCCCCCCTTCTCTGCTGGGTCCCTAGTTTGGCACTCCTGATACTTCTCAAGCTTCACCCTTGCTCGGTCCCTAGCTTGACACACAAGGCTGCTCTGCAAGCGTCACCTCCGCTTTCTGGGTCCCTCACTTGATCACCATCTGAGGTTTCCAGATTCCCCACCATGCCCGTTCAGTGAGAATACTGCTTCAGTTACCATATATACTCGAGTACAATCCAAGTTTTTCAGCACTTTTTTTTTTCTGTGCTGAAAAAGCCCCCTCGGCTTATACTCGAGCCACTGTGCCCATCTGCACCCTCATGCGCCTGATCTCCTGGCGCTGTGACATGCAGTCTAGTCGGCGGAGACTGCAACAACTTCCCCTCTACCCCCAACCACGACAGGTTCTCTGGCTGGCAGAACCGTCACTTCTGGTTGGATTGCAAGCCGCAATCCCAACCCTACGCTGCCCTCTCTTGCTTCTGGATAGGTCATCAGACAGCTTAGTAGCCAGATGTCCCTGGGATAGGCCCAATTTCTGGCCTAGCAGCCCGGGGCAACATAACACATGTCCACCCAGACAGCTGTCCAGGTGGTAAGGAACATAGATCACCTGACTCCACCCATACATATATACAGTATCTCACAAAAGTGAGTACACCCATCACATTTTTGTAAATATTTGATTACATCTTTTCATGTAACAACACACTTTGCTACAATGTAAAGTAGTGAGTGTTCAGCTTGTATAACAGTGTAAATTTGCTGTCCCCTCAAAATAACTCAACACAGCCATTAATGTTTAAACCACTGGCAACAAAATGAGTACACCCCTAAGAGAAAATGTCCAAATTGGGTCCACTCGGCCATTTTTCCTCCCTGGTTACATGTGACTTGTTGGTGTAACAAGGTCTCAGGTGTGAATGGGGTGCAGGTGTGTTAAATTTGGTCTATTTGCTAAATTTGGTTATTGCTCTCACTCTCTCATACTGGTCACTGGAAGTTCAACATGGCACCTCATGGCAAAGTGTCCGCTGGGCACCCGTGATCACTCCCGACAGAGCCGGAATGTGGGTGTGTGTGTGTGTGTACACACAAATCCACATTCTCACAGGGGAGAGGAGACAGATTATGTATTCCTAGTATATAGGGACAATGATGGGTCTCTTCCCCCAGGCAGTTCCATGCCCCTACAGTTAAAACACACTGAGGGAACACATTTAACCCCTTTGATCACCTCCTAGTGTTAACTCTTTCCCTGACAATAACATTTCTACAGTAATCTGTGGCTATTTTTAGCTCTGATCACTGTATAAATGTCAATGGTTCCAAAAAAGTGTCAAGTTTCCGACCTGTCTGTCGCAATGTCGCAGTCCCATTAGAAATCGCAGAGGGATGGATGGGGAGGGGGGAGTGGGGTTTGAAATATTGGAACACAGGGGGAGAGTTGAGGGAGGTTTAAATGAGGTATGAAACTAGGATAGATAGAGTGGCAGGGGAAGAGGATATCTATTTTTTTAGTTATTTATTTTTTATCACTTTTGATCTTCACCCATCTTCTGTCGGAGGAAAGGCGATATGAGAGTGGGAAAATGGAGGAAGGAAGGGATGGAAGCAGGGGCGTACCTAGAGCATTTGGCACCCGGGGCGGATCCTATATCTGGCACCCCCCCCCCACCATAAAATGTAAAAACACCCACCGTGTCCCCTGCATACCTCTGCATCCTTCAATATCTTTTTGTCACTACTGTGTACCCCCCCTCTCCACAACTGCACCTCTGGACCCCTTTAAATTACACAGCACCCTGCACCTCTGGACCCCTTTACATTACACAGGACCTTGCACCTAAGGACCTCTTTACATTACACAGCAGCCTACACCTCTGGACCCCTTTACATTACACAGCAGCCTACACCTCTGGACCCCTTTTTCTGGAACGTTTTCTGGAATTTACGCAGCTTTTAGTTTACGACTGCCTATCTCATTTCTTGAGGTGCTAAAATGGCAGGGCAGTACAAAACCCCCCCAAATGACCCCATTTTGGAAAGTAGACCCCCTAAGGAAATTGATAAGTGGCATGTTGAGCCCATTGAATATTTTATTTTTTTGCCTCAAGCGATTGAATAATGACAAAAAAAAAATTTATTTTATTTTTTACACAAAGTTGTCACTAAATGATATATTTCTCACACATGCTATGGGCATATGTGAAATGACACCCCAAAATAAATTCTGCTGCTTCTCCTGAGTACGGGGATACCACATATGTGGTACTTTTTGGGAGCCTAGCCGCGTACGGGGCCCCGAAAACCAAGCACCGCCTTCAGGCTTTCTAAGGGCGTAAATTTTTGATTTCACTTCTCACTACCTATTACAGTTTTGAAGGCCATAAAATGCCAAGATGGCACAAAACCCCCACAAATGACCCCATTTTAGAAAGTAGACACCCCAAGCTATTTGCTGAGAGGCATGTTGAGTCCATGGAATATTTTATATTTTGCCACAAGTTGCGGGAAAATTACAAACTTTTTTTTTTTTTTACACAAAGTTGTCACTAAATGATATATTGCCCACACATGCTATGGGCATATGTGAAATGATACCCCAAAATAAATTCTGCTGCTTCTCCTGAGTACGGGGATACCACATATGTGGGACTTTTTGGGAGCCTAGCCGCGTACGGGGCCCCGAAATCCAAGCACCGCCATCAGGCTTTCTAAGGGCGTAAATTTTTGATTTCACTTCTCACTACCTATTACAGTTTTGAAGGCCATAAAATGCCAAGATGGCACAAAACCCCTACAAATGACCCCATTTTAGAAAGTAGACACCCCAAGCTATTTGCTGAGAGGCATGTTGAGTCCATGGAATATTTTATATTTTGCCACAAGTTGCGGGAAAATTACAAACTTTTTTATTTTATTTTATTTTTTCACAAAGTTGTCACTAAATGATATATTGCTCACGCATGCCATGGGCATATGTGAAATGACACCCCAAAATAAATTCTACTGCTTCTCCTGAGTACGGGGATATCACATATGTGGGACTTTTTGGGAGCCTAGCCGCGTACGGGGCCCTGAAACCAAGCACCGCCTTCAGGCTTTCTAAGGGTGTTACAGTTTTGAAGGCCATAAAATGCCAAGATGGCACAAACCCCCCCCCAAATGACCCCATTTTGGAAAGTAGACAACCCTAAATTTAGGGGTACACTAGTGAGACTAGGTAATAAATGGCGGGTGCCCTGAAACTATAAAAAAATAACTAACCAACCAGCGTCACCTGTAACAGTTATATGGTGATCACTGGTGAAAGGGTTAACTAGGGGGCAATCAGGGGGCTTTATGCGGTAGTATATGGGGGTCCCTGGCGCTATAAAAAGCTGCGGCGAACCTAAATACCTACCTGCCTAACTAGCGTCACCTGTGACACTAATACAGCGATCAGAAAAACGATCGCTTATTAGGCTGGGTTCACACTGGAGTGATGCGGGAACGCCACGAATCCGCGGCGGGTTCCCGCATCGCATGCCTCCCGGCGGCAGTTCACACTGCCCTATGCGAACTGCTGGGAGTGTCAGTGAAATGTTAAAGAGACCCCCAGATCAGTTCGCATATCGCAGTGCGATCTGCAAACTCGGATCGCATGGTGTGAATACCCATGCGATCCGATTCTGCTGCGGACCAAAAAAAGGGTCCCGTGCGAATTTGCGGCGGGTGCGACGCAAATTCAGCCATACTATCTGTATGGCTGAACTCGAATCGCACAGAGATCGGATGTGATTTGCACTGCAGTGCGGTGCAAATCACATCCGTTCTCATAAACCGCTGCAATGTGAACCCAGCCTTAGTGACACTGGCGACGGGGGGTGATCACGGGGTTAAACCTTTATTGGGGGGGTTAGGGGGGTACCTTAGAACTAAAGGGGGCTAACCCTAACTGCCCTAACAGTTATTACAGTCACAAATGACACCCGCCAGGTGATCAGGGGGTTAAACCTTTATTAGGTAATAAATGGCGGGTGCCCTGAAACTATAAAAAAATAACTAACCAACCAGCGTCACCTGTAACAGTTATATGGTGATCACTGGTGAAAGGGTTAACTAGGGGGCAATCAGGGGGCTTTATGCGGTAGTATATGGGGGTCCCTGGCGCTATAAAAAGCTGCGGTGAACCTAAATACCTACCTGCCTAACTAGCGTCACCTGTGACACTAATACAGCGATCAGAAAAATGATCGCTTATTAGGCTGGGTTCACACTGCAGCGATGCAGGAACGCCACGAATCCGCGGCGGGTTCCCGCATCGCATGCCTCCCGGCGGCAGTTCACACTGCCCTATGCGAACTGCTGGGAGTGTCAGTGAAATGTTAATGACACCCCCAGATCAGTTCGCATATCGCAGTGCGATCTGCAAACTCGGATCGCATGGTGTGAACACCTATGCGATCCGATTCTGCTGCGGACCAAAAAAAGGGTCCCGTGCGAATTTGCGGCGGGTGCGGCGGGTGCGGCGAATGGCTGAACTCGAATCGCACAGAGATCGGATGTGATTTGCACTGCAGTGCGGTGCGAATCACATCCGTTCTCATAAACCGCTGCAATGTGAACCCAGCCTTAGTGACACTGGCGACGGGGGGTGATCCCGGGGTTAAACCTTTATTGGGGGGGTTAGGGGGGTACATTAGAACTAAAGGGGGCTAACCCTAACTGCCCTAACAGTTATTACAGTCACAAATGACACCAATGCAAAAAAAATAAAAATGCAATTCGTGTCACTGTGACTGGGGGGGCAGGGGTAATTGGGGGGTGATCGGGGGGTAAAGGGGGGGTGTGAGTGTGCCTGGCATGTTCTACTGTGAAGTGTCGTGTTGGTGCAACTCACCGATCCTCTCTCCTCGGTGCCGGAACGAAAAATACCGACACGGAGGAGAGATTACATCACTTCCTCTCCTGTGTTTACATTACAGGAGAGGAAGTGATGCAATGCTTCACTCCCATTCGTCAGGAGCGATCGCGAGGGGGTGGCCATGAATGAATGGCCGCCCGCTCATCCCGGATCGCTCCTGCACAGATACCGACCGCCGCTGGCACCGGGGGGGGCCCAATCGGGCCCCCCACCCGCGGGAAGGCAGGGACATACAGGTACGCCCATATGCCTGCCCGTGCCATTCTGTCGACGTACATCGTCGTGCGGCGGTCGGCAAGTGGTTAAAGTGAAAAAAAAAAAGTGAAATATTCCTTTAAATATGGTGCCTGGGGGGTGTCTGTAGTATGCCTGTGAAGTGCCACGTGTTTCCCGTGTTTAGAACAGTCCCTGCACAAAATGACATTAAACAGAAATAACATCATTGAAAACTGCTTGCGGTTTTAATGTTATATCTGGTTCCTGCAATATGGTTGAAAACCATTGAGAAAAATGGCATGGGTAGCCCTCCCTGCCCATTACCAGCCCCTTTGGGTCTTGTACGCATATCAAGGGGAACCCTGTACCCATATTAAAAAAAGGAAATGCGTGTGGCCCCCAGGCCCTATATACTCAGAACAGCAGTATACAGGCGGTGCAAACAAGACAGGGACTGTGTAGGTTTGTTGTGTTAAGTTGAATCTGTTTGTAATTTTCAACTGGTACATTTTTAAAGTGTAGCTCCAGTCAAAAAAACTATTTTTAAGCTTTGTGGAAAACATAGGGAAGGGTTATCACCCCTGTATAATTTGTTTTGTCGTCCATCTTTTTTCATCTCACTTGCTGTTGTCTCCTTCCGTTTGCAAGTAGGAGATGTTTGTAAGTTGGATGTTTGAAAGTAGGGGCCTGCCCTATATGCTCTGCAGAAATGGCGGAACAAGGTGTTGGTTTTGCCACAACATTGTAAGCCCTCAAAGTGACTCTTGCTGGGCGCTGGAGCGCCCTGCTGTGAACGATTATATCAAGAATTGTAATTACATGCCATTGTTGAACAGTGGTAGAAAAATTGACCTTTGGTGGTTGTGGTGCTGGTGCCACAACACTATAAGTCCTCACAGTTACTCTGGGTGGGCACAGGAACGGGCCCTCCTGTGAAATATTATATCAAGAATTGTAATTACATGTCCCTGTTAAACAGGGGCAGAAAAATTGGGCCTTAGGCACTGGTGCTGTTGCCACGACACTGCAACCTCTCCCATATACTCTAGTTTTATTGCAGGAATTAGCCCTGCTGCAAAGCATTGCGTCAAAAATTGTAATTAAACGCCCCTGTTAAACAGGGGCAGGAAAATTGGGCCTTAGGTACTGGTGCTGGTGCCACCACACTGCAACCTCTCCCATATACTCTAGTTTTATTGCAGGAATTAGCCCTGCTGCAAAGCATTGCATCAAAAATTGTACTTAAACGCCCCTGTTAAACAGGGGCAGAAAAATTGGGCTAATGGCATCACCCAGAACCAGAAATGTTCTTCCAACATATCAGCGGAGGAGGAAGAGGATAGACAATCAACATAACAGGACAGTCACTCAGCATCAGCATAGGCAGTCTTGAAGGGATGTGATATTTCAAAAAAAATTATTCAGTTACATCAGCTTCAGGTGCTTGGTAGCTGTGGGTGATCCAAGACTGATTCATCTTGATGAAGGTCAGTCGATCAACTGATTCGGTGGACAGGCGCACCCTGTGATCGGTAACAAAGCCACCAGCAGCACTGAAGGTGCGTTCCGAAAGAACGCTGGATGCAGGACAGGCCAGTAGCTCAATTGCATACTGTGCAAGCTCTAGCCAGTGATCCATCCTCAAGACCCAGTAAGCCAGAGGATTTTCGGTGGGAAAGGTGTCCAAGTCTGACCTTGCCCCTAGGTATTCCTGCACCATGTAAATCAGACGCTGGCGATGGTTGCTGGAACCGATCATACCTTGGGGCTGCGGACTAAAAAATTGTCTGAAAGCATCAGTCAGACGGCCACCTTCTCCACCGCTCCTTCTGACCGATGCCTCAGCAACACGTTGTCCAGGACCAGGAGTTTGTAACCTCCCAGTCTCTGGGAACGCGTTGCACAGACCTTTCTGCAAGGCCTCCCGGAGATGTCTCATCCTCTGCTCCCTCTGCGATGGCAAGATAAGGTCGGCAACCTTACCCTTGTACCATGGATCAAGGAGAGTGGCCAGCCAGTAATGGTCCCTCTCCTTGATCCGAAGAATACGAGGATCCTTCCGCAGGCTTTGCAGAATCAGGGAGGCCATGCAGCGTAGGTTAGCTGAGGCATTCGGTCCGGAGTCCTCTGGGTCACTAAGGGCAGCATGATCCGCAGCTACCTCCTCCCAGCCACGTACAAGTCCACGTGTTTCTTGGGACTGTAAATCATCCCTACAAGACTGCTGCTGCTGCTGATGCTGAGTGCCAGCCTCCACCTCCATGCTGACACAATCATCCTCCTCCTCCTCTTCCTCCTCCTCATCCTCTTCCTGTGTGATGGGTGGCACAGCAGGATCACTGTCTGGATAAAGGGGGCCTTGAGAGGCAAGGAAGTCCTCCTCTTCCTGCCTCTGTTCTGCCTCAAGTGCCCTGTCCATTATTTCACGCAGCGTATGCTCCAAGAGGTGGACAAGAGGTACAGTGTCACTGATGCATGCACTGTCACTGCTCACCATCCTTGTGGCCTCCTCAAACGGTGACAGGACAGTGCATGCATCCCTGATCATGCCCCACTGGCGTGGTGAGAAAAAAACGAGCTCCTCTGACCCTGTCCTGGTGCCGTAGTCGCACAGGTACTCATTGATGGCCCTCTGCTGCGTGTGCAGCCACTGCAGCATGGCCAACGTTGAGTTCCACCTGGTGGGCATGTCACATATAAGGTGGTTCTTGGGCAGGTTCCACTCCTTTTGGAGCTCAGCCAGCCGAGCACAGGCATTAAATGATCAGCGGAAATGCACATAGACTTTCCTGGCCTGCTTCAGGACATCCTGTAAGCTGGGGTACCTGCCCAAGAACCGCTGCACCACCAGGTTAAGGACGTGAGCTACACAGGGCACATGGGTCAGTTGTCCCTGTCGGAGGGCGGAGAGGAGGTTGGTGCCATTGTCACAAACCACAATTCCTGGCTTAAGCTGGCATGGCATCAACCACCTCTCGGCCTGCCCCTGCAGAGCTGACAAAACATCCGCCCCAATGTGGCTCCTGTCCCCCAAACAAACCAGCGCAAGCACGGCATGGCATCGTTTTGCCTGCGTACTTGCGTAGCCCCTGGAATGCCTACGGAGCACCGCTGGTTCTGAGGACAGAGCACTGGAAGAGGCCATGGAGGAACAAGAAGAGGAGGGGGTGGAGGAGAGAGGTGTGTCACAACCAATAGTAGCATTTTGGAGGCGTGGTGGCGGAACAACCTCCAACACTACTGCACCTTGTCCTGCATCCTTCCCAGCTGCCAGAAGAGTGACCCAATGGGCCGTGAAAGACAGGTAACATCCCTGTCCATGCCTGCTGGACCATGAGTCAGCGGTAATATGCACCTTACCGCTGACCGCCCTGTCCAGCAATGCAAGGACATTGCCTTCCACATGCCGGTAGAGAGCCGGAATCGCCTTCCGTGAGAAAAAGTGGCGTTTGGGGACCTGCCACTGAGGAACCGCACATTGTACAAACTCACGGAAGGGGGCCGAGTCTACCAACTGAAAAGGCAGCAGTTGAAGTGCTAGCAATTTAGCCAAGCTAGCATTCAACCGCTGGGTATGTGGATGGCTGGGAGTGAACTTCTTTCGCCGGTCCAGCAGCTGGGGCAGGGACATTTGCCTGCTATAATCAGACATGGGTGTACCGCTAGCAGAGTTCCCGGAAGCACTTGGCTGTGACACACCTAATTCTACACCTTCATTCCTCTCAGAGCAGGTTTCAGAGAGGAATGAAGGTCTAGTGGGGTTGGAGATGCCAGCTGATGAGGAGCAAGGAGAGGTCCGCTTTGTTCTTTGGTGTGGGTCTTTGAGGTACGTTTGCCAACGAGCTGCATGGCAGGTCAACATATGTCTGGTCAAGCATGTGGTGCCCAAGCGGCTGATGTTTTGGCCACGCGAGATACGCTTGAGACATATGTTGCAAATAGCAGCAGTGCGATCTGATGCACTCGTCTCAAAAAAGGCCCACACCAAAGAACTTTTAGAATAACGCGCAGAGGCAGCGCCCTGCACAGGCGGAGCTCTGCGGTGTGATTCAGTCGGTGTGCTGCCCCTAAGCTGGCCCCCGGAGGGCATCCTGCCTCATTGGACATGTGCCTCCTCCTCCTCCTCCTCCTCTCTCCTACCAGGCACCCACGTGGAGTCAGTGCCCTCATCATCCCCTCCCTCTTCATCGCTGTAGCAAACCTGGCAGTATGCTGCAGCTTGTGGAACATGACTGCCAGATTGCTGTCCTTCTTGAGCATCCCCTCTCTCTGCGCTCACGCTACTGCCTTCCTCTAGCTGAGTGTCATCATCAGAGCCCACAAAACACTGGGCATCCTCCTGGAGCATGTACCCAACACTGTGCTCAAAGAGTTCAGGAGACTCCTCAGGAGGACGTGGTGGGTCTAGGGAAGGAGTCACTGATGATGACATTGAGAGGAGGGAAGACGATGTGTTGGCAGCTGCTTTGCTGGTACCCTGAGACTGGGTGAGAGAGGATGAGGAGGATGAAGAGGGCTTGGTCATCCACTCTACCAAGTCATTGGCATGTTGCGGTTCAACATGTCCAGCTGCCGAAAAGAAGGACAAGCGTGTCCCATGGCCACGTGCTGATGACAATGCACCGCGTCCACGACCAGCACTGTTGTCTCTAGACACAGAGCCTGCTTGCCCTCTTTTATCGGCTCGCGCCTGTCTGCCTCTCCTTGCTGGCCTTCCAGACATGGTAATGGCCTGAAGGGAGTTGGGTAAAACAGCAGTGTAATGGAGTCACACAACACCCACTAAGCCCTGCAGATGGCTCTATTAGAGAACAGCAATAAACGGTAGATACAGGTGTATATTGTGCTGGAGTCACACAACACCCACTAACTCCTGCAGATGCCTTTATTATAGAACACCAGAGATAAAGGGGTATACTGTAATTGAGTCACACAACACCCACTAAGCCCTGCAGATGCCTCTATTAGAGAACAGCAATAAAGGGTAGATACAGGTGTATGTTGTGCTGGAGGCACAAAAAACCCACTAACTCCTGCAGATGCCTTTTTTATAGAACACCAGAGATAAAGGGGTATATACAGATGTATACTGTGCTGTGCTGGAGGCACACACAACTTCCAATAACTCCTGCAGATGGCAAGTGGGCTCAAATAGAGAAGAGCTATGTAGGTGGATATAGCAGTGTGTACTGGGTACAGAGCACGCAGACAGCACGCACAAGCTCCTAACACTACTGACTGCAAGCTCTATTATAAAAGATAGATCACTAGCTATATAGGTGAGGTGAATATAGCGGTGTATACTGTGGTCAGGGCACACAGACAACAACCACTACACAACAGCAAGATCGAAAATCGGCCAAAAACAATCAGTGTGTACTGTGTTGAAGGTACACAGAACACCCACTAACTGCTTCAGACGCCAACACACTACACTAGGCCGCCGCGCTGGCGGCCTTATATAGTGTGGGGCGTGTACTACACAGCCTGAGCTATGATTGGCCACAGGCATCCTGCCTGTGGCCAATCATGGCTCTCCTCGCTGCTGGCGCTGTGATTGGCCAAGCATGCGGGGTCACAGTGCATGCTTGGCCAATCATGAGCCAGCAATGCACTGCGATGACGCAGTGCATTGTGGGCCGTGAGCGCCACACGAATTTGGCGCGAACGGCCCATAACGTTCGGAATTCGCCGAACAGGCGAACAGCCGATGTTCGAGTCGAACGTATGTTCGAGTCGAACACGAAGCTCAGCCCTACCCCTAGGGGAATGCCTAGGAAGGTGGTGGGTTAGGGGGGATAGGAGGGTGGGGGGAGGTGGGAGTAGGAGGGAGAGGAGGGTGGGTAAAAGGGATCAAGACATTTTGAATGTAGAAAATCACAAGAGGGTCAAGGTTAAATAGCACACAGTTGGCACACAAATATTAGTTCAAATGGAATTCACTTTTATAAAGGTGATATACTTGTCAAGAATTTGTAATTTAAGAGGAAGTGGATTGATCACGGGTGGAATGATATATTATAGGGTTTCCTTTATCAAAACTTATGTTTTTTATTATTATTCTATGGTTGAGTAATGCAGGATAAAACACTTAACATCGCCTCTTGGAATGTTAGAGGTTTGGGAAGCCCAGTTAAAAGAGCGACAGTTTTTTCTATGCTGGAGAGTTATGGGATTGGACTGGCCTGCCTGCAGGAGACACATTTAACTAAAGTAACTATACCCCAATTCAAAAACAGGAGGTCTCAAAATCAGTACCACTCTACCCATACATCCTATTCGAGAGGAGTAAGTGTGATAGAGGAGTGAGTGTGAGGAACGGGGGTGAGGTTCTCCTGCAGACAGGCCAGTATTGATAAACTGGGTCGCTATATCTTCTTGTATTGTACTTTGGAGGATAGACTATATGTCTTGGCGAGTGTTTATATACCGCCTCTGTTTAAAATGGAGGTGGTGTATAGACTTATGGACTTCATGGTAGATAAGGAGGATGTACCAGTCATAATACTGGGAGATTTCAACGAAGTGCTTGATAGCTGGATTGATAGATTCCCCATTAAATCTCAAATTGGGGAGATAGGGACAACAAGACTAAGTCACTTCCTGAAGGAAGTTGGATTACTAGATATGTGGAGAGTGAGGAATGTGAATGTTAAGCAATATTCCTGCTTCTCAAGTTCGTATTCTACACTCTCCAGAATAGACTTGGCTCTGGGTAATGAAGAAGTGTTACAAAGTGTGAGGAATATAGAGTACATGCCTAGAGGGTTATTGGATCATTCACCTTTGATAATGTCAGTGAGTACAGGGGAAAAAAAAAACACTAGGGGGTTGGAGAATTAGCCCATTCTGGCTCGAGTTAATGAAGGACGTAGAAGAAGTTACAAAGAATTTAAAAGAGTTTATAGCGTTCAATACAGATACTGCCCCAATTAATATAACCTGGGATACATTAAAAGCATTTTTTAGAGGTATTCTGATTCACCAGGTAGTTAAAATTAAAAAAATCCAGGAGCTGGGAGGAAAAAATTAGGAAGAAAGTAATAGAGGCAGAGGATACTTATATTAAGGTCCCAACACAAGAGAAATAAGCAATATGGTTAAATAAACAGCAGGGGTATAAATCGGTAATTATTAAAAGAGAAGAAAATAAGAGGTTATTCCAGAAACAATGTCGCTTTGGGGAAGGAGAGGGGGTGGGGAGAATGCTGGCTCGATTAGTGAAAGCTAACGCCCCCCTTCTACCATCCCAATGATTAAATCCATGAATGGGACAGTTACTACAAGCAGGAAGGAGATGATAGGAATTTTTAGGGCCTATTATAGGGAATTATATAAAACACGGAATCAGAGAAAGGAAGAAGACATGGGGTTTTTTTTTTTGGAGAAAGTGAAGCTTCCAACCCTCACTCAAGAGGAGAGAGAGGATTTAGAGGCCCCCATAACCTTAAGTGAGTTACAGCAGGTGGCGGCCGGAATGGCCACCCAAAAATCTCCAGGACCAGATGGCCTCCCAGTGGAGATATATAAGAAATATAGTGAGATTCTACTCCCGGAACTGCTTAGGACCTTGAAAGGGGCAAAGTCAGAGGGGAGACTACCAGCCTCCATGATGGAGGCGACTATCATTGTGATACCTAAAGAAGGAAAGGACCCTCTACATGTAGCCTCATATAGTCCAACATCGCTTTTATGTTCCGATGTCAAAATACTGGCTAAGGTACTTTCAAATAGGTTAAATAAAATTATTAATAAGTTTATACACCCTGATCAGACAGGATTTATAGTGGGATGATCAACTAGTATGAACATAAGAAGGGCATTTTTGAATATACAAATGCCATCGGTGAATGTGGGTTCAAGAGCCATTCTGTCTCTGGATATGACCAAGGCTTTTGCCTAGAGTGGGAGTACCTATGACGTGTCTTAGAGGGTTGTGGATTTGGTCTCATGTTCATCGGATGGATTAAAATGATGTACAGTGCTCACAGCGCAAAAATAAGAATCAATAAGGAACAGTCTGAAAAAATTGAAATGAGCAGAGGAACAAGGCAGGGGTGCCCACTTTCCCCGTTACTTTTTGCAATTGCAATGGCGATCGCTGTTAGGTCAAACTCTGAGATAATTGGGTTCCAAAGGGAAGGGGGCAGGGAGGAGAGAATCGATTTATACGCGGATGATGTTCTCCTCTTTTTAGGAGATACTAGTCAATCTCTTGAGAAGGCAATTAAATTAGTAGAAGACTTCGGAGGATTCACGGGTTTGACAATAAACTGGGGGAAATCAGAGCTGCTCCAAGTTGACACCCCGGGTACTGTGACTGCGTTGGGGATACCGCAAATGGAGGTGGTAGGTGCATTGAAATACCTTGGCATATATTTAACAACAGATATTGGCCAGTATGTGGATAAAAACATAGTTCCATTATTGGGTAAATTTAAGCGGAGCTGTGATGCCTGGAGCCGGCATCCTTTGTCGGTAGCAGGCCGATGTAGCCTGATTAAGATGATATGGTTACCACAATTATTATATGCCTTACATAATGCCCCGGTCTGGATATGTAAAAAGTGGTTTAAAAAATTTGAAACTGTCTTTCGGGAGCTGATCTGGAAAAAGGGGCAGGCGAGGATTCGGCTCAAGGCGTTACAGCTGCCAACGAACAGAGGGGGAGTGGCGGTACTTTGCCCCAGGAACTACTATCCAGTGGCGCAGCTGCAGCACCTGGTGGGTGGTGATCAGGAGGGGGAGGGTAACTTAAACGGTAGAGCAATGTTGATAGATGCTCCACGTGAAACGCTGGTGGATGTGCTAGAGGCAAGCTCTTTTCAGCGTAAGGACCCCATAATAGCAATGATGAGTAAAGTATGGAAAATCGTAAAAAACTGATGGGATGTACAGGATGGTCAGAATATATGCCCCTGTGGGACAATAAGAATCTGCAGGAAGTACTGTTAATCAAGAATATTAACACATGGGAGGAGAAGGGTCAAATATACGACGGCAGAACCTTGAAAACATTCATGGATTTAAAAAGGGAATATAATATACCGCAGAAGACATTTTATCGATATTTACAGCTCCGGCATGCTCTGGGAGCACAGTTTGGCTCTCAGATACCTGAGTGGGATAAGATATCCCACTCAGAGGAACAGTGGAGGAGAATACTGGAATTGGGACCATTGATATCAGTTTCTCCATCACAAAAAGTATCACACTTGATGTTGGTACATCGAGCCTATTTCACTCCTAAGAGGTTGCTTTCGTTTGGAAAGAGGACGGACGCTAACTGCCCTAGATGTAGGGGCTTTGGAGACCTCATACATATGATGGGAAAAATCCTGGAGTCTGTAACTGTCAAGTACACATATACAGTATCTCACAAAAGTGAGTATGCCCCTTACATTTTAAAATTTTTTTTTATATCTTTTCATGTCACGACACTGAAGAAATTACACTTTGCTATTATGCAAAGTAGTGAGTGGGCCCAATTAACCATTTTCCCTCCCCGGTGCCATGTGACTCGTTAGTGTTAAAAGGTCTCAGGTGTGAATGGGGAGCAGGTGTGTTAAATTTGGGTCTCTCTCTCTCTCCCCCCCCTCTCTCTCTCCCCCTCCCCCTCTCTCTCCCCCTCCTTCTCTCTCTCCCCCTCTCTCCCTTCTCTCTCTCTCCCCCCTCCTCTCTCCCCCTCTCTCCCTTCTCTCTCTCTCTCTCCCCCTCTCCTCTTGAAGACCAGCAGACTAAGGATATGGATTACAGAAACCATGCCCTATTGTCTGATGAGACCAAGATAAACTTATTTGGTTCAGATGGTGTCAAGCGTGTGTCGCAGGAACAAGGTGAGGAGTACAAAGACAAGTGTGTCTTGCCTGCAGTCAAGCATGGTGGTGGGAGTTTCATGGTCTGTGGCTACATGAGTGCAGCTGGCACTGGGGAGCTGCAGTTTATTGAGGGAACCATGAATGCCAACATGTACTGTGACATACTGAGGCAGAGCATGATCTCCTCCCTTCAGAGACCGGGCCACAGGGCAGTATTCCAACATAACAACCACAAACACAGCTCCAAGACGACCCCTGCCTTGCTAAAGAAGCTGAGGGTAAAGGTGATGGACTGGCCAAGCATGTCTCCAGACCTAAACCCTATTGAGAATCTGTGGGGCATCATCAAATGGAAGGTGGAGGAGCGCAAGGTCTCTAACATCCACCAGCTCTGTGATGTTGTCATGGAGGAGTGGAAGAGGACTCCAGTGGCAACCTCTGAAGCTCCGGTGAACTCCATGCCCAAGAGGGTTAAGGCAGTGCTGGAAAATAATGGTGGCCACACAAAATATTGACACTTTGGGCCCAATTTTGACATTTTCACTTAGGGGTGTACTCACTTTTGTTGCCAGCGGATTAGATATTAATGGCTGTATGTTGCATTATTTTGAGGGGACAGCAAATTTACTCTGTTATACAAGCTGTACACTCACTACATTACATTGTAGCAAAGTGTCATTTCTTCAGTGTTGTCACATGAAAAAATATTATAAAATATTTACAAAAATATGAGGGGTGTACTCACTTTTGTGAGATACTGTAGATCCAAGGAAAAACCTGCCCATAGGCTTAGATACCCCATATACCCACTACCTGGCCTTGAGTTGCCCTTCTCATATCTAGTACCACCAAGTACCTGGCCACCTAGTGGTAGAAGAGAAAAGGGCATTAAGGCCAAGCTTAGGAAGAATAAATAGATCGCTAACAATTGACCAGGATAACTACTCCTGGCAAGTAAATTTGTGAGGCTTTATTCCGCAAAAAGCAACAGAAAATTGATAAGCTTTGTCTGTCTTTTATAGGCAGTTCAAACAACACAAAAACTCTTATTAGCAGTATAAGACAGTCTTTTTAAATAATGCTCAGCATCCCAGCCATAGCATATAACATAGCAAAGTCCCAGTTTAGGCAAGCTCACCCAGCCCAGCTAACCCCAGCTAACAGGGGTCCTTCCAGCTTCAAGCTCCTCTCAGTTTTGATAGCTCAACAGCCATCTCTCTCCAAACACACTTTTCCTCTCGGAAATTTTCAATTCAGCTGGCAATAAGCAGGTCTGAAGGGGAATTACCTGCCCTCTTCAATTAACACCTTCTAAACCCTGCCCCAGGCTAACTTTCCACATATCTCCCCCCTCTCCCACCCCCGTTCCAGGCCCGGGGCTGAACAATTTATACCACAATGGCCAGAGGCATGGAAAAGGGCATCTTTCATCTTTTTTTTTTTAAATGCACATTCCCAGGTCTATGCCCCTTTCTACTCTGAATCTGCATGATTTCTATACCAGATTGCTGCTGCAAACCTATCATAGTCATTTTTATCAGTTTCCATTAGGCGGTATACTTCCTAGTACTCCTCTGTGAGGAGCAGTTGCACCAATTCAGCTCAGCGGCTTCTGGGCCACCTTTTAAAGGATGCCATGTTTTCAAATTCTGCCAGGCAGTCCTCAATGTGGTTGTCTGGTAGCATCAGCTGTAAAAAGTTACAAGCACAGATTCTACTTCCATTACCACTGAGAGCAGCGCCAACCTTTTCTTCTAACACTAGCACTTGATCCCCAGGTTTAGACTCTCTGACCCTGGCAGACCGGTTTGCAACACCCATCTGGGTCCTTGTTAATGGTTTATGCCAACGTTTTAGCACTTTGCAATGGCTAATTTGTAGCATAGAGTATGATGCACAGCAACTCGGGAAGAGCGCATATCTTCCATATCATATCCATATATATATCCATATTCCATATCAGTCTTACCCAATTAGCAAATCATGGGGTAACCCCGAGATCACCCCAGCTCTCAGTGTAGCAGTTCCTGCGGTTGTGGACAGGGTTACATGGGCCATTGGCTAGTCCTTGACAACCCCATGTACCAAGATCACTCCAATTTTTTTCCTGGGTATTATATTTCCCTGAAACCTATCTGATCGGAGCAGGGTAACCCCACTCACCGAGTCAAAAAGTGCTACAACCTCCTGCCTATTATCCCGCACCACACTCTCAAGTGGGCTTAGATTGTTCATGGGGCCAGTGGCAAAAGAAAACATAGAGCCATGTTGAGCCATTTCACATTCCATTGGCTCCTCCTGACTTGGACACTGGGCCGCCATATGACCCAGTTGTTGGCAGGACCAACAACGAACCTCATGGGTTTCCCATTCTCCTTGCCGACTCTCAGGAGGGTGTGACTTTAGAGTGCTCATAGCGGGAGTGTCAGGGACCCGAGCAGACACCATGCGGTGCCATCTTGTCACTGGAACATACTTCTTTAGAACAGGCCAGCTCTCTGACACTTTATGCACAACTGTAGCGCTCAACAGCAGCAGCCATCTCATCCAGGGACTGAGGCTCGGACTGAGCCACCCATGGGTGCAGCTCCCTAGGAAGACCCTGTAAAAAGCGATCCAGTGCAACTCGCTCTACAATCTGAGTGGTGGTCTTCATCCTCTGTTTTCAGCCAATCCTGGAACAGGTGCATCAGACAATACAGTTGCACACAGGCAGGCTTAACTCTGTCAAAGCCTGGCTAGGATTTCTGCCTTAAGCAGTTTATAGTGCCGAGCTCATTGAGAGGCCATATCACAATAATCCTGTTGAGGATCTGCAGTCAGGAAACGAGTAAGCACATCCGCCCAGTCTTTCTGAGGGAGACCTTCCCTTGTTGCAATCCTTTCAAAAATTGCCATATAAGCTTCCACATTCTCTGTGGCTGTCATCTTTTGCATAGTCCGCTGCACTGCCTTCCGGTGGTAACTTTTTACAGTGGAATCGCCTTTCATCATTTCAGCCTGCTGGGTCAAAGCCTTTTGCAGACCTGCTACCTGTTCAACCAGTAAGTGGTTTGTTTCCTGTTGCACAGTGACTGCCTAGGCATTGGCCATTGCTAATTGTTAAATTAGCTCCTCCAGGGCTTGTTCTGAAGATTTCCGAGCCTGTGCAGCATTCACCCAGGACATGTGATTGGCCTGTAACCAGGTGTCAAGTCCTGGGGAAAAAAGCGTGGGAACTCCCACCCAAGATCCACTCACCCCGCCAAAAAAAAAAAAATGATACGCTCATATGCACTAACGCTTCAAAAGTGGTATTTTTCATCCAATTTTCGTATTGTGTGTATGAAGCTTAACTGTTAGTACATAAAAAAAAACAATCCTCAATAAACATAAATACAGTAATTCTCTGAATAATCAGCATTCATTCAATTATGCTTCCATGCAAATGTGAACATCATGTTCTTATCTTTACTGGGGAATGTTATTTTGTATATAGAGTGTTTATGTGGTGAGTTTACACTTTTCATTGAACAGAGTTTGGATAACACAGGGTTAAACGGAAAGGTCATAAATGAAGTGCACATTATCTGGACAGAATGCTTGGGGAGATAGTGATGTGTTCCTGCTTAGGAGATGTATGTTAGCTTGTGGGGGGCTGCAAACTCTGCAGGGCTCCAACACACACTCGCTGCTATTCCAACCCTTCACATATTTCCACATAAAATTCCTTCCTGGCATTAAACTTTGTCAGGTATTGTGCTCAGCTTACCACCCCAAACTGATGTTCCTCCCTCAGCTCACCTCTCTCCCTGCATGTCCTGTGAGCAGAATAGCTTTGCTCCTCCTCTGGGTTCTCTCATCATATGGCACTGAAGATAGGGGGGGGGGGGGATTCAGTGGGACACACAGAGCAAGTATGCAGGAAACTGGGGGGGGGGGGGTGAGGAGACAGAAAATCAGGAGGGGACGGCGGGGAGGAGCGCTTCACGAGAGGTCTGACTAAATACAATCTCTTAGCAGCAGGGACCTGATCTACCCGTCAGCTAGCTGTGATCGGAAGCTGTCATGGGGCCCCCTACTGGCAAAGCCTGAAGGGTCAGGTGTGCGGCACTTACTATTGGGAGCTGTGTCGGCGGCTGCTGGTGTAGCACCTGCCACACAGCTCGCATACTTAAAAGTCTTGCAGGACACGGCTGCTAACGGGAACTGAGTTCCTGTTGTGGAAACAACAGTACAGGAACTCTGTTCCCATGTGTTCCCGCAGGACTTGAGCCCTGCCTGTAACCCTCAAAGTACCCAATGCATAGCTCCACCAATTTGTAAGGGATCAGGGGGTGACAAGCCGGCTCATACAATTCAGTCAACTTAAAATGCTCTATTCAGCAAAAAGCAACAGATAATTGACCAGCTTTGTCTTTATGGCAGATCATAAAACTGTCCTTAGGCCTCTTTCACACGGACTCTCCGTTCAGGTCCGCCTGTCAGTTTTTTAGGCAGACCTGAACGGATGCTCCACAGACCTCTATGGAGCATCAGATGTCAGCTGTGACATGTCCGCTGACATCCAACCCGCTCCAATCCGAACAAGTGTGAATGGAGGAAAAACCTACTTTTCCTTCCATCTGTGGATCGGATCGGGTGACGACGGACTCTATGGTCCATCCTCATCCAATCCCCCATAGGGGAGAGCGGCTCTCTGACAGGTTCATCCCTGCACAGTGTGTAGAGACGGATCTGTCATCTTCCTGCTCTGCACATCCGTGCGAAGGAGCCCTTAGCAGTATAAGATAGTCCTTTTAAATAATGCTCAGCATCCCAGCCACAGCATATAACATAGCAATGTCCCAGTTCAGACAAGCTCACCCAGCAGGATCAAGTCATAGGTAACAGTGGTCCTTCCAGCTTCAATTTCCTCTCAGATTTTGATAGCTCAACAGCCATCTCTCTCCAATCACACTTCTCTCTGACATTTTCAACTCAGTTGGCAATAAGCAGGTCTGGAGGGGAAGTACCTTTCCTCTTCAATTAACCCCTTCTAAACCCTGCCCCAGGCTGACTCTCCACAATATATATTATGGTCATTGTTCATATTGTCTTGTGTCTTTCGGAAGAATTATTTTGATGAGTTACGCTGTTGCCTAAGCCCCTGTACACACGGTCGGAGATTTCCACAACCAAATCCGTCGGATTTTGCCTGTCGGATTTTGTCCGTCGGATCTTGTCCGAAACTGTTGCATACACATGGTCGGGCCAAGTTGGCGAAAAATCCGATCTTTCAGAATGTGATGACATAATTTCGTTACGATGGGACTACATTCAGGCTAGTAGCCAATAGCTTTGATGTAGGAATTTGATCTGAGCATGCGTGGCACTCGGTCCGATGAAAATGCTCTACACATGATCGGATTAGGTCCGTCCGGCCCAGTTGGTCGGGAAATATTTCCAACATGTTGGAAAATTGGGTCGGACGGAGATTCGGACGGAATCAGTCCGATGCATACCACACACAGTCGGATTATCCGACGACACGGTCCGATAAGACGCAGTCCGACAGATTATGCGACCGTGTGTACAAGGGCTAAAACTCAGCAGATCTGTTCCCTCCTCTCTGTGACAAAGTTCCCCATTATTGGTTCAAGTAAAATATTCATAGAACCTAAATACCCAGTGTTGTCTAATTATTACTCTACGGGATGTCTGAACCCAGAGTGTCAGGTGGGTTGGAATGTTCACCAGGTCATTCCAACCCACTCAATATTGAACCCTACGGACTAAGACTGGAATGCCATTAAAGTTAATGTGTGTAAAGGCAGGCGTCCCAATACTTTTGGTAATATAGTGTAGCAATGCATTATTCTCAGGCAAACCAAGTTCTCCCTGATAAATTATATAAACAAAAAGCTCTCAAGGTGGTATTTATAATCATCAATGTTTTAATCACCCCCACCTGATACACCACATCAACCAGACTGAACAAACATTTCTGATCTTTTTCTAATTCTATTCTTGGCATTTTGTACCACTCCCTAGTCCTATAAAATTCAGACACATTGTAATTTATTTCTGTCTATCAAGGATGACAAGATTGCCCCCTTTTATCAGACCGCTATATAATAATCAATCTATTTAAATAGAATATGTTGAAGGAAAGAGATTGGAGGATGCAGCTGGTGATGGTTACAAGCGATGTCTGTATGAATATAGAGCTAGGATATTATTGGATTAAAGTGGTTGTAAAGCTTTGTTTTCTTATAACAATGCACAGCTGACAAACAGCCCAGTGGCAGCTGGTGCTCAAAATTTTTGGGAGGGCGCAAACAAACTGAAAAATACTGAACCTCTCCCATCAAATGCAGCCACTGTGCCCATCAAATGCAGCCACTTGTGCTCGTCAAACGCAGCCACCTGTCCCCATCAAACGCAGCCACCTGTGCCCGTCAAATGCAGCCACCTGTGCCCATTAAATGCAGCCACCTGTGCCCATTAAGCGCAGCCACCTGTGCCCCTAAAACACAGCCACCTGTGCCCCTAAAACGCAGCCACCTGTGCCCATTAAAGCAGCCACCTGTGCCCATTAAACGCAGCCACCTGTGCCCCTTAAATGCAGCCGGCATGAGGTGTAAGTAGAGTACAAACCCATTTTTTTATAAATGCCGAGTTACATTGAATGATGTGCCCCGCTGTATGTGCTTTTAAAAAAAATATGTCACTTCATACCGCATTTCACAGTAAATACATCCGGGGCACATCATCCAATGTAACTCAGCATTTATAAAAAAAAAGTCATTTTAAAAATACGCTCGGATCGCTTTCCCGGGAGGGGCGGGGCAAGCCGGTATTTTCCGGTCCCTATGCATCGATGCTGCATCGGGGACACCCGAATCACGATGCAACGATTAATTTCAGCACTCCTAGCGTCCACAGGCCCTGCCTTCTCTTCCCTTCTCATAGCATTTGACTGACAGCAGTCCTACTGCTACCAAGTCTCCTGTGAGAAGAGGGAGAGGGGAGAAGAGCTACTGCAGACTGGCACATTACTGGATCGCAATTGGGCTCAGGTGTTTGGGGGTGAGTGTCTGAGGGGAGCAGCTTTTGAAAGTTCTTTTGCCTTAATGCAGAGAATGCATTAAGGTAAAATAAAAAAAATTAAAGATTGACTTTTTTATAACCACTTTAAGTCCTGATCATAGGAAAATTAATTGAATAGTATTGCTTTCCCTGAAGACCCCACTCTGCAACATATTACACAACAGATTAATACATTCTTGACAGAGAACTGGTATCTTTCACTAATAGCAGCAGCATCCCCAGTGAGAACATGGGATGGTTCAAGAGGGTAGTACAGCCATGATCTTCTCCTGCAACCCCCCCCCCCCCTAAGCAAGCACGAGCATGTGTTATGACAGAAACTGATGTAGCATGGTCCCCAATTACCTGCTCGTCCCTCACTAACCGCCACCCTGGAACTCTTTGACAAATTTGGTGCCTTGTCGGGTATCCAAAAAAATTGGTCAAAATCAAACCTCTTTCCTCTGGATAATCAGGCCCCTGCCATGACCAATCCTTCAGCACTGAAATGGGTCACTGATTTCAAATACTTGGGAATCAGGGTGGACAGGGATACCGCCTAGTATTATAGTCAAAATATACTTCCCTTGCTCTGTCTTCTCAAGGAAAGGTGCCAATCCTAGTCCAGACTTCCACTAAACCTACTAGCTTGTATTAATATTCTAAAGATGATAATTTTGCCCAAATTCAATTATCTTTTCCGGAATAGCCAAATTTGGATCCCGGCATCTTTATTTCGGGAGGTGGACCGCCGTATTGTCGCTTTCATTTGGAATGGCTCTATCCCCCACTTAGCAAAATCTACGCTGTACTTGCAAACACACCTGGGGGGCTTGCCCTCCCTAATCTGCGGGTTTACTACTGGGCAGCGATGCTGGTCATGACATATTGGTGGTTATAGGGAAGACGATCCAACGCTGTGCAGAGGCAACCTGCTTGGGCTCCCTGCAGGCATTACAAAACTTAGTATACAGGGGGGGTAAGGGCTTATGCGGATCTACATGCTCCAACAAGGGCTACGGTACGAGTCTGGATTGCAGCCCGACGTCGGTTCTTCCTAGTAGAGCGCTGGTCCCCCGTCCAGCCTATGTGGGGGAACCCTAACCTGGCCCACTTCAGGACAATCCCAGATCCTCAGTTATGGGAAAAATTTGGCATCAAGACCTTAAAAGACATTATGCCCGCAGGTATAATACTCTCATTTGCCCAAATTTCCAGGTCACATAAGCTACCGGGGTGGATGTATTTCCGATATGCCCAGCTCCACCACGCAGCTAGGGCCCAGTTCCCCATGCCCCCGTTCTTACAACTTGACCTGGTGGAAGACATTTTGTCCTGTAGTGGTCTGGAGAAGCCTCTCTCTGCTTTATATGGAACCCTGTTGACAACAGGCTCCCTAAAAATGAATAGACTGTGGGAGGTGTGGAAGATGGATATTCCTGCTTTGGATAAAGAGGATTGGGAGGACTGTTTGGAAGGGGGTCCCAGGCTGGTGGCTTTGGCAGTGGACAAATTGTTACAAGTAAAATGTCTTCAGAGTTTACTTTACCCTAGTGCATTGGTCTAGGATATATCCCGACAGGGACCCACATTGCCCCAGGTGTCAGACACATTTGGACACCTACATGCATATGTTCTGGGATTGCCCGGCCTTGTCAACATTCTGGGCAGGGATATTTGAACAGTTAAATGTTAGATTGGAGTTGTCGGTCCCAAGGACACCTGAGTTGGCCCTTCTAGGTATACATGAAGATGAACAAAGACATCATCGTAGCAAGCTCTTAATCTCTAATCTCCTGTTCTATGCCAAAAAGAGATCCTCTGCAGGTGGTGCTCCCCGACTCCCCACACTATAGCGTCCTGGGAAGATAAAGTTAATGCTGCTCTACCCCTCTATAAGTTGATATATATTAATCGGGGCTGCCCTTGGAAGTTTGATAAGGTGTGGTCATCTTGGATAACTTAATGTAGAGGCCGTAGCGGCCCGGTTTATCCCACATGACCTGCTCAATGTTCAAAGGTGACGCATGGATGTGTACCTATTAGATTCCCTCTTCGGTCCATTCTCCCCCTCTTCTCCTCCCCCCTTTCCCTTCTCTTCCTACGCCCCCCCCTCCCACTTCATCCCTCCTTCCTCTCCCCCCTCCCCCCGGAGGGACCAAATGCAATATGTGATAATTTCTTCACTGCATCAATTACCACTGTTCTACTGAATATTATGTCGTATGGAAGACTGCTACATAATACACGATGTGTTAAAGCAGATCTATTATACCATGGTTGATATGTAAATGATCACATACTTTACTGTATTGTTATGTGCCTTCTTTTCCTTCAATAAAGCACTCCTGATTGTTAAAAAAATAAAATTACCTGCTCATCTGCACGGCCATGACTAAGTGAACCAAGTGTTCATAAACGACCTGGAGAATGGGGTAAACAGTTCAATCTCTGTATTTGCGGGCGAAACTAAGCTAAGTAGGGCAAAAACTTTTCCGCAGGATGTGGAAACCTTGCAAGAAGATCTGAACAAATGAATAGGGTGGGCAACTACATAGCAAATGCAGAATAATGTAGAAAAATGTAAAATAATGCATTTGGGTGTCAAAAATATGAATGAATTCTACTCACTAGGCGATGGACCTCTAGGGGGAATCTAGGATAGAAGAGGACCTGGGGGTCCTAGTAGATAATAGGCTCAGCAATGGCATGCAATGCCAAGCTGCTGCTAACAAAGCAGACAGAATATTGGCATGCATTAAAAAGGGGATTCATTCCAGAGGTAAAATTATAATTCTCCCATTCTACAAGACACTGGTCTGGCCGCACCAGTAGTATGCTGTCCAGTTCTGGGCACCAGTCCTCAGGAAGGATGTACTGGAAATGGAGCGAGTACAAAGAATGACAACAAAGCTAATAAAGGGTCTGGAGGATATTAGTTATGAATAGTGATGGACGAACTTCCGACGGGACGTTTTGCGAACGCGGACCACGAACGCGGCCGATAGTTTGCGAACCGGAACGTTCGCGGCGGGCCCCATTGACTTCAATGGGAGGCGAACTTTGCAAACCTACAGGTCAAATTTGCAGCCACAAAATAATTAATAGCTGTGCAAACATAGTCCCACCACATGGCCAATGACATAACACATGTATGAGGTGAATATGGGATCGACAACTACAAGCATTCTTTTTTTATATGGGAAATTGTTGTGACAATTCAGGACTGTGGAGCGCATGAAGGCAAAGGAGGAGAGGGAAGGTCAGGGTAGGCAAAGAAGAGGGTGCAGGAGATGATCACCAGCAGCGTGACATACAGCAATGACACCTGCACCGTGATAGAGTGATCTGACACCAGCACCGTGATAGAGAGCACTGACATCAGCAGCGTGACATAAAGCACTAACACCAGCACCGTGATATACAGCACTGACAGCAGCACCGCGATAGAGAGCACTGACATTAGCAGCGTGACATAAAGCACTCACACCAGCACCGTGATATACAGCACTGACAGCAGCACCGTGACAGAGAGCACTGACAGCAGCACCGTGACAGAGAGCACTGACATCAGCAGCGTGACATACAGCAATGACACCTGCACCGTGATAGAGAGCACTGACAACAGCACTGTGATAGAGAGCACTGACATCAGCAGCGTGACATAAAGCATTAACATCAGCACCGTGATATACAGCACTGACAGCAGCACCGTGACAGAGAGCACTGACAGCAGCACCGTGACAGAGAGCACTGACATCAGCAGCGTGACATACAGCAATGACACCTGCACCGTGATAGAGAGCACTGACAACAGCACCGCGATAGAGAGCACTGACATCAGCAGCGTGACATAAAGCACTAACACCAGCACCGTGATATACAGCACTGACAGCAGCACCGTGATAGAGAGTACTGACATCAGCACCGTGATATACAGCACTGACACCTGCACCGTAAGCAGCCCCAGGAGGAAGTCAGCATAGCACAGGGATGGTGGGAGCCCCTCATAATGAGCATAGCACAGGGATTGTGGGAGCCCCTCATAATGAGCATAGCACAGGGATGGTGGGAGCTCCTCATAATGAGCATAGCACAGGGATGGTGGGAGCCCCTCATAATATGCACAGCAGAGGTACAGCCCAAGGAGGAAGTCAGCACAGCACAGGGATGGTGGGAGCCCCTCATAATAAGCAGCCCCAGGAGGATGTCAGCATAGAACAGGGATGGTGGGAGCCCCTCATAATAAGCAGCCCCAGGAGGATGTCAGTATAGCACAGGGATGGTGGGAGCCCCTCATAATAAGCAGCCCCAGGAGGAAGTCAGCACAGCGATGGTGGGAGCCCCTCATAATAAGCAGCCCCAGTAGAAATATGACACCGCTCAACCTCTTCAAAGAGGAGGGTACGGGCATATAGTACGGTGTGCTTTTTTTGGACAAGGAAGTGAGCCAAATGAAGAAAGAAGGTCTGTGTGCTCGATTAAAAAAATTGTTTATAGACATATACATGGTCTACTGGTCACATGTGTTGAATTCCTCCGAGATCCATGCCTCATTCATTTTTAGAAATGTGAGGTAGTTAACACTGTCGTGAGCTAGGCGAGTACGCTTATCGGTCACGATCCCCCCTGCTGCGCTGAACGTCCTAGTGCACAAATGTTGTGGTAAGTATTCCTCACAGGGAAATCTGGGAATCCACTTCTCAGATGAAACCAAGTGTATCAGCTTGTCTGAAGTGATATAAAAGGTAGGTAGAATACTCTTACCAGAGAAGATGGACTCATCAGTCTTACGACAGTTGAGTCAAACACGCTTGGGATCCAAACATGGAACCAGATGATAGGTTGTAGATAGTCCAACCGGATGCTAGGGAGACTTCGGAAGGTATGAGCCCATGGTAGGCGTCTCTCAAAGCATCTCTCGGGATATCAGGATCAGGTGTATCGCATTTGGGGTTCCGACCCCAAATATGGAAGAGGGTCCGCAAAAAAGTAATAAAGGAAAAAAGAAAGCTCCATATGGTGCAGATCAGTGGGTAACCATTGGGTTTTATTTAAAAAGTCATAAAAATAAACAAAAGTTATGACATGTGATCACAAACAAAGTACTGAATAAAAGCAATGTGGGGTGCCAGATGCAAGACCGACGTGTCTGACTTGCATCTGGCACCCCACATTGCTTTTATTCAGTACTTTTTTTGTGATCACATGTCATAACTTTTGTTTATTTTTATGACTTTTTAAATAAAACCCAATGGTTACCCACTGATCTGCACCATATGGAGCTTTCTTTTTTCCTTTATTACTTTTTTGCGGACCCTCTTCCATATTTGGGGTCGGAACCCCAAATGCGATACACCTGATCCTGATATCCCGAGAGACGCTTCGAGAGACGCCTACCATGGGCTCATACCTTCCGAAGTCTCCCTAGCATCCGGTTGGACTATCTACAACCTATCATCTGGTTCCATGTTTGGATCCCAAGCGTGTTTGACTCAACTGTCGTAAGACTGATGAGTCCATCTTCTCTGGTAAGAGTATTCTACCTACCTTTTATATCACTGCAGACAAGCTGATACACTTGGTTTCATCTGATCAGTGGATTCCCAGATTTCCCTGTGAGGAATACTTACCACAACATTTGTGCACTATTCAATACATGTGGACTTTTTTTTCTCTGGGACTCACTTATTTAATTACTAATGGTTTTTAGCATTCACAGCCTTCACATTTTTGTATACCTATATTCTGTTTTTGTTTTATCACAATGACATTATCCTTTATATACAAATTTGTTATCCAATCCAGCGCTACACTATTTGTTGTCTTATATTGGTTGAACTTTGTTTGTTTGAAGCGTTGGCAGCTGTTTTAGAATCTTTTCTCTGTGTTGATTTAGCATAGCATGGTGTTTTTCCCCTTTTTTAAGTAAAAGTGATATACCTTCCCTGCCCGTGTTTGCTAGACCACGTGTCTGTGGTCAGATGTATCTTGGTACCGATACTGTGTGCCAGAGATACATTCACTTGCCGCTGAACATGGCCATATAGCTCTGGGATGCCCTTCTCTGAGAAATACTTCCTTCCTGGGACCTTCAATTGTGGTGTTCCAATGGCCACAAATTTGCGAGAGGCCTCCGAGTCCACCAGTTTATATGGCAGTAGTTGGCGGGCTATGGCCGCGTACACACGGGCGGATTGTCTCTCCAACTTAGTCCGCTGAACCGTGTTTCAGCGGACAATCCGCTCGTGTGTGGGCTTCAGCGGACTTTTTCAGCGGACTGTCTGACGAACAAAGTCTTACGGAATTTCCGTAATTTTGTCCGTTCAAACTTGGTTTTGTCCGTCCAAACTTGGTTTCAGCGGACAGTCCGCTCGTGTGTAGGCAAGTTGGACGGACTAAGTATGGCGCATGCTCAGAAAGGATTTACACGGCCGAAGGTTGCATTGCAGTGTATAGGACGTCGTTTTTCTAGTCCCGTCGTACGTGCTGTACACGTCATCACGCACGCTTTCAGCGGACTGTCTGCTCATCGTGTGTGGTCAAGTCCGTTCATTCAAATTTTGAACGGACTGTCTGTCGGATTGTCTGACGAACTTAGTTGGGCAGACAATCCGCCCGTGTGTACGTGGCCTATGAGTTCTGACAAGCCAGCTGTCAACCGCTGGGCAAGAGGGTTATCCGGCGTCATCATTTTTTTACGCTCGAACATTAGGCCCACGGAAGCCTGCCTTTTTACAGAAAAACGTGAGCTTAGCGTGATGGAAGGTGGAGTGGAGGACAATTGTGAGGAGAGAGGAGAAGGAGAAGTCGAAGACGAGGCTGGACGGTGAGAGCCTGGAGTGTGGCTTTGTGTGTTCCGTTGCTCCCACTGGGCTCGGTGATGGCTGCTCATGTGCCTTCTTAAGGCGGTCGTCCCTAGGTGAGTGTTGGGCTTACCGCGACTAATGCGTTGACTGCAAAGATTGCAGATGGCAACGCTATTGTCAGCAGCGGACACGTTAAAAAAAGCCCATACTGCGGAGCCATGTGCCGGTGTCCTGGGAGCACCAGATGTGACCGTACATGGTCAATGACTCGCTCCTGATACATTTGCAGTCTGCTTTGTCCCTCCTGTGCAATGTAAGTTATTCCTGCTTCTCCTCCCTATCTGCTGGTCCATATCTCCCTCTGAACTCCCCTCCTCTTCCTCTCTTGTGGGCACCCACGTGACATCACTAGACACGTCATCATCGACGTCACCTTCCCCACCGCTATAAGTAGAGATCTCGGAGTAGGCAGCAACACCGGGAACCAACCTCCTCCTTGGGCTGATCTGGGTACTGTCGTCAGACTGCTGAGTAGTGGTTGTTGCTACCTCCTCTTCCTGATCCAATACCAAGAGTGGCTGCGCATCAGAAATGTCTTGATATGGATCGGAAAATAATTCCTGTGACTCAAGCGGAAGGTATGTGGTGGGGGTGGTGTTGTTGGTGGTAGTGTCTTTGGGGGTGTACATAGCAGAGAGTGAAGAAGAGGGTGCAGATCGAGAGGATGAGGAGGGTGCAGAAGAGTAAGGCTGAGTGAGCCACTCAACCAAGTCTGGCGCGTTCTTTAAATGAATTGAACGCACCTTCTGCAACTTCCCACTTTGGCTCAAGCCTGTTGCTCCTGCCCTACCCCTACCACCCCTGCGGAAGGGCCTGCCTCTTCCTCTGCCTGTCATTTTTTAAATGACCCTGTGACATAACTCTCAGTCCCTATACTGATAAAGGACTGCTGCAGTATAGGGCAGCAGTCAGCAGTAGTGCACCTCAACCCTATGTATTGTGGACCTATACCAGTCCTTAACGAATAGCAGACTGTACCTCACTCAACCCTATGTACTGTAGTACCCTAGACCTTACCAGTCCTTATAAGGACTTTTGTGGAACAAGTAGGTTGTGAATGATTAGCAGACTGTACGTCAGTCCCTATACAGATGAAGGACTGCTGCAGTATAGGGCAGCGGTCAGCAGTAGTGCACCTCAACCCTATGTATTGTGGACCTATACCAGTCCTTATAGAATAGCAGACTGTACCTCACTCAACCCTATGTACTGTAGCACCCTAGACCAAGTTACCAGTCCTTATAAGGACCTTTGTGGAACAAGTAGGTTGTGTGTGACTGATTAGCAGACTGTACGTCAGTCCCTATACTGATGAAGGACTGCTGCAGTATAGGGCAGCGGTCAGCAGTAGTGCACCTCAACCCTATGTATTGTGGACCTATACCAGTCCTTATAGTATAGCAAACTGTACCTCACTCAACCCTATGTACTGTAGCACCCTAGACCTTACCAGTCCTTATAAGGACCTTTGTGGAACAAGTAGGTTGTGAATGATTAGCAGACTGCAGCAGAAGGGCAGCAGTCAAGTATAATATTCTTTCTATATTTGGAAGAAAGAATATTATACGTGTACAAGCCTATTACCATACCACTGATACCAGTCCTGAAAGAACCTTTGTGGACCTAATATAGTAACAGCTACTGATTAAACTGACCCTCACTGCCTCACACACAGCTTCCTGCCTGTCCCTATATAAACTGACAAAACAGAGGCTGCTGGAACAATCACTTGAATAGCACTTTTGTGGACCTGATAGTAACAGCTAATGACTAAACTGACTGTCCCTGCAGCACACACCGTCCTGTCCCTTTCTCTAAACTGACAAAAGACACTCAGGCTGCTGCAACAATCAGTAGCACAGCAGTGCCTCAAACCTATAGCCTGAACTACACCTAACACCTATACCAGTCCTGAAAAGAACTTTTGTGTACCAAATAGCTAGCGAATTGGGTCACTGCAATCTCTCCCTGCTCCACACAGCAACCTCTCCCTATAGTGACAGAAGAAAGAATGTAAAATGTCTTGAGGCATTGAGGCTATTTATTTTACATATTGGTGTGTATATACTAAATTATTTTTTATTTGTTCAATTTATTGTGTCATACACTTTAACACAGGAAATAGCGCACCATTTATATTTCTGTTTAAAACATCCCTTATTGCCTGACTCTTATAGGCCAATTTTGTTAATAAATACTGATATTAAGCTGTTGACCAAAGTGCTTGCCACTCGTTTGACGAACGTAATGACTCAACTGATACATCTTGCTCAATCAGGCTTCATAACTGCACGATCAACAGCACTGAATATCAGAAGGTCATTTATAAATATACAATTGCCAGTAAATAATCCGGGCAATAGGGCAGTGTTCTCATTTGATGCTGCCAAAGTCTTTGATAGTGTCGAGTAAAAATACCTATGGGCTGCCTTGTGTAAATTTAGATTTGGAACATTTTTTCTTGCCTGGATTTAATTGCTCTATGCAGCTCCCACTGTGAGAATTCACATTAATGGGGCTCTTTTGGAGGCTTTTCCTTTGCATCATGGGACTAGGTAGGGATGTCTGTTGTTCCCTTTTCTCTTCACCTTGGCGCTGGAACATATTTTAAGGAGGGGGATCATTATAGCACATATAATTATTTCAAACCAACAGACCGAAATGGGTGTATCCCACTAGATAGCTGTCATCATAACACTTGACTGTGTAACATCCCTAGGGGGCAATTTATTTGCCTGAGGCATAAGACTGTCCTTTAACATTGGGAAGTCCTTAGGAAAGATAGGGTATTGAGTGCGGTTCTCATCAGTCAACTCAAATTTATTTACAGACGAGCCTGATACTAAGAGACATCATTGTCCCTGGAGTGATCGACCCACCCATAGTTAGAGAAAATATAATTTTTTCTTTCCTACCAGGCATTTTTTTTATTTTTTATAATGAATGTTTATTAAAGAAAAGAGGCACGTACAATAGCATAGTAAGCAATACATAAACCAACATACATAGGGGGCAGCGTTATTACATCATTAGTTACCAAGGCTCAGAGCCACATACTGCCCTCGAGGGCTTAGCTACTATAGGCAGTTTATAAACTGGAACCACCGTCAGGCCTGCAAAGACGCAGGATCAGGTGAACGGTACCATCGCCGCTGGGACCAGTCAAACTCTGCGGCAATAAAAAATACATACCACTCTTCTATTATTAAAGAGAGAATACCAGGGACAGAGATAGAGACTGAAAAGAGAAAGAGAAGAAAGGAAGCAAAAGACATAGAGAAGTGAGGGGGATGAGGAAGTGGGGGGAGAGGGGGGGGGGGAGGCAGGTCCACCTCTGATACCAGCCACAGAATTACACTAGGAACTTCAAAAGTTACAATCACATCACAATGGTTGAGACATTATGTCTGCATAATTAGAGGAGTATTTAAAGGCAACCCAACAGGCCCAGATCTTCGTTGCCAGCTCAGATTTACCACGGAGGGAGAGAGTCATGTCCTCCATGTAATAGGTGGTATCCACATTGAGTAACCAACGTCGGAGCGTAGGGATCTTCCAAAACTGTGGGATGAGGGTTTTCGCGGCATTAAGAAGGTGGGGTGTAATCGACCTCTTATAAGGGCCTGTTGGCTTCCCTGTGCAGTGAAACAGAACATACCACGGGTCGTTAGGGACCTCCCAGCCCTGGATCTCTTTAATCCAGTATAGAATCGCCAGCCAGAGAGGGCGGATCCTTGGGCAGTACCACCAAATATGAGCATGAGTAGCTTCCTCTCCGCACTCCCGCCAGCACAGTGGTGAGGACTGAGGAAAAAACCTGTGTAACACCACAGGCGTGTAGTGCCATCTGGTCAAAAGTTTATACGCCATTTCTGCCGCTTTAGAGGATCCGGAGGATGTATGTGCCAGGGTTAGAATTTGTGACGTCCGAGTCGGTGTAAGATCCGTATGCAGTTCCCTTTCCCAGTATCGTAGAAATGCGGGGGTGCCAGTAGAAGTGAGGGACAGCAGAGATTGATAAAAGTACGAGACCGGCCTCTCAATTGGGCTGGTGTCGGCAAATGCGGTTTCCACAGGTGTAAGCTCCGCCAAGGAGCGTAAGGGTTTAGGGAGCAAGCGATCAAAGTCCAGCAGTTGATGGTGTTTCCAACGGTCCATATATGATATGGGGGAGTCACCCATGATGGAAGAAAGTGACAAAATGCCGGAGGGGCCGGCGAATTGATGCAGGTAGATGTTATTGCCCAACCGCCAGGGATGAGTTTGGGGGTCTATATTACCAGGCGGGAAGAAATTGTGTCTCACCAAAGGCATCAGGGGGGAGTTATAAGACCAGCCATGCGTCCTACAGATAGAGTCCCAGACCATCAAGGATGAATGCATTAGCGGAGACGTAGTAGGCAAGAGAGTCCGGAATTTCCTCGGGATCCACATCATCATGGAAAGTTCAGCACCACACAGGTCCGATTCTAGAGTAACCCAAAGTTTCGTATCTTTGCAATATTTCAAATCAGAGAGCCTAGTCAGCACAATGGATCTATAATACAGCTTAAAATCTGGCACTGCTAAGCCCCCCTTGCATTTAGGGCGAGAGAGGAGAGATCTAGGCAGTCGGGGACGTTTCCTATGCCATACATATCGATATACCATAGATGTCAAAGTTGTAAAGAAACCCACCGGTATCCCAAACGGGACCATCTGAAGCATGAAGAGCACCCTGGGCAGCAAATTCATCTTAACCAGCCCAATTCTGCCCAACCAACAATGCCGTAGCTGGGACCACTTCTGGATATCTGACCTAAGTGTGTTAAGCAGGGGTATAAAGTTAGCACGGAAAAGGGACGACAGGGAGGGCGTGAGTTGAATACCTAAATATTTCATGGAGCTCATCTGCCAAGTAAAGGGAAAGTTCAGTTTCAGGTGGGACACCTGTCTGGCGGGGACAGAGATGTTTAACAGTTCCGATTTGGACATATTAATTTTAAAATTCGAGACCAGGCCATATACCGAGAACTCAGACATGAGGTTGGGGAGGGTGATCAATGGTTGTTGTACATAAAACAATATATCATAAGCGAATGCTGCGTATTTGTGCTCCGTCGTGGCCTACCGCTATGCCATGTATATTCGGGTTGTGCCTGATGAGAGAGAGGAAGGGTTCCAGGGAGATCGCAAACAGAATTGGCGAGAGTGGGCATCCCTGGCGGGTGCCATTGTATAAGGTAAAGGGGTCACTAAGGGTGCCATTAATCTGTATTTGAGCAGTGGGGTGTTGGTACAACGCCAATATTTTAGAGCGCAGAGAGGGGCCAATACCTAGGTGCGTCAGCGTAGCCATAAGATAGTCCCAGTCCACCCTGTCAAACGCTTTCTCAGCATCCGTGGAGAGTAACAGGGTGGGCTGGGAAGTCCGCCGCACATACGCCATCAGTGAAAGTGTGCGAAGAGAGTTATCCCGCGCTTCCCTCCCAGGGATGAAGATGCCTGATGAAGGAGCACGCATGCTCCGAACGCGTGCAACGTACACCACAACGAAACGTCATCGCAGTGCGCCCCTCAACGTAACAACGAACGGACCTCCCTGACGCTGCTACACCGAGCCGTGCGACGCTGGGAACCACCGGCGCCACCGGACGAGAGATACAGCCGAACGAGTTACCGCTTCTCCTCGAGAGCCCTGCGATGTCCTCTAGATACATGATGTGCCTGAAACTTTCTGGTAGAGTGTGAGTGCATAACTTCACAAATTAAATGTCTTTGATTCAACAATACTGCACTTAGATTGGCGCTGTTTTCTCTTCTGTTTACCCCGTCTGGTCCCGCGAGATCCAATGAGGTATCAAAGGGAGCAGCCGGTTCGCTATGGCTTTAGCATAAATCTTCGCGTCGATGTTCAAGAGCGAGATAGGACGGTAGCTCGCGCAATCACTGGGGTCTTTGCCCGCCTTGGGTAGAACCGTGATGTGGGCATGAGTGGTTTCCGAACGAAGGCCTCCGCCAGTCGCCAGTCGAGGTCACGTTAGCGTAATCGGTTAAGTAAGGGAGTAGTATGTCCACGTACGCTCGATAATAGGACACTGTGAGGCCGTCAGGAACCGGGGCTTTACCACAGGCCATACTCTTCATGGCGCCCAGAAGCTCCGTTGCCGTAAACTCACTCTCCAAGGAAGCCAAGACCTCCGCGGAGAGCGTGGGGAGGGCGGCACGGGCCAGATTGTCCCGAATAAGGCGTCCCCGTGTATCTCCATCACGGACGTCCTGGTGCACCTGATACAGCCATTGATAAAAGTCCCGAAACGTACGGGCTATGCGGGGGGTGTCGAACACCAGGGCTCCCGAGGGGGTCTTAACTTTAGCAATGAACGCCGCGTTCTTACGCTGTTGCACCGAGTTGGCCAATAACCTACTGGGTTTATCCCCCCACTCATAAAATCGGTGAGCCACCAACCGAGAACGTCGCTTTTGGTCCAGGTGAAGAAGGGACTTTAGGGTCTCCCGCTTCTCCGTCAGGGCATGGAAAAGGGCCGGGTCTGGTTCAGTTTATGTTGGCGCTCCAAGCTTGCTATGTCACGCAGCAAGGTGGATTGGTGTAGCATGCGCTCCCTCTTTTTCCTAGATCCCAATTCCATCAACTTACCCCTAATGTACACCTTGTGGGCCTCCCACAACACTCCCGGTGAGACGTCAGGGCTCACATTAGTCTTAAAATAAAACTCTAAATGGTCACCCATCACCTTTTTATCCGCCTCCTCGGCTATCAGATCCTCATTCAATTTCCAGTTAGTGGACTTCAGGGGTATGGACTCTACTTTGATGGTTAACGAGATCGGTGCGTGATCGGACAGGGGAGAGGAGTCAATGCTTGACTTCACGATGATCGGTAGGTGTTGATGATCAATGAAGCACAGATCAATTCTGGAATACGTTTGGTGTACGGAAGAATAGTAGGTAAAGTCCCTTTCCCGCGGGTGAGCGATTCTCCAGACATCCATCAACTGCATGTCATGGAGTCGTGAGCGAATAAACCTCAATCCTCTGCTGGATAAAGAGGAGCCACCCCTTGAGGTGTCCAGAGTAGGTTCCAGCGGAACATTAAAGTCGCCCGCCAGTAAGATGCATCCCCGTGCAAAACTCCGCAAGGAGCTGAGTGTGGAGGCAAGAAAACTCGCCTGATTCTTATTAGGGGAATACAAGGTGGCTAGAGTACACGGCATGCTGCCCAGGGTGCCCCGGAGAAACAGAAAACGTCCCGCAGGGTCGCTTAGCATATCGTCAAGTGTGAACGCGGTTCCCCCACGAATCCCAATGGCCACACCCTTTGCTTTAGGAATGTCGGAGAGGCTGTAGTACCATGTGGGGTACTTCGGTGAGTGTAGCCTAACTAGGGTCATATGTGTGAGGTGGGTCTCCTGAAGGAAGACCACATCCCCCCGCAAGCGACCCAGCTCTCTATATAAATTGTGTCTCTTCCCCGGGGCGTGGAGGCCCCGCACATTAAAAGATACAAGGTTTACAGTGGCCATTAGGTCTCAGGAGGAGGAACCGCGGACACCAAAACACTAGAATTGCCACACAGAGGCGGACCGCCGCCAAAGGGGGGGGGAGGGGGACGGAGAAGGAGGAGGAAGTAGACCAGAGGGAGGAAAGGGAGAAGAAAAGGAAAGGATAGAGAAGCAAGAGAAGAAAAGACCCCACCGTAGTGGGGAAAACAAAATAAACCAGAAAAAATGCTGTCTGACAACAGCTAGTAGTGCACGCATTGCCATGCCGTGCGCGAGCGGGCCACATGTCCGCCACAGGGCCCCCGCGCCCCCCACCCCAACAGGGGCACGGACACCGGGGCCCCGCGCCGGGCAGCCCCCGCTCAAAAAGGGGGAGACGGGACTCGGGCAACTGGGCGCAAACCACACCTTGAAGGTCCGAAGCAGCACCCAGCAGCCCGGTGCCGACACCAAAACATAAAAACAGAGAAATCACATCATCCAGTACGTAGTACAGTAAAACGCCTATATAAAAGAATACCCAACTAGGGCGGTAAAGCATATAGGGGGGATATCGCAATCTATTCAGGTGCAAAAAGCAAGGGAAGGGAGAGGGAAAAATAAAACGCCATTAAATAAAACATATGTAAAACACAGACAACACAAACAGATGACCCAGAACTAAAGAAAAACTAGCAATGTCCACTGTCGGGTAGGAGCCCCCATTGAGGCGCCAAGGTGTGGGCCAAACAGCTAAGAACGTCCCACCCATGGCCCCGTAAGGACCAGAAGCCACCAGAAACAGTTCGGGGCCATGTACAACCAAGGTGGGGAAAACCTCACAACCTTGCGTAGGCGGTATTCCCCGCGAGTACAGCTCATCATCCAGAACAGGGAAGTAAGCAGCAGGGCAGTGTGGCGGTTCAAGGGCGGTAATCCGGTGCTGAAGTGCGGCGGGCACGGCCCACCTTCTGCCAACCCTGGTCGGCCCCAGCGGGCATGGGCGGGATGCCATCCTGCCAGCCAGGCAGTTCTGGGAGAGTGACATTCATATCAGAGCAGAATCTGGGCAGGTCCTCCGGGAAGCGAAGTATCGCGGTCTTGCCATCCCTAGAAGCAATCAGGGCTGCAGGGAAGCCCCATTTATATTTAATGGACGCCGCCCGAAGCAGTTCCATGAGGGGACGCAGAGCCCTGCGTCGATCCAAGATTTCCTTCGCCAGATCCGGAAAGAAGGATAACTACTACCAGGCATTTATGCTTGTGATAGATGTGTAGCATGTAGACTATGTAAATGTAACATCAAAAAACGCTAAGAGGTTGTGTATATGCTGGAGTGCAATTGTGGTCTCCAGTATATTGTTAGAACTTCCAGGCCTCTTAGTGCAGGCATAGGGGTGCATTATTAATAGTATCAACAAGGGATTACGATCCCACAGTGTTTCTAAACATTTCAGTCTGTCATGATAGGTACCCTAAGGCAGTGGCCATCAACCCTGTCCTCAGGGCCCACTAACAGGCCAGGTTTGATGTATTACCTTGTTGAGATGCAGACTAGAATATTGCAATCACTGAGCAGCAAATTATATCACCTGTGATGTATTTCAGTTATCTTGCAAACCTGGCCTGTTAGTGGGCCCTGATGACAGGGTTGATGACCACTGCCCTAAAGGGTCTTAAGTTTTGGGGTATAGAGAAGGCAAACAGACATTGGAGAGGGGGTAATTATGTCCGTCACCTCAGCCAGAGAGAATCATTTTGAATTTTTGAGGAAAATGTTTTAAAGCCTGATGGGTTAAATATTGATTTTGACTTGAATTGCTTAATTTCTGATAGGTAGTAGTTAAGAATTTTTTATATACCTTATTTTTATGAATTAAATTTTTTCTGATACGATTTTTATTGTATAATATTTTTTATTGTAAATGGTACATTGTAATTTGGTGTGCGGGTATACAGGATGGTAGCGGGTGCTATAGTTTATGCATAGATGATTCGCTGGAGTGGTAGACAGCGGAACAGCTCATTGAAGTGCGCATAATGTGAACTCTCCTTTCTGGGCTGTAAAAGGGTGCTCAGCCTCCTGTCTAATTGCTGGTCTCTCTCTCAGCTCCCTGTGTTCCTGCCTCAGTACTCTGCTATAGTGATGGACGAACTTCCGACGGGACGTTTCGCGAACGCGAAACGCGAACGGACACAAACGTTCGCGAAAACGACCGTTCGCCGCGGGCTCCATTGACTTCAATGGGAGGCGAATTTCGCAAACCTTTAGGTCGAATTTGCGGCCACGGGGTAATTATTAGGGGGTAGCACGTAGTCCCACCACCTGGACAATAGCATAATACATGTATGAGGTGAATTTGGGATCGATAACTACAAGCATTTTTTTTTTATTTGGGAAATTGTTCTGACAATTCAGGACTATGGAGCTAATGAAGGCAATGGAGGAGAGGGAAGGTCAGGGACCAGGGTAGGCAAACAAGAGGGTGCAGGAGATACAGAGCACTGACAGCAGCACCGTAATACAGAGCACTGACATCAGCACCGTGACATACAGCGCTGACAGCAGCTCCGTGACATACAGCGCTGACAGCAGCTCCGTGACATACAGCGCTGACAGCAGCTCCGTGACATACAGCGCTGACAGCAGCTCCGTGACATACAGCGCTGACAGCAGCTCCGTGACATACAGCGCTGACAGCAGCACCGTGACATACAGCGCTGACAGCAGCTCCGTGACATACAGCGCTGACAGCAGCTCCGTGACATACAGCGCTGACAGCAGCTCCGTGACATACAGCACTGACAGCAGCTCCGTGACATACAGCGCTGACAGCAGCTCCGTGACATACAGCGCTGACAGCAGCACCGTGACATACAGCGCTGACAGCAGCTCCGTGACATACAGCGCTGACAGCAGCTCCGTGACATACAGCGCTGACAGCAGCTCCGTGACATACAGCGCTGACAGCAGCTCCGTGACATACAGCGCTGACAGCAGCTCCGTGACATACAGCGCTGACAGCAGCTCCGTGACATACAGCGCTGACAGCAGCTCCGTGACATACAGCGCTGACAGCAGCTCCGTGACATACAGCGCTGACAGCAGCTCCGTGACATACAGCGCTGACAGCAGCTCCGTGACATACAGCGCTGACAGCAGCTCCGTGACATACAGCGCTGACAGCAGCTCCGTGACATACAGCGCTGACAGCAGCACCGTAAGCAGCCCCAGGAGGAAGTCAGCACAGCACAGGGATGGTGTGATCCCCTCATAATAAGAACCCCCAGGAGGAAGTCAGCACAGCACAGGGATGGTGGGAGCCCCTCATAATAAGAACACCCAGGAGGAAGTCAGCACAGCACAGGGATGGTGGGAACCCCTCATAATAAGCAGCCCCAGTAGAAATATGACACCGCTCAACCTCTTCAAAGAGGAGGGTAGGGGCATATAGTACGGTGTGCTTTTTTGGGTCAGGGAAGTGAGCCAAATGAATTAAGAAGGTCTGTGTGCTTGATTCCAAAAATTGTTTATAGACATATACATGGTCTACTGATCACATGTGTTGAATTCCTCCGAGATCCATGCCTCATTCATTTTTAGAAATGTGAGGTAGTTAACACTGTGGTGAGCTAGGCGAGTACGCTTATCGGTCACAATCCCCCCTGCTGCGCTGAACGTCCTTTCGGACAGGACACTGGATGAGGGGCAAGCCAACAGTTCGATTGCAAATTGGGCAAGCTCTGGCCAGAGGTCAAGCCTGCCCACCCAGTAGTCTAGGGGTTCATCACTCCTCAGAGCGTCCACATCGGCCGTTAACCCAATGTAGTCGGACACCTGACGGTCTAGGCGTTCCCTGATGCTGGATCCGGATGACACCTGTCGATGGGTCGGCTGAAAGAATGACCTCATATCCGAAGTCACCAACACATCTTCAAACCGGCCTCTTCTTGCAGGCGCTGTTGGATTGGTACCCGCAAATCCTTCTCTGGGAGTGGGAATTGCTCCTCTGCCAGCGCACGCAAAAGCAGAATGCAGCATTTCTCGAAGCAAGGCCTGGAAGTGCTGCATTCTGACAGCCCTCTGCGACGGCGGTAACATTTCCGCCATTTTGTGTTTGTACCGGGGGTCTAAGTACGTTGCCACCCAGTACTGGTCCTTGACCCTCATGCTTTTTATACGGGGGTCCCTATTAAAACACTGGAGCATGAAGGCCCCCATTTGCACTAAAGTGGAAGCGGTGTGGTGGCCTGGCTCCTGCTCATCATCCAGGATAATGTCGTCCTCTTCATTCTCCTCTCCCCATCCTCGCACAACAGGGATCCCAGAAAGGTTTAAAGCATGCTCTTCTTGCTCCTGCTCATCCGCCCCGGCACCATCCTCCTCTGACTCCTCATCAGACTCCTGTTGTTGACTTGTCTCAGATAGAGTAGCCCCCCCTGGGAATTCATCCAGCATTGCGACTTCCTCATCTTCCCGCTCCTGCTCCTCCACAGCCTGATCAATGACACGACGCAATGCACGCTCCAGAAAGAAGGCATAAGGTACCATGTCACTGATGGCGCCATGGCTGCGACTGACCAGTTTGGTGATCTCCTCAAATGGCCGCAGAAGTCTGCATGTGTCGCGCATGAGCAGCCACTGGCGCGGTGAAAAAAAACCCAGCTCCCCAGAACCGTTTCTTTCGCAGAGTTCATACAGGTAGACGTTAACTGCACGTTTCTGCTGGAGCAGCCTATCAAGCATATAGAAGGTTGAGTTCCATCGCGTCGGGCAATCGCAAATAAGACGTCTGACCGGCAGATGGTGTCGCCGCTGAATGTCAGCAAGGCGAGCCATGGCCGTGTAAGATCTTCTGAAATGGGCCGAGATTTTCCTTGCCTGCCGCAAGATGTCCTGGACCCCAGGGTATTTGACAAGGAATCGCTGCACGACCAAGTTTAAGACGTGTGCCATGCACGGCACGTGCGTGATTTTGCCCTGTTTCAATGCGCTAAGCAGATTGGCACCGTTGTCACACACCACTTTACCAACTGTCAAATTGAGCGGTGTTAGCCACTCATCTGCCTGTGAACGCAAAGCTGAAAGGAGTGCCGGGCCAGTGTGGCTCTTTGCTTCCAGGCACAACAGACGCAGCACGGCATGGCAACGTCTCACCTGGCATGTGGAATAGGTTCTGGGGAGCTTGGGCGGTGCAGTGGAAGAGACGCTAGCAGCGGAAAAGGAGGAGGCAGCTGAGGAGGAGAGGGAGGAGGATGGAGTAGGAGGAGGAGAAGAAGAGTCAGGCCTGCATGCAATCCGTGGCGGTAAAACCAAATCTACACGGGTGCCACGGGTTACATGCTTGACGGCCGTCAGAAGGTTCACCCAGTGGGCAGTAAAACTGATATACCTTCCCTGCCCGTGTTTGCTAGACCACGTGTCTGTGGTCAGATGTATCTTGGCACCGACACTGTGTGCCAGAGATACATTCACTTGCCGCTGAACATGGCCATATAGCTCTGGGATGCCCTTCTCTGAGAAATACTTCCTTCCTGGGACCTTCCATTGTGGTGTTCCAATGGCCACAAATTTGCGAAAGGCCTCCGAGTCCACCAGTTTATATGGCAGTAGTTGGCGGGCTATGAGTTCTGACAAGCCAGCCGCCAACCGTTGGGCAAGAGGGTTATCCGGCGTCATCATTTTTTTACGCTCAAACATTAGGCCCACGGAAGCCTGCCTTTTTGCAGAAAAATGTGAGCTTGGCGTGATGGAAGGTGGAGTGGAGGACAATTGTGAGGAGAGAGGAGAAGGAGAAGTAGAAGACGAGGCTGGACGGTGAGAGCCTGCAGTGTGGCTTTGTGTGTTCCGTTGCTCCCACTGGGCTCGGTGATGGCTGCTCATGTGCCTTCTTAAGGCGGTCGTCCCTAGGTGAGTATTGGGCTTACCGCGACTAACGCGTTGACTGCAAAGATTGCAGATGGCAACGCTATTGTCAGCAGCGGACACGTTAAAAAAAGCCCACACTGCGGAGCCATGTGCCGGTGTCCTGGGAGCGCCAGATGTGACCGTACATGGTCGATGACTCGCTCCTGATACATTTGCAGTCTGCTTTGTCCCTGCTGTGCAATGTAAGTCATTGCTGCTTCTCCTCCCTATCTGCTGGTCCATATCTCCCTCTGAACTCCCCTCCTCTTCCTCTCTTGTGGGCACCCACGTGACATCACTAGACACGTCATCATCAACGTCACCTTCCCCACCGCTATAAGTAGAGTAGGCAGCAACACCGGGGACCAACCTCCTCCTTGGGCTGATCTGGGTACTGGCGTCAGACTGCTGAGTAGCGCTTGTTGCTACCTCCTCTTCCTGATCCAATACCAAGAGTGGCTGCGCATCAGAAATGTCCTCTTGATATGGATCGGAAAATAATTCCAGTGACTCAAGCGGAAGGTATGTGGTGGTGGTGGTGGTGGTCGTGTTGTTGGTGGTAGTGTCTTTGGGGGTGCACATAGCAGAGAGTGAAGAAGAGGGTGCAGATCGAGAGGATGAGGAGGGTGCAGAAGAGTAAGGCTGAGCGAGCCACTCAACCAAGTCTGGTGCATCCTTTAAAGTAATTGAACGCACCTTCTGCAACTTCCCACTTTGGCTCAAGCCTGTTGCTCCTGCCCTACCCCTACCACCCCTGCGGAAGGGCCTGCCTCTTCCTCTGCATGTCATTTTTTAAATGACCCTGTGACAAAACTCTTAGTCCCTATACCGCTGAAGGACTGCTGCAGTATAGGTGAGCGGTCAGCAGTGGTGCACGTCAACCCTATCTATTGTGGACCGATAGCGGTCCTTACAGAACAGCAGACTGTACCGCACTCAAGCCTATGTACCGTAGCACCCTATACCAAGTTACCAGTCCTTATAAGAACTTTTGTGGAACAAGCAGGTTGTGTGTTAGTGATTAGCAGACTGTACGTCAGTCCCTATACCAATGAAGGACTGCTGCAGTATAGGGCAGCGGTCAGCAGTAGTGCACGGCAACCCTATGTATTGTGGACCGATAGCGGTCCTTACAGAACAGCAGACTGTAACGCACTCAGGCCTATGTACCGTAGCACCCTATACCAAGTTACCAGTCCTTATAAGAACTTTTGTGGACCAAGCAGGTTGTGTGTTAGTGATTAGCAGACTGTACGTCAGTCCCTATACCAATGAAGGACTGCTGCAGTATAGGGCAGCGGTCAGCAGTAGTGCACGGCAACCCTATGTATTGTGGACCGATAGCGGTCCTTACAGAACAGCAGACTGTACTGCACTCAGGCCTATGTACCGTAGCACCCTATACCAAGTTACCAGTCCTTATAAAAACTTTTGTGGACCAAGCAGGTTGTGTGTTAGTGTTTAGCAGACTGTGCGTCAGTCCCTATACCGCTGAAGGACTGCTGCAGTATAGGGCAGCGGTCAGCAGTAGTGCACGGCAACCCTATGTATTGTGGACCGATAGCGGTCCTTACAGAACAGCAGACTGTAACGCACTCAGGCCTATGTACCGTAGCACCCTATACCAAGTTACCAGTCCTTATAAGAACTTTTGTGGACCAAGCAGGTTGTGTGTTAGTGATTAGCAGACTGTACGTCAGTCCCTATACCAATGAAGGACTGCTGCAGTATAGGGCAGCGGTCAGCAGTAGTGCACGGCAACCCTATGTATTGTGGACCGATAGCGGTCCTTACAGAACAGCAGACTGTAACGCACTCAGGCCTATGTACCGTAGCACCCTATACCAAGTTACCAGTCCTTATAAGAACTTTTGTGGAACAAGCAGGTTGTGTGTTAGTGATTAGCAGACTGTACGTCAGTCCCTATACCGCTGAAGGACTGCTGCAGTATAGGTGAGCGGTCAGCAGTGGTGCACGTCAACCCTATCTATTGTGGACCGATAGCGGTCCTTACAGAACAGCAGACTGTACCGCACTCAAGCCTATGTACCGTAGCACCCTATACCAAGTTACCAGTCCTTATAAGAACTTTTGTGGACCAAGCAGGTTGTGTATTAGTGTTTAGCAGACTGTACGTCAGTCCCTATACCGCTGAAGGACTGCTGCAGTATAGGGCAGCGGTCAGCAGTAGTGCACGGCAACCCTATGTATTGTGGACCGATAGCGGTCCTTACAGAACAGCAGACTGTAACGCACTCAGGCCTATGTACCGTAGCACCCTATACCAAGTTACCAGTCCTTATAAGAACTTTTGTGGACCAAGCAGGTTGTGTGTTAGTGATTAGCAGACTGTACGTCAGTCCCTATACCAATGAAGGACTGCTGCAGTATAGGGCAGCGGTCAGCAGTAGTGCACGGCAACCCTATGTATTGTGGACCGATAGCGGTCCTTACAGAACAGCAGACTGTACTGCACTCAGGCCTATGTACCGTAGCACCCTATACCAAGTTACCAGTCCTTATAAAAACTTTTGTGGACCAAGCAGGTTGTGTGTTAGTGTTTAGCAGACTGTGCGTCAGTCCCTATACCGCTGAAGGACTGCTGCAGTATAGGGCAGCGGTCAGCAGTAGTGCACGGCAACCCTATGTATTGTGGACCGATAGCGGTCCTTACAGAACAGCAGACTGTAACGCACTCAGGCCTATGTACCGTAGCACCCTATACCAAGTTACCAGTCCTTATAAGAACTTTTGTGGACCAAGCAGGTTGTGTGTTAGTGATTAGCAGACTGTACGTCAGTCCCTATACCAATGAAGGACTGCTGCAGTATAGGGCAGCGGTCAGCAGTAGTGCACGGCAACCCTATGTATTGTGGACCGATAGCGGTCCTTACAGAACAGCAGACTGTACTGCACTCAGGCCTATGTACCGTAGCACCCTATACCAAGTTACCAGTCCTTATAAGAACTTTTGTGGACCAAGCAGGTTGTGTGTTAGTGATTAGCAGACTGTACGTCAGTCCCTATACCAATGAAGGACTGCTGCAGTATAGGGCAGCGGTCAGCAGTAGTGCACGGCAACCCTATGTATTGTGGACCGATAGCGGTCCTTACAGAACAGCAGACTGTACTGCACTCAGGCCTATGTACCGTAGCACCCTATACCAAGTTACCAGTCCTTATAAGAACTTTTGTGGACCAAGCAGGTTGTGTATTAGTGTTTAGCAGACTGTGCGTCAGTCCCTATACCGCTGAAGGACTGCTGCAGTATAGGGCAGCGGTCAGCAGTAGTGCACGGCAACCCTATGTATTGTGGACCGATAGCGGTCCTTACAGAACAGCAGACTGTACCGCACCCAAGCCTATGTACCGTAGCACCCTAGACAGACCAAGTTACCAGTCCTGATAAAGAGCTTTGTGGAACAAGTGAGTTGTGAATGATTAGCAGACTGCAGCAGAAGGGCAGCAGTCAAGTATAATATTCTTTCTATATTTGGAAGAAAGAATATTATACGTGTACAAGCCTATTACCGTACCACTGATACCAGTCCTGAAAAGAACCTTTGTGGAACTAATAGTAACAGCAAGTCTTTAAAATTATCCTCACTGCCTGACACACTGCTTCCTGCCTGTCCCTATACAAATTGGCAAAAAAGAGTAGGCTGGAACGATTAGCTGGAACAGCTCTTTTGTGGACCTGATAGTAACAGCTAATGATGATGATGATGATGATGATGAAGAAAGACTAATCTGGCTGAGCTGTCCCTAAAATAGCAGCATACAGCGCTCTGTCCCTTTATCTAAACTGACAAAAGAAACTCAGGCTGCTGACCTAACACCTATACCAGTCCTGAAAAGAACTTTTGTGTACCAAATAGCTAGCGTTTTCTCTGTCCCTACTCCACACAGGATCCTTTCCCTACAGTGACAGAAGAAAGAATGTAAAATGGCCACCGGATCGGGTGTATTTATAGGTTAGGGGGAATGTCCAAGTGTCCATGAGCTGTCATGTCTCAATTGGTTGTCCTGTAACACATGATAAACGTGTCACGAAAGGTTAAAGTTCTTGTATACATTAAACACGTAAGTCCGCCGGGGCGAACGACGGAAAAAGGCGTTCGAACCCGCGGACGGCGAAAGTCGGAAATTCGCCGCGAAACGACCGCCGGGCGAACCGTTCGGCCATCACTACTCTGCTATCCTGTGATTACCTGTTGTGACCCGGATTGACCCTGACCTGCTCTGATGTTCTCCAGTACTTTGACCCCGGCTTGCCGAAGGGCTCCTCTACTCTACCTGCCTTCAGTGTTTTGACCTTGGGTTGTTTAAGGACTCTCTCTCCCATCACACCTGCCTGACTTCTTGCGTATGACCCGGCTAGTACTAAGGACTTGCCTCTACTTGATTACCTGTGTTTGACCCCCAGCTTCCTCCAAGGGCTCCTCCCCAGTCTTTACTTCTGGATCTACTGGTCACAGCCCCAGCTGGGCTTCTTACTCCAGACTGGTGCCAAGCCTACCACTGCATGGTGTACCAGCTCTACCTGTGATCATCACTCAAGTCCCTTCTAGCCTGCTGGTGACTCATACCTCTTTGTGCCCTATACCCTCTGTACCACTTCCGGGGGTAGAGTACACTTAACTGCAAGGGGACCCACTCTCAGCCTTGGAGAGTTTCCTGATAATACCTTGGGGGACATCGGTCGGAGGTTCCGGACCCTTCCTGGAGGTTATACCCATATGGGACATGTGGTGTTGACCATCAGTTAGCGCAATGGTCCACACCTAGAGGTGAGCGAAGCGATTTCTCTTGAGGTGGAGGGAAAGCCACTGTTGCATTGGATTTGTGTCTTCTCACATGGTTTCTTTTTTCAGTACTTGCTAGGACAGTTAGTCAACCTTCTGATTTTCTCTGGATTTTTGTGGAATTTTTAGCACATTTTACATGTTTTATTGAACCTTGATATGCGCTGCACTCCTTTTTATATTGTTGCCATTGAACCACCTACCTGATAGCATCCCAGGTGACAGTGGTAATTCATTTAAATATTTGTCACTGTGACGGGGGATGTTGGAGACTATATAATGCTGAACCTCAGACCCATTTAGTAAAAATTTAAGCAGAAGTGTGTGTGGGGGGGGGGGGGGGGGTGGGCCGCACTGGGTGACACCTGCCAGAGGCGTGATACCTGTAGGCAGTGGCACTGCTAACGCCACACAGTCCTCACTTCTACACATCTCTTGCGTCTCGCCGGCTGTCTCACACTGTGGAGTGGACCTAAGCCGTGCTCCCCTTCCTCTCTGTTTACATCTACAGGAGGCGGAGGTGGCTTCAATCTGCAGCGCTCTGCTGTGTGAGAGTGAGTCCAAGGGACACACCGCTGTATCCCACGCTGTTCTGAGGCCTGTAAAGTTTAATGTACTAAAGTTTAATATCTGCATTAATTGGGGGGGGGGGGGTCTGCACTCTGCACTGAGAGTGGTCTGCACTGATAGAGGGGGGTAGTCTTCACTGAGGGGGGTCTGCACTGATAGGGGGGTCTACACTGGGGGGTCTGCACTGATAGGGGGGTCTGCACTGATGGAGGGGGATGGTCTGCACTGAGGGGGTTCTGCACTGATGGAGGGCGGTGGTTTGCACTGATGGAGGGGGTGGTCTGCACTGTGGGGGGTCTGCACTGATGGAGGGGGGTGGTCTGCTCTGAGGGGGGTCAGCACTGAGGGAGGGAGGTCTGCACTGAGGGGGGTCTGATACTTGGTGAGGGGGGTCTGTACTGAGGGAGGGGAACTATACTGTGGGAGAGGGGTCTATACTTAGTGGGGGGGGGGGGATCTGTACTGAGGGAGAGGGATCTCTACTGCGGGAGGGTGGTCTGTACTTAGTGGGGGTTCTATTTTGAGAGAGGGGGTATGTACTTAATAGAGGGGGTCTGAAGTTAGTGAAGGGGGTCTGTACTCAGTGGGGGGGTCTATTTTAAGAGAGGGGGTCTGTACTTAATGGAGGGGGGTCTGAAGCTAGTGAATGGGGGTCTGTACTGAGGGAGGGGGGTCTGTGCTTAGTGGGGGGTCTGTACGTAATGGATGGGGGTCTGTACTTAATGGAGGCGTCTGTACTGAGGAAGGGGGGTCTGTACTGAGGGGAACTATAGTTGGTGGGGGTAACACCAATTTTTTCTGCATGGCGCAACACCAACCCTAGTAACACCACTGGGTAGATATTGGCCCTATAGGTGGGGACACCTGGGAACAAATTTTAGTGGCTAGTCCACTGGTGTATCAGCAGCAAATAAATTGTCTCACCTGTTTATCCTTCACCGTGCATACTGCACACTGGTACAACTACTGTATATAAGTGGGGTAGACTGGATTCTCCCATATACTCAAAGTGTCAAATTCACCAAGGAAATCAAATTCACATGTTATGAGATGTCCCAAACTGGCGAGATACTGGCAGGATGTTATCAAATTTATTAATGATATATATCAGGTTCAACTTGACTTTAATCCAGTTATGTGTATTTTGGGTGGATTGGTAGAGGGTTAGTGTCTACTTATATAGCACTTGTCAGATTGCTTGATTTAGCTAGAAAGCTAATAGCGAGATTATGGTTATCCCCATACACACCCACCTGTCGGCAGTGGATTCAACAGGTAAACATTATCCTAATACGGGAAAAAAATACATACATTCACAGGAATAACCCTCAAACATTTCAAAAAATTTGGCAGGAGTGGCTGGAGACTCCTGGGGTGGCTCCCTCTTAGCTCATACTTACTAGACTACTTCAAACTTGAGAATACCATATGTCCCTTAAGGATGAGCTCCAGCATGTTCGCACAGCCCACATGCAGAGCCCGCCAGGAAGTCAGCACTGTACTGCGCTAATCACAGGCAGTGAAACATTTTCCCGATGTGCAGCTGCAGAGATCGGGAAAAGTCTCACTGCCTGTGATTAGTGCAACGCAGTGCCGACTTCCTGGCGGGCTCTGCACATGTGGTGTGCGAACATGGCAGAGCCCATTCTTAATGTCCCTGTGCATGGTGTGTCAGATAGAAGATGGCAGATTCGGTGCACTATATATCTATGTATGGATGAGATGCATACACTGCAAGAGTTCTGGGTTTTTTCTTTTATGTTTTCTGTTTGTTTGGTTTTATTGTTAATTCACCTGAGCTGAAAATACCACTGTTTGAATAGTATGGACTCTTTGCAAACAAGCTCATACTTTATGTAGGGAAAACAAATATTTGATTGTATACTTACTGCATATGGAGTCTATACTTAAATGTTTGTACTTTATATTTTCTTGTACAATAAAACCTTTTTTGAAAAAAAAAAAAAAAAAAAATCTATGGTCACACTACACTCACACTGAATTATCCCTAGATGCATACTAAACTGATATTCTACACTGACAATAGAATCAGAATAGAACACTAACTGTCTAATAGCACTGAACGGAGCCCTGTTCTATCTCTCCCCATGCCACTATCACACTACAAATGGGTGCTATGGAAAGAATACTTTCAGCCATGATTGGATACAGTCATGACAGCGTCCAATCATGGCTTTGACAGTGCTCTGTGCCCTGATTGGGTGAAGCTTTCATTGCTTCAGCCAATCAGGGTTTTCAATACACTGTGCATTGTGGCCATTTGGCGGGCCGAACAAATGGTCAAACAACCCTATAATTCGGTTGTTCAGAGAACTTCTGAACAATCATTGTTCGGCCAGAACTCATGCTCGGGCCGAACCGATCGCCCATCCTTACTCCTCCCCCAACACACTGTATAGATTGCATGTGAAGAGAGGAGAGAGCTGAACCGGACATGTGCCGGTTTTTTGACAAGTGATCACTCCGTCATTGGATCTGTGATGCGGTGGGTCCGGAGAACCTGCCGCTCACGGATGCTTCCGGAAGCCCCCCAGAGGACGTGCACATCTGGGAGGACATCATTGCATGCCTTCCCAGAATTAGCTGGCTGTGATGTAGCCAGAAACAGGGCACTTTTTAAATAGCAATATTATAGGAGTGTACAGATCACAGAATGCCAGATGAGCTAGTTCCTTTTGGAGGAGGTATCCAGATTACTGGGTTTCCCTGAGATCCCAAAAGTCCTTGCAGTTTATCTGGCTGATAGAGGGAGACAGTTGCAAGAAGCTGGCAGTAGAGATACCCTTTAAAGGAAAAGTACTCTTTGAACTCTGAACTGTATATAGTTGGTGCCTTGGAAAACAGTGGCAACCTGGTGGGGAGAATATTTAAATATCCCCCATTTCACTGTAATTAGTGTGAATCAGCATACCCTATATTCAAAACCATAACAAGTTGGGGGGACAGAATCACCAAAGAAAGAAGGTATATATGTGACCCCAGACGACATGTATATGCAAAAAAATACTTTATTGACTAAACAAAAAATACATTATCTCACAAAAGTGAGTACATCCCTCACATTTTTTGTAAATATTTTATTATATCTTTTCATGTGACAACACTGAAGAAATTACAATTTTCTACAATGTAAAGTAGTGAGTGTACAGCTTGTATAACAGTGTAAATTTGTTGTCCTCTCAAAATACCTCAATATACAGTCATTAATGTCTAAACCGCTGGAAACAAAAGTGAGTACACCCCTAAGTTAAAATGTCCAAATTGGGCCCAAAGTGTAAATATTTTGTGTGGCCACCTTATTTTCCAGCACTGCCTTAACCCTCTTGAACATGGAGTTCACCAAATCTTCACAGGTTGCTACTGGATTCCTCTTCCACTACTCCATGACGACATCACGGAGATAGTGGATGTTAGAGACCTTGCTATCCTCCACCTTCTGTCTGAGGATGCCGCACAGATGCTCAATAGGGTTTAGGTCTGGAGACATGTTTGGCCAATCCATTACATTTACCCTCAGGTTCTTTATCAAGGCAGTCATTGAATTGTAGGTGTGTTTGGGGTCCTTATCATGTTAAAATACTGCCCTGTGGCCCAGTCTCTGAAGGGAGGGATCATGCTCTGCTTCAGTATGTCACAGTACATGTTGGCATTTATGGTTCCCTCAATGAACTGTAGCTCCCCAGTGACAACAGCACTCATGCAGCCCCAGACCATGACACTCCCACCACCATGCTTGGCTGTAGGCAAGTCGCACTTGTCTTTGTACTCCTCACCTGGTTGCCGCCACACACGCTCGACACCATCTGAACCAAATATGTTTATATTGGTCTCATCAGTCCACAGGGCATGGTTCCAGTAATCCATTTCCTTAGTCTGCATGTCTTCAGCAAACTGTTTACAGGCTTTCTTGTATAGGTATCATCTTTAGAAGAGACTTCCTTCTGGGAGGACAGCCATGCAGACCAATTTGATGCAGTGTGTGGCGTATGGTCTGAGCACTGACAGGCTGATCCCCCACCCCTTTAACCTCTGTAGCAATGCTGACAGCACTCATACATTTCTTCAGACAACCTCTGGATATGACGCTGAGCATGTGCACTCAACTTCTTTGGTCAACCATGGCAAAGCCTTTTCTGAGTGGAACCTGTCCTGAACGGTCTTGGCCACCATTCTGCAGCTCAGTTTCAAGGTCTTGACAATATTCTTATAGCCCAGGCCATCTTTATGTAGAGCAACAATTCTTTTTTTTTTCAGATCCTCAAAGTTCTTTGCCATAAGGTGCCATGTTGAACTTCCAGTGACCAGTATGAGAGAGTGGCAGAGATAACACCAAGTTTAACACACCTGCTCCCCATTCACACCTGAGACCTTATAACACTAACGAGTCACATAACACCTGGGAGGGAAAAGGGCTAATTGGGCCCAATTCGGACATTTTCACTTAGGGGTGTTCTCACTTTTGTTGCCATTAATGGCTGTGTTGAGTTATTTTGAGGGGACAGCAAATTTACACTGTTATACAAGCTGTACACTCACTACTTTACATTGTAGCAAAGTGTGTCGTTACATGAAAAGATGTAATCAAATATTTACAAAAATGTGATGGGTGTACTCACTTTTGTGAGAATACAGTATCTCACAAAAGTGAGTACACCCATCACATTTTTGTAAATATTTGATTGCATCTTTTGTATGGGTGGAGTCAGGTGATCTATGTTCCGTACCACCTGGACAGCTGTCTGGGTGGACATGTGTTATGTTGCCCCTGGCTGCTAGGGGTGCACTCACTTTTGTTTCCAGCAGTTTAGACATTAATGACTATATGTTGAGTTATTTTGAGGGGACAGCTAATTTACACTGTTATAAAGGCTGCACACTCCTTTACTCCTTTAGCAAAGTGTCATTTCTTCAGTGCTGTTGCATGAAAAGATATAATAAAATATTTACAAAAATGTGAGGGGTGTACTCACTTTTGTGAGATACTATATATCTAGGTATAAAAATACTTAAGCACCTTCACCATTGACTAAAAATAACAATATTGTTGCTTTAAAAATAACACACACACATTTAGACAGGGGCCAGACTCACTATGACACCACAACGATAAACATATAATATGTCTTCATCAACTACCATTGCACCAGTAATGCTAATCTAGTGATTCGCTCAACTGAGCCTTAAAGTGACACTAATGCCGCGTACACACGAGCGGACTGTATGGCGTCCGAAACACATTTCAGCGGACAATCCGCTCGTGTGTGGGCTTCAGCGGACTTTTTCAGCGTGCAGTCCGGCGTACTAAGAATTTCGGATTTTTCGAAATTCCGTCCGTCGTACTTTGGTTTCAGCGGACAATCCGCTCGTCAGTATGCTAGTTCGACGGACTAAGAATGGCGCATGCCCAGAAAGGATTTACACGGCGGAAGGGTGCATTGCTGTGTCTTGGACTTCCTATTTCTAGTCCCGTCGTACGTGCTGTACACGTCATCGCGCAAGCTTTCGACGGACTGTTTGTGCATCCGTGTGTGGTCAAGTCCGTTCAGTGGAAAGTACGACGGACTGTCCGTCGGATTGTATGACGAACTAAGTACGCCATACAGTCCGCTCGTGTGTACGTGGCATTAGGCTGCTTTCACACTGGGGCATTGCGTGTGCTGGCGGTAAAGCGCTGCTATATTTAGTGGCGATTTATCGTAATTTTAGCGGCGCTATGTGGCTGCTAAAACAATATGCGGTCACTGACAGGTGTTTTTTGAAAAAACACGAACCTCTTTAACCCCTTTAACGGCTTGTCGTTGGGCTCACGCTGATATACTTCGGCAGAAAGACACGTACAGGCAGATTAACGTACCTGTACGCTTTCCTTTGAGAAGCATTTTACCGTGACTTCCATGAGTGTGTTCTGGCTCCCGCGGACTCTTGGTCGTGGGGGTACCTGCGATCGTCCCACGGAGAGGAAGAACAGGGAAATGTTGATGTAAACAAGCATTTGCCCATTCTGCCTAGGGACAGGACACTGATCACAGCTCCCTGTAATCGGGAGTGGTGATCAGTGTCGTGTCACACATAGCCCATCACTCCCTAGGACACACTTAACCCCTACAGTGCCACCTAGTGGTTAACCTCTTCACTGCCAGTCACATTTACACAGTAATCAATTCATTTTTAATCACACTGATCGCTGTATAAATGTGAATGGTCCCAAAATAGCACCAAAAATGTCCGATCTGTCCGCCATAATGTCGTAGTTACGATAAAAAGTCGCTGATCACTGCCAATACTAGTAAAAAAAAAAATATTAGTAAAAATGCCATAAAAGTATCCCCTATTTTGTAGACGCAATAACTTTTGCGCAAACCAATCAATAAAAGCCGATTGCAATTTTTTTTTAACCAAAAATATGTAGAAGAATATGTATAGGCATAAAAAAATGTTTTTTTAATATATTTTTTGGTAATATTTATTATAGCAAAAAGTAAAAACTTCCACGTCACTCAAAGTTACGAGTCATGTAGATAAATCTGACTCAGTTCTACTGTAGGATCATGGACACAGGAGGGGCTCACAGTATACCCGATAAAAATTTGTCAGTCATAGTTACATAGTTACATAGTTAGTCAGGTTGAAAAAAGACACAAGTCCATCTAGTTCAACCACAAAAAAAATATCATACAATCCCATATACCCAATTCTATACCCACAGTTGATCCAGAGGAAGGCAAAAAACCCCAGCAGGCAGAGCATGATCCAATTTGCTAAAGCAGGGGAAAAAATTCCTTCCTGATCCCCCGAGAGGAAATCGGATTTTCCCCTGATCAACTTTACATATAAATGTTAGTACCCAGTTATATTATGTACACTTAGAAAATAATCCAGGCCCTTCTTAAAGCAATCCAGTGAGCTGGCCAGAACCACCTCTGCAGGGAGTCTATTCCACAATTTCACAGCTCTTACTGTGAAGAAACCTTTCCGTTGGAGATTAAATCTCTTTTCCTCTAGATGTAAAGAGTGCCCCCTTGTCCTCTTTGTTGACTGTAAAGTGAATAACTTGACACCAAGTTCACTATATGGACCCCTTATATATTTGTACATGATAGAAAAAATGTAAATTGCGCTAGGAAAAATAGTGTAAAATAGACAAAACTAACAAAAATAGGCAGCAGCAATAAATGTGATATGACACCCAACAGTATATTATATTCAATATTGTATATTCTTTATATTTGTACATGTTGATCATATCCCCCCTTAACCTCCTCTTATCAAGAGTGAATAAATTCAGTTCCTCTAATCTTTCCTCATAGCTGAGTTCCTCCATGCCTCTTATCAGTTTGGTTGCCCTTCTCTGCACTTTCTCCAGTTCCCCGATATCCTTTTTGAGAACTGGTGCCCAAAACTGAACTGCATATTCCAGATGAGGACTTACTAATGATTTGTACAGGGGCAAAATTATATCTCTCTCTCTGGAGTCCATACCTCTCTTAATACAGGAAAGGACTTTGCTCACTTTTGAAACCGCAACTTGGCATTGCATGCTATTATTGAGCTTATGATCTACCAAAACCCCCAGATCTTTCTCCACTATGGATCCCCCCAGTTGTACTCCCCCTAAAATGTATGATGCATGCATATTCTTAGCCCCCAAGTGCATAACTTTACATTTCTCAACATTAAACCTCATCTGCCACATAGTCGCCCAATTAGACAGAGCATTGAGGTCGGCTTGTAAATTGGAGACATCCTGTAAGGACGTTATTCCACTGCATAGCTTGGTGTCATCTGCAAAGACGGAAATGTTACTTTTGATCCCAAACCCAGTATCATTTATAAAGATTTTAAAAAGTAAGGGTCCCAACACTGAAGCTTGGGGTACACCACTGATAACCTTAGACCATTCAGAGTAAGAATCATTAACCACTACTCTCTGAATTCTGTCTTTTAACCAGTTTTCTATCCATTTACAAACTGATATTTTGTCGGGCCAATGATATACAAATCCACGCTGTTGCATCCAACTCCTTCACCAGTGCAGGAGATAGGGCTATGTGGGACATCACCAGGCATTGCTAGAGACATGGTGTCAGTGTATGTGCAGGAGGGAACTCACAGCTCATTTATCAGCAATCCCAAAAGTGAATCAATCTCGGCAGCTCACATGTCCAGGTCCACTTAGCAGGGGGGTGTTGTTCGTCCAATACAAGCTGCAGACGTTGTGAACATGAATTTGCAATACTCCTGTCCCAGCCTTCGTCCAAGCATGCGTGGTGGTGGATGCTGTTTTTGCCTTTCACAGTGACCAGTTATGGCACTGGCATTGCCATTAAGGGGTAACGGTGAGACCTCAGGGTCCCATGGTGTGAACCCCGCAGTTAGCATGTTTCGTCCATTTTGCAATCTAGCGGGCTTCCTCAGAACCACTACTCTTTCCCTCCTTGTGAAGTACCCCTCCCAAAAACTGCTCCTACTTTCTCCCTAACAAACAGGGCTCTATCATTTACCTACTGCCACACTTCAGTTGTGCTGAATATTGAAGAAACTGCTATTTAAGTACTTCTGTATCAAGATGGCTGCACAAATATTGCTGGATTTTGACGTCTAATGGGGGATGCTGGCCTCCCAAGATGGTCATCTGGATCCCATAATATGGGAAAAATGTAGACCCCAATAGTTTTCTGCCAACACCTGCCTACACAAAGGCATAGTGTAGAGCCGCCATTATCAACTTTCTGAACATAGTGGAACCATTGAAATAACTTTCTGGGCATAGGGAGCCCCTGCTGATGATTGTTTTATCTACAGCTCACAGAACATTGGTTTGATGACCACTGGGAAGAATTATATGTATCTTTTTTTTAAAGTATGAGTTTATCTGGCATTTAAGAATTCTGGTGTTTAGCAATATTTGATTTCCTATTATTTATTAACTTGAACTAAAATATTGGATGGCATGCTGGTGTTCTAAACAGGAAAAAGCACATTGTAAACATGGCTGGTCTACAGCTAGTTTGCGCTTTGCTGTTTTGTGCTCTTACTCCAGTTAACAGTGATTTTGTGATTGAAGGACTCAGAAAAATTCAGGTAAATGCATCTTCTTTTTCTGATAAGTAGAAAATGCCGATGCTCTGCTTTCAAATTGGGTGGGAGACTGCTTTTGCTAAGTTTCGGCTTCTCTAGACCATGGGCATATCTTTCATTCATTATTGGCGTGGCAGATGATATTACCAACACTTTGAAATGGTAATGAAATAGATTATAAAGTTCTTCTTCAGATATCTCTGGCTCTGTTGTGTGAATTCTGAGGATATGTAATTTTAACAAAACCAAAGGGCAATTGGGTAGGCTGGGCTAGAGACAACCTTCCATGTGTATGTTGAGTATAAGATGGTAATGTCATACACTATGATAGGGATTTACTAAAACTGGAGCACACAAAACCTGGTGCAGCTCTGTATAGAGACCATTCAGCTTCCTGGTTTTATTACTAAAGCTTAATTGTACAAACTAAACTTAGTCCTGGATCACACGTAAGCATTTTTTAGTGTGTTTTCAGTTTTGCAGAAACACATTACAGTCCATTTAACATGGTTTCTTATGGTTGACGTTCACATTTTACAGAAAGGGCCAGGGATTTTTGGGGGGATTTTTGGTTCCATAGACTTAAATGGATCAAAAATGTGTATTGAAAAATGCAAAATACACCTGGAATATGCAAACTGCAACCTGCATAGGTGTGAACCAAGCCTTAGAAGCTGATTGACCACCACTATGTTAGACTCTTATATGAAAGCATTGCTAAGTTGTCAGTCTTTATAACAGGATAATGACTCTCACATTTCAGATTCTGTGACATATCACTTAAAGTGGTAGTGAACTCTTCCATTTAAAAAAAAAAAATCTCCCTGCTATTTAAGGGCATAATGCATTGCGCACTAGCACATTATAAAAGACATGCCCTAAAATGAAGTTCTCCAGTGGCACACCATCACCGCAGACAGGGCTTTCATCTTTACCTTATCTTCCTTCTCTGTTTGTGGGTTTAGGCTGTTTGAATGGCCAAGCTATGGTGATGTTACTCCTACACTTGAGCATGGGAGTCACGGCGGCAGAATAAAGCTCTGCAGGGAAGGCATGAGCTTGTCATCTCTTTAGAGCCAATGCACTGATGACATCACCAGCTGAAAAAAACGTAAATATCTTCTAAACGGTGCACATTTAGGAGATATTCCTGGAACCTACAGGTAAGCTTTTTTATGAGCTTACCTGTGTTACAAGTTTCCAATCGGTATTTCATACCACTTTAAATCACAAAGCTAGCATACCAGGAAAAAATGCTTATTTTTGCAAATGACAGTTATTTTTATTTGAGTCCAATTAGGTTTAAAAATTACATCCACATACCTAAAATAAAGATCTCTATCATTGTGTTGTAGCTTTGTGAATTGAGCCTATAGTCCTTAAAGTGGAGGTCCGCCTACACCTGAAAAAATTAAAAGGAGGGAGGAGGAGGGAGCACAGACGAAGACGTCAATATCTGCGGCTAAAGCTCCCAGAATTGGGAACAGGATACCCTAAGGGGGGGGGGGGAGGAGTACAACAAGTGGAAGTTCCACTTTCGGGTGGAACTCTGCTTTAACCACTTGCCGACCAGCGCACAACAGAATGGCACGGGCAGGCACGGGCAGGCAAATGGGCGTACATGTACGTCCCTTTTTAAATTTGCCGCCGTGCCATCGGGAGCGCGCCGCCGGCGGCACGCTCCCGCGCTGGTCGGGACCCCCATGAGTCCGGTCGCGGGACCCGCGGACTCGATTGCCACGGACATCCCCGCGATCGTCTCACGGAGCGGCCGAATGGAGAAGTGCCGTTGTAAACAACATTTCTCCATTCTGCCTAGCAACTAGTGACGCTGATCTCTGCTCCATGTGATTGGAGCAGAGATCAGTGTTCACTAAATGAAAGCCCAACCCCCCCACAGTTAGTAACACACCCCTAGGAACACTTAACCCCTACACTGCCACCCACTGGTTAACCCCTTCACTGCCAGTGTCATTTACACAGGAATCACTGCCTTTATATAGCAGTGATTACTGTATAAATGACAATGGTCCCAAAAATGTGTCAGAAATGTCCGATGGCTCCCCCACAATGTCGCAGTCACAATAAAAATCGCTGATCGCCGCCATTACTAGTAAAAAAAAATAATAAAAAATTATTAATAAAAATGCTATAAAACTATCCCTATTTTCTAAACGCTATAACTTTTGCGCAAACCAATCAATAATCGCTTATTGCGATTTTTTTTTACCAAAAATATGTAGAAGAATACGTATCGGCCTAAACTGAGGGAAAAAAAAGTTTTTTTTATATATTTTTGGGGGATATTTATTATAACAAAAAGTAAAAAATAATGCGTTTTTTTCAAAATTGTCGCTCTATTTTTGTTTATAGCGCAAAAAATAAAAACCGCAGGGGTGATCAAATACCACCAAAAGAAAGCTCTATTTGTGGGAAAAAAAGGACGTCAATTTTGTTTGGGAGCCACGTCGCACGACCGCGCAATTGTCAGTTAAAGCGACGCAGTGCCGAATCGCAAAAAGTTGTCTGGTCTTTGACCAGCAAATTGGTCCGGTCTGAAAGTGGTTAAATTTGATAGTCTCTCTGATAACAAGGCAGTCTCTGTTATACTATATAATAATATGCAGTACTATGTTGTAACATACATGATACCTTTTACTTTTACTAATTGTCTGTATTTGTACTATAAATGATTAGTTCTAAATATACAGTTGGCTAAGAGGCATAAAATAAAGATTTGCATAAACCTGCCCACTAGTCTAATTTAGAAAGTTAAGGGCTCTCCGGGGAGGCCTGGGGGTCCCTAATATCTCTAAATACTACACAGCGGCCCAGATCGCTCCGTTGACTATGCTCCATGCAACCACGGATGTTCCTCTGTGGGTGCTCCTGGAGGTGCCTGGCTGTGACCCTTGTGCATTTCAGGCACTCCTTTGGCTCCCCAGAAATCTGCGCCCTCCCTGCCTCAGCCCCATGCTCCTACATAGTCAGCAGGTGTGGGACTCAGTTCGCTTTTCCAGCAATCTGATGTCCCCCTTTCTACCCCTACTTCCCATCACCCATAACCCTCTTTTCCCCCCGGGTCTGGAGGAGCCCCAGGCATTTTCCTGGTGGTCCTCACATGGCTACCCATGAGTCCAAAATTTCCTTTCCTCACGCCTATTCCCCTCCTGGGAGAGTATCCGGGAAACAAAAGGGGCGCTGGCTAGCGAACATTATCACTTTATCCAATTAAAGCACTGGATTGCAGCGTTGCGCCGCAGGTTCACCTACCCCTTCCAAAAAACTTTTTTTGAACACTCATGCCAACACGCCCCAGGGTCCCCAGGCCTTATTTCGGCTATTTATGCCTCCCTGAATAGCCGTTCGCCATCAGCACCCCTCTCTTATATGACTCAATGGGAAAAGGACCTTCAGACCCCAGTGGATTCAGAGGACTGGAGCAGGGCCTGGAAAACAATCACCAAATGCTCGTTCAACACAAATACCCTGGAGGCTGCATATAAAGTAATGCTCCAATGGTATTGGGTACCTGCCCGCACAGCTCCGGCTTTCCCTGGGAGTACGGACAGGTGCTTCCGCAACTGTGGACAGCGAGGTGATGTTATGCATACATGGTGGGCTTGCCCAAGGCTGGTGGGGTTCTGGTCTAGGATTTTTGGTTTGCTGCAGACACTTTTCCACCTAACCATCCGAAGGGACCCTAAGCTAGCTCTCCTACATTGCCCGGTACCTGGTTTGCGGGGCCCTCAACAGAAGTTGGCTACTTATCTATTTATAGCGGCCAAGCGGACCATTGCCCAAGCCTGGAAGTCCCAACGGGTAGATTTTCAAGGTGTTAAAACCCGCATGACTGCAATGTTACTTCAGGAACGTATGTCCAGTATTGTTTATGATTCTCATGCTAAATTTCTAAAAATCTGGGAGCCGTGGATCTCCTATGAGTTCCCCGCACTCCAAGCTGCATGCCTGGGCTTGGTCTGACTCCTCTTGGCGAGGCACCCACACCCGAACGTCCCCCCCCCTTCCTTCCCCTTCTTGTCTCTCTATCTTTTCTTCTTTTGTTCCCTATTTTTCTTCACTTTTCTTTGTAACCTCTCCCATTGCTAACGAATTCTGCTGCCCCCCGTAGGAGGGGGTGGTGGAAGAAGGGCCTGCCCTCCGGAAACGACGAGGGAACGAGTTGCCTGGTTCTGGAACCAGTCTCGATACCATCCCCTACTCATATTCCCTCTTTTTTCTTCTGTTTATTATAAGTATAATGTGATGGCTGGCCCTTTGGTTTTACATTCATGCTTTGTAGGCCCTGCGAGGGCGCACAAGGAGCAGATTGTAGTCTCTTGTTTATTCCTGTTTATTCAACTTTTCAATAAAAAAAATATTGAAACAGAAAGTTAAGGGCTTGTTTTGGGCATTTGTAAGAGAAGTGAGACACGTAAATACATTCTATTTTAGGAGGGTACCAGCAGTGTTAATTTTGGCAGCTAATTTCGATTTAGATTTAGTCTTTAGTCCCATTTTAGTCTTCGACAATTGTTTTCGTTTTAGTCGTATTTAGTCGACGAAATCTCCAGGACATTTTAGTCAATTAAAATCATTTTAAAAATGTTTCCGCACTTATATATATATAAATTAAAAAAATTCTGCACAGGGGATGGGAGGGTGGGTATCGCACACAGGAACCGACAAGGAACACAGCAGAATGGGCTGATTAAATACCCCTCCCAGCTCCTCCCATAAATTCCGGCCACCATACTGGCCGACAAGGAACACAGCTGAATGGGCTGATTAATTACCCCTCCGGGCTCCTCCCATAAATTCCGGCCACCATACTGGCCTTCTAACTTATGGTTCAGAGCCCTATGTCCGGTACAGATAAGGATGACAAACAGGGTTAACATAAACTCACCACTTGAAATAGACCTGAAAGTGTGCCTTGGTCTAACGTACGGTATACCAAAATAAGGGGGCAAAAACATTCCGGTAGGGGATAGTTCTTTATTAATTGAGTTTGATCATTGAGTGAGTTTAATAAATGCCTGAGCCATTTCCACGTAAGGGTTGTGGCTGTACTGGGCGAAGCAGGCAGACTCCTACCTGCCTAGCCTTTCAATGACATGGTCTGGGACCCCATGACGGAATGCTGCTGAGGCTGCCCCAATGCGGAAGGAGTGACGGGAGTACCGGATAGGATTCAGGTGAAAGTTGCGTAGAAGTACCCTGATGTGTTTCATAAACTGACCAGTACTAAAGGCCTTGACGAGAAAGGAAGAAGGGGACTGGAGTCCGACTGTTGGGAGAGTAGTGTCAACGGTTGGTTGAGTGTGGCAACTGGACACCCGCTATTATCGATTCTGTAAAGTGGATGTCTACCCTGGAGCCTACTTGCTGCTCTTTAGAAACCGATAGGTGAAGTACAAAGTGATCTTTGTAGCAGGCTAAGTAGCGTCTACGTAGCTCTTGGCCTGCTGGATTGCCGCAGGTGAACTTTCCAAGTCGCAGGGACCTTTTAGTAGGCCAACACCTGGCTGCCTGTAGGACCATGCTAGGGGAGAGACCAAATGAAGAGGTAGTCAGGATGGTCGGTATACCCTTAAGGATGTCACCCGTCCGGGTAAGCATTTGGCACCGACCACCGGTTGGAGTTCCTGGACTTCACGTAGCATGGTTCAAATAGCATGGGACATGGATAAAGAAGGTTTGTGGGGTCCCGCCAGGACAAGAAATGTTGCATGCCAGCTAGGTATAGCCGAATAGTGTTATGGGATGGGGCTAGCTGGGTATGACAGTAAGAGATAAAGGCCAGTATCTGCCTGATGTTAGAAGTTTCACAGGAGTGGTGTGTCAGGAATTTTTGAAGACCCTCAAGGATAACGGCTGATACTGGATCGGCTCCAGTTAAACACGACAACGCATCTGCTGCGAGATTGCTCCAGCCCAGGAACAATGTACAGTCAACTTTAACTGAATTTATAATGACAGCTATACCAGCCTACACAGGAAGGACATGACTGCTAAGGACTTAGACCTATCTTTGCAATAATCCCTGCTGGTTGTCGGTGGCGAAGGCCATAGTTCGCCCTGTCGAGCAACGACCCCAGAGCTGTGCGGCTGTTATTATGGGACAGAGCTGCCATGAAGGGGTGTAGCTAAAGAGAGAGGAAATCCGGGTAAACCCGGGGTTTAAGAATATTTGTGGAGGCCGTGGTCCTGTGTACCAATGGTGGCCAAAAATTGCAGCGAAGCCTGTGATGGTCGCTACATCTGACACTACCTGGGGTGATAGGGCGAGATAGATGGTATGAACATTGATATACCGATCTACGTAGCACGGAACTTCTGACATTGAAAGATCCGCGGCATCCAGATTAAGGATCTGACAGGGGTCCTGAATCTGGGAGGGGAAGACGAGGATGCATGACATAAAGATCAACCCTGGGGAACGACCATATTGCAGAACTGACCATTCTCGAAACAGACTGAAGCTGCTTCTAGGTATACCCCTGTGTGTGGGTGAAGTGTTTGAAAAACTGACCTGATAGGGTCAGCTTGTCAAGGGGGAAACTGGCGTGCGAGGATATTCTACCTGTCCCTAAAGATGGCAGTTTTGTGATGGGCAAGCGTTTAGCATTAGCTACGGGCTGATGCTTCTGGATACCAGTTAGAGGGGATCTTACTGTATGGGCCGTAAACAGAGACGGCTCACCGGGGTCCTGTAAGGATAGAAATGTCGGATGCTGGCTAGATATAGCCTGATAGTGTTATGAGAAGAAGCCAGCTGCGTGTGGCAACTTGACATCTGGTGTAGAACGGAAGCTGAACTCAACTGCCCAAAGGGAGAAATGACCGTCCGGAACGGCGAGTGGCTCGTATGAAAAATGTCACTGGGGCTAAGTGGCCAAATGAGTACCGCTGAAAATGATGTGTGGCTGAGTGCCATAAAAAGTGCTTGCAGCGATTACAAGTTATGCTAAGTTGCGCGCCTAGCCGTGATAGCAAGTGTTGCGCTTAAATGTGTGCTTACAACGATAGCAAGGGAGTTAACATCACTGGAGATGTGTTTGTAGTGGCTGTGAGCAGTATGACTGCATGTGCTTGCGAAGACTGAAGAAGTTTATGCCAGGATGCATGCTTTCTACGATTGCAAGAAGTTATGCTAGGATGCATAGTTAGCTAGGTTGAAAAAACAAAAGTCCACCCAGCCCACTACAAAATCAACAATTTAGACAAACAACATTGCACAACCTGACACACCCAATGCTATACCCACAGCTGATCCAGAGGAAGGCAAAAAAAACCCGCAGAGCATGCTCTAATTAGCTACAGCAGGGGAAAAAATTCCTTCCTGATCCCTCAAGAGGCAATCAGATTTCTCCCTGGATCAACCTACCTACAATATAGCACCCTGTTATACTACATACGTTAGGAAAGTATCCAGGCCTTACCCAGCAATGCACTGAGCCAGCCAGAACTGCTTGCTAGCAAGGATAGTAATATGTTTGTGCCTGGGGCTTGCTAGCGACAACTGCAAAGTTTTATGCTAGGATGTGTGCTAGCAACCATTGCAAGAAGTCTATGCTTGGATGCGTGCTTGCAACGATTGCAAGAAGTTTATGCTTGGATGTGAGTCTGCCACGATTGCAGGGAGTTATGCCTGGGTGTGCTTGCGGTGACTGCAGGACGTTTGTGATTGGATGCGTGCTAGCAACAACTTACACAAAGTTGTACTTAGATGTGTGCGAAATGAATCCGATATGAATCGGATGTAGGTGTGAAATGAATCCTATGAATTGGTTATATGTGATAAATCTGACACAAACGACCGCGGAGTATATGAAATGAATCCGATATGAATTGTAGAGTTATACCCATAAGGCTGAAATGACGGGTGCGGATCAATGCGTTGCTGGTTTTGAGTGGATTTGACTCGGTAAGCGATGAGTATGTGAAATGAAATAAATGAAATGTTTGCAGTGATATAGACAAGAATTGGTACGTTGTGATTAACGATGAGTTTGAACTGTGGAGCACAGAGCGAAATGAGGTCAAGACAACTGGGGCATGCCTAGACGAATCAGTGCATGGGGGGTGCTACTGGACTCGACTGACCTGCAAACACGAAAGTAAAACCAGTTGAGAACTCCATACCTGTCACAGACAACTGGGCAAATGGTGACTCCAATGGGAGTGGTGAGCATTGAAATGAAATGAAATGAAATGAGACAAACAAACACAATGAAATGTTTTTTGTTTTGTTTTTCTTACTTTTCTTTTTTTTTTTTTCAACTTTTTTTTTTTCCTTTCCTATTTTTTTTTTTTCCTTTTTTTTCCTTTTTCCTTTTTTTTTTTTTAAATGAAATGAAATGAAGTGAAATGAGACAAACAACACAAATGAAATGTTGCCATGAAATGAGACGAACAAACACAAAATGAAATGTTGGCTTTAGGTGAGAATCTGCCATGATAGAAGCGCAGGTCGGTCGTGTCGCCGGCGCAACTGACAGCGAGCCGGACTCTGGAGCATGTACTGAAATGAGGCAATTAGTGAAATGAGGCCAAATGAGCACGGCCCCTTGGCTAGAACCCGAACTTGTAAAACAACTGGGTTTGAACCGAGGTGCAGGAGGTGACAGTTAAATGAGTGAAATAAGTGAATCCGCCATGATAGAGGCCCAAATCGCCATGCCGTAAATTTGCGACTGAGCACGAAACAGACTCTGGAGCATGTACTGAAATGAGGCCAGTCCTGGGGCACGCCGAGACGAATTAGAGCATAGGCGTGACTATTTGTGTCGGAGCGTGATAGGTGAAACGAAATGATACCCATGACAAAGACAGGGATCAACGGCTGCGCTCAAAAATCGACAGTGACCCTGTTCTCTGGAGAATGTACTGAAATGAGGCCTGTCCTGGGGCACGCCGAGACGAATTAGTGCACAGGCGTGACTATTCGTGTCGGAGCGTGATAGGTGAAACGGAATGATACCCATGACAAAGACAGGGAACAACGGCTGCACTCAAGAATCAACGGTGAACCCTGTCTCTGCGACTGAGCACAAAACGGACTCTGGAGCATGTACTGAAATGAGGCCAGTCCTGGGGCACGCCGAGACGAATTAGAGCATAGGCGTGACTATTTGTGTCGGAGCGTGATAGGTGAAACGAAATGATACCCATGACAAAGACAGGGATCAACGGCTGCGCTCAAGAATCGACAGTGACCCTGTTCTCTGGAGCATGTACTGAAATGAGGCCTGTCCTGGGGCACGCTGAGACGAATTAGTGCACAGGCGTGACTATTGGTGTCGGAGCGTGATAGATGAAACTAAATAATGCCATGACAAAGACAGGGATCAACGGCTGCGCTCAAGAATCAACGGTGAACCCTGTCTCTGGAGCATGTACTGAAATGAGGCGAAGCAGCTGGGCACACCGGAACGAATCGGTGCATGTAACTGCGACAGGATTCTAATTGGAGCGTAATAAGTGACACACCATGACAGAGACCGGAATCAATGACTGGCCCACCGATTCGGTAAAGAATCTATCTCTGGAGCATGTATAGAAATGAGGCCAAACAACTGGGCGTACCGAGGCGAAGCGGTGCATCGGTATAATGCGACTGGATTCGTAACGGGGCGTGATAGGTGACCAGAAATTATATGCCATGACAAAGACAAGAATCGAAAACCGTGCCTGAACCTGCGAACGATTCCATCTCTGGAGCATGTATTGAAATGAGGCCGACAACTGGGGCACACCGGAGCGAATCGGTGCATCGGAGATGCGACTAGATTCGAATCGGAGCGCGACTCGTGACTGAAATGAAATGAAATGAAATGAAATCATTGAAATGATCGAAATCATTGAAATGATTGAAATGATCGAAATGAATGAAATGATTTAAATTCTCCGGTTAGTTAGAACTTAGAACGTCTGTTTGGGAATTTTCGAAATGATCCGAACGATTCGGACGTAGAGACCAGTGATTTAGTCGGTATGCGGAAGGTTTGAAAATGAAATGCTCGATGAGGTGTCATGAACGGGTGACCACGATTTCTTTCGAGAAGGAGCGTGCAACAATATCGGAAAAACGATGGTGACATTTCAGTGAGTGGTTCGTGAGTTCAACGCATCACAGTTTAGTGACATGAAACAACATGAAATGAGAAAATGGGAGCCGAAGCCCTACCTGCGACAGCCGGACCAGATGCGTTGTACGACACCGGCAAGTTTTCGAGTATGCAACACTCAGACAAATACACGAATGCTCACGACGACAAAACAGACTGTAACACGAGGACAAAGACAGGACTTTTAACGAACACGGAACTCACGAACACTGCACTCACTCTATCGAATGGTCTCGAATAGTCGGCCCTAGATCTGTGACGTAGTAACTATCGCACACAGGAACCGACAAGGAACACAGCAGAATGGGCTGATTAAATACCCCTCCGGGCTCCTCCCATAAATTCCGGCCACCATACTGGCCGACAAGGAACACAGCTGAACGGGCTGATTAATTACCCCTCCGGGCTCCTCCCATAAATTCAGGCCACCATACTGGCCTTCTAACATATATAAAACTTAAAAAGTGCGGAAATGTTTTGGAGAACCCTCATGTTAGGAATATTATCTAATTCACAGTGGTGTGAGGCATATTATCATGGAAGAATTCAAGCATTTTATTTGAAGATATTTACTGAAGAACTTTACATTGTTTCGTGGCCTGAATTATTTATTTTATGATTAATTAGGAATTTTATTTATTATGTGCATTCACATGTGTATTTTCACTGATTGATACATTGTAGATTATTGGGCTTATTAGCCACATTAGGAGCCAGTGGCGGTGGGTCAGTCAGTAGTAGGGGCCCCGCACTTACCCTTCAGGCGGCGTTGGCTTCTCTTTGGGCTGTTCTCTCCGGCTGCTTCTTCACTTCCCCTACATCTCCTCCTGACGACCAATCCGATCGGATCTCCTTTTGGCCAGTGAGGTGACGGGTCTCATGACCCACTTCCTGATTGGCTGGGAGGAGAATCAATGTTACAATAGCGAATATTCATTTGCTATTGTCACACAACTGGATGGGCTTATGGCGCAGAGCTCTGCGCCCCGAGCCCACCCTTTTTTGAAGCCTATTAGAGCCCCTGGCTCTAATCACATGCTTCAAGAAAAAAAAAAAAAAACATTGGAATCCATGCGTCCGGTGCCCTGCATGTAGATCAGGGGACTGGACACATGGATGGGGGCGGCGACCGCGCGCCCCTAATGGAGGGGCCGCCACTGTTAGGAGCACTGATTACAGATTTTTTTTATATAATCATCAGCAGCGCTAGTCTTTATTGATGTTATTTATTCTATTTGTGGAAGCATATATTGATGTTAGCTGCAGCTTATTAGGACACTTATAGCTTGATTAAAGGCTACGTTCACCTTCTTTTTTTTGTAAATTCCAGCTCCCCTATGTACACCTGTTACAAAAAAAATATAAGATTTCTTTAATTTACAGAATAAGGCTTTATCTGAGCCATTGCTGTATTTTCTAGAAAGCTTCATCACTTGTAGACATCAGATAGAGAACTTAGTTAGACACAGGAAGGAATTAATCAGCTGACTTCCTTAGCACACCCCTGTGGCTGCCTTCCCCCCTTCTAGCAGATCACTACCACCCACCCCCAGGTGCACAGTTTTCCAGCATAATTAATCAATGAACACTGTTCTCGCTAAATACACAGACATCCATTTTTTTCTTAACCTCCCTGGCGGTATGATTATTTCAGATTTTAGGTGCTGAAAGTGGTACAATTATTTTGCATGAAAATTTGGCATTTTATATTGTAGTCCTGTAATTCTTAGCCCTTGTACATATGGTTGGACATTCCGACAAAAAAATCCGTCAGATTTTGTCCGACGGATTTTGTCCAAAACTTGTGTTGCGCACACACGGTCGGAAAATCCGATCGTACGTAACGGTACGACGTTATTTCGTTAAGACGGGACTACGTTCAGGCTAGTAGCCAATAGCTTTGGTCTAGGAATTTGATATGAGCACGCGTGGCACTCTCTCTACACACAATCGGACAAAGTCCGAACGGATCATGTTGTCGGAAAGTTTTATAGCCCAGCTCTAAAACTTTGTCCGTCGGATATTCAGATGGAAAACAGTCCGATGGAGCCCACACACAGTCGGATTATCTGACAACACGGTCCGATCAGACATTTTCCGTCGGAATGTCCGACCGTGTATACAAGGGCTTAGGAATAACTCACTTAAATCTGTCCAAACCAGACATCCCGGGTATGGTAAAGTTTGAAAAATGAAATCATAAATTATAATATAATAAATAACTATAAATAATTATACCAAATAATAATATAAAAATAATAAAAATTATTCAATAATGTAATCAAATCAAAAACACTGAAATTTGCTCAGTTGCAGAATTGTCACTGTCATTACTTTTCAGTATTTGATGACGGATCTCCCCACAAATTGCTACCCCTCAATTCTGCGAGTAATTCTAATTTATTATCACTGTTTTCTAGCTGGTCTAAAACCATTTTTGATGTAAAGGGACAGTTTTGGTTGCTATGGACAATCTCCAGTTTCCAGGCATAAAGAACAGTTTTTATATTATAAAACTGCATGCAGGACACTGGGCAGAACACTAGGGACAAAGGGGATGTGAAATAATTACATACAGCAATGTAATCTGTAAGATTACATTATACTGTATGTATACTGTGTGTTTTACTTTTTGAATTTGGCGCTGTTCTCCATCCGCGTGCGTCGCAACGGGAACGGAGATCGGCTCCATGATAGATCAAGCGGAGCACTGCTCGCTCGCACAGCGGGGGGACATCGCTGGATCCAGGGGACAAGGTAAGTAACCTTATCCTGCATTCAGCGATGCGGTCCCGAGTCTGGCTCGGGGTTACCGCTTTTGGTATAAAATCTCCACACCGAGTCAGACTTGGGAATACCGCCAGGGGGGTTAATTTCATCTTGCATAGATTGTTGATTTGGTATTTTGGAGTGTGCAGGGAATGCAAGATCACATAACAACCTATGTGGATAGAGCTGTATTATTGAAAAAAGCAGAAGTGTGTACTGCATTCTGTAAAGCTTACTATACACTATACAATCTAATTGTACAATCTCTTTTAGATCTGCCATGAATTATGTAGTGCCTGCCTGATTGGATACAGAGTGATTGGATAAATAGGTGTGTCCTCCCATTATATTGTTTTGGTAAATCTAAAGGAGATTGTACAATCAGATTTTATAGTGCATAGCCACCTTTATACACCTAACATGAACTAGTTGCGCTTTTGGTGCCAATAATAAACGGCACACTAAACACAAAAGCAAACACATATTTTGCCATGTGAAAACTCAAGAGACAAACATAGTGAAACATTCAATAAAAAAAGTGCAACCCACATCAGCAAAATGTCCCATGAGCTACTTTGCCATGTGTAGCGCAACCCATTGAAATCAAAGGGCTGCCCTATGTGTGCCACTGGAAAAATTAGCCAATAAACATGCGCTCCCACTACTCTAGGTGTGAGTGAGGCGTAAAAGAGAAATTGGTGCGTTTACACAAGAACAATGAGGCTCCATTCACATCTGTGTGTTTCCGAACACATGGAAAGCTGCACAGAAAATGTGCGCTTCTCCATTTGTTCCAGAAACACACTGCAACTGTGCATTGTGTTTGTGTTGTCATTATATGTTAAAGGCTCCCCAAGTGCAGCAAACGCACCACAAACTGCGGTAACACACCATGCACGGCTCCAAAAAAGGTTCTGGAGCTTCTCTGGGGCGATTGTTGCATGTAGAGCAGCCCATTCAAGCGAATGGACTGCCCTATGCATGACAAGTGAAAATGCCCCAAAACACCCAAAACAAATGCATGCGGGAATGTGAGTTTTTGCTATGTGGAGATGTGCACGAGGCCTGACAACTGAGTGTCTCCCTCCGCTCCTTTATATGTACTTGTATAAAGATGGCCATATACAAGTTCACTAACGGAACATAGAAGAAACAGGGTGGATCAGGCTAAGACTGAACTAACTAGCACTAAACAGGAAGGGTAGAGATACAAAATCACATAAGTAAACAAGTTGTAATGTCTGAAAACTAAAACTAGATGTCAGCATACCACTGAACAATGATATCCTGATGCTGATCAATACAACACAGAAAAATGACATAAAAGTGGAAAAGAATATGTGTGGTAAGGTTCTCTCAGTTTTTTCAATGCCATATAGCTGCTTTGAGTTTTCTCACTCTTCTTCTTATGTAACAGCTTTGGTCTATTAACTTGAACTACAAACATTTAAATTTGGGTAGGCTTAGGTAAAGGTTAGAATCCCAGTGATTTTAATTTTTATAGTCCTGTACCTGTTTTTGGTGACCATACACAAAGTAAGTGTAACTCTTCCTATCGTGATCAGACTGCAGAAAATTTAAATCTGATTAGTTACTATGATGTTCTCTTTGCACATTACTCTTTGTTCCAACTAAAATAAGAAAACATTCACTCTATCTAATTTTATGACATTTTCTGTTACAATTTGCAATGTATAACAATATTTTCTTTTTTGTGCTTTTATTACAGAAGAGATCCACTGAAAAGGTAAGAATAAAGGAAGAAAAATAGGGAGTAAAGTGGTTGTAAAGGCAATTTTTTTTTTTTTTTTTTATTAAAATAAAAAAAAAGTTTTACTTGCCTACTCTGTACAATAGTATTCCACAGAGTGGTCCCTTACCTCCTCTTCTGGAGTTCCCCACCAGCGTAGTCTGCTCCTCCTTCTCTGTGGGTGCCCCCTTAGCAAGCCATGTGTTAGGATATATTAGACAGCAAGTGAACATGTTCTCCCTGAAGTTGATGTGTTTAAAGCAAACAAAATGGGCAAGCATGAGGATTTGAACGACTTTGACAAGGACCAAACTGTAAAAGCTAGACAACTGGGTCAGAGCAGCTCCCTTATGCAGCTCTTGTGGAATGTTGCCAACCTGCAGTGGTCAAAGCCTACCAAAAGTAGTCCAAGGAATGAAAACTGGTGAACCAACGACAGGGTCATAGGTGACCAAGGCTTATTGATGCACATGGGAATGAAGGCTAGCCTTTGTAGCTTGATCCACTGGAAGAGCTACTGTAGCTCAAATTGCTGAAAAGGTTTATACTGCTTCCAATAGAACACACGGTGCATTGCAGTTTGTTGTGTATGGGGCTACATAGCCAAAAAAAAATGGTCAGGGTGGCCATGCTGATGCACGTACACAGCCGAAAGCACCTATAATGGGCATGTGAGCATCAGAGCTGGACCACAGGAGCAATGGTGACCTAATCTGAATCAAGAATGGTTTGAGGAACACAATACTGAGTTTGAAGTATGTCGGGTGTGCTGGCAAAACAAGTCTGATCCATGGAGGCCTCACCTCGCAACTTACAGGACTTAAAGGATCTGCTACTTATGATGCTAGATACAGGGCCGTCTTTAATATTGATTTGACCCTGGGCAAAAAATTTCTTGGGCCCCCCCCCATTCAATTTCACTCTCCATCTGCTCTGAGACATACAAGAAATAGCAGCTAGACTTAAAATCAGTTTACTATATCAGATCAGGCAGCAATTGCGATTGGTTGTCAGTGGTTACAGCATATCATTACTGCTTACTGACTGGTTGCTAGAGGTTACAGCACACATTTCAGCTCACTGATTAGTTGCTAGAGGTTACAGCAAATGATTTCTGCTTGTTAATTGGTTGCTAGAGATTATGGTACAGTATTACTGCTCACTGATTGGTTACTAGAGGTTACAGCACATCATGTCCTCACTGCAGGGGGGCATGATGTACATATGAATGCCACCTTTATTTACATATCAATGTCGCTGGCCGCAGCTACTTACTTATGAATGCCGCCACAATTTACATATGTATGCCTGTTATTTACATGTAAACACAGGGTCTGCAGGTGAGTCATCTGTACACAACAATAGGGCAGAGCTGGGCAGCATTAGTACCAGCACTTCACACTGAGATATTGGGACACAGCACAGGACTAATACTTCGAAGGACAAGGGAATTTAAACTGGCATATTTGGCAAGTATGAGGCAGCTGCTTTGGGCCCCACAACAATGACAAGGCCCAGGGCAGCTGCCCCTTTTGCCCTGCCTTAAAGATGGCCCTGGTTAGATACCACAGCATACCTTTATAGGCCTAGTGGAATCAATGCCCCGATGGCTCATGGTGGGTGGTCATAATGTTATACCTTATCAGTGTTATATAGTGTGTAGCGGCATGTCCGATCTCCAAAGGCCTGATGGTGATCTCCAGTCAGAGAGAGCTGACATCCTTCCTTGTAGTGTGGGTTATTAGGCATGGTGGGTGTATTGCAAGTTGAAAACATGGGTGCCAGTCACTTTTTGGAATGCAAGAAAAAGTTTTTTTATCTCTTAACAGAACTGGTGGAGAGAGGGTTAGTGCCAGGACACTCTTAGACAGATGAAATATTAATTGGCAGACTCTGAGACAAAAATAATAGGCAGACAGCTATACAGATAGAGGGCCTTTAAGCTGGATGCAGCAACTGTATTTGTAGAACTGCTGTCTCCTATGGCAACTAAACTTTGAACAGTCAATAGCAATCCATACACGTAAATCACAGTAACCCGTTATCGATCTTCTCTCACATCTTACAGTATCCTACTGTAGATCTTCACTCAATGAGCTCCCGGTCTCTCACTAGACTTCAAGATCCCAGACATCACTAGATTCCCTGAGCTCCTCCACAGCTAACCCGCTGTATTCTCCTCAAGCGTCACCCCTGCTAACCCACTGGGTTCTGGCATGGCACTCTGCTGAAACTTTCCCACTTGTTCACCATACCCTGGCTGGTGAAAAGGCTGCTCTGGTACTTCTTCAGACTTCCATAATTAGCCTCTGATATCCTTTATCTCTGACCTTGATCTTCACTTGCCTCTGGTAACAGGAGTGGTCGTCCCATGTGGCAACTGCTTCTCCCTCACCTCTGGCAACGATGCGGTTCCCCCGTCCGGTGGAACCTCTGCAACTTGGTTGGGCTTCCGGCCCGAAAGCCCCAACCCCACGCTGCTGCTCTCAAACATGGATAGGCCTCAGACAGTCTAGCAAGCAGGTGCTCCCAGGGTAGGCCTCAGGTTTCTGGCCTAGCAACCCGATGCCTTATAACACATGTCCACCCACGTGTACAGGGGCACAGAACCCTGATCACCTGACTCTTCCCAAATAAACAGGCTCCTCCAGCAGGCCAAGGGACTAAAGAAACCCCTGCTAATTGGCTGAGACAACCCACCCACTCATAGTCTGAATTCACCATGCCCTGGTCATTCTAATGCCATAGACAACAATGCCATCTAGTGACAGAAGAGGGAGTTGCATCAAATTCAGAGTTAGGGAAAAGCCAGTGAATCCCCTATCAATCAGCCAGGCTAGTTACCACCTAGCAAAAAAAATTTGTTAGCAACCCTGCCTACTACAAGGGTGTGTACAAGTGTGAAAACGGGCGTTAGAACTATAGTCTTGTGAAATCAAAGTCCTTGTTATCACAGCCAAAAAGAAACAAAAACATCTTTGTTCAGCAAAAGGTTAGTAAAGAATAGGGCCTGATCTAGCCTTGGTGGGGGTGTAGTAAAAAAATGTCAAAGGGGCATAGATGGGAGGGCAGCAGGGCAGTGTACAGGGGGTCAGCAGGGCAGAGGATAGGGTCAGCAGTTTATAAGGCAGTGTGCAGAGGCTATTAGTTTGTAGGGCAGTGTATAAGACTCAGCAGAGCAGAGGACATGGGGCAGCAGGGCAGTGTACATGGAGTCAGCAGGACAGTGTACAGGAATCAGTAGGGCAGTGTACAGGGGGTCAGTAGGACAGAAGACAGGGGGCAGTAGGGTGGAGGACAGGGGTCAGAAGGGTGGAGGACAGGGGTCAGCAGGGTGGAGGACAGGGGTCAGCAGGGTGGAGGACAGGGGTCAGCAGGGCGGAGGACAGGGGCCTGCATTGTAAAGGACAGGGGTAACTGCTGGAAGGACAGGGGTAACCACCTGCAGGATAGAGGATAGTGGTCACCAATGGTAGGGCAGAGGACGGGGGTTACTGCTGGCAAGAGAGAGGACAGAGGACACCGTTAGAAGGGCACTTGGCAGAGCTCCTTTTCTCATCCCTGTACTGCACACAGCCTGAGTACAGGCAGCAGATCTCCTTCTCCTCATACAGCACATAGCTGAGATTGCATTCCCTTACACACAGCTATGGCCTGCACAGTGTTTAGCTGGCTACTCCAGAGCTCCTTCTCCTCACAGAGGACATAGCTGAGATTGCATTCCCTTGCACACAGCCATGATCTGCGCAGTGTGTAGCTGGCTACTGCAACTGTGCTGCCTTTCTCACCAGGGAATTTCACAGGTCAGAACTGAAACACAGTAGCCAGATACACACTCTGCAGATAGTGGCTGTGTGTAGCTATGCTATGCTACAAAAAGAGCTTAACCTCGGCAATGAGGCAAAACAGGCAACACAGAAAATTGTACAACCCTATGCTTATCAAGCTGTTTCCCACCTCACACTGACTGTTAGCACTAACCTCCTACTTCGTAACAGCTACAGGAAGCCCTCTTTTTTTTCCATCATCCACTCACTCACTCTGTGCTGAATAGGCAAGGCTGTAGGGGAGATATCTGACCTCCCAAATGAACTACCTCTTAGGCGGGCCATAGATGGCTTGAGTCTAGGCCAGTTCCTGCTATGTGTGGGCAGGCTAAATGTACCAAGTAGATCGATTGATCAACTTGGGTACAAGAAGCCTGCCGCATTTACTATTTGCTATAGCTGCAAGCAATAATAATTGTCTTCTCTCAGCGAGCATGGCTCCCCAGGTGGAACTTAATGTCTCGGCAGGAGGGACTCCCCTGTCAGCACTGTCTATGTTGATGAGAGAATTGTGCAAATTACTTTCCTGTAGCCCATTGTAAGGTAAAAATGCTTGCATCTATAGAAACAGACAGTAGGGCTTGGCCCTCCCCCCCAGCTCCCTCCTCACTGGCTTTGATTGACAGCAGGGGGAGCTAATGGCTCCCGCTGCTTCAACAAACTGGTGAGACCCGGAAGTAAGGGGAGAGAGCTGCTGCAGATGGGCACAGCGCTGGATCCAATGAGGGCTCAGGTAAGTATTAGGAGGGCAAAGGGAGATATTACTACCTAAGCATTTTTTACCTTAATGCAAGGAATGTTTTAAGGTAAAAAAAAGTTTATGCTTTATAACCACTTTAGGAGGATAATAATCTGCTGAACCATTTAGCAAGTGCAGAACTAGTATTGGGTTTCAGACAGCCCAATACATATGGGGAGTAATTGTAAAGCAGTCAATCTAACATTTACCATTCACTGTAGGTGAATCAATTATTGTAATTTAAAGCACATTTATTAGGAAGATACACCTATAATGAATTTCTGGTGAATTTTATATTCACCACTTTATAAATAAGGCCATAACAGCACACGCTACACAGATGCATGGATTAATCATTTATTAAATATTTATTTGTAAACTAAGGCTTTTATATGAGCAATCTGAATCAATATGTAAAATAATCAATATATAAACGTTTAAACTTTCAAATAATATTTACACTAACAAAAAACTGTTTCTTTTTCTTCTAAAAATTGGAGCTTATTATAGCCTATTTTTGCATGTATTCTCATTCAAACCTAATCTTCCTGGGATTGATAAATGATGTGAACCTTGGGAAGGTATCAATTGCAAAATAATATACATTAATTTAGCCAACCTTAAAATATTTTGTATATTTACACAAGGCATTGATTTACTCATTCATTATTGTGTGCATTATTTAGCCTGCTGGTGATATAGAAGTCTACAGCGTAGATATCAACACTAAGGTGACATCTCGTTTCGCTCATAATGTCATTACAAGCAGAGCTGTTAATCGAGGAAATGTATCAAAAGAAGTCTTCTTCGATGTTGACCTGCCAAAAAGTGCCTTCATTTCAAACTTCAGCATGTAAGTACTCCAAATGTCTCCATGTCTTTAAATTTTGAATAAGAAAATTACATAAGATAAAACAGCATCTCACAGAAAGGAATCTGTACATACTAGCCATGTAGAGCCCTGTTCCTCAATGGTGGCGGCCCGTGCATTAGGGGCGCATGGGCGCTGCCCCCTCTATCCATGGCTGCCAACCCCTATTCAAGATCTATGATCCATGGCCGCCATCCCCTATTCATGCTTTATGATCCACGGGCGCCACCCACTATTCATGCATCCGGCCCCTTTCAGGACGCCGGGCGTATGAATTACAACGGCAGGGGGTATTTTTCCGAAGCACCTCTAATATGTATGAAATGAGGGTGGGCTCGTGGAGCAGAGCATTGCACCATGAGCCCACCCAGGTGTTACAACAGAAAATGTATATTTACTATTGAAACTGATCCTCAATCCAGCCAATCAGAAGCGGGCCTGAGACTCGCTTATTGATTGGCCAAAAAGAGAAAAGTCCCAATTGGCCACAAGGAGAAGGGAGGAAACAGAAGTCACCGTGATGTTAGTAGAGAGCAGGGGAAGGGAAAGCCGCCTCCGAGCAGAGGAAGGGGAAGCCGCTGCCGAGCAGAGGAAGCCGCTGATGAAGCCTGAGAGCCTGAGAGAAGCGCTGCCCACCAACTGATCAGGGGGGAGTGTGTGTGTTACTGTTTGCTGACCCCCCCAGAGAAAATTACCACCAACCGCCACTGTTCCTCAACTTTATAATACAGTAACTATTACATTGCAGCTATGGGCCTTTTGATTTGGCAATGACTTAGCAATTTACATGGGATTTTGACAGCTCTGAACCTTAGCCCTTTCAGGTTCACAGACGGCAGAAGAAATAAGGGAGCAGATGCTCCCCAACCTCCTCCCACTTACCATCCTGATAGAGTTTTTTGTGGTCCAGGGCTCCAGGAGGAGCATGAGGGCCCAAGATCCATTGAGGGGGAAGGGCACCTCGTGAGTCACATAATAGTGAAGAGGCTGTTCCCAGATCACCTTTACAGTAAAGCCAGGTGGTGGCTGAAACAAAACTAAAACCAACTCATGGCTATCACTGCCACTGTGAGCTTGTATAACCTCAGACTCTGGATATACTAGACACATCTGAAGGGGTAAAGAGGACCTGATAGGCCACTGATAGGCCAGTACAACTGGCCCTGCTATACCGGGCCCGGCCAGCAGAGGGGCCCGCAACCTGAACAGATATGTCATAAAAAAAAAATCCTCCAGCGAAACACCGAGGCAGGAGGGGAGGAACTATTTCTTGTATTTCGGGTGCGGAAGAGTGCCTCTTCCGTGCCCGCTCCTTGTGCTGGCTTAAGTCCCAGCCAGTGCGTCCTCTGTAGTGTCTTCCCCCTGGCGCCGCAGAGTGATTCCTTCCTGTCTCTTCGCGTGAGAAGTAGCAGTAAGGCGACTCAGGCGAGCAGCGGCAGCAGAGGATATCAGCATCACCATCTGCACACGGTGAGTTGAGGTATTACAACACCCATTGTAATAGAATCATCCACATCCTCACAGTGCCTTATGCATAGGATAATCATTGGCACAGGAGGTGCTCTATGGCTCTGTCAGAGTGTGTCACCTGCTGTCGTGTGCTGACTTTGTTACTTTATGGCTGTACTGTGTGTTACAGATTGTACCACTGTCTGTACAGCCATAGCAAAGTCAGCACCAAACAGCATGTGACACACTTTGAAAGTGCCATAGAGCACCTACTGTGCTGTGTGAATGATTATCCTAATGCTATAAGGCCTCATGCACACAGGATGCTTTAAAAACGATCCTCCTCTTGGCAGCAGTCTTTTGCCAGAAAAAATGCCTGACGCTTGTAAAAGTGTCTAAGCGTTTACAGGCATAAAACACTTGGGCATTCATTTGATTGGCCAAAATAATAAGTTATTCTGGTCAATGAAATGAATTATCGCTCAAGCAGTAAACGTGCCTAATGGTAACATGCATTTAGGAGCATTTGCATTTGTCAAGCATTTTTTTGGTCAAAAAAACTGTTGCTCCTGGATACACTGGCCATGTTTTTTTTTTTCCTGCTTGTAAACACCCCTGCCACAAAAAAATCAAAAATTCTATGTGTGCATAGACACATAGGATAACAGGAAGGGGTGCTTGGAAGCAGTGAAAAAATGTGTGCATGAGGCCTAAAGATCACAAGGCACTGTGAGATGCTACTGTACACTTGTGTTTTTGGAGCAGTAAAAATGCACAGCTGAGCTACATTTTTACAGCCTCCAACCATTTCCCTTTAACCATGGCATTTTATATCAGAGCTGGGGCCTTGTTGCAAGCACGTCTTTTTCAAACACATACACGCATTTCCAGCTGTGGTCAGCAGCCAGGAGTGTGTGTATATTTGTAAAAACAACTGTCGGGTTTCATGTTGAAGTGATGCAAGCAGTTCTGAAGTCACCTTTAACTTCCACAACTGTTGTATCATATCCCCCATCAACTTTTGGGGAGGGGGGGCGGGGTCAAAGGGGGCCCCATCAAGTAGGCTGTATGGGGCCCCATGACTTCTAACAGCGGCCCTGGCCTGAAAAATGCGAGCAGAGCACAGTCACCAGTATTGCCTGTAGTCTCATTGTAGCTGATCTTTTGCTCTTAATTGACTTTCCCTGCCTTGCTACACACTTTACTAAAGACAAATGCGCTCTTCTTCACTATGAAAGTGAAGTTGCACTCTGTCAGGGAATTTTCCCCAGAGCTTAGTGAATACAGTGAAGCTTCACTTTGTAAAGAATACCCAATCCCATGGAAGGAAAAAATTAAAAAATCTAAATTTTTGCACTTAATTAGATGATAGAAGCCAGCAGAGCTTTACTCTTTCACTAAGCTCTAGGGCAGCCTTTCTCAACCTTTTCAACACAGAGGAACCCTTGAAATAACTTTCCAGTCTCAGGGAACCCCTGCTAAAAATGACTACAACTCATGATACATTAGTGTGATGGTCAGTGGTAAGCATGCCCCCTACACTGAGAAGAATTATCCCCTTACAGATAGCTGGCAGAGGCAGAAATTCTCATTTCTCAAGGAACCCCGAGCAACCTCTGGAGGAACCTTAGGGTTCCATGGAACCCTGGTTAAGAAACCCTGCTCTAGGGATATTTCCGTTGCAGAATGCAACTGCACTTGCAAAGTAAACAGTCTACTTTTAGTAAATAAACCATTGTATCTGTGTGTGGGTGGCATCTTGATAAAGTAGGAGAGTTTTAATTCCTCATTTCAGGGCTGTCCCTTTTTATGACAGATTATTCAATGACTGATGGATGACTGATGGATACAATGGATAATATAATCAAGCAGTATTAGCAGAGGCATAGAAAGCACAGATCCATAGAATAAAAGAAGCAAAAGCAGGGGAATGCTTGTCTGCAGGTCCTCGGGTACAGCTTTCTCTCAAGGAAAACACTGAATAGCTTAGTTGTGACATCAGCGAATCTCATTCCAAATCTCATAAGAGTAAGGCTTCATATACACAGGATGTTTTTACAACCTCTCTTGAACGATCAACTTGACAGATAGTAATTGACGTTTAAAACGTCCATTTGCCTCGTTTAGCTGCATTTTGCCACGCTTGCGCTTAAAAGTGTATAAAGAAACACTTTATTCTTTTTTCAAATTGCCAAAAATGTAAACTAAATGCGAGTTATTGCGTTTACACAAGTTCACAAGCTGTTACAGGCATTTGAATTTCAAATGCCTCTGAACATCTGTCCTGAATGCATTTTTTTGCGTTTCAAATTTTTTTTCTAAACTCAACTGCCTAGAAACTACTATAAACGACCCTGTGTACATGAACTGATAATGTAACATAGAGGAGAGTTCAGGGGCAGCTTAAAAAAATGGCCAACTGCTCCTAAATGTCTGTTTACCAGCAGCAGTGTAGATGAGGCCTAACAGTAATGCCACGTACAGACGATCGGATTTTCCGACCACAAAAAACGTGGATTTTTTCTGACGCATGTTGGCTCAAACTTGTCTTGCATACACATGGTTGCACAAATGTCAGAAATTCCGATCACCAAGAACGCGCTGATGTACAACACGTGCAACGAGCTGAGAAAAAGGAAGTTCAATAGTCAGTGCGGCTCTTCTGCTTGATTCCGAGCATGTGTGGAATTTTGTACGTCAGAATTGTCTACATGCGCTTGGAATTTACGACAACGGATTTTGTTGTCGGAAAATTTGAGATCCAGCTCTCAAACATTTATTGTCAGAAATTCCAACAGCAAATGTCTGATGGAGCTTACATACGGTTAGCATTTCTGACAACAAGCTCACATCGAACATTTGTTGTCGGAAATTCCGATCGTGAGTATGTGGCATACGAGGGACCGTGCCCTAAGTGATCTTGCAATGCAGATATCCAGCTATATGGCTCAGGGCATGATGAGAATGGGGAAGGCAAGGCATGTTCATACTGCTATAATACCAGATGAATTTAAGACAAAAGAGCAATTTTTTTTTGTATATTAAGACCGGCCATGGATGGATCGAAACTCAGCCGTTTCAGCAGTAACTGGCCAACTTTTTATTAATCTATGAGCAGGCTGGTTGTACTGAAGTTGATCTATCAATCGACTCTAGTACAACCACCCTATCATTTTTTCTTCATGCAATCACTGCCAGCAGTTATAGGCAGCGGAGGCTTCCTACCGGCAGAACACAATAGTAAAGGAAGATAAATTTCCTTAATCAACACCGACTGTGTTGATGGGGAAACCAACAATTTTCTTTCCATCAACCTGTGATTGAAGGGAAGAAAGTTGCATGATGCTTGGCTAGCCTTAAGGCCTGTACACACGATCTGACTTTTTGACAACAAACATGCAAATTAGCTGTTTTAAGGCAACATCTGACCGTGTGTACGATACATCGGACAAACGGTTTTGGTTTTCCTCAGACAAATGTTGACTGTGAAAACAGACAAACTTTTCAACAACATAAGTCCGGTGGAGCAAAGTCCGATCGTGTGTACAGAAAACCATCAGACTTTACAAATACGCATGCTCAGAACGCAAAAGATCAGACAACAATACAGAAGTTGACTATTGGTGGCGGTAAAGAGCAGAAAAACCACGTGATTTGGTGAAAGTTGGCTGAAAAAGTCTGATCGTGTGTATACTTAACAAGTTCACGGCCAACGCCCTTTGCACAGAAATCCACGGGAAAGTTTGTTTAAAGTCTGATAGTGTGTATGAGGCTTTAGATATAAAAAAAAATTCTAGATGTTCCCTATAATATATAAAATCTTCACTTTTAGAGTTCAGGTCCACTTTGGAGGGCCAGTATGGAAACTTGGTAGGTGTACTTTAAAGTGGAATTCCAGCCTGACTTAACTATCCCCAAAGGTCCCCTCCCTCCTCCTGCTACCTATCCTGCCTAAGCTGTGTAAAAGGGAATGCCAACAATGGCTGTGCTATGGGAAACTATGAATTATGTCATGGCTCCTGCAATTCCCAGGCGTTGTCAAATGCTCCCTGACACAGAGAAGTCAGAGCTGTGGCATCATGTGACCAGACTGGAGTGGACTAAAAAAAGGATAGAAAACACATCTCTTTCACACAGGTTATATAGAATAGGTCACAGGAGTGGGAAAAGGAATCATTTAGGCATAGTTAGGTTGGGTTGGAATTCCACTTTCATGTTGATGTGAGAGTTTCGCCAAAGGTAACCCCTCCACTTGTCATCATTGTGCAGATTTACAACATATTTACTGTACATTAAAAAGCATACATCCAGATGTTGTCTGTTTGTTTTTTGTGCTAATAACATGAATACAATACCTATGTTTATTAAGGATAATCGATGGAGTAACATATACTGGTGTAATTAAAGAAAAAGAAGTTGCAAAGAAGCAATATGAAAAAGCTGTTTCAAGAGGACAAACAGCTGGACTTGTCAAGTAAGTTATTCGTATCATTTCAGCAATTTACAACGTGCAACACAGATTGTACCCACAGTATTAGGGTCCCCAGAAATTAGTGCTTGTAGATACAGTATCTCACAAAAGTGAGTACACCCCTCACATTTCTGTAAATATTTTTTTTATATCTTTTCATGTGACAACACTGAAGAAATTACACTTTGCTACAATGTAAAGTAGTGAGAGTATAACTTGTATGACAGTGTAAAATTGTTGTCCCCTCAAAATAACTCAACACACAGCTATTAATTTCTAAACCGCTAGCAACAAAAGTGAGTATACCAATAGGTGAAAATGTCCAAATTGGGCCCAATTAGCCATTTTCCCTCCTGGGTGTCATGTGACTCCTTAGTGTTACAATGTCTCAGGTGTGAATGGGGAGCAAGTATGTTTGTTAAATTTGGTGTGGTTATCGCTCTCACTCTCTCATACTGGTCACTGGGAGTTCAACATGGCAAAGAACTTCCTGAGGATCTGAAAAATAGAATTATTGCTCTACATAAAGATGGCCTAGGCTTTAAGAAGATTTCCAAGTCCCTGAAACTGAGCTGCAGCACGGTGGCCAAGACCAAACAGCGGTTTAACAGGATAGGTTTCTCAGAACAGGCCTCCCCATGGTCGACCAAAGAAGTTGAGTGCATGTGCTCAGCGTCATATCCAGAGGTTGTCTTTGGGAAATAGATGTATGAGTGCTGCCAGCATTGCTGTAGAGGTTGAAGGGGCAGGGGATCAGCCTGTCAGTGCTCAGACCATATGCCGCACACTGCATCAAATTGGCCTGCATGGCTGTCGTTCCAGAAGGCAGCCTCTTCCAAAGATGATGCACAAGAAAGCCCACAAACAGTTTGCTGAAGACTAAGGACATGGATTACTGGAATCATGTCCTGTGGTTTGATGAGACCAAGATAAACTTATTTGGTTCAGATGGTGTCAAGTGTGTGTGGTGGCAACCAGGTGAGAAGTACAAAAGCAGAGTGTGTCTTGCCTACAGTCAAGCATGATGGTGGGAGTGTCATGATCTGGGGCTGCGTGAGTGCTGTAGCACTGGGGAGCTACAGTTCATTGAGGGAACCATGAATGCCAACATGTACTGTGACATACTGAAGTAGAGCATGATCCCCTACCTTCGGAGACTGGGCCCCAGGGCAGTTTTCCAACATAATGACCCCAAACACGCCTCCAAGACCACCACTGCCTTGCTAAAGAAGCTGAGGGTAAAGGTGGTGGACTGGCCAAGCATGTCTCCAGACCTAAAACCTATTGAGCATCTGTGGGGCATCCTCAAACAGAAGGTGGAGGAGCGCAAAAGTCTCTCACATCCACCAGCTCCATGATTGCGTCATGGAGGAGTGGAAGAGGACTCCAGTGGCAACCTGTGAAGCTCTGGTGAACTCCATGCTCAAGAGGGTTAAGGCAGTGCTAGAAAATAATGGTGGCCACACAAAATATTGACACTTTGTTCCCAATTTGGACATTTTAACTTAGAGGTGTACTCACTTTTGTTGCCAGCTGTTTAGACATTAATGGCTGTGTGTTGAGTTATTTTGAGGGGACAGCACATTTACACTGTTATACAAGCTGTACACTCACTACTTTACATTGTAGCAAAGTGTAATTTCTTCAGTGTTGTCACATGAAAATATATAATAAAATATTTACAAAAATGTGAGGGGTGTACACACTTTTGTGAGATACTGTATGTCATTATTTCAGTAATTCACAAAAAAATACAAGGTCCTTCAATTTTGCATGTTTGATGTCCCTTTGATAGTCTGTTTAGGAGTGTCTGTCACTGCATTTACGTTAGAAATATAAAACAAGGCAATAAAGGTAAATTCTACAAACTGCTAATTATTCAGGTTTGCTCCCAGGATAAGCTCCGTTCCACTGGTTCACAAAATATGGTAGATGAACCCCGGTGGTACTTTTAAAAGAGGAAAGTGACTGGTTTAAATAAAACATTTTTATATACATTAAACCCTCTAGAGCAGGGGTCTCCAAAACTTTCTTCAGACTTTAGGAGGGCCGGACTGTGGACAGTGAGAGTAGAAAAGGTCCCGACATCACCGGGAAAAATAATGCCCATTGTTTGTTTCCGTGAGAGTAATTTCTCCCCATTATTGGATTGGATTATTAACCACTTGCCGCCCGCCCTATTACAAATTGACGGCGGCAAAGTGGTTTCATTATCCTAACCGGACGTCATATGACGTGATTAGGATAATGAGCCGCTGCGCGCCCCCGGGGGCGCGCATCGCGGCGATCGTTGTTGCGGGGTGTCAGTCTGACACCCGGCAACTACGATCTCGGTAAAGAGTCTCCGACGGAGACTCTTTACCATGTGATCAGCCGTGTCCAATCACGGCTGATCACAGTGTAAATGGGAAGAGCCGGTGATCGGCTTTCCCTCACTCGCGTCTGTCAGACGCGAGTAGAGGAGAGCCGATCGGCTGCTCCTCTGACAGGGGGGGTCTGTGCTGATCGATTATCAGCACAGCCCCCCCGAGGATGCCCACACTGGACCACCAGGGACACCACTAGACCACCAGGGAAAAGGTAATAAAAATCCATAATCCTCCCTAGACCACCAGGGTGCCAGTCAGCACAATGGGTGCCAATCAGTGCCCATAATGGATGCCAATCAGTGGCCACAATGGGCATCACTGATTGGCATGCATTATTGTTTGGCACTGATTGGCATCCATTACTATAACACCGATACCGCCTATGAGTGCCCACCTGTGCCGCCTATGAGTGCCCACCTGTGCCGCCTGAGTGCCCACCTGTGCCGCCTGAGTGCCCACCTGTGCCGCCTATGAGTGCCCACCTGTGCCGCCTATCCATGCCCACCTGTGCCGCCTATCTATGCCCACCTGTCCCGCCTATCTATGCCCACCTGTGCCGCCTATCCATGCCCACCTGTGCCGCCTATCCATGCCCATCCGTGCCGCCCATCCGTGCCAGCTATCAGTGCCAATTTGTGCCACCTATCAGTGTCCGTCCGTGTCGCCCATCCGTGTCGCCCATCCGTGTCGCCCATCCGTGTCGCTCATCAGTGCCGCCTATCAGTGCCACTTCATTGGTGCCACATTGGTGCCCATCAGTGCCACCTTATCAGTGCCCATCAGTGTAGCCCCATCAGTGCCCATCAGTGAAGGAGAAAACATACTTATTTACAAAGTTTTGAAACTGAAACAAAAAAAAACATTTTTTTTTTCAAAATTTTCGGTATTTTTTTATTTGTAGCGCAAAAAATAAAAACCGTAGAGGTGATCAAATACCACCAAAAGAAAGCTCTATTTGTGGGAAAAAAATGATAAAAATTTCATTTGGGTACAGTGTAGCATGACCGCGCAATTGTCATTCAAAGTACGACAGCGCTGAAAGCTCAAAATTGGTCTGGGCAGGAAGGTGTTTAAGTGCCCTGTATTGAAGTGGTTAAAGAGTTGATCTAGCTCTGAGCAATCCTCTTTTATTGTTCACTGAGATAAATCTTGACAAACAGAGAAAAACTTTGTCAAATCCTCGCCCTTGCTGTGAGTGACAGGTGATTTACATATCTTGTACACTAGCCTAAGAGACATGCATTATTGTTTAATTCCCCCCCCACTCCTTTATTCTGCTGCTCTGCCAAGGATTGGCTGTTCCACACCTCAGCATGATTTGGCATGCTGAAGTCATGTGAGGACTTTTCTGGGTTTTGACTGGATGTTAGTGATCAAAGCAGATGTTCAGTGTAAGAAATACACAGGAGAAAATGCATGTTGATAAAGGGAGTGTAGAGGTGGACGGGGAGTCTACTGACATCACGACTCCACCCACTGAGCCCTGGAAAACAGACCCACCCACAAAATCTGCATTTTTTTGGGTCTCATAGCAGACACAGGGGAGACATTTGACATATAAGTATACATGCAGGAGGCATGTAAATCCTTCTAGATAACCAATATTGCAGTAGTTTAGAAAGGATGAGAGTGGGTTTACATCTACTTTAAGGCAGTTTACATCTATCTTTAAATAGATAAATTGACACATATACCTCTTATTTAAATTTTCTCTCTTGCATCTCTTCTTTATATGCCTTATTGGTTGGGCCAACATATTGTAGAGTAGAACTACCAGAATTATCTTTTTAACAAAATACAAAACAGTACCAGGTGTACTATGGAATAAACAGCTGGAAAACCCCACTGAAAAACCCCCTATGTAAATCCAAAAGGGCCAGCATTATTTTAATTTTTGGTACCTCGATGCACTGCACTGCTGAGTGTGCAATACCATATGTAATGAATAGATGTGAAGCCAGTCTAAGCTGGAGTGATCTTTAATGTAACCTACATGTGAAAATGATTAATAGATTTAGAGATGTAGGTATCTGAAGTTATATGCAAATTTTGACTTTTCCTATAAAAGTTGAGTTTAGCCCCACCCACCTCTAGCATCCCCATTGTTTAAGCACTTGACCTCCGAAAGGTGTTACCCCCTTCATGACCAGAGCATTTTTTTGCTGTTCAGCACTGTTACTTTAACTGGCAATTGTTTTGTCATTACACTTACACTGTAAGCAAACAAAATTTATATAATGTTTTGTGACACAAATGGAGCTTTGTTTTGGTTGTGTTTGATCACCACTGGGTTTTTTATTTCCTGTGATATAAAGGAAAAAAGACAGAAAATTTTGATAAAAAAAAAACATATTTTCTACTTTCTGTTATAAGACATATCCAATAGAATAAAAAAAAAAAAAAAATCTATTTTCTTCATAAATCTAGGCCACAATGTATTCTGCTACATATCATTGTTAATGAAAATGTTCCAATAAGTGTATATAATAATTGGTTTATGCAAAAGTTATAGTGTCTACAAACTATGGCATACTGTTTATACTGCAATTTACACAGGTATGACACTATACTAGTAATGACGGTGATTAGTTACTTTTAGTGGGACTGTGATGGTATGGTGGGAAACCTGGCACTAGCTGACGCAGGCTGGAAGGTCCACTATCAATAGTGACATTAATACAGTGATCGTTGCTAACACTGTGCACTCTCACTGTGCTAATGACACTGTCTGGGAAGGGGTTAACAATTAAAGGGTTAACTGTGTGCCTAAGAATGTGTAATGTGTACTGCTTTCACTTAGCTATCTGCCTGTTTTTTTCTCCCTGCTTTGCAGGGAGAAGAAACAGCCAGATTGCCGTTCACAGTACAGAGTTCTGTGTTTTTGTAAACACAGAATTCTGTGTGTAACTCACCACAGCCAATCAGCTGACTTCAGACAGATTATTTGTCTGAAATCAGCTGCAAAACCCATGCTGTGTCCGATCCCAGCATGGGATAGCAGGGGGACATGCGTGTGCACCAAACCCAGGAGAAAGGCTGCGACGTACAGAAACTACTGTGGGTGGGTGGGAAGTAGTTAAATTGTACTGAGAGAAATAAGTAGTTTGCTGTTGCTGAACTTTACTTCTGAAAACATTAGCATGCTCATATAATGTCTTCATTATGTTCTGAGTAATGCCGGCCATAGACTGATCAAAATTCCAATCCATCTATTGACAGGCTGGTTGTACTGAAGTCGATCTATCGATTTCAGTGCATCCAGCTTGTCAGGTTTTTTAAATTTGATTGTGGCCGGCGGCTATAGCCACCAGCAGTGATCGTTGTATTCTGCAAGAAAGCTACCCACCAGCAGAATACAATAGCGCTGTGGGAAGGATTGCCCCATCAAAGGACTGTGTTGATGAGGGAATCAAGCAATTTCTTTGTCCTTCAACCGACCTTATTTATTCCAGGTCAAGTATTGAATTCCGAGTCAGTCAAGCAATAAGTATTTTAGGTAGGTCAGCCTCTGTATTTCTTAGCCCTTGTACACATGGTCGGACATTCCGATGGATAATGTCCGATAGGACTGTGTTGTCGGATAATCCGACAGTGTGTGGACTCCATCGGACTGTTTCTGTTGGAGTATCCGACGGACCAAGTTTTCCAGCTGGGCTATAAAATTTTCCGACAACATGATCCGAGCGGACTTTGTCCGATCATGTGTAGAGAACTCCGATCGGACAAAGTGCCACGCATGCTCAGATCAAATTCCTAGACCAAAGCTATTGGCTACTAGCCTGAACGTAGTCCCGTCCTAACGAAATAACGCCATCACATTAAGTACGATCGGATTTTCTGACAACTTTGTCCGACTGTGTGTATGCAACAGTTTCAGACAAAATCCGTCGGACAAAATCCGACGGATTTGGTTGTCGGAATGTCCGACTGTGTGTACAAGGGCTTAAAGTACAGGTTTCCTTTAATGTGATGGACAGTCTCACTCGTCAGGAGGAAGGAAGGATGGGAAAACATGGCTTTTACATGATTTTCATATAATTTCAGATACATACAAAAACTGCCTGTATAACTATATGTCAAATGATATGTCATCTGCATGCTAAATATTAATGATGATCCTTGAAATGTTTGTTTCACCAATATACAGGGCGTCTGGCAGGAAGACAGAGAAGTTCACTGTGTCAGTCAATGTGGCATCAGAAAGTAACGTCACCTTTGAATTGGTCTATGAGGAAATGCTAAAACGACATTTAGGAAAATATGAATTTTTCATAAAGGTTCAACCAAAAGCACTTGTTAAACACTATGAGGTACAGTATATAGTCTGTGCACAATATTATTACAATTGCTAAACTTTGTTATTACTATTCCATTTTTATGTACAGTACCGTACAAAGGTTTTAGGCAGATGTGAAGAAATGCTTTCAAAAATATATTGTATTTGTTTATTTTTTATCAATTTACAAAATGCAAAGAGAGTGAACAGAAGAATCTAAATCAAATCAATATTTGGCATGACTACCCTTTGGTTTCAAACCAGCATCAATTCTAACACCTGCATACCTTGTAGCAGTTGCTAATGATCACCAATTTCATATGTAGGTTGAAACACTGCTAGCTCCGGCGGCGACCCTGTAATATTAGCACTTAATTACTTCCATTGCGAATCTACAGCACCGGGTGAAGATGCGCAAGAGAACTGGAAAGCCCCTGCCGAAGAAGGGCTCATCTGCGAGCTCCATAAAGAGGTTCCTGACCCACCCAGAGGAAGCGGCGGACATGTACGGGCCAGGCCGCTCTCCACGTGGCACGAGCTTGGGCGCAGGCTCCACCTCGCGTCACAGGCCGGAGACCAGACACCTCTCTCCAGCCTCCTCTGCCGGCTCAGATGGCGAAGAGAGCGTGTACAGAAACTCTGAAGTGGCAGCCCTGGTAAGAGGTCTCCCCACCAAATTGGAGCTAGCCTCCATGCTACTGGGCCTCGAACAGGCAATAAAAAAAGAGGTTTCTGCAGCGGGGGCAGACCTCTCACAAGTATTGGATCGAGTGGAAGAGACAGAGAACCACCTAGCCAGACACGCGGCTGCCATTAGGAACCTGCAATACACCACTCGTTCGCTCACCATGGTGTTCTATAAGATTGAGGACCAGGAGAACCGCAACAGGCAGAACAACATCCACATCCAAGGCCTCCCCGAGGCCACGGGAGATGAAGACCTTCTCCCATCCATGCGGGGCATCTTTAATGGCCTGTTAGGCCAGGCACCAGATCATCCCTTGAAAATTGACCGAATGCATAGGGCCCTCTGTCCTTGCAACCTTACAGCTGACACTCCCCGCGATGTGATATGCAGAGTTCACTACTTTGAGGAGAAGGAACTCATCATGCAAAAGGCAAGAGTCGCTACATCCCTAGACTCCGATGGCGCAACACTCTCCTTTTTCCCTGACCTAGCCAGAGAAACATTGGAGCGTTGCAGAGCTCTGCGTCCCCTGACTGAGAAGATGCATGCGGCCTCCATCAACAACCGATGGGGCTTCCCAGCAGCTCTGATTGCGCACAGAGATGGGAAGACAGCAGTCCTCAGGTTCCAGAAGACTTGGAAAAGTTTTGCATGGACGTTAACATCTCCCCACTGGAACTACCTGGCTGGCAAGACACCATCCCGCCTCTCCCCAACAATTTGAAACCAAGATGGCAAAAGGTGGATCGGAAACACCGCACCCCAACTACAGACGCTTCACCTCAGCTGGGCTGATAAAACGGCTGAGGGTCCAAAACCCATCTTCCTCACTGACACATCGGCAGGTCATGCCTTTACCCCTTGGTCCGCAAGTATATGACTACCTTTGTTGCAATATCCTCTCATCTTATCCCCGTGATACACGGTGGAAGTTTCTTGCTTGACTATCAGTTAGTAGGATTAGTTTAGTTTAAAAGCACTCGGTTTCAGGCTTATAGTTTGTTGCCTTGAACTTTTAAGGTTATTACATACGATGCTGTTGACAACACACTAATACTGAAGGCTATCCCTTGTTTACATATTTATGTTTCCTCTTGCACTTTTTTGGGTCGGCGTCGGGGCTGTGGGGCGTTGCATGCACCGATTTCGGTGATCGACGCCCTATGGCGCGACCCCTCTCCCCCCACATGGGGGGCGCCGTGCGGGACCTTGCCCGCGGGCATCCGCTCCTATGGGGGTGGCGGCCCGGGGGGAGTAGGCTTGTGCAAACGCCCCCTCAATGCACCACAGACGTGAAATTGCACTAATGGTATATACCCCCATGAGAGCTCTCGTTCAGGAATCTTTGACTGTTTAAACCTCACATTAACACTTCGCACACATGTGCAGAACAGTATAGCATAGTATATGTTATGGTCAACAGATGCTCTCACACCATTATCGGCTTTGTTATGTTAATTGTACCTAATGATTTGCCAAATGTACTCCGTATCACTTTGTAATTGTACTGTACACTATGTTCTCTCTTACTTTTTCAACAAAAACTAATTAAACAAAAATGTAGGTTGAAACACAGTCATTAACTGAAACAGAAAAAGCTGTGTAGGAGGCTTAAAACTGGGTAAGGAACAGCCAAACTCTGCAAAAGGTGAGGTGTCAAAGGTCATACACCATGGCAAGGCTTAGCACCGCAATAAGACACAAGGTAGTTATACTGCTTCACAGTGGCGGCTGGTGGTCAAAATTTTTTGGGGGGTGCAAACAAACTGAAAAATTCTGAAAAAAACCCCATCAATTGCAGCCTCCCTGTGCCATCAAATGCAGCCACTGTGCCCAAACTCTGCCACTGTGCCCATCAAATGGGAAAGAGGAAATGGGATATATTCATGCTTGGACAGCCAACATCCTAAACATACAAAAGGTTTGTACACCTACACTGTAGTGCAGATTAGTAGGGGATTGGAGCAGCCCCCTTGGACTTTTTAGGCAGAAATGGTCATAAAGATAATTTTATAGTAATAATAATTTAAATAATTTTATAGTAATAATAATTTAATAATTTTATAGTAAAAGGCAATATACAGTGCCTTGTGAAAGTATTCAGCCCCCTTGAACTTTTCAACCTTTTGCCACATTTCAGGCTTCAAACATAAAGATATAAAATTTTAATTTTTTGTGAAGAATCACCAACAAGTGGGACATAATTGTGAAGTGGCACAAAATCTATTGGATATTTTAAACTTTTTTATCAAATAAAAAACTGAACAGTGGTGCGTGAAAAATTATTCGGCCCCTTTACTTTCAGTGCAGCAAACTCACTCCAGAAGTTCAGCGAGGATCTCTGAATGATCCTTTGTTGTCCTAAATGACCGATGGTGATAAATAGAATCCACCTGTGTGTAATCAAGTCTCTGTATAAATGCACCTGCTCTGTGAGTATCAGACCACTGCAAATCTACCAAGACCTGGCCGTCCCTCTAAACTTTCAGCTCAGACAAGGAGAAGACTGATCAGAGATGCAGCCAAGAGGCCCATGATCACTCTGGATGAACTGCAGAGAACTACAGCTGAGGTGGGAGAGTCTGTCCATAGGACAACAATCAGTCGTACACTGCACAAATCTGGCCTTTATGGAAGAGTGGCAAGAAGAAAGCCATTTCTCAAAGATATCCATAAAAAGTCTCGTCTAAAGTTTGCCACAAGCCACCTGGGAGACACACCAAACATGTGGAAGAAGGTGCTCTGGTCAGATGAAACCAAAATCGAACTTTTTGCCCACAATGCAAAACGATATTTTGGGCGTAAAAGCAACACAGCTCATCACCCTCAACACACCATCCCCACTGTCAAACATGGTGGTGGCAGCATCATGGTTTGGGCCTGCTTTTCTTCAGCAGGGACAGGGAAGATGGTTAAAATTGAGGGGAAGATGGATGCAGCCAAATACAGGACCATTCTGGATGAAAACCTGTTGAAGTCTGCAAAAGACCTGAAACTGGGACGGAGAACGGAGATTTATCTTCCAACAAGACAATGATCCCAAACATACAGCAAAATCTACAAAGGAATGGTTCACAAATAAACGTATCCAGGTGTTAGAATGGCCAAGTCAAAGTCCAGACCTGAATCCAATCGAGAATCTGTGGAAAGAGCTGAAAACTGCTGTTCACAAACTCTCTCCATCCAACCTCACTGAGCTCGAGCTGTTTTGCAAGGAAGAATGGGCAAGAATTTCAATCTCTCGATGTGCAAAACTGATAGAGACATACCCCAAGCGACTTGCAGCTGTAATCGCAGCAAAAGGTGGCTCTACAAAGTATTAACACAAGGGGGCTGAATAATTTTGCACGCCCCACTTTTCATTTTTTTATTAGTTAAAAAAGTTTAAAAAATCCAATAGATTTCGTTCCACTAACAATTGTGTCCCACTTGTTGGTGATTCTTCACAAAAAATATTAAAATATTATAATATTAAAATTTTATATCTTTATGTTTGAAGCCTGAAATGTGGCAAAAGGTTGAAAAGTTCAAGGGGGCCGAATACTTTCGCAAGGCACTGTAATGCCACTTTTATTAATACAAAACATAAAAACTTGTTTATACAGTATCTCACTAAAGTGAGCACACCCCTCAGATCTTTGTAAATATTTTATTATCTTTTCATGTGACAACAATGAAAAAATTACACTTTTCTACAATGTAAATTAGTGAGTGTACAGCTTGTATAACCGTGTTTGTACTCGGAGTCTCAACAAGAGATAGAGTGAGTACGGGATGAAGGAACACATGGAAAAGACCTGGGGTGTGCCAAAAGGTCACGTGGTCAGTATACCTAAAGGGGGCATACCCAAATATGAAATGTAAAGGAAAAATAAGCATAAAGGGGGTCGGGAGGGTGGGATATAAACACCAGGCCAACAGGAGAAAGGAGGAGGGCGGGTTTAAATACCCTCCGACTCCTCCTACAAACTATGGCCGGCCTTCTCATTTGTACTGAGTCTCAACGAGAGATCGAGTGAGTATGGGATGAAGGAACACATGGAAAAGACCTGGGGTGTGCCAAAAGGTCACGTGGTCAGTATACCTAAAGGGGGCAAAAAATGAAGACAATAGGGTAGCTCAGTAACAAATTTATTAAAGGCAACATGACATCAGTCAGTCAAATGTCTGAAAGCCCTAGCCATCTCAAAATGGGGATCCGGGATATATCTCGCAAAACATGCAGAGTTCCATCTCCCCAATTTTTTAATAACATGAGTTGGGATCCCCTGGCGAGAAGCTGAAAAAGCCGCCCCTATTCTAAATGAGTGACCCGAAAGACCTGTCGGGTTCAAACCTAGGTTGGACCATAACATCCGGCAATGCCTGGTGAACTGTGACATCATGAGGGGAGCATGAGGGAAGGGTAACAACGGACTATCCCTAGGCTTGCCTGAAACCAATGACAAGAGTTGATCCAAGACTGCCATGGGGCACCAAGCACTGCCGGATTTGAAAAACCTCACATCCATACCAGCCCCAAACTGCTGTGTCTTACACGCAGTCAGAGGTAACCTAAAATGGTCTGGATACCTAACCAACTGACTGACCGTGAGCACCCGTGAACCCGAGCTGGTATGGGTTAATTCGCCCGGCCTGAGGAATCCAAAAAAAGACAAGTAAATGGCAGCTTTAAGGACCAAACTGAGAAGCCTCCCAAAAGGCAGCCTGTCCAATAACTCGGACATGCCCCGGAAGATGGATCCCGTGACCAGCAGTCTACTGACAGAAGGAGGGCAACTCTTCAGGATGCCCCTCAGAATGACCTTAACAGCATGGGCAGCAAAGATAGAAGGTCTATTCGGATCCTGAAGGGACAACTGTTGCTGAACCCCTGCAAGATATGTCTTGATAGTGCCATGTGACAACTTCAGTTGCAAGTGGCAACTCGCCACAAACACCAACAGATAACGAACATCATATCCATCAAAAGACGGGTACCGAGACTGGAAAACCTGGAAGGTATTCCAGGCCGAGGCATAAGCCTTCCTAGTGTTGGTTGATAATGACACATTGATTAAAGCTGCTGCATCAAGCAAATGGGAATTTAGTCCATCATCAGAAGTGACGGCTGTGGGGATGGTGTGGCATATGCGTCTGCATCTGGGACCTGTTGGAAAAATAGTGGGAAATTGAGTCGTGACAGCGCATCTGCAGCAATATTCTCCACTCCACTGATGAACTCACAATGAATATGAAAATGAAACTGTAGGGACAACCAAATTAACCTGCGCACAAAGGACATGATGACCAAAGACCTGGATCTACCTTTGTTGATAATCTCCACGGCCGCCAAATTGTCTGTAGAGAAAACCACCGTCTGCCCTGACCATGACCCACCCCACACCTGGGCTGTTGACACTATGGGGAAGAGCTCAAACAAGGCAGAAGAATCCGTGAAAGCTGGGATGGCCAAGATTTCCTCCGGCCATGGCCCAGCCAACCAGTGGGTGCCAGAAATGGCAGCATAGCCTACCGTGGCAGCCGCATCCGACCCCCACCTGCGGAGAGGATATGGATGCTGCCAGAATGAACATGGCAATCCCGTTCCAATGCCGGAGGAATTGGTCCCACATGAACAGGTCAGCTAGTGCGGCAGTATCCAGCTTCACTTGAGAGTCTGTATCCGGGCCTGAAGGCAATAAAGCTAACAACCTTGATATGAAAGACCTACCCTGTGGAATAATTCTCATTGCAAAGTTCAACATGCCCAACAATGATAACAACTCCACCCTGGAACAAGATTGCAAGATCGAGAAGGTATAGATACACTCTCTGATCCTGTTGAGCTTGTTGGCCGGGAGGCTGGCCTGCAAGGCCTTGGTATCCAAAATGATCCCTAAAAAGGTAAGTGCTGTTGCCGGGTAGGGATGAGCTTCATGTTCGAGTCGAACATCGGCTGTTCGCCCGTTCGGCGAATTCTGAACATTATGGGCCGTTCGCGCTGAATTCGTGTGGCGCTCACGGCCCACAATGCACTGCGTCATCACAGTGCATTGCTGGCTCATGATTGGCCAAGCATGCACTGTGACCCCGCATGCTTGGCCAATCACAGCGCCAGCAGCGAGGAGAGCCATGATTGGCCACAGGCAGGATGTCTGTGGCCAATCATAGCTCAGGCTGTGTAGTACATGCCCCACAATATATAAGGCCGCCAGAGCGGCGGCCTTGTGTAGTGTGTTGGCGTCTGAAGCAGTTAGTGGGTGTTCTGTGTACCTTCAACACAGTACACACCGATCGTTATCGCCCGATTTTCGATCTTGCTCTTCTGTAGTGGTTGTTGTCTGCGTGCCCTGACCGCAGTATACACCGCTATATTCACCTCACCTATATAGCTAGTGATCTATCTTTTATAATAGAGCTTGCAGTCAGTAGTGTTAGGAGCTTGTGCGTGCTGTCTGTGTGCTCTGTACCCAGTACACACCGCTATATCCACCTACATAGCTCTTCTCTATTTGAGCCCACTTGCCATCTGCAGGAGTTATTGGAAGTTGTGTGTGCCTCCAGCACAGCACAGTATACATCTGTATATACCCCTTTATCTCTGGTGTTCTATAAAAAAAGGCATCTGCAGGAGTTAGTGGGTGTTTTGTGCCTCCAGCACAATATACACCTGTATCTACCCTTTATTGCTGTTCTCTAATAGAGCCATCTGCAGGGCTTAGTGGGTGTTGTGTGACTCCATTACAGTATACCCCTTTATCTCTGGTGTTCTATAATAAAGGCATCTGCAGGAGTTAGTGGGTGTTGTGTGCCTCTAGCACAATATACACTACCCAACTGCTGTTTTACCCAACTCCCTTCAGGCCATTACCATGTCTGGAAGGCCAGCAAGGAGAGGCAGACACGCGCGAGCCGATAAAAGAGGGCAAGCAGGCTCTGTGTCTAGAGACAACAGTGCTGGTCGTGGACACGGTGCATTGTCATCAGCACGTGGCCATGGGACACACTTCTCCTTCTTTTCGGCAGCTGGACATGTTGAACCGCAACATGCCAATGACTTGGTAGAGTGGATGACCAAGCCCTCTTCATCCTCCTCATCCTCTCTCACCCAGTCTCAGGGTACTAGCAAAGCAGCTGCCAACGCATCGTCTTCCCTCGTCTCAATTTCATCATCAGTGACTCCTTCCCTAGATCCACCACGTCCTCATGAGGAGTCTCCTGAACTCTTTGAGCACAGTGTTGGGTACATGCTCCAGGAGTATGCCCAGTGTTTTGTAGCCTCTGATGATGACACTCAGCTAGAGGAAGGCAGTAGCGTGAATGCAGAGAGAGGGGATGCTCAAGAAGGACAGCAATCTGGCAGTCATGTTCCACAAGCTGCAGCATATTGCCAGGTTTGCTACAGCGATGAAGAGGGAGGGGATGATGAGGGCACTGACTCCACGTGGGTGCCTGGTAGGAGAGAGGAGGAGGAGGAGAAGGAGGAGGAGGCACATGGCCAACGAGGCAGGATGTCCTCCGGGGGCCAGCTTAGGGGCAGCACACCGACTGAATCACACCGCAGAGCTCCGCCTGTGTAGGGCGCTGCCTCTGCGCGTTATTCTAAAAGTTCTTTGGTGTGGGCCTTTTTTGAGACGAGTGCATCAGATCGCACCGCTGCTATTTGCAACATATGTCTCAAGCGTATCTCGCGTGGCCAAAACATCAGCCGCTTGGGCACCACATGCTTGACCAGACATATGTTGACCTGCCATGCAGCTCGTTGGCAAGCGTACCTCAAAGACCCACACCAAAGAACAAAGCGGATCTCTCCTTGCTCCTCATCAGCTGGCATCTCCAACTCCACTAGACCTTCAGTCCTCTCTGAAACCTGCTCTGAGAGGAATGAAGGTGTAGAATTAGGTGTGTCACAGCCAAGTGCTTCCGGGCACTCTGCTAGCAGTACACCCATGTCCGATTATAGCAGGCAAATGTCCCTGCCCCAGCTGCTGGACCGGCGAAAGAAGTTCACTCCCAGCCATCCACATGCCCAGCGGTTGAATGCTAGCTTGGCTAAATTGCTAGCACTTCAACTGCTGCCTTTTCAGTTGGTAGACTCGGCCCCCCTCCGTGAGTTTGTACAATGTGCGGTTCCTCAGTGGCAGGTCCCCAAACGCCACTTTTTCTCACGGAAGGCGATTCCGGCTCTCTACCGGCATGTGGAAGGCAATGTCCTTGCCTCGCTGGACAGGGCGGTCAGCGGTAAGGTGCATATTACCGCTGACTCATGGTCCAGCAGGCATGGACAGGGACGTTACCTATCTTTCACGGCCCATTGGGTCACTCTTCTGGCAGCTGGGAAGGATGCAGGACAAGGTGCAGTAGTGTTGGAGGTTGTTCCGCCACCACGCCTCCAAAATGCTACTATTGGTTGTGACACACTTCTCTCCTCCACCTCCTCCTCTTCTTCTTCCTCCATGGCCTCTTCCAGTGCTCTGCCTCAGAACCAGCGGTGCTCCGTAGGCGTTCCAGGGGCTACGCAAGTACGCAGGCAAAACGATGCCATGCCGTGCTTGCGCTGGTTTGTTTGGGGGACAGGAGCTACACTGGGGCGGATGTTTTGTCAGCTCTGCAGGGGCAGGCCGAGAGGTGGTTGACGCCACGCCAGCTTAAGCCAGGAATGGTGGTTTGCGACAATGGCACCAACCTCCTCTCCGCCCTCCGGCAGGGACAATTGACCCATGTGCCCTGTGTAGCTCACGTCCTTAACCTGGTGGTGCAGCGGTTCTTGGGCAGGTACCCGGGCTTACAGGATGTCCTGAAGCAGGCCAGGAAAGTCTGTGTGCATTTCCGCCGATCATTTAATGCCTGTGCTCGGCTGGCTGAGCTCCAAAAGGAGTTGAACCTGCCCAAGAACCGCCTTATATGTGACATGCCCACCAGGTGGAACTCAACGTTGGCCATGCTGCAGCGGCTGCACACGCAGCAGAGGGCCATCAATGAGTACCTGTGCGACTACGGCATCAGGACAGGGTCAGGGGAGCTTGGTTTTTTCTCACCACGCCAGTGGGGCATGATCAGGGATGCATGCACTGTCCTGTCACTATTTGAGGAGGCCACAAGGATGGTGAGCAGTGACAGTGCATGCATCAGTGACACTGTACCTCTTGTCCACCTCTTGGAGCATACGCTGCATGGAATAATGGACAGGGCACTTGAGGCAGAAAAGAGGCAGGAAGAGGAGGACTTCCTTGCCTCTCAAGGCCCCCTTTATCCAGACAGTGTTCCTGCTGTGCCACCCATCACACAGGAAGAGGATGAGGAGGAGGAAGAGGAGGAGGAGGATGATTGTGTCAGCATGGAGGTGGAGGCTGGCACTCAGCATCAGCAGCAGCAGTCTTGTAGGGATGATTTACAGTCCCAAGAAACACGTGGACTTGTACGTGGCTGGGAGGAGGTAGCTGCGGATCATGTTGTCCTTAGTGACCCAGAGGACTCCAGACCGAATGCCTCAGCTAACCTACGCTGCATGGCCTCCCTGATCCTGCAAAGCCTGCGGAAGGATCCTCGTATTCTTCAGATCAAGGAGAGGGACCATTACTGGCTGGCCACTCTCCTTGATTCACGGTACAAGGGTAAGGTTGCTGACCTTATCTTGCCATCGCAGAGGGAGCAGAGGATGAGACATCTTCGGGAGGCCTTGCAGAAAGGTCTGTGCAACGCGTTCCCAGAGACTGGGAGGTTACAAACTCCTGGTCCTGGACAACGTGTTGCTGAGGCATCGGTCAGAAGGATCGGTGGAGAAGGTGGCCGTCTGACTGATGCTTTCAGACAATTTTTTAGTCCGCAGCCCCAAGGTATGATCGGTTCCAGCAACCATCGCCAGCGTCTGATTTACATGGTGCAGGAATACCTAGGGGCAAGGTCAGACTTGGACACCTTTCCCACCGAAAATCCTCTGGCTTACTGGGTCTTGAGGATGGATCACTGGCCAGAGCTTGCACAGTATGCAATTGAGCTACTGGCCTGTCCTGCATCCAGCGTTCTTTCGGAACGCACCTTCAGTGCTGCTGGTGGCTTTGTTACCGATCACAGGGTGCGCCTGTCCACCGAATCAGTTGATCGACTGACCTTCATCAAGATGAATCAGTCTTGGATCACCCACAGCTACCAAGCACCTGAAGCTGATGTAACCGAATAATTTTTTTTGAAATATCACATCCCTTCAAGACTGCCTATGCTGATGCTGAGTGACTGTCCTGTTATGTTGATTGTCTATCCTCTTCCTCCTCCGCTGATATGTTGGAAGAACATTTCTGGCTCTGGGTGATGCCATCAGCCCAATTTTTCTGCCCCTGTTTAACAGGGGCGTTTAACCACTTCCCGACCAGCGCACGACTATGTACGTCGACAGCATGGCACGGGCAGGCATATTGGTGTACATGTACGTCCAATATTCGTTGCCGCCGTGCCATCGGGAGCGCGCCGCCGGCGGCGCGCTCCCGCGCTGGTCGGGACCCCCGTGAGTCCGGTCGCGGGACCCGCGGACTCGATCGCCGCGGGCATCCCCGCGATCGTCTCACGGAGCGGCCGAATGGAGGAAATGCTGTATAAACAACATTTTCCCATTCTGCCTAGCAACTAGTGACGCTGATCTCTGCTCCATGTGATTGGAGCAGAGATCAGTGTACACTAAATGAAAGCCCAACCCCCCCACAGTTAGTAACACACCCCTAGGAACACTTAACCCCTACACTGCCACCCACTGGTTAACCCTTTCACTGCCAGTGTCATTTACACAGGAATCACTGCATTTATATAGCAGTGATTACTGTATAAATGACAATGGTCCCAAAAATGTGTCAAAAATGTCCGATGGGTCCCCCACAATGTCGCAGTCACAATAAAAATCGCTGATCGCCGCCATTACTAGTAAAAAAAAAAATAATAAAAAATTATTAATAAAAATGCTATAAAACTATCCCTATTTTGTAAACGCTATAACTTTTGCGCAAACCAATCAATAATCGCTTATTGCGATTTTTTTTACCAAAAATATGTAGAAGAATACGTATCGGCCTAAATTGAGGGAAAAAAATGTTTTTTTATATATTTTTGGGGGATATTTATTATAACAAAAAGTAAAAAATAATGTGTTTTTTTCAAAATTGTCGCTCTATTTTTGTTTATAGCGCAAAAAATAAAAACCGCAGGGGTGATCAAATACCACCAAAAGAAAGCTCTATTTGTGGGAAAAAAAGGACGTCAATTTTGTTTGGGAGCCACGTCGCACGACCGCGCAATTGTCAGTTAAAGCGACGCAGTGCCGAATCGCAAAAAGTGGTCTGGTCTTTGACCAGCAAATTGGTCCGGTCTGAAAGTGGTTAATTACAATTTTTGATGCAATGCTTTGCAGCAGGGCTAATTCCTGCACTACAACTAGAGTATATGGGAGTGGTTGCAGTGTGGTGGCACCAGCACCAGTGCCTAAGGCCCAATTTTTCTGCCCCTGTTTAACAGGGGCGTTTAATTACAATTTTTGATGCAATGCTTTGCAGCAGGGCTAATTCCTGCAATAAAACTAGAGTATATGGGAGAGGTTGCAGTGTGGTGGCACCAGCACCAGTGCCTAAGGTCCAATTTTTCTGCCCCTATTTAACAGGGGCGTTTAATTACAATTTTTGATGCAATGCTTTGCAGCAGGGCTAATTCCTGCAATAAAACTAGAGTATATGGGAGATGTTGCAGTGTGGTGGCACCAGCACCAGTGCCTAAGGCCCAATTTTTCTGCCCCTGTTTAACAGGGGCATTTATTTACAATTTTTGATGCAATGCTTTGCAGCAGGGCTAATTCCTGCAATAAAACTAGAGTATATGGGAGAGGTTGCAGTGTCGTGGCACCAGCACCAGTGCCTAAGGCCCAATTTTTCTGCCCCTGTTTAACAGGGACATGTAATTACAATTCTTGATATAATATTTCACAGGAGGGCCCGTTCCTGTGCCCACCCAGAGTAACTGTGAGGACTTATAGTGTTGTGGCACTAGCACCACAACCACCAAAGGTCAATTTTTCTACCACTGTTCAACAATGGCATGTAATTACAATTCTTGATATAATCGTTCACAGCAGGGCGCTCCAGCGCCCACCAAGAGTCACTTTAAGGGCTTACAATGTTGTGGCAAAACCAACACCTTGTTCCGCCATTTCTGCAGAACATATAGGGAAGGCCCCTACTTTCAAACATCCAACTTACAAACATCTCCTACTTGCAAACGGAAGGAGACAACAGCAAGTGAGATGAAAAAAGATGTACGACAAAACAAATTATACAGGGGTGATAACCCTTCCCTATGTTTTCCAAAAAGCTTAAAAATAGTTTTTTTGACTGGAGCTACACTTTAAAAATGTACCAGTTGAAAATTACAAACAGATTCAACTTAACACAACAAACCTACACAGTCCCTGTCTTGTTTGCGCCGCCTGTATACTGCTGTTCTGAGTATATAGGGCCTGGGGGCCACACGCATTTCCTTTTTTTAATATGGGTACTGGGTTCCCCTTAATATGCGTACAAGACCCATAGGGGCTGGTAATGGGCAGGGAGGGCTACCCATGCCATTTTTCTCAATGATTTTCAATCATATTGCAGGAACCAGATATAACATTAAAACCGCAAGCAGTTTTAAATGATGTTATTTCCGTTTAATGTCATTTTGTGCAGGGACTGTTCTAAACACGGGAAACACGTGTCACTTCACAGGCATACTACAGACACCCCCCAGGCACCATATTTAAAGGAATATTTCACTTTTTTTTTTCACTTTAATCGTCATTAAAATCAGTGCTCCCGCCAAAACGGCCATTTTTAAAAACATTTTAGGCATTGACCCATGTCCCCTGGGGCAGGAGCCAGGTCCCCAAACCCTTTTTAGGACAGTATCTTGCATATTAGCCATTAAAATTAGCACTTTTAATTTTGAACGTTCAAGTCCCATAGACTTCAATGGGGTTCTAAAGTTCGTACGAATTTGGGGTCCGTTCGAAAGTTCTGGTGCGAACCGAACCAGGGGGTGTTCGGCTCATCCCTAAAACACATAGATGAGAAGACAGACAGAAACATTAGGGGATCCAATTAACAATGGGAGAGACTCAAATTTGTGTATTCTGTGCAATAAAAAAGTAATCAGAAGGCAAATAAGATTCCAGCAGTCTGATACAATGGAATTAATTTATCTTCATAGATTTCTTGAGGATTATGGTTGATAAATATTTCTGTTCCAAGTGAAGAAGCCTCTCCAACCCAGTCTGCAGGAGGGCCACCATATTCCCTCTGTCCATTAACCTGTAAAGATTAATATTACCTCTTTCCATCCACTCCAGAAGGGAAGTGTCAGGGAACTCACCGTGTGAATGTCCGTCCCAGTATAGCAGCAGCTTATTTTTGTTCCAAGGGCCATGCGCGGTGTCCCCGTCAAAGGCGAACGGGTTCCGGAATGAACGCACACACATGCCAATACGAACGCGTGGGCGCACTCACGCGCCAATCCGTACGTGTGTACACACTCACGCACGACCACGTCCACCAATCCTGGCACATGTCACCATATATAAACAGGGTCATGACCTGATACCAGTGCTGGATTGTCTTCAGCTCGTTCCTGAGATACCTGACCGCTGTTACGTTGTTCCTGATTACCTGGCTTGCTTGACTATTCTTCTGGATCACCCCTGCTTACGGCTTGGACTCTCTACTTCGGCTTGCTTCCTGACTTTGTACCTCGCTGCCAGCACATTGACAGACCTCTGCCTGTCCTTGACTACGAACCTGCCTTCCGTTCCTGTACCTCGTTGCCAGCCAGTTGCCAACCTTGCCTGTTCCTGACATGCAGTATTTCTACATACCTGCTTGGCTCCCACTGAACACCTCCGGTGACCAGTCTACACTTCTTCTTCCGTGAGGATCCAGTGTCTTCAAGCCTCAATCTTCAACCTGCAGGCACCTGCGCCCATTCGCTGCCTCATCACTCCCTGTCCTCACTTCCAGGGGTGTTGAGACTGGAACCGTGGAAGAGGCCACCCCCAGCATTCGGACTAAGGTTCATGACAGGAAGCTTTATTGTCCTTATTCAGAGACGTAATCCAAACCACGGTCTTAGCATATATTAAACAGTTGATCATTATTATAGAATGATCTGCTTTCTCCACAGGCCTTAATAAGTGGGTAGGAGGCTTGCCCCTAGTCCTTTCCAAAAGCCCCTGTCCTGGTTGGGTCTGTCACAGCCTGTATCCTGGGGCAAGTCCAAAATATATGGAACAATGTCCCTGAGTAGAGTTGAGTGGACACCTGGATGTTTGGGTTCAACTGGTTCGGCCAAACCTCGCAAAAAGTTCAAGTTCGGGACCCGAACTTGACCCAAACTTGACCCCGAACCCGAACCCCATTGAAGTCAATGGGGACCCAAACTTTTGAGGACTAAAATGGCTCCTAAAATGTAATGGAATGGGCTAGAGGGCTGCAAATGGCAGCAAAATGTTGTTAAGAGCATGGCAAGTGCTCTGCAAACAAATGTGGATAGGGAATTAACTTAAAATAACATAAAATACATAAAAAAAATAAAATAAATCTTGACCTAGGAGGACGAGGTCCATATGGAGTAGGGGGTTGAGGTGGCGGTGGATGTGGCAGTGTAGGTGGAAGCGGCGGTGGAGGAGGACGAGGTAGCCAACACTGGTTTTAGTTTAGAATTTTTACATTTTTTTAAATTAGGGTACATCCCGAGTAAGAAGGATCAAAATTACAACAATGGCTGGATAAGGCCGGTATACATGTCTATTCTGCACAAAGTATGGATAAGTCCTGTGGGATCCATGCCTGGGTCATTTTAATGAACGTGAGCTTGTCCACATTGGCTCTGGACAGACAGCTGCGCTTGTCTGTGATAACGCCCCCTGCCATGCTAAATACACGTTCAGATGCAGGGCAGGCCAGCACCTCCAAGGCATAAAGGGCAAGCTCAGGCCATGTGCCCAATTTGGAGACCCAGAAGTTGAAAGGGGCAGACCTGTCATTCAGAACGTGTAGGCGTGTGCACACATACTGCTCCACCATGTTGGTGAAATGCTGCCTCCTGCTAAGACGTTCCATATCAGCTGGTGGTGCTGGTTGTTGTGGCATGCTGACAAAGCTTTTCCACATTTCGGCCATGCTAACTCTGCCTTCTGAGGTGCTGGTGGTGCCCCGGCTGTGTTGGCGACCTCTTCCTCCTCCGCCTTTGCCTTGTGCTTTCACTGTGTCCCTGCTGTCAGGTATGGGAATGCCACCAGCAGCGCGTCTAGCAGCGTTCGATTGTACTCTCGCATCTTAGGATCACCAGTGAGGGAATTAAGGATGGTACATTGTCCACATCATCATCCACCCAGTCTTCAACCTGCCCTCCTTGTCAGTCTGCACAATTGCAAAAGCAGCAGCAGTTGGCACCTGTGTTTCTTCATTATCCGGGATGTGCTGCGATGGTCCTCCCATGTACTCATCTTGAAACATAAGTTGGCCATCGGTGGGTGCACTCAATCTCTTCCACTTCTGGGGCAGGTCTAGGTGGATGGCCCTGGGAAACCCTGCTAACAGGCGCGTGATATGATGCTTTGATTAAAATGATGCAGTTTATTCATATACAAAAAAAATGAATGCATATAAAAAGTATCTACGTATTCATAAAAACTAGGTTACAAAATATACACATTAAAATTTAGAAATTAGACATGCCCATACAAGGGCAAGTGCTCAAAGGTGAGCTCTTTACACCTCTTTCTTTTACCTGGCTTTCTTCGGACCACCCCTGGTCAGTTTAGATAGTGGGACATACATGATCATCCTCTAACTTCCTTCCTTTGTAAGTACTACAATTCTATACCAACAATGCCATCACGAGCGCAGGGACAGCAACAGACCTGTCAGAGCTCCGCTGTCCTCTATGGAGAGACTGGATAAAAACGGACCTCCTGTCCGTTTTCCTCTGATCCCATCCAATCGTCCAGATGGAAAATAGGATTTCTGTCTGTCTGGATTTCACAGACAGGATCGGATACCGGCGGATGTCAGGGGACATGTCACTGCTGAACATTCGCTGCTCCATAGAGGTGCATGGAGCGTCTAATCAGGTCCGCCTGAAAAACTGACAGGCAGACCTAATCGGAAAACCAGTGTGAAAGGGGCCCTAAGAGTTTTAATCAGCTGGAGCTTATTCCCCTGTCACCTTTTTTCTCTTGGTGTCGGGAAAACTTGTCAGAAGGTATTCATACTGATATCGGAGGAGCAACAGACATAAATTACACTTTTCCTCTTAATTCAGACAAGTACACACTATAGAAGGGTGTGCTTTGTTCATATTTCATGTATGAGATTTACAACCACTTTAAGGCTCTCTCCTGCTTTACTTTGGGGTTCTCCCCCCTTCCTCAAAGACTAAGTCACCATGACAGTCACCTTTGTGTTCCAATTGCCCTGTACTCTGCTCCTTCTTGAAGAACTTTATTTTGATGTGGAGCAGTACTGCTCCATTGAAGGGGTTACTTTACTCCCACCTTTACTTGACACTGTTGTCCACTCCAATACAGAACTCCCCCTGTGACACACCAAGATGGCTTCCAAATTTCACAAGAATCCTCTGTCTTTGGTAAACACAGACTTCTCCAATATGGCTACGGGGAGCCTACTACAGAAGACAAATCCGTCCTCTGCAGGATTCCCTCTAGTATAGCCTTTTTCACCAGGGTGCCTTGGCAAAATGCCCAAAAAAATTTTTTCTTAATAAACTCAATTCAATGGACAATGTGAGAGCTATTTGTTTCAGGATTTCGTTTTTTGGATCTTATAAGACAGTTTGATTGGCGATAAATGGCTCGAATCGGCTAAAGTTCAAGCCATGGGTGCCTCTGCAAGCACCACCTAGCTTGACAAAACTTGATTTAATAATCAACTGAACTGGGTGAAATATTTATCATCTGCAAAATGACTGCATCCTCTCAGAGGCAGCACGTTTGTATTCAGACAGTGGGCTGAATGAGAGAAAATTTGTCTTATATGGCTAATTTTAGTCTACCACTTCTCTGACAAAGAGAATACAAGTTAATAATCAACAAATATTGATTGTTGTGTGGCACTAATATGATACAATTCAAAACTAGATGTTGGTTACTAAGGCCGCATGTACAGGTGAGTTTAGGATCTTTTGACCTTTTTTGCCAAAGCCCCTGAACTCAACTCAATAAAAGCCTATGTGTCCATGTACACATAGGCTTTTATCAGACTCCAGGAGCAGCAGAGTTTAGGGGCAATTAAACATCCCTCTCCTGAAGGCAGAGGAATCGTGTTCAGGAGAGGAACATTTTGGCAAAAATTCAAATGTGGCAAAATCGCAAAATAAAAATGTAGTACTGTTATTTTGCTGTGTTTTTTGCGATTTTCTGCTGCCAGGAGAGTTAGGTTTAGGTGCAGCCAGTGTACCTGAATGGTTCCCTTTTAAAGCCAACTCGGCCAAAGTTGATTTAGCTTTTAAGTGGGCTTGAGGCAGCTTCTTTTTGCTATTCCTCACAGAGGTTCCAGTGGCAAGATAGGTCTCAGTCATTTCCCATAAGGGAATAATGAGGGTGTCCCCTCCTCGCACATGCATTCAAATAGTAACTGTTTTATTCTATGTTCTGGTGGATCTATGGGTGCTCTGGCCTGAAGACACAATTAACTTGGTAACATTCATGGCAATTTGATTAACCTCTGTAACCTCTAGACATATAAGAAATCAGTATGGCTCAACTTACAGGTCACCAAACAGAATTGATGTATGAGTTGTAGGTCGAGTTTATATTCTGGGAGGAAGCAGTAGAGAATAGGTTACCAGAAATTAAAGAATAATATAGAGTATAGTAGGCCACATTATATGTAAAAGTGAGTACTCCTGCGCTAAAATGGATTTGTGAGTAACAAAGAAACAGGTGCTGCATACACCGTATGGACCAAACTCACGTCCAAATTGTGTACACTATAAAAGGGAGAGGGGGTGGTGTTGCGCTCCTATTTGGTATGTTGGATACAATTATAACAAAATAGTGCAATTGGCTACATATCGCAATGATAGATAAAGTGCAAGACAAATTTCATTCATAAATAAATATATATAAAAACCTAAATTAATTATGCCACTTGTGCGAAAATAAATAAAACAATTATTGGGTGATATAAAAAAAAAATATATAAAAAAAAAAATCCACATTAAAAGGTGCAACTGTAGGTGATTATATCACTGTGCAAAATATATACGTGAATGATTCATATAGTGACTGGTATAGAAAAATATATGAAATAAAATTGACAATAAATTTAAACTAACAAAAAATAGTGGTTTCAGATCTTCTAGCTAAACAAATAGCCAGTGCGGTATGGACTTTTTTTATTATTTTTAAAAAAAATAGTCCAATGTGCAATATAGGTGCAGACGTGCAAAGTGTTGCGCTGAAACGCTGTGTATCGCTGTCTTTAACTTATAGGTGACACTGTGCCTTTAAGTGCAAATACACAAGAAAATCTTCAGCGTCACTGACACCCGTGGTAAAATTGAATGGTTACCTTACTGCTGTAAGGCAGACAGCATATAGCAGATAAAGGAGGGGGGTAAGGTTCCCTTCAACTTGGTCCTTTCCTGGATGTCCGTTCTCACTCTTAAGTGCAGACAGGGGAGGTAGGGGAAGGGGGTAAGGGTAATCCTTGTTTTCCTCTCTTTCCACTGGGTGCTTCAAATGGTGTAGTTCTCAGTGTGCATTAAAAAGATATAAAGGAGGTCCACCATAGTATAGTATTTTAAAATCAAGATCAATACTTTAATTTAACATAAGGAAAAGCACTCACATTTTTTCAGGGGGTTGCAGTACTATTAAAAAACGAGCGCCGAGCTCGTGTCACTGCCTGAGCGTTTGTTCCGTTCTGTTCTCTGAATAGCCTCGGATCCTACGCGTTACGTCACATGTTGGATCCCAGTTGAAGTCACGTGTGACGTAACGCGTAGGATCCGAGGCTATTCAGAGAACAGAACGGAACAAACGCTCAGGCAGTGACACGAGCTCGGCGCTCGTTTTTTAATAGTACTGAAACCCCCTGAAAAAATGTGAGTGCTTTTCCTTATGTTAAATTAAAGTATTGATCTTGATTTTAAAATACTACACTATGGTGGACCTCCTTTATATCTTTTTAATGCACACTGAGAACTACACCATTTTAAGCACCCAGTGGAAAGAGAGGAAAACAAGGATTACCCTTACCCCCTTCCCCTACCTCCCCTGTCTGCACTTAAGAGTGAGAACGGACATCCAGGAAAGGACCAAGTTGAAGGGAACCTTACCCCCCTCCTTTATCTGCTATATGCTGTCTGCCTTACAGCAGTAAGGTAACCATTCAATTTTACCACGGGTGTCAGTGACGCTGAAGATTTTCTTGTGTATTTGCACTTAAAGGCACAGTGTCACCTATAAGTTAAAGACAGCGATACACAGCGTTTCATCGCAACACTTTGCACGTCTGCACCTATATTGCACATTGGACTATTTTTAAAAAAAATTATTTAAAAAGTCCATACCGCACTGGCTATTTGTTTAGCTAGAAGATCTGAAACCACTATTTTTTGTTAGTTTAAATTTATTGTCAATTTTATTTCATATATTTTTCTATACCAGTCACTATATGAATCATTCACGTATATATTTTGCACAGTGATATAATCACCTACAGTTGCACCTTTTAATGTGGATTTTTTTTTTTTTATATATATTTTTTTTTTATATCACCCAATAATTGTTTTATTTATTTTTGCACAAGTGGCATAATTAATTTAGGTTTTTATATATATTTATTTATGAATGAAATTTGTCTTGCACTTTATCTATCATTGCGATATGTAGCCAATTGCACTATTTTGTTATAATTGTATCCAACATACCAAATAGGAGCGCAAGGCCACATTATATGGTTGCCTGGAGATGTGAATTTAAAAGCTGCATTTGGCAGGTAAGTAGTCTTCAAAGTAAAAGGATCATCTATGCACAGTTTTCCAATTGTCCACACTTGTCAAGTTTTGCAATTATTACTTAAAGTCTTATCGTAACAAATGTTTTATTTGTAATTTACACTTGAGGAAATAGGCTAAATATCAGAAAATATATATTTGTATTAAACTATTTTTTTCAAAAACAATTTTTTTTAACTTTATGATTTTTTTGATTGATAATTTCAGATTGATGTAGAGATATATGAACCACAGGGAATCAGCTTTCTTAATGCTGAAGCATCTTTCATAACAAATGACTTGCTGCCGGCCATCAAAAAGTCCTTCTCTGGAAAAAGGGTATATTTTTTATTTGTAAATAGCAAACATAGAGCATTGTATATAATTCCATATTGTGTTATTAGATCAGGGCAGTGTGCCAAAAAATGTTTTCAAAGAAATTAAGCATGCCAATTTTGGAACAAAATCACTCTCAGCCAAGAAAAGGATTTTTTTATAAAGTAAATGCTGTAAACCACTTTAGTAGTGAGAAATTAACATCCTGCACCTTCACACCTCAGATCACTGTTCCCCCTGCACATCTGCCCCACCACTGTACATCTGCCTCACCACTGTAACCCCCTGTACATCTTCCCCACCACTGTACCACCATGCTCATCTGCCCCACCAATGTACCCCCTTTCTCATCTGCCCCACCACTGTAACCCTCTGCACATCTGCCCCACCACTGTACTACCCTGCACATCTGCTCCACTTCTGTATCCCCCCCGCTTCTCTGTCCCACCACTGTAACCCCCTGTTCTCCTGTCCCACCACTGTAACCCCCTGCACATCTGCCCCACCTCTGTACCCTGCTGCTCTTCAGTCCCACTACTGTAACCCCCTGCTCATCTGCCCCACCAATGTTCCCCCTTTCTTATCTGCCCCACCACTGTACCACCCTGCTCTTCTGTCCCACGACTGTAACCCCCTGCTCATCTGCCCCACCAATGTACCTCCATGCACATCTGGTCCACCACTGAACCATCTTCTCATCTCTCCTAACACTGAACTTATCTGCTCATCTGACCCACCACTGTAACCCCCTTTCTCATCTGCCCCACCACTCTACCTCTTGCACATCTGTCCCACCCTCTGTTCCCCCTGCTCTTCTGCCCCACCACTGTAACCCCCTGCTTATGTGTTCCACTGATGTACCTCCTTTCTCCTCTGCACATCTGCCCCACCTCTGTTCCCCCTTCTCCTCTGCCCCACCGCTGTAACCCCCTGCTCATCTGTCCCACCAATGTACCTCCTCTACCCCAACACTGAACCCCCCCCTGCTCATCTGTCCAACCAGTGAAACCCCCTGCTCATCTGCCCCATTACTGTACCCCCCTGCTTTTCTGTCCCACCGCTGAACCCCCTTCTCATCCATCCTGCCACTGTACCTTCTGCACATCTGCCACACCACTGTACCCCTTGCTCTTCTGTCCCACCACTGTAACCCCCCTGCTCATCTGCTCCATCAATGTACCCCTTTTCTCATCTGCCCCACTGCTGTACCTCTCTACACATCTGATCCACCACCGTATCCCCATGCTCTTCTGTCTCACTACTGCATCACCTTCTCATCTGTCCTAACACTGAACCCATCTGCTCATCTTCCCCACCACTGTAACCCATTTTCTCATCTACCCCACCAATGTACCTCCTGCACATTTGTCTCACCTCTGTACCCCTCTGCTCTTCTGCCCCACCTCTGTAACCCCCTGCTTATCTGCCCCACCAATACACCTCCTTTCACATCTGCCCCACTGCTCTACCCCCATGCTTTTCTGCCCCAACACTGAACCCTCCTTCTTATCCGGCCCATCACTGTACTCCCTGTCCTTCTGCCCCACTGCTGAACACCCTTTTCATCTCTTCCACCACTGTACCTCCCTGCACATCTGCCCCACCGCTGTACCCTCCTGCTCTTCTGTTCCACCTCTGAACCCCTCCTACTCATCTGCTCCACTGCTGTACCCTCTTCTCATCTATGATGTGTGATATGCAGAGTGGTGAAAGGAAGCAGAGATGAGACATCTCTACCTCTACACATCCAGCTGATCCACCACTTGCATCCAGCCCACGTGCTTGTATGTGATTTATGGGATGTATGTGATGTCACATACAAGAATCTGGAATGAATGCACAATGATGAGCTCAGATCAGGGGCGTTTTCTGAAAGCAGTGAGCCTGTGTGCAGGATCATAGGTTGGGCCCCTGCAGCTGAGAAAACGTGGTTGGGTGTGATTTTCATTGTGCTGTATACTGGCTGTGGCTTAAAGGGACACAGGGTGCAGGGGTTCAGTAGTAAGCATCTGTATGCATCCACCCCTACACCCGCCCCTTGCAGAGTTGCCCGAGCATCGGGAGCGTGCGGGAGCGTGTGGCACAATGTAGTCTTAATTGCGCAGGCGCCATGTACAGCTCATCAACAGCTGTTCATGTTCAGAGCCTTTCAGCGTCTCCTTTGCCCTCCATACTGAGCAAGGGCTGCGTCTGCGCAGTACAGAGCGGACACTATGCAAAGGAGAAGCTTTCTCGCCAGAATACTGGCAAAAGAGGATTAACGTGTCGGGGGTTGCCTACCCCTGTATTAGATGTTTTACATGTTTTGCATTTGGTAGGCAAACTTTTTGTAACAGTATTTGTCTACAGAAGTTAGTTCGTATAAACAACCTTTCCAAAAATCTTACTTGGAAGAATGACCATTATGCTCAGAATTACTCATTCATTTAGACTACGCCATTATGTTTATAGATACTGTATATTCTCACAGTTATTTTATAGTACATGTCTAAATCTGATTGGTTGATATTCATTGATTGAACAGTCTAATTTCAGACAGTTTAATGAACAGAGACCATGTTCGCAGCAAGAAACTGATGAGTCTACTTCTTTTACCATCTTTAGGGTCACATCTCCTTCAAACCCACATTAGATCAGCAACGCTCTTGCCCTGACTGTGCATCAACTTTAATGGATGGGGATTTTATTGTAACATATGATGTAAACAGAGAATCTCCAGGAAACATACAGGTGAGTTCTGTTTTTGGATTGTTTTGAAAAACGTAATTTCATTTTTTTTTATTTCATGAAAGCGTAAAGAACCTATAGAAACAAAACTTTGTGAAAGTTTAGGATATCTACTGTAAACCCAAGGACAGACATGTAATATATTGCTGGTTACCAGTATATTTCTGTTTGGCTGCATTAGGTTTCTCGTTTTAGAAAATTTTCAGCAAGTACAGTAAATACCTGTCAATCTTTTTATTATTTTTTTTTTTAAAGGGTAAATTGTACTAACAATTTGCAGCACAATAGTGACGGTATCCACATTATACAAAGTACAAAGCAGTAGTACAAAAAAAGTAATAAAAGTTTACAAAAGTGTTCAACATCAAAATATGCTGCAGCTTGCACAGTGACAAAGTAAAATGAATAAAGATATACCTCACAAAATCTAGATTTTGTCTTTGTACTTCACTTAAATAACAGGATAACTAAACAAAACTCAAAAGTAGGAGCTCTCATTTATGGCATGGGCCCTGAAGGGCTGGCACGGTAAGCTAGACCTTCAGAGCGTATGCGCCGATTAAGTCATCAGCTGCATGCACTCTGAATATCTCCTAAACTTTAAGTTTAGGAGCTATTCACAGTAACTACAGGTAAGCCTTAGCATAGGCTTACCTGTAGGTACAATTAAAAAATAAGACTTTACTTTCTCTTTAACCACTTGCTTACTGGGCACTTAAACCCCCCTCCTGCCCAGACCAATTTTCAGCTTCCAGCGCTGTCACACTTTGAATGACAATTGCGCAGTCATACAACACTGTACCCAAATGAAAATTTTATCATTTTTTTTCACACAAATGGAGCTTTCTTTTGGTGGTATTTAATCACCATTTGGGTTTTTATTTTTTGCTAAACAAACAAAAAAAGACAGACGTTTTTGAACCCCCCCCCCCCATGTTTCATAGTTTGTTATAACATTTTGCAAACGGGTAATTTTTCTCCTTCATTGATATTCGCTATCGCTATTCGCTCGCTATCAGCGCGAGGAGGAAAAATAGCTGATTGCCGGCTTTGCTTACATCACATGATCAGCTGTCATTGGCTTACTCCGTTCTGTGATCAGGCAAGACCCGCTGATCAGAGTGCGCTGCACGCGCCCTGCAGGGAGGCACGCAGGCTGCTCGAGCACAGGATGATGTCCAGGGACGTCCTCCCGGCAATTGCCGTCCTCGCTGTAGTCGTCTTTCGACTATAGCGCAGGCGTAAAGTGACTAAAATCTTGGTGAAAACTCAAAATTGTTTATTTTGAGCAGATGGAAGGTTGTACGGGTGCATACATACTGTATGACATGTTTCTGATAGTCGGACATATATGTTTAGTGGGTCAATCAAATAAGTATATTTTTTTGTAAATTCTTTTTATTACATTTTTTATACAGTACAAGCATAGAACACAAAAATGGAGCAGACAACGTACTCATTCCGTTGAGTGGCCACGCAGGGCCAGTAACTGTGAACTAACATAGTTCAACTACCCAAGGCCAACATTTCTCACTTTTGGTTACTTCCAGTTTAGTAGGATAGCCTTCCTGCCATAAAATAACCCTATATTTAGTAATGCCGCGTACAGAGGATCAGACTTAGTCCGGCGGACAACCCGGATTTTTGAAATGAACTTGCCCACATACGGAGTAAATGATGTGTTGTGTTGTGATGTGGAGTGGGACATCAACGCTTTTATCAATGAATCCTAGGAGCTTTAATTTGCATTGTTATTTTTACATTAACTAGCCACTAAGGATTTTTTTCTTTTTTATTTCTAAGTTTATTTTCATAAGTTTTCAGACATTATATACAATATAGTGGTGGGTTTTTACATATTTGGGCAATTCATATTTCATATTTTAGTTATCTAATTTGTATTTAATGAGAATATGTGCATTTGACTTCTAAGGCCGCGTACACACGCGGGGACTGTTCGCTCAACTTTGTTCGTCAAACAGTTTCAGCGGACAGTCCGCTCAAAATTAGCATGGACGGACATGGCCACACACGACGTACGAACAGTTTGCTGAAACCGTGCGCGATGACGTGAACGGCACGTACGACAGGACTAGAAAATGACGTCCTATACACTGCAATGCAACCTTCGGCGTATAAATTCTTTCTGAGCATGCGCGGAACTTTGTTTGACGAACAAGCCTACACACGAGGGGACTGTTCGCTGAAACAAGGTTTCAGCGGACAGTTTTTCGGAAATTCCGAAAAACCTTGTTCAGCAGACTGTTCGCTGAAACTGTCCGCTGAAAGCCCACACACGAGCGGACTGTCCGCTGAAACACTATTCAGCGGACAAAGTTGAGCGAACAGTCCCCGCGTGTGTACGCGGCCTAAGTCTGTGTATATGTGATCATTGTGATGGGTGCATTATGGTTGGGTAAGAGAATCTATCTCGGACTTTTGTCCTTCTTTCCGGGCCTCCACTATCTTCTTACAGCTCTTTTACTAGCGTTGGCCCAGTCTTATTGCTATCACCGCCGCCTTCTTCTTCTTCTCCTTCTTCTTCTTCTTCTCTTCTTCTTCTTCTTCCTTCCGATGTTGACACAATGCTTTCTCCAGCCTTAATGGCAGGGACGCATTGTGCGGCGACTTATATAGGGATAAGGGGCGGGGTCACCGGGTAATGTCACATGGTGACCCCACCCCTTATGATGTCAAGTCTGCCAGATAGTCCGATCGTGTGTACGTAGCATAAGGTGCAGTGTGCCAGAGAGGGAACCACTTCCTCCACCAAACCAAGGAGGCAAACGCTTGGCATCGTAGGGATTGGAACATTGAGGACCTCTGATATACAGGAGGGTATCCCAGACTAGAAACTCTGAATTTGCGTGCAACTCCAAAAGACATTTACCACTAGAAGAGGGATAAATGCATGACAACCTGGCTGGTGTATAATAAATTTGATGTAAGAACTTAAACTGGATCAGATGGTCCCTGGCAGACACTAAATGCTTGAAAGGGTGATCCCACATATCGTCCCAGTCTTCCCCCTGGATATCTGTGATTTCCCTATCCCACCGTTCACGGCATCTGGATACCACTTGAGGTGTTTTTTTAACCACTTCCCGACCAGCGCACCACGATGTACGTCGACAGAATGGCACGGGCAGGCATATTGGCGTACAGGTACGTCCAATATTCGATGCCGCCCTGCCATCGGGAGCGCGCCTCCGGCGGCGCGCTCCCGCGCTGGTCGGGACCCCCGTGAGTACGGTCGCGGGACCCGCGGACTCGATCGCCGCGGGCATCCCCGCGATCGTCTCACGGAGCGGCCGAATAGAGCAAATGCTGTGTAAACAACATTTGTCTATTCTGCCTAGTAACTAGTGACGCTGATCTCTGCTCCATGTGATTGGAGCAGAGATCAGTGTACACTAAATGAAAGCCCAACCCCCCCACAGTTAGTAACACTCCCCTAGGAACACTTAACCCCTACACTGCCACCCACTGGTTAACCCTTTCACTGCCAGTGTCATTTACACAGGAATCACTGCATTTATATAGCAATGATTACTGTATAAATGACAATGGTCCCAAAAATGTGTCAAAAATGTCCGATGGGTCCCCCACAATGTCGCAGTCACAATAAAAATCGATGATCGCCGCCATTACTAGTAAAAAAAAAATAATAAAAAATTATTAATAAAAATGCTATCAAACTTTCCCTATTTTGTAAACGCTATAACTTTTGCGCAAACCAATCAATAATCGCTTATTGCGATTTTTTTTACCAAAAATATGTAGAAGAATACGTATCGACCTAAACTGAGGGAAAAAAATGTTTTTTTATATATTTTTGGGGGATATTTATTATAACAAAAAGTAAAAAAGAATGCGTTTTTTTCAAAATTGTCGCTCTATTTTTGTTTATAGCGCAAAAAATAAAAACCGCAGGGGTGATCAAATACCACCAAAAGAAAGCTCTATTTGTGGGAAAAAAAGGACGTCAATTTTGTTTAGGAGCCACGTCGCACGACCGCGCAATTGTCAGTTAAAGCGACGCAGTGCCGAATCGCAAAAAGTGGTCTGGTCTTTGACCAGCAAATTGGTCCGGTCTAGAAGTGGTTAAATAGGGATTTGTACGTTGTTGATAATGGTTTAATCAAACCCTCATTGGACAAGAGGTCTTCTAGTGCCGAAGGGAGACATTCAACTATTTGTCTACAGAACTGCATCTGAAATGCGTGGTGCAGCTGCAGATAGCAAAAAAAGTACGAGTTGTGCAAGTTGTGTCTTGCCTTCAATTGGTCAAAGGTTATGTGGTCACCCTCCTTGGTGATGTCTCCCAACACATTAACACTTCTACCAGCCCAAATCATGGGATCCAGTAGGGAGCAAAAATGAGGGAGATTTGGATTCATCCATAGTGGGACTGATGGTGTAACTCCCACATAGCTAGGAGACACCAGGTTGGTGGTAGCTTCCCATGCCCTAATAGTCGCTTTCATTGACTCAGTTATTGGCAGGCTGTATTTTGGGCCTCTGTAAAAAGCCAATTGTAAGCTCTCATATGATCACAACTGTGCCGTTTCCATGACTGTGACAGAGTCCCGTCATCCGTCAATGCCTAGCAAAAACCATCTGACCAGCCAGATAGTATTTTTGCCAGTCCGGGAGTGCCAAACCCCCTTGTCCCCATTGTTCCTGAAGTACCTTAATGTTTATACAAGGTTACATTGTTACATAGTCAGATTGATAAAAGACACAAGTCCATCTAGTTCAACCATAAAAAATAAATAAAATAAAAAATATCATACAATCCCATATACCCAATCCTATACCCACAGTTGATCCAGAGGAAGGCGGAAAAAAAACAGAAAAGAATCCAATTTGCTACAGCAGGGGAAAAAATTCCTTCCTGATCCCAGAGAGGCAATCGGATTTTCCCTGGATCAACTTTACCTATAAATGTTAGTACCCAGTTATATTATGTACATTTAGGAAAGAATCCAGGGCTTTCTTAAAGCAATCTACTGAGCTGGCCAGAACCACCTCTGGAGGGAGTCTATTCCACATTTTCACAGCTCTTACTGTGAAGAAACCTTTCCATATTTGGAGATGAAATCTCTTTTCCTCTAGACGTAAAGAGTGCCACCTTGTCCTCACTGTTGACCATAAAGTGAATTACTCAACACCAAGTTCACTATATGGACCCCTTATATATTTATACATGGTGATCATATCCCCCTTTAATCTCCTCTTCTCAAGAGTGAATAAATTCAGTCCCTCTAATCTTTCCTCATAGCTGAGCTCCTCCATGTATCAGTTTGGTTGCCCTTCTCTGCACTTTCTCCAGTTCCCCGATATCCTTTTTGAGAACTGGTGCCCAAAACTGAACTGCATATTCCAGATGAGGTCTTACTAACGATTTGTACAGGGGCAAAATGATATCTCACTCTCTGGAGTCCATATCTCTCTTAATCCAAGAAAGGACTGTGCTCGCTATGGAAACTTCAGATTGGCATTGCATGCCATTATTGAGCTTATGATCTACCAAAACACCCAGATCCTTCTCCACCATTGATTCCCCCAGTTGTATTCCCCCCTAGTATGTATGGTGCATGTATATTCTTAGCCCCCAAGTGCATAACTACATTTATCAACATTACATCATCTGCCACATAGTCGCCCAATTAGACAGTGCATTGAGGTCGGCTTGTAAATTGGAGACATCCTGTAAGGATGTTATTCCACTGCATAGCTTAGTGTCATCTGCAAAGACAGAAATGTTACTTTTAATCCCAGACCCTATATCATTTATAAAGATATTAAAAAGTAAGGGTCCCAGCACTGAACCTTGGGGTACACCACTGATAACCTTAAACCATTCAGAGTAAGAATCATTAACCACTACTCTCTGAATTCTTTCTTTTAGCCAGTTTTCTATCAATTTACAAACTAATATTTCCAATCCTGTAGACTTTACCTTACAGATTAGTCATGTGTGGGGAACAAGTGACTGGGGGACCACAAAAATTATCCAATGAAACTGTTCAGTTTTTGAAAGTATGCTTTGGGAATCCACGGAGGAGAAGGATATAAGAATGATAAAATTACTGTCAAAATCGTAGTTTTAATGAGGCTAATATGCTAATATTAAAGATGAGAGCAACCGCTTCCAGACCTAGGTTCTTTGATTGAGTTACCAGTGGGTGAAGGATTATTGGTAAGTAAAGTTGAATGTTGACAGTTATCTTAACACCCAAATAAGTGAGAAAGGAAACCAACCGCAGCGGTAGGAAGCCATCCAGTAGGTTCTTTGCTTCAGGACCCACTGGTAGCATGGATGACGCCCAATTCACCCACAGGCCTGAAAAGGAGGCAGATGTGTTGAGTAATAATAGGGTCATTTGGAGAGATGGCCCCCAGGTTCCTGAGGAATAGGAGCAAGTCATCAGCATAGAGTGCTAGACATTCCTGAATATTCCCCACCCAAACTGCTCCTACCTCTGTGGAGTGCCTAAGTGCCCTTGCTTTGGGCTCCATCATTAAAGCTAAAAGAAATGGGGAGAGAAAGCAGCCCTGCCTAGTGCTCTTATCTATGGTAAAGAAATCAGAGACAGAGAACCCCAGCCAAATTGCCGTCCACGGGTCACTGTACAGCAGAGTGATCCAATGGGGAAAACCAGGACCGTAGCCCATATTTTCCAATACTTTATGCATGTATTGTTAATCAACAGAATCAAAAGCTTTTTCAATGTCTATAGAGACAATGACTTTGGCTGGGAAGTCTGGGGTATCATAGGAGGGAATAGGAGAATATAAGGAGGAGTAATAGTGTACAAATTCCTCCAAGATACTAGCCGGATCAATAACCAGGGTCCCACCTGCGTTTTTTATGACAGGTATGTTAACCAGAGTTTTTTGGTCAGCTATCAGGTTGGCCAATCGTTTGCCATTCTTGTCTCCTTCAGCAAAGATAGATTCCGCCCTCAGCCTATATTCAGTATGTGCAAGATTTGTATAATGTAGCGACATGGAGCTCTGCTTCTCCAGCAGGGACACATAATTAGCCTCTGATGGAGAGTCGGTGTGCATCCTTGCACTATTTTTTTTTGGCCAGGAGAAGCTCACCCTCCTGATTTTGTTCTTACCTTTATTGCAGAGATGTACTCTCACCTTGCCAGTGCCTTAAATGCATCCCACACCTATGGCGGCTCAGCCAAGTCTGCATTGGTTAACCAGTATGTTTCAATGGAGGATTGTATTTGGGAGACCACCTGATCCTTCAGCAATTCCCCCAGTGACAGTTTCCAACCTCCCCTCCCCCCTCAGATGGGAAAGTTAAGGTGACACAGAGTGAGTTGTGAACCGAGGTTCCCCCCAGCCAAATATTCTGAATCCTGTAAGTACATTAACATGGGAGCAAATTTCAAATCAATTCTAGCTGATGATTTATGCAAGGAGGGTAAATAAGAATCAAGAAGAGGAAGTGACATTTGTGTGCCTCCAATGCCACAGTTCAGTCAGACCTGCCATAGATACCCAGGAGCAAAGGTCTACCGAGGCTGGCCTAGTGGTGTTGGATGAGTCCAATACAGGGTCTAAAATGGCATTGATATCTCCCATGAGTAGCATAGGGAGGTGGATATAAGGTGCTAGTGTAACCATCAAGTCATACAGTAATTTCACGTGGAAAGGAGGGGTAAGTATATGTTTACCAGCAATAATTTTATAGTAAAAGACGTCCAGTATCACTGTGTAAACACCTGGTGGACTGTACATGGAACAGCGTTTTGCTAACCAGAATGGAGAACCCCCCTATAGCATATGTGGAATATGTTGAGTGAAATGCTTTTGAATGCAGGGCCTGCATAGGGACAACATTTTACTCCCCTCCAGGTGAGTCTCTTGCAGGAGGACGATATGTGGCTTACCCTGTTTAAGACACTGGAATACTGCCGCCCTCCTAAATTTGTTCAAACCCCTTACATTCCAAGATAATAACTTAATCCTACTATCCATTGAAAAAAATTAAAAGTGCATGAAAACCCAGGGAAACTCAGCTAGTGACCAGGAAGTAAGTTGTTAAAACTCACATAGAGACATTCAATTCCTAGGTAAAATTGGTGCATTATTTGCATAGAAAGTATGACGCCGATCAGTTAAACCTCTCCCCAACCCCCCCCCCCCCCTCCGCGGTTATACCAGAAATTAATAAACAAACAAAATAACCAAAAATTGTCCTGTATGCAGCTTGATCCCAGAAACTAATAAACCTGGAAGAATCCAACCTTAAGTGTCAAATTTCTGGATGAAAATTTGCATCTTTAGCATTAGACTCCTTGCCTAATCAAGGGATTAACCAGTGCAACCTTCTAACCGCATTGCATAGGTGTGCGCCATAAAATAAAGTAGTGATGAGCTGCACTCAGCAAACTTCCCAAGCAAAAGGCGCTTATGTAGCGCCTCAGTCTGGTGCCCTCATTAGGGGGAGAAAACAAAATCAGGTTTTTAAATCAGCTGGAGTTGCGGAGATAACATGGTCAAAAAAGGTATTATGGGTTTTGATCCAGCCAGTCGCAGGCTTCTTGCGGGGTAGGAAAAAAATTAGCTAGGGTAAAACATGCTATATATAAATATTCACTCTGTGAGCCTCCTCCTGACATCTGTAAAGGAGCGAAGTCTTCTTTGAGTCTCAGCAGAGAAATTAGGGAACAGCATTATGCACAGATTTTCAAACTTTAAATCTTGATGCTTTCTTCAGCCGGCAGCAGTTACGGTCTCTGTAATTAAGAAACCTGACCAGGAATGGCCGTGGTGGGCAGCCTGAGGGCCCTGTTCCTGTGGGAACTCTGTGCGCTCTCTCTACAACATATATGGGCGGGAGATCTCCCAAAGAAAGCAGAGATTTAAAGAACTTTTCAGCAAATGTGGTTGTGACAGTTCCTTCAGCCCCCTCTGGCAACCCCACCACCCTCACATTGTTCCTTCTCTGCTTGTCCTCAGCTCTGTGTTTTGGAGTGATCTTACCATATCTCTGAGCTCTGCCAGTTGTGAGCCTTGGGTATGGGAAACATCCTTAACCTCAGAGATGCAATCCTCTGCTGTGGTGAGTCTGATCGTATCCAAATCGTGTCTAATGAGGTTGCACTCTGAGGCCAGATGATCAATGCGGCCCATGAGCTCTGATTTTGATGCCGCAATGGTTTCCAGGATCAGTCCGGTAATGGCTGCATCATCCACCTCTATCTCTGGTGACAACGGCGGGGAGATCCCCGATTTCTGAGACACGCTGCTCGCCGGTTGCTCCATCCTCATGTTCTGCAGCCTGGCACGCTGTGGGGTGGATACAGGAACCAAGATGGTGTGGGCAGAGCTAGCCGCCATGCTGTTTTGAGAACGGAGCTGCCTCTGATCCAATGGCAGCTGGGAGTGCTGCTCTTTTAGCTTTTTGGATGCAGAGGATGGCATCCTTTTGTCCCCAGAGGTCTCCGCTAGTGTGGAAAAGATATAGATCAGGATGGAAGTTGGCCAGACAGGTTGAAACCCATGTAATGTTCAGGAGGATAGCTGGAGCTCTGAGAAGACACGTCCTGCCCCGATCACATCTGGTCACGCCCCCCCCCCCCAAGCAAATTAATATATAAAGAAAAGGCCTGCTATCTATAATATAGAATAGAACAGCAGAACATGTCACTGTCGATCAGGAGTTAACCATTTTCAAATGTTGGGTATAGGTATAGGGGAGGGGAAAGAAAGAAACAGAAGAGAAGAAGTGGGGAAAGAAGGAGATGGGGCTTGAGGTTAAGTGGCTCCAAGCTGCCCATATGTTAATTTAGGTCAATAAAGCTATTTTCTCTCAGAGATCAATCAATTGTCCATCAAAGTCCACTCATAAAAAAATGGGAGTTATGCAAATATATATGTGGGTGTCAGAAACCATGAACCAGACCGAGACAATTAAATTACACTTGTTTATTAAATAAAAATAAAAAGGTAAATAGAAAAAGCATAGTCAAAACATAGCCAGAGTCCAGTAACCGGATAGGGTAGTCAGCCAGGCCAGAGTTCAATAACCATAAGAAAGGGAATGGACAAATATCTTGGATCTATAGGAGTTGCACACCCCGATAAATATACCAAAAAAGGTTAAAAAACGCTCCCCGTGGGGTTTTTAACAGCAATTTGAGAGATACAACAGATCTTTACATAAAAGTATACATTTTTATTGACACAGCATGATGGAATAATTGTACATCATGGGAAAAATGGCTCTGGTACATACAGCAGGCAACCATTGATGAAAAGTATAACAATCCTTTACATGATCTACTAATATACAACTAGAGTATTAATAATATAACGTTCCCGTATTTCTCACTCAAAGGACCATTAGATGTATGGAAATACCCCAATGCATTTCAACCCAGAACAAATAGTGGTCTTCTTCAGGGTTTTTTTGTATTTCTGTTAATACAACAATGGATAATTTTTATTATTAAAAAAAATCTTAAAGTAAAATAGATATGGACCAAAAACGCTTCACCAATATTTAGCCTTTTCATCAAGTAGATGCATTTAAGACCAGAGACTTTCTTAAAAGGACATCCGTCTCATTCAGAGGTAGGGATGAGCTTCGTGTTTGAGTCGAACATACGTTCGATTCGAACATTGGCTGTTCGTCCGTTCGGCGAAGTCCGAACATTTTGGTCCGTTCGCGCCAAATTCGTGTGGCGCTCACGGCCCACAATGCACTGCGATGGCGCAGTGCATTGCTGGCTCATGATTGGCCAAGCATGCACTGTGACCCCGCATGCTTGGCCAATCGCAGCGCCAGCAGCGAGGAGAGCCATGATTGGCCACAGGCAGGATGCCTGTGGCCAATCATAGCTCAGGCTGTGTAGTGCACGCCCCACACTATATAAGGCCGCCAGCGCGGCGGCCTAGTGTAGTGTGTTGGCGTCTGAAGCAGTGGGTGTTCTGTGTACCTTGAACACAGTACACACCGATCGTTTTCGGCCGATTTTCGATCTTGCTGTTGTGTAGTGGTTATTGTCTGCGTGCCCTGACCGCAGTATACACCGCTATATTCACCTCACCTATATAGCTAGTGATCTATCTTTTATAATAGAGCTTGCAGTCAGTAGTGTTAGGAGATAGTGCGTGCTGTCTGCGTGCTCTGTACCCAGTACATACCGCTATATCCACCTACATAGCTGTTCTCTATTTGAGCCCACTTGCCATCTGCAGGAGTTATTGGAAGTTGTGTGTGCCTCCAGCACAGCACAGTATACATCTGTATATACCCCTTTATCTCTGGTGTTCTATAATAAAGGCATCTGCAGGAGTTAGTGGGTGTTCTGTGTACCTTCAACACAGTACACACCGATTGTTTTCGGACGATTTTCGATCTTGCTGTTGTGTAGTGGTTGTTGTCTGCGTGCCCTGACCGCAGTATACACCGCTATATTCACCTCACCTATATAGCTAGTGATCTATCTTTTATAATAGAGCTTGCAGTCAGTAGTGTTAGGAGATAGTGTGTGCTGTCTGCGTGCTCTGTACCCAGTACATACCGCTATATCCACCTACATAGCTCTTCTCTATTTGAGACCACTTGCCATCTGCAGGAGTTATTGGAAGTTGTGTGTGCCTCCAGCACAGCACAGTATACATCTGTATATACCCCTTTATCTCTGGTGTTCTATAATAAAGGCATCTGCAGGAGTTAGTGGGTGTTGTGTGCCTCTAGCACAATATACACTACCCAACTGCTTTTTTACCCAACTCCCTTCAGGCCATTACCATGTCTGGAAGGCCAGCAAGGAGAGACAGACAGGCGCGAGCCGATAAAAGAGGGCAAGCAGGCTCTGTGTCTAGAGACAACAGTGCTGGTCGTGGACGCGGTGCATTGTCATCAGCACGTGGCCATGGGACACGCTTGTCCTTTTCGGCAGCTGGACATGTTGAACCGCAACATGCCAACGACTTGGTAGAGTGGATGACCAAGCCCTCTTTATCCTCCTCATCCTCTCTCACCCAGTCTCAGGGTACTAGCAAAGCAGCTGCCAACGCATCGTCTTCCCTCCTCTCAATGTCATCATCAGTGACTCCTTCCCTAGACCCACCACGTCCTCCTGAGGAGTCTCCTGAACTCTTTGAGCACAGTGTTGGGTACATGCTCCAGGAGGATGCCCAGTGTTTTGTGGGCTCTGATGATGACACTCAGCTAGAGGAAGGCAGTAGCGTGAGCGCAGAGAGAGGGGATGCTCAAGAAGGACAGCAATCTGGCAGTCATGTTCCACAAGCTGCAACATACTGCCAGGTTTGCTACAGCGATGAAGAGGGAGGGAATGATGAGGGCACTGACTCCACGTGGGTGCCTGGAAGGAGAGAGGAGGAGGAGGAGGAGGAGGAGGCACATGTCCAACGAGGCAGGATGCCCTCCGGGGGCCAGCTTAGGGGCAGCACACCGCCTGTGCAGAGCGCTGCCTCTGCGCGTTATTCTAAAAGTTCTTTGGTGTGGGCCTTTTTTGAGAAGAGTGCATCAGATCGCACCACTGCTATTTGCAACATATGTCTCAAGCGTATCTCACGTGGCCAAAACATCAGCCGCTTGGGCACCACATGCTTGACCAGACATATGTTGACCTGCCATGCAGCTCATTGGCAAGCGTACTTCAAAGACCCACACCAAAGAACAAAGCGGACCTCTCCTTGCTCCTCATCAGCTGGCATCTCCAACCCCACTAGACCTTCAGTCCTCTCTGAAACCTGCTCTGAGAGGAATGAAGGTGTAGAATTAGGTGTGTCACAGCCAAGTGCTTCCGGGAACTCTGCTAGCGGTACACCCACGTCCGATTATAGCAGGCAAATGTCCCTGCCCCAGCTGCTGGACCGGCGAAAGAAGTTCACTCCCAGCCATCCACATGCCCAGCGGTTGAATCCTAGCTTGGCTAAATTGCTAGCACTTCAACTGCTGCCTTTTCAGTTGGTAGACTCGGCCCCCTTCCCTGAGTTTGTACAATGTGCGGTTCCTCAGTGGCAGGTCCCCAAACGCCACTTTTTCTCACGGAAGGCGATTCCGGCTCTCTACCGGCATGTGGAAGGCAATGTCCTTGCCTCGCTGGACAGGGCGGTCAGCGGTAAGGTGCATATTACCGCTGACTCATGGTCCAGCAGGCATGGACAGGGACGTTTCCTGTCTTTCACGGCCCATTGGGTCACTCTTCTGGCAGCTGGGAAGGATGCAGGACAAGATGCAGTAGTGTTGGAGGTTGTTCCACCACCACGCCTCCAAAATGCTACTACTGGTTGTGACACACCTCTCTCCTCCACCCCTTCCTCTTCTTCTTCCTCCATGGCCTCTTCCAGTGCTCTGTCCTCAGAACCAGCGGTGCTCCGTAGGCGTTCCAGGGGCTACGCAAGTACGCAGGCAAAATGATGCCATGCCGTGCTTGCGCTGGTTTGTTTGGGGGACAGGAGCCACACTGGGGTGGATGTTTTGTCAGCTCTGCAGGGGCAGGCCGAGAGGTGGTTGACGCCACGCCAGCTTAAGCCAGGAATGGTGGTTTGCGACAATGGCACCAACCTCCTCTCCGTCCCTCCGACAGGGACAACTGACCCATGTGCCCTGTGTAGCTCACGTCCTTAACCTGGTGGTGCAGCGGTTCTTGGGCAGGTACCCCGGCTTACAGGATGTCCTGAAGCAGGCCAGGAAAGTCTGTGTGCATTTCCGCCAATCATTTAATGCCTGTGCTCGGCTGGCTGAGCTCCAAAAGGAGTTGAACCTGCCCAAGAACCGCCTTATATGTGACATGCTCACCAGATGGAACTCAACATTGGCCATGCTGCAGTGGCTGCACACGCAGCAGAGGGCCATCAATGAGTACCTGTGCGACTACGGCACCAGGACAGGGTCAGGGGAGCTTGGTTTTTTCTCACCACGCCAGTGGGGCATGATCAGGGATGCATGCACTGTCCTGTCCCCGTTTGAGGAGGCCACAAGGATGGTGAGCAGTGACAGTGCATGCATCAGTGACACTGTACCTCTTGTCCACCTCTTGGAGCATACGCTGCGTGGAATAATGGACAGGGCACTTGAGGCAGAACAGAGGCAGGAAGAGGAGGACTTCCTTGCCTCTCAAGGCCCCCTTTATCCAGACAGTGTTCCTGCTGTCCCACCTATCACACAGGAAGAGGATGAGGAGGAGGAAGAGGAGGAGGAGGATGATTGTGTCAGCATGGAGGTGGAGGCTGGCACTCAGCATCAGCATCAGCAGCAGCAGCAGCCGTCTTGTAGGGATGATTTTTATTTTTTTTCCCAAGAAAAAGCAGTTTATTGAGAAACATAAATACAAGCATAATGTGTACATGTACAACAATACAACGGTAATGATGTAAAGTAACAGAAAGATACATGTCATTGTAGGGATGATTTACAGTCCCAAGAAACACGTGGACTTGTACATGGCTGGGAGGAGGTAGCTGTGGATCATGTTGTCCTTAGTGACCCAGAGGACTCCGGACCGAATGCCTCAGCTAACCTACGCTGCATGGCCTCCCTGATCCTGCAAAGCCTGCGGAAGGATCCTCGTATTCTTCGGATCAAGGAGAGGGACCATTACTGGCTGGCCACTCTCCTTGATCCACGGTACAAGGGTAAGGTTGCCAACCTTATCTTGCCATCGCAGAGGGAGCAGAGGATGAGACATCTCCGGGAGGCCTTGCAGAAAGGTCTGTGCAACGCGTTCCCAGAGACTGGGAGGTTACAAACTCCTGGTCCTGGACAACGTGTTGCTGAGGCATCGGTCAGAAGGAACGGTGGAGAAGGTGGCCGTCTGACTGATGCTTTCAGACAATTTTTTAGTCCGCAGCCCCAAGGTATGATCGGTTCCAGCACCCATCGCCAGCGTCTGATTTACATGGTGCAGGAATACCTAGGGGCAAGGCCAGACTTGGACACCTTTCCCACCGAAAATCCTCTGGCTTACTGGGTCTTGAGGATGGATCACTGGCCAGAGCTTGCACAGTATGCAATTGAGCTACTGGCCTGTCCTGCATCCAGCGTTCTTTCGGAACGCACCTTCAGTGCTGCTGGTGGCTTTGTTACCGATCACAGGGTGCGCCTGTCCACAACAGATGAATCAGTCTTGGATCACCCGCAGCTACCAAGCACCTGAAGCTGATGTAACAGAATAATTTTTTTTGAAATATCACATCCCTTGAAGACTGCCTATGCTGATGCTGAGTGACTGTCCTGTTATGTTGATTGTCTATCCTCTTCCTCCTCCGCTGATATGTTGGAAGAACATTTCTGGTTCTGGTTGATGCCATCAGCCCAATTTTTCTGCCTCTGTTTAACAGGGGCGTTTAAGTACAATTTTTGATGCAATACTTTGCAGCAGGGCTAATTCCTGCAATCAAACAAGAGTATATGGGAGAGGTTGCAGTGTGGTGGCACCAGCACCAGTGCCTAAGGCCCAATTTTTCTGCCCCTGTTTAACAGGGGCATTTAATTACAATTTTTGATGCAATGCTTTGCAGCAGGGCTAATTCCTGCAATAAAACTAGAGTATATGGCAGAGGTTGCAGTGTGGTGGCACCAACACCAGTGCCTAAGGCCCAAATTTTCGGCCCCTGTTTAACAGGGGCGTTTAATTACAATTTTTGATGCAATGCTTTGCAGCAGGGCTAATTCCTGCAATAAAACTAGAGTATATGGCAGAGGTTGCAGTGTGGTGGCACCAGCACCAGTGCCTAAGGCCCAATTTTTCTGTCCCTGTTTAACAGGGGCGTTTAAGTACAATTTTTGATGCAATGCTTTGCAGCAGGGCTAATTCCTGCAATAAAACTAGAGTATAGGGAAGAGGTTGCAGTGTGGTGGCACCAGCAGCAGTGCCTAAGGCCAAATTTTTCTGCCCCTGTTTAACAGGGACGTTTAAGTACAATTTTTGATGCAATGCTTTGCAGCAGGGCTAATTCCTGCAATAAAACTGGAGTATATGGAAGAGGTTGCAGTGTGGTGGCACCAGCAGCAGTGCCTAAGGCCAAATTTTTCTGCCCCTGTTTAGCAGGGACATGTAATTACAATTCTTGATATAATATTTCACAGGAGGGCCCCTTCCTGTGCCCACCCAGAGTAACGGTGAGGACTTATAGTGTTGTGGCACCAGCACCACAACCACCAAAGGTCAATTTTTCTACCACTGTTCAACAATGGCATGTAATTACAATTCTTGATATAATCGTTCACAGCAGGGCGCTCCAGCGCCCACCAAGAGTCACTTTGAGGGCTTACAATGTTGTGGCAAAACCAACACCTTGTTCCGCCATTTCTGCAGAGCATATAGGGCAGGCCCCTACTTTCAAACATCCAATTTACAAACATCTCCTACTTGCAAACGGAAGGAGACAACAGCAAGTGAGATGAAAAAAGATGGACGACAAAACAAATTATACAGAGGTGATAACCCTTCCCTATGTTTTCCAAAAAGCTTAAAAATTGTTTTTTTGACTGGAGCTACACTTTAAAAATGTACCAGTTGAAAATTACAAACAGATTCAACTTAACACAACAAACCTACACAGTCCCTGTCTTGTTTGCACCGCCTGTATACTGCTGTTCTGAGTATATAGGGCCTGGGGGCCACACGCATTTCCTTTATTTAACCCTTTCCCGCCGAGCGTACGCACATCTGCGTACTCGGCTTCCGGGGGTTATACCGGGATGATGCCCGCACCTGCAGGCATCATCCCGGTACCGTTTTTTACAGCAGGCGATTGGCTATCCAGGCATAACAACCGATGCGGCTAAAAGCCGCTCGGCTGTTATGCCGGAGGAGCGGGAGGGGACGTCCCCCCCTCCCGCCGCCTCTCGCCGCTGTTACCGGTGCTCCCGCTCGATCGGGAGCACCGATTAAACATCCGTCGGCTCTGGCTGCTGGGGAGGAACTGGAACGAAGCCGTAATCGGCTTCGTTCCAGTCTCCTCATCGTAAACACGGAAGCGACGTCATGACGTCACTTCCCGTTTACTCGGCTGCCAATGGCGCCGGTTTTAAAAAAATATCCGGTATTCAGAATCGCCGTTTTCGGCGATCTGAATACATTGAAGTGTAAAGGAGGGGTGGGGGGTCTTTTAGACCCCCGATCCCTCCATAAAGAGTACCTGTCACCACCTATTACTGTCACAAGGGATGTTTACATTCCTTGTGACAGCAATAAAAGTGATCAAATTTTTTTTTTTTTTCTTTAAACAATTTAGTCATTTAAAAATAAATAAAATAAATAAAAAAATAAAAAAAAAATTTTCAAAGCGCCCGCCGTCCCCGCGAGCTCGCGAAGCAAAGAAAACGCATACGGAAGTCGCGCCCGCGTACGTAAACGGTGTTCAAGTCACACATGTGAGGTATCGCCGCGATCGTCAGAGCGAGAGCAATAATTCTAGCAGTAGACCTCCTCTGTAACGCTAACCTGGTAACCGTAAAAATTTTTTAAAGCGTCGCCTATTGAGATTTTTAGGTACCGTACTTTGTCGTCAATCTACAAGTGCGCGCAATTATAAAGTGTGACATGTTTGGTATCTATTTACTCGGCGTAACATTATCTTTCACATTTCGCAAAAAAATTGGGCTAATTTTACTGTTTTGTTTTTTTTTTATTCATGAAAGTGTCCCTTTTCCCAAAAAGTTGCGTTTAAAACACCACTGCGCAAATACCGTGTGACATAAAATATTGCAACAATCACCGTTTTATTCTCTAGAGCCTCTGCTAAAAAAATATATATAATGTTTGGGGGTTCCAAGTAATTTCCTAGCAAAAAATATGGATTTTAACTTGTAAACACCAAATTCCAAAAATAGGCTTAGTCATGAAAGGGTTAATATGGGTACAGGGTTCCCCTTAATATGCGTACAAGACCCAAATAGGCTGGTAATGGGCAGGGAGGGCTACCCATGCCATTTTTCTCAATGATTTTCAACCATATTGCAGGAACCAGATATATCATTAAAACCGCAAGCAGTTTTAAATGGTGTTATTTCCGTTTAATGTCATTTTGTGCAGGGACTGTTCTAAACATGGGAAACACGTGGCACTTCACAGGCATACTACAGACACCCCCCAGGCACCATATTTAAAGGAATATTTCACCTTTTTTTTCACTTTAATCGTCATTAAAATCAGTGCTCCCGCCAAAACGGCCATTTTTAAAAACATTTTAGGCATTGACCCATGTCCCCTGGGGCAGGAGCCAGGTCCCCAAACCCTTTTTAGGACAGTATCTTGCATATTAGCCGTTAAAATTAGCACTTTTCATTTCGAACGTTCGAGTCCCATAGACTTCAATGGGGTTCTAAAGTTCGTTCGAATTTGGGGTCCGTTCGAAAGTTCTGGTGCGAACCGAACCGGGGGGGTGTTCGGCTCATCCCTATTCAGAGGTGATCCTGAGATCCGATGCATTGTCCATGTCCAAAAAGTATCTTCCCAGGGGAGAAAAGCACAAAGTGCGGCCAAAAATCCCTGCAGGGCCTACAATTGGCCACAGGTCAAGAGAGCCTCTGCCAGACGGGAAGGACAAGGGCGGCAATACCTAAAATTCATTATATATAATTTAACATCACCCGAACACCACCCAAACACCTCCCAAAAAAAAGGGGGGGGAAGAGGGGGCCTTTTTGTGGGTGGTGTTAAATTGTATATAATGAATTTTAGGTATTGCCGCCCTTATCCTTCCTGTCTGGAGGAGGCTCTCTTGACCTGTGACCACTTGTAGGCCCTGCAGGGATTTTTGGCCGCACTTTGTGCTTTTTTTCCCCTGGGAAGATACTTTTTGGATATGGACAATGCAACGGATCTCGGAATCACCTCTGAATGAGACGAATGTCCTTTTAAGAAAGTCTCTGGTCTTAAATGCATCTACTTGATGAAAAGGGTAAATATTGGTGAAGCCTTTTTGGTCCATATCTATTTCACTTTACGATATCTTTTAATAATAAAAATTATCCATTGTTGTATTCTAAATACAAAAAAAACCCCTGAAGAAGACCACTATTTGTTCCGGGTTGAAATGCATTGGGGTATTTCCATACATCTAATGGTTCTTTGAGTGAGAAATATGGGAACGTTATATTATTAATACTCTAGTTGTATATTAGTAGATCATGTAAAGGATTGTTATACTTTTCATCAATGGTTGCCTGCTGTATGTACCAGAGCCTATATTTTTTTTTTCCCATGATGTACGATTATTCCATCATGCTGTGTCAATAAAAATGTGTACTTTTATGTATTTAAGATCTGTTGTGTCTCTCAAATTGCTGCTAAAAAAAAAACCACACGTAGCGTTTTTGAACCTTTTTTTTGTAGAGTTCAATAATCAAATCGGGTTATCAGCCAGGCGAGAAGTCAGGGATCCAAGTAGAGCAACAGCAAGCAGGATAAGGAGCCAGAATGAAAGTCAGCAAGCCAGTCTTTAAACAGAACCACAGGAGATGGTTTCTTGTGATGTGACCAAGGTGAAGGCAGAATTGAAGTGAGCTGGACAGCTTTAAGTAGGCAGGTCAGACAAGCATGATCAGGAACAGCTGGTAACTGTGGAGAGAGATGAGAGCTGGCAATTAGCCGACAGCTGAGCAGCCAGTCCAGAGAAGGAAGGGCTAAGCCAGCCCTGACAGTAGGTGACTGGGAGACCTGACTTTCGATGAAGGGGGGTGTCGTCAATGTGCCTGTTTAGGAGTTTGTCCTGGTAGAGGTACATCGACAATGTCCTCATCTTTTGGACAGATACAGAAGAGGAAATAGAACATTTTGGGAGGACTCTAGGTAATAATCCCTATAACTTAAAATTCACTAGCGACTTCCATTGAAAAAGTGTTACATTCCTAGACTTGACAATCAATGAAGGTGGTCTCATTTTATGGTACCTACAAATGGTGTATAGGAGGGCTTGCTCTTTAAGTGACCTCCTGGTACACAATGACATATTGTGGAAACTAACTCACCACCTTGCAGGCGTAGGTATGACCCGATGTATGTACACCATAGGGGGGAGGGACACTTTAGAACTACTCACAGGGAGGATTCTGAAATGTAGTCAACAAGCCAACTGTAATACTATAGGAGTGATATAGTCGGTCACCAGAAATAAATGAGTAACTTTTAGTAGGGACATTGGCTCTTAATCATTTAATCATATAAATATTCATTTACTTTAACCCCTTGCCGACCAGCGCACGACGATGTACGATGGCACGGCTGGGCAAATGGGAGTACAGGTACGTCCCCTTTAAATCGCAGCATTGTGGGTGCACCAGCTGTGTACTCTGTGACCGTGCCTGCAGGTCCCTTGGACTCAATGTTCACCAGGGGCCCATGATCGTGTCACGGAGCAGCAGAACGGGGAAATGCCTTTGACAAGGCATTTCCCTGTTCTGTCTAGCAACATGACAGAGATCTACTGCTCCTTGTCATCAGGAGCAGTGATCTCTGTCATGTTCTAGTGAGAAAACCCCCCCACAGTTAGAATAACTACCTAGGACACACTTAACCCATTGATCACCCCCTAGGGTTTAACCCCTTCCGTGCCAGTGTCATTTACACAGTAATCAGTGCATTTTTATAGTACTGATCGTTGTATAAACGACAATGGTCGAACAAAAATTGTCAAAAGTGTCCGCCACAATGTCACAGTCACAATAAAAATTGCTGATCACCACCATTACTAATAATAAAAAAAAATTATAATAAAAAAATCCAAAAATCTATCCCCTATTTTGTAGACGCTATAACTTTTGTGCAAACCAATCAATATATGCTTATTGCGATTTTTTTTTTTTATAACCAAAAATATGTAGAATACATATTGGCCTAAACTGAGAAAGAAATTCTTTTTTTATATATTGTGTGGGGATATTTATTATAGCAAAAAGTAAAAAATATTGCTTTTTTTTCAAAATTGGCGCTTTTTTTGTTTATAGCGCAAAAAATAAAAACCGCAGGAGGTGATCAAATACCACCAAAAGAAAGCTCTGTTTGTGGGAAAAAGGAACGTCAACTTTGTTTGGGTGCAACGTTGCACAACCGCGCAATTGTCAGTTAACACGGCGCAGTTCCCTATTGCAAAAAGTGCTGTGGTCAGGAAGGGGGTAAATCCTTCCGGGACTGAAGTGATTAATTATAGTATTATGGTCCCTTTAATCATGGAGGATGTCTGTTTTCTTGTTGCCACTATTCTGTCCTGCGCTGCATGTGTAGTGACGTCATCATGCCGCGTGCACGGTGACGTCACATACACACACAGCATGTGTGTGCGGCATGGTGGCTATTTTAAACTCTGTGTTTTCACATGTTGGCCAGCTTTAGCCTTTATTGTGCCTCTGAAGCAGCTGGTCTGTGTCCGGCAAAACTGGTCAGGCATTTACCCATTGGCCACCTCTTCACAGTGACCAACCGGTGACTCACCAGGAATTAGGTGGCATACAGTACTTACAAACCGAGACCTTGACAAGCATTGAGATTCAATTAGTATTTTTGCATGCATGCACCTTACGGGGGCCTAGTACCAGTGAATTGGTTTGGCTATATGAACTTTATGGACTTGAGCCACTATCTGATTGAAGGCATGGACTGCTGGTTCCTATGTTTTTTTGACATGAGAAATACTTATTACAAGTTTGTTCAATACTGACTGGAGTGTGAGGGAGGCTTTCAGACTATTTGCAAATATATTTGGGAATTTACTGTATATGCAGGCATGGACTTTGCTGATGGAATGATAGAATGAAGTTGTATTAACATACCAAGCTGCAAACAAGTATCCTCTCCTGAGCCACTGTACCCCTGTTGCCCTCCTAGAGAAGGATGGGGGGGGGGGGTGGTTTAGAAATATGCCACCACGTCAAAGACCTCCATGTTCTTCATATATTTTATAATCAGTACACCATACTAAGGATCTGCAACTTCATATCCTTCATTTAGCACAGACTAGCCTTGGAATATGAAAGTCCCATACCAACAGAATCATGGTCTCTATGGTGCTATTGTTCTACCCATATATGGACTCATATCTGTGTTTGAGGGGATCACTCTAGTGATCCTACAGGGATCACCGTTGGTCCTCCATCTCTTATCTGCTATACAGTAACAGTAACATTTATTATGATATGACACTATATGGTTGCCATTAGGTTACTATATACATGTACAGTATGTGAGTGAGGTGGAGGTGTGTGATTTTAAGTGTGAATGTGATGGTGTTTTGTGGTACCATTTTATGATACTTGATGGATTTATAATTTAATATAATTTGTTAAATACAATTATTTTCTAATTAACCCATTGAGTTGAAGTATCATATCGCTATAATTATTACTAAATGAAGGTGGTTGAGAACAACGGGGTTTTTATTCAGAGTTTGTATGAACTGGGAGTTCCAGAGGTCCCATATTTGCTTAAATTTAGGCATTGAGTCTGTAAGTTAAGTCGTCAGATTTTCATTTGAGAGTGTGTTGTGCATTCTATTTTAAACTTCAGCAAGTGAGAGGGTGGTAGACAGTTCTTGCTATTGTTTACTTAGCGACTGAAAGAAGATATGTCATTCATTTAACTACTTGCCCACTGGGCACCTAAACCCCCTTCCTAACCAGACCAATTTTTAGCTTTCAGTGCTCTCACATTTTGAATGACAATTACTCAGTCATGCAACATTGTACCCACAATTTTTTGTCTTTTTTTTTTCCACACAAATAGTTTTCTTTTGGTGGTATTTAATCACCTTGGTTTTTTTTTATTTTTTGAGCTGTAAATGAAAAAAGACAGAACATTTTGTACAAAAAATGAATTTTTCTTGGTTTAATTAGCAAATTAGTAATTTTTCTTCATAAATTTTGGCCAACATTTATACTGCTATATATCTTTGGTAAAAATAACCCAAATGAGTGTATATTATTTGGTCTTTGTGAAGGTTATAGAGTCTACAAGCTATGGTGGCAATCATTGAAAATTGATCACACCTGATGTACCGATGCCCTATCTCATTTCTTGAAACACCAGCAAGCCAGGACAGTATAAATACCCCTTAAATGACCCCTTTTTGGAAAATAGACATTCCAGGGTATTTAGTATGAGGCATGGTTTTGCCACCCCTGTGCGAGTAAAGCAGTGACAGTGGGGCAGGCTCAGGCAGCACAGCGACGCAATGACAGGGCAGAGAAATCCTGGAGAGGGCGAGCTGTGACAGGGCGGGGGAGGGGGGCCCGGGCCGGGAGTGGACGGAAGCACTACCAGCATGTAACCCAGAGCTGGCTGCTGGATTGACAGAGCAGAACAGGAGAAAGAAAACACTCTCCTCCTGTACCGCAGGGGAGAGACAGACAGTGAGCATCGCTGAATAGAGGAACTGCTCAAGTTTACTTTTATGTAACCAGCAGGTGATTGGTTGCTAGGGGATCCTAACAATCAATTATTAGCTTGTTAATATGAAAAATTAACTCCAGCAGTTTCCGCCCTCTGTTCAGCGCTGCTGTATATGTCCCTCTGCATGATTAAAGGTAGGAAGGGGCAGAACTGGGGGGGGGGGGTCTGCGTAACATGCAGGGGTCTGTGTAACATACAGGGGGTCCAGAGCTGTGGGGGGGGGGGGGTCATGGAAGCAGCAGAATAGGAAGAAAAGCATAAATTAGTGAGGGCTGATTCCCTGGGAATACTAAGGCATCTGTTCTGCATGCTAGCGGATCCTTTGTTCTTGCACAAAGTTGTCAATTTTCTTGTTGAACCTGGATGCAAACAGATCTACATTTGGGATCCCCCATCTTCAGTGCATTGCCAAGAAGCTCGGGGTGAAGGGAACATTCTCCCGGGAACAACTGCTGGTGACGCAAGCAATCCGCCTGCCAATTTTCTATTCCCGGAATAAAGACTGCCAATAGGAAGGTACATTGTTTTCTACCAAAGTTAAGGCATGATTCATCTCTCTCTGGGCCGCACAACTTGTCGTACCCCCCTTGATGATTGATATAGGCCACTACTGTGGTATTGTCAGATTGGATCTTGACAGGAAAATTCCGTAACCTGAATGTCCAGGCCCTCAGGGCCAAGCGCGCTGCCTGGATCTCTAGAATGTTGATGGGCAAGGTCATTGTTACCATCTTCCAGGTAACTGGTAGGAAAGATTTTCCCTTCTGCAGATTCTTGTTTATCAACCACCAACTGAGGCTTTGGAGCATCCTGGAGGCAGATACATTGGGAAATCTAGAGCTTGAATATTCTTGTTCCAAGCTGAAAAGATACTGTTTTGCAGCAGCCTCAAATGAAACGGAACATAAGGAATGGCCTCGATTGATGCCACCATCTTTCCCTACAACCTCATGCAAAGTCGAATAGAAGGATTCTTCTTTGCCTTGACCACCTGAATCAGTTCCTTTATGGCCCTGATCTTTGCCTGGGGCAGGAATACCCTTTTCTGGGCTGTATCAATAATCAGACCCAGGTATTCTAATTTCCTTAGTTGTTTTTTTTTTAAGGAGGATTTCTCTAAGTTGAGAATCCAACCTATGTATTCCGGGTAGTTGAATGTAGATCATACTTTGGTCTAAGCTACCGACTGGTCCATCAAGAGCAGATCGTCCAGGTAAGCTATAATCTTTATACTTTGGACCCTTAATCCGGCTACAGAAGGGGCCAGGACCTTTGTAAATACTTGAGGTGCAGTAGCTACACCGAAAGTCAAAGCTACAAATTAAAAACGAAGATTTTCTACCTTGAAACGTAGATATTTCTGGTGAGTGGGAAATATAGGCACATGGAGGTATGCATCCCTGATGTTTATTGATGCCAGAAGTTCTCCAGCTTGTAGGACGGAGACCACTGATCGGATTGACAGCATGAGAAAAGAGCGGATATTTAGAAACTGGTTTAGATCTTTGAGATCTAGAATGGGTCCGACATACCCATTTGGTTTTGGTACCGTGAAAAGGTTTAAATAAAACCCCAATCCCTGCTCTTGCATGAGAACCACTAAGATCAATTTTTTGAGACAAAACATGGTCCAATGCTTGAAAGAGAGACTTCTTTTCCTATGGAATCTGAGAAAATGAGAAGACATGGACTTTCGAAACTCAAGTTTGTACCCTAGAGTTATTGAGGAAGTCACCCATCTGCAGCCAACTGCACCTGGTATTCCCAGGTGGTCCCCCATCAAGGTACTGACCAGGCCCGACCCTGCTTAGCCTCTGAGATCAGACAAGATCGGGCGCTTTCAGGGTGATGTGGCCGTAGGTTCCCGACACTCTTCCCCCCACTTAAGCGAGCGGGGCGCCCCCTTATAAGAAGGCTCCAATTCCCTTCTTGAACTTGATGGCATAGGCAGTCGTGACACGTGTACACATTTCATATGTTACCAATAGGGATTCCACAGAGCTTTTTCAAGATGGTAAAAAAAATGTTGATAAAATATATCTGGCAAAATAAAAAACCGAGAATAAAATTTGCACTTATCCCTAGGAAAAGGGAACATGGTGGATTGGCAACTCCAATCATAAAAAGGTATTAACAAGCGGTAGTATTAGCACGTATGGTGGAGTGGACAAATGAAAATAGTGAGAAGAAATGGGTAGAGATAGAAAACAAAATAAGCAGAACCACATTACACAAAAATATATTGATACCACTAAAGTTTAGGGCATTAGCTCCAGAAACACATGATTTGACTAAAAATGTTTTCAAAATTAGGGATATAGTTCACCGGGAAATAAAATGGGAGTATAATTCACCTTTAATGGCCCTCACGGGAACAAACTTGTTTATACCAGGAAATGAGATTTTCACTGCACATGAAATTAGAAACCCACAACTGAGAGATATTACCACAAAGGGAAATATAAAAACCAGACAAGAAATAATAGAGTCCAAAGGGTGGAAGATAAGTGAATGGAATTTTCTCCAGTTAAAACACTTAGAAAACACACTCCCACAACCAATTCGGGATGGAGGAGATTTGAACTTCTTGGAAAGACTCTGCTTTACACAAATGCCATTAAAAAATGGAATATCAAAAATGTATGGAATACTGACAGATTTAGAAGGACAAGGAAGACCTGCCTACATAGAGCAATGGGAAAAAGAATTGGATTTAAAATTAGACGATCATCGAGTGGAGAAGATAATAGGAGCTGGATATAATAATGCCTGGGATATGAATACCATAGAAATGAATTACAAACTTCTAGCAAGATGGTATCTGTCCCCGGAGAGAACCCATAAATATCAATTATAGAGATCACCACTATGTTGGAGAAATTGCAAACAAAGGGCGTCAATGGCACACATATGGTGTAAATTACCAAAAATAAAGGAGTATTGGCAAGAAATAGTGAGCATATTAAAGGAGATAACCAATGAGAAAATAGAAAATAATATACAGGTGCGCTTTTTTCATGATTCCAAAATACCAAAGAAACAATATATGAAAAAAATTATCCCAAAACTTCTGAATGCAGCGAAGGGGTTGATCCCAAAAAAATGGTTAAATATCGAAAAACCAGGTATAAGAGAATGATTTGAACAAATAGAGTATTATAATAAAATAGACCTCCTAGGTAGCAGAGATAAAGGACAATACGGGAATTACATCAGCACTTGGGAAAGTTGTGAAAAATTTAAAACCTCACATAAATATCTGGAGAAGATGATGGAAGACAGAGGACTGTGAGCTAGGTACGCAAGGGATCTAGAGTTAAACAAACCAAGGGGGAAAGGGGGGGGGGGGGTTGTGGGAAGGAGTGGTAAGAAATAGAAAATAATATATGGAAGTCTTTTCTTTTTGTATGTAATTAAAATGTATTTATTTTAATAATTAAATAAGATGTTGCAGAATAAACCACTATGATGTAAAAATGAGAAGCGAAAAAATTGAACTGCAAAGCTGAAATAAGTCTCTCGGGAAATTTCACTGAAGTGGAAAAAAAAAGGTATATTTTGTGATAATACAAATAAATGGATATACTTCTACATATCAAAGATAAATGATGGTTCAGATAATATTCACAGTTCTTATTTTAAAGTTCTTATAATAAAATACCACATTTCAATTCTTGAATAACTGGATATATTTAAGAGTTGCGTTTAGTGAATAGCTTTCCGTGATTTCACGGGCTAGTGTAAACAAATTTTGTTTACTTTAATACTATGGGATCCTTCTCAAAACAAACAGATCTTCTGTCTTAGGCCGCGTACACACGGGCGGATTGTCTGCCCAACTTAGTCCGCTGAGCCGTGTTTCAGCGGACAGTCCGCTCGTGTGTAGGCAAGTTGAACGGACTAAGTATGGCGCATGCTCAGAAAGGATTTACACGGCCAAAGGTTGCATTGCAGTGTATTTTTTTAGTCCCGTCGTACGTGCTGTACACGTCATCGCGCAAGTTTTCAGCGGACTGTCTGTTCATCGTGTGTGGTCAAGTCCGTTCATTCAAAATTTGGACGGACTGTCTGTCGGATTGTCTGACGAACTTAGTTGGGCAGACAATCCGCCCGTGTGTACGCGGCCTCACACTCTTAAATGTGCACAGACAAAATGTCATATTGTGCACAGATTGGCAATACAATCAAGGCTTCTGTAAAATTTAGAGTGAATTTATTTTACACATATTGTGTAATGTACAGGGATGGGGACAATTGTAGACACTCAGGTTGAACTGGATGGACTGGTGTCTTTATTCAACCTTACTAACTATGAAACTATGAAACTATGAAACTATATCTTGATAAAACCATTGCACAGATTTTGGGTTTGGCTTTTTAACCACTTCCCATCCGGCCAATGTACAAATACGGCCGGGTGGGAGCCGTCTACTTCTGATAGGACGTTCAGGAACGTCCTTCAGAAGGTGGGGGATCGCGTGCGTGCGTGCCCGCGCAGCTGCGCGATCCCGATGTGCTCGTGTCACCCGGACACGGCGCATCTCCGATCGGCAGGAGGGCTCTGTGATTGGCCCTCCTGATCACATGACGGCCGTGTCCAATCACGGTCGTCATGTGATGTAAACAAACAGCCGGTTGCTAGGCAATCGGCTCCTCCTCTCCTCACACAGAAGTCATCGCTGAGGAGAGGAGAGCAGATCGATGCAGCCAGCTGGTGATCAGTGAGTATGAGCTGTTTTTACAGCTTTTTACTAACTAATCACCAGTCTAGTGTAAGCACACATCACCACACAGTGTAAACACACATGTCACCACAATACACATGTCACCACACATGTCCCCAAAACACACATGTCCCCAAATAATAAAAAGACATGTCCCCAAATAAAAAAACACATGTCCCCCACATATGTCCCACTAAAATCACATGTTCCAATGATTATCTGCACACATATGTACGTGATCACCTGCACACATCTGTACATGATCATTTGTGTACATATGTCCGTGATCACACAAACCAATTATTATACACTTAACGGAATTTTTTTTACCAAAAACATGTAGCAGAATTGTAATGGAAATTTGTAGGTTCTGTATATAATTGTATTCTATTTTATATGTATTGCACAATGCCCTCACTGTGCACACGGCACTAATAATGTTTTCAGTACATGTTTTGCATTCTTTCGAGTTCTGATTAGAATAAGCCTGCCAAATTTAATATCCTGTGATAGTGGAAACAGTGCATCAAAAAAAAAAAGAGAGAAATTGAGTAAAATTAAGTAATATTTCCCCTTTTAAGGACATTTATCTGTGCATATATATTAGTGTGTGATATTGAAATTATCATATGAGTATTAATTTCTAATATGAGTTTAACAATTTTATTAATAAATATAGATATATTGAAACTGGTTTAGACAACCTTTGGTTGGAAATGAAATCCAGGTTAATGGGGAAATTGGTAAAAAAGGAATTAGTTTAGATTAAGATAATGAATCTAATGATAAACAATGTGATCACAATTATTTTTGAATCTGTTTTCCAAACATGGTAAAATGAAGGTTACAAATTAACCGTGTCTTACACAAATTTAATATCTGCATTTTCTCTTCCTCCTCTCATCCCAAGAGAGAAAGACAGCTCTATGTAGCGAGACATAGAGAGAGACTCTCTTCCTTCTTCCTCAGATCTCCAGATAGATCACATTCCTTCAGCCTTTCTTTTCTTCCCATCGCTCCCTCTCTGCTATCTATTTCTCCTTTTTATCTCCCCCCAAAAGTGGGTGTGTGTCTCATTACTATGTAACTGAAGATGTCAGATGATGATGTCGTTTATATGTTAACTTGATAACCAAGACCAACGCCATTTTGAATAATTATTAATTCCAATCTCTAAGGGGCGGTGTTAGATCAGAAATTACATTTAATATGATTGACATAACCTTCTGACCTTGGCTTGGCAAAACACCATAAACTGTCTAATGGTTGACAAGCAAGTGTTAATATCCCCAGCCGTCCTGGCACTTCTTAAAATATATGTGTATGAGAAAATATACCCCACACAATTAACTGTGGTTGTAAATGCCATGAAAGTGAAGTCATTACAGCTAGAATCTCACACTAGTAACTTTTCTCATAATTATATATATGTATTAAATGTGTTTATATATGAATAACAAATACAGATCTACTATAACCATATTATGAAAGAAAAACCTTATTTAAAATACATAATACAATAGGAATTGTGAATAAGCCCTCTGGTTTCTGTATCTTATTCTGAAATACTATTTAGGTTTGTAAACTCATTTGAAATACGATTCCCTAAACTATACACTGTCTGTAGAAATCCCCCCTTATCTATAAGTGTCAAGGACAAGAGATATATAACATGGGATAATGGTACAGACAGATCTTACACAGACTCCCTGTAAGACAGAAAACAACTTTTGCAACAATGCCTATTCATGGGCTATGAACTCTGATTCTACTTTAGAGCCAAAATGGTTCCTCTCATGTCTATTTGAAAAATGTACAATATGTGACTTTAGAAGTATATGAATATAATTTGTTTAACCTCAAATGTTCTGACACAATCCTTCAATCACAAGATTCTTTGCCTATGCACCATCCCAAGCGTAAGGTGCAAGGTTTGAAGAATAGAATCTCTCATGGTGTAGTGTCACAGTTTGCTGCCTATCACAGGATGGTGCGGAAGTGACGTTGTTGCGTACTGCGCATGCGCGATGCGTTCCAAACGCTCGCGCCGTGCGTTCCAACATAGTTTCGGCAATACAGTTCAGCGAAACCATCACATAATGTTACGGAAGTGAAGTTACACACAACACAAACACTGGGCCGTTCGTTACAACACTAATACTTCCCTTGTTACCTAGTAGGTTTTGCATTGCTGGGACTTGTAGTGCCTATCCTGAGCTACATGCTTCAATGTTCAGTGTCCTCATCCCTATCCCCATGCTTCAATGTTCAGTGTCCTCATCCCTATCCCCGAGCTTCAATGTTCAGTGTCCTCATCCCTATCCCCGAGCTTCAATGTTCAGTGTCCTCATCCTTATCCCCGAGCTTCAATGTTCAGTGTCCTCATCCCTATCCCCCTGCTTCAATGTTCAGTGTCCTCATCCTTATCCCCGAGCTTCAATGTTCAGTGTCCTCATCCCTATCCCCCTGCTTCAATGTGCAGTGTCCTCATCCCTATCCCCGAGCTTCAATGTTCAGTGTCCATCCTTATCCCTGTGCTTCAATGTTCAGTGTCCTCATCCCTATCCGCAAGCTTCAATGTTCAGTGTCCTCATCCTTATCCCCATGCTTCGATGTTCAGTGTCCTCATCGAAGCAGGGGGATAAGGATGAGGACACTGAACATTGAAGCTCGCGGATAGGGATGAGGACACTGAACATTGAAGCAGGGGGATAGGGATGAGGACACTGAACATTGAAGCTCGGGGATAAGGATGAGGACCCTGAACATTGAAGCAGGGGGATAAGGATGAGGACACTGAACATTGAAGCTCGCGGATAGGGATGAGGACACTGAACATTGAAGCAGGGGGATAGGGATGAGGACACTGAACATTGAAGCTCAGGGATAAGGATGAGGACACTGAACATTGAAGCACAGGGATAAGGATGAGGACACTGAACATTTAAAGCTTGCGGATAGGGATGAGGACACTGAACATTGAAGCACAGGGATAAGGATGAGGACACTGAACATTGAAGCACAGGGATAAGGATGAGGACACTGAACATTGAAGCTCGCGGATAGGGATGAGGACACTGAACATTGAAGCACAGGGATAAGGATGAGGACACTGAACATTGAAGCTCGCGGATAGGGATGAGGACACTGAACATTGAAGCATGGGGATAGGGATGAGGACACTGAACATTGAAGCACAGGGATAAGGATGAGGACACTGAACATTGAAGCTCAGGGATAGGGATGAGGACACTGAACATTGAAGCTCGGGGATAGGGATGAGGACACTGAACATTGAAGCATGGGGATAGGGATGAGGACACTGAACATTGAAGCATGTAGCTCAGGATAGGCACTACAAGTCCCAGCAATGCAAAACCTACTAGGTAACAAGGGAAGTATTAGTGTTGTAACGAACGGCCCAGTGTTTGTGTTGTGTGTAACTTCACTTCCGTAACATTATGTGATGGTTTCGCTGAACTGTATTGCCGAAACTATGTTGGAACGCACGGCGCAAGTGTTTGGAACGCATCGCGCATGCGCCTTTACGCAACAACGTGGCCCGTGTTTGTGTTGTGTGTAACATCACTTCCGTAACATTATGTGATGGTTTCGCTGAACTGTATTGCCGAAACTATGTTGGAACGCACGGCGCGAGCGTTTGGAACGCATCGCGCATGCGCAGTACGCAACAACGTCACTTCCGCACCATCCTGTGATAGGCAGCAAACTGTGACACTACAATGGCATCTATTGCCAAACATAATGCTGCTGGTAACATTAAACACCTGTTTAAACTGGTCTCTCAATGATTGACATACACCAATTGCTGCTTTTTTTTTGGTTATAATAGGAATTCCAACTTCTTATTCGTTGGCTCCCTAAGCATTTGAGCATTGTCTATTGGACGAGTCAAACTTTAATTCACAGAGCATATAGCAGTGACAATTGCTGGTATCTCCCACTTCTTGGTGAATTTTTCCTCCACAGGATAAAGTGTTATAGGAGGAAAAGAATGCTTATATGGGCGATCGCACTCTGAATACATAAGCCTTTGCAGCAATAAATGGACAGGAAAGTCATGCGCAGCTTGGGGAGGCTTTTAGTGGAATCTCTTTAGCCAGGCAAGCATCATTTTCCATAGCCAAGCAAACACTTAGGCTTGTCTCTTGAATAATCAGTTTAGGGTTTTTTTTTTTTTTTTATATTTTATTTGAGAACTTGGATAGGGAAATGTAGATAGTGGGATACTCCAGATATAAATAATTACAAGGAAGACAACTGCTTTAACTTGACTGTGGAATTCCTATCTTCAGCAACATGCACTCTTGAGAAATCCTCCTGTGAGATGGACAGCCTATTGTTCTTCTAGACATTAGCCAGTTTCCCCTTTTTGCTGCACCCAGTAGCTGACTTTCCTAGCATAGAGGGGGTAGCCCACAAAAGAGCAGGCCCCTAAATCTCTACAGTCTGTACTCACAAGGCCTCTGGTCCAAATGGTCACCTCCTTCCAATCTTCCAGCAGCACCCTCCAGTGATCCCAGACAGATCTTCACAGGGACAGCTCCCCCTCAGTCAGCTTTTCAGAACACATGGGTCAGCTCTCCAGCCTCCAGTCTGAAGCCCCATGTCAGCAGGCATTGAGGAGGGCAAGATACTCCCTCATCACAGGACTCTCTGCTCCAGGCAAAGACCATTTCCTGTGTCTCCTCATCGAATATAAATACCCCTTCCCAGCATGCATAGGGCCCTATGCCTGCAATTGGCTATGATGGCATCAGTCTCCATGCCACTGACCCACATGAGTCACTCCTGTCCACCCAGCAATTTCCACAGCTGCCTGGATACAGATGAGTCACTGCAAGATCCAGTAACACTTGTTAGACACACAGGACTCCCTGGCTACACCAATTTAGCCTCCCTGTTAAGCTGGAAAACTACTATATTTTACCTTAGTTTCCTGTTAAAGAGGAAGTAAACCCTGGTGGGTTTAATTTTCTCTTTATTTCCCTGAAAAGGTAAAGCATAATGAGCTACTATGCATCGCATAGTAGCCCATTATGTGCCACTTACCTGAAACCAAAGCCTGCAATGTCGCCTCTGTCCCCACTAGCATTGAGCATCCATCTTCACCCCTCTTCCTTTCAGGGCCACGAACTCCAGCTCTGTGACCAGCCAGAGTCATGTAACGTCACTCCCACGCATGCGCACGGGAGCTCCCAGTCACGGCATGACCCCTATTAGAAATGGCACGATCTGCCCTTTCTAAAGTGCGCATACGCCGTAGTCATCGGCACTCAGCTTTTTTGTAAATAGCTACTAAACTGTGAAGGTATAGGAGATGTTTCAAGCACCTACAGCTAAGCCTCAATTCTGACGCACAAAAGTCCACGCATGCTTGGAATCTAACAGAAGAGCTGCACTGGCTATTGAACTTCATTTTTCATTGTATGTGTTGTATGTCAGCGCGTTCTTGCCGATCGGAATTTTCAACAGCATTTGTGTGACCGTGTGTATGCAAGACAAGTTTGAGCAAACATCCATCGGAAAAAAAAAATCCACGGTTTTGTTGTTGAAATGTCATATCGTCTGTACGTGGCATAAGAAGCCTAAAAGCTCACGTAGATGGGACAAATCCCACGTGATTGGATAGATGAGCACTTCCACTAAGCCAGAGATTTTTTGCTGTCACTGCTTTAACACCACCTCAAATGAGTTTTAGACCACAGGATAAACTCTCATCCGCACAGTATATCCAGTGTTTACACCATAGAAGCATACCTGATAAACTAAAAAAGGGCCCCAGAAGAACAGTAAGTAGATTTATTAAAAGTAAACAGGAAAGGTACTTACAAACATAAAATTCAGAGAATTAAAACAGCACGGGCACATGGGCGCTGTGACGTCACTGCTATTCTCATGGGCTGCACCGGTGTGAGGTGATGTTAAAGTGATTGTAAACGATCACTTTCTAAAACAATCCATTCAGTTTAAAATAGAACTGAAAGGTAAAACAATTGTGTATAGTTATAAAAATAAAACATTAACAATAAGTACCCTTTTCCCTTTTTATAAGTGATCGCATTCCCTCTGTTCTCAGCTGCATAAGAGCTGTAGGGAGAAAAAGCAGCAGTACACTGAGCTTCCCAGTGACAGGTTGTGCAGTGGGGGTATGTCGGGACAAGCCTGATCATTGGAGGAGAGCAGCCTTCGTTTCCAGCATAGCTAGAGAACTGACCACTGTGTGTGTTCTACTGCTTAGTGTGGTCAGTTTTTAACTCTTTAGCAGAAAGACTGGCAGGAACACCAGGGATTTCACACAAAGGAAGCAATACAAAGAGAATCGGTCACTTTTTCCTACAAGTACACGATACAGCAGGCACATATCAGAAATAGGAAATGTTGGGGTAACAAACATCTTAAAGCAGTGACAGCAAAGAAGATCTTGCTGTGTGGAGGTGCTCATCCATCCCTGTGGGTTTTCTCCTATCTACATGTAGCGACATCCCTGACCTCAAAAGGCCAGTAGTCACCTCCAGAGTCAGGGAGAGCTGACATTCTTCCTTGAAGTGTGGGTTATTAGGCATGGTAGGTGTTTTGCAAGTTGGAAACATGGGCGCCAGTCACTTTTTGGAATGCAAGAAAAGAGATGTATTATCTCTTAAACAGAACTGGAGAGAGCGTTGGGACCAGGACACCCTTAGGCAGATGCAATAGTAGTTAGCAGACTTCGAGACAGACTATTAGGCAGACAGCTATACAAGTAGAGGGCCTTTAAGCTGGATGAAGCAACTGTATTTGCAGAACTGCTGTCTCCTATGACAACTGAACTTTGAACAGTCAATAGAGATCCATACATGTAACTTACAGTAATGCCACGTACAAACGATCAGACTATCCGGCGGACTTTCCGAATGAGCGGACTTGCCCACACACGATCAGACAATCAGCCAGACTTTTCAAATAAACGGACTTGCCCACACACGTAGTAAAGTCCGTTCATTTTGAATGTGACTCCAGGTAGACGGGACTAGCAAAGGAAGTCAATGTCTCCCCCTCCATCGGCGAGATTGACACCTCGCTAGCCCCGTCGCCTCGTAAGGATTTTAAGTGGAACCCCTACGCCAGAAAAACGGTGTGGGAGTTCCCCCAAAGTCCATACCAGACCCTTATCCAAGCACACAGATCGGCCGTTTAGGAAAGGGGTGGGGACGGGTGAGCGCCCCCCTCCTGAACCTTACCAGGCCACGTGCCCTCAACATAGGGGGGTGGGTTCTTTGGGGAAGGCGGGCCCTGCGCCCCCCCCCCACCCCAAAGCACCTTGTCCCCATGTTGATGAGGACAAGTGCCTCTTTCCGACAACCATGGTCGTTGGTTGTTGGGTCTGCGGGCGGGGGCTTATCGGAATCTGGGAGCCCCTTTAATAGATCCCGACCCCAAGCCTATGTGAATGAGTATGGGGTACATGGTACCCCTACCCATTCACCTGAGGGAAAAAGTGTTAATAATAAAAACACAACACAGATGTCTAAGTTTATTAGACAGCTCTGGGGGTCTTCTTCCGATTTTGGGGGTCTTCTCGCCGGGCTCCTCCGCCATCTTCTGCTCTTTTACCGCTCTTTTACTAGCGGAGGAGCCCAGCTTTCTCCTTTGTCGCCGCTGTCCGGGGGTCTTCTTCTGACTGTGGGGGTCTTCTTCTGACTTCTGGGATTTTGTCCCGCTCTTCGGTTCTTCTGCTGGGCCTCTGCTATCTTCTTCCAGCTCTTTTACTAGCTCTCCCTCACTGCTGGCAACGATCCAGTTCCCCCATCCGGCGAAACCTCTGCAACTTGGTTGTGCTTCCAGCCTGAATCCCTAAACCCAGGCTGCCTCTCTCAAACCTGGATAGGCTTCAGACAGCCTAGCAGCCAGGTGCTCCTGGGATAGGCCTCAGGCTAGAGCCTTGTGACACATGTCCACCCAGACAGCCATCCAAGTGGCACAGAACCCAGATCATCTGACTTCTCCCAAATAAATAGGCGCTCCCAGCAGGCCAAGGAACCAACGAGACCCCTGCCGATTGGCTGAGTCAACCTATTCACTCCTAGTCTGGATTCCCTATGCTTTTATCATTCTACTGCCACAGGCAACAATGCCACCTAGTGGTAGAAGAGAGAGGTGCATCAAATCCAGATTAGGGAAAAAGCCAGTGAATCCCCTCTCAGGCTAAATTTGTTAGCAACCATACCTACTATCAGGGTGCTACATACATGTGCCTTTAAACCTCTTAGTATATTTGAGGTCTAGGTCTCTGGCAAGAAGCTTTGTTTTTACACCTAGTGGCTGGTGCATGTTGGATGTATCAAGTTTTCATTCATTGCATTCTTTATAGATTACACTGAAGACATTTATTGAATCGTTCACACATGTTGTAATATATGTGTTATTTATTTTTTGACATTGTAAGAATGCATTGTAATCTGTGGTGGAGATGGGTGGGAGGTTTGTGAAGTCTCTGCTTCAGACAGCAGTCCTCTTGAATGATTCTGTTGCACTCTCCTAGTATAGGATGCTAGGTAAATTCAGTTTTTTGCCTTGCTCAGAGAGCAGCGATCATTCGTCTTGATGTGAGCATGGTTCCACAGTCTGGGAGTTTGATTATTTCCCCGACTCTGGGAGATACTTGCAGAGCATGGGACATAAAATTCTAATGACTTACCTGAATATTTGTCAATATTTGTCAACCCCCCTGGGGGGGGGGTTAGAAAGTGAAGTTTCCAATACCAATTATCCCCCTCCTGTAGAAGTTCTGCAAGCAATAAACTTTCAAAAGACAACCCTAGACTGTTCAATGAAGCCAGAGTGAATGGGCATTTGACGATGTGAATGGTAGCCTCTGCACTTTGAGAAAGAACCAGTTAAATCCAGTGACTCCTACAGGGGTAGTGCTACAATTCCAGGGTATGGTTAATTATTTCCTGTTTTTTTTTTTTAGGCAGGCTTTGCTGGGTCCGACCCACTGGTTCTGTGTATTATAAAAGTAACAGAGGTCTGTACCCAAGGTGCCCGGGGCTCAAGGCTAGAGAGATATGTCGCTCATCGCCATTGCCGGAGTCATGCCCGAATTAGATTTCCTGCTCTATCCTGTCCCACAAATGTTTGTTTCTAAAACTAGACCAAAAGTTTTAACGTATACAGTATGTAGTTCCATGGGTAGCAACACAAGCCAAAAGTTATTGCAAGTTTACGCATAAAAATCTTTCTTTTGTATGGATCAATATGAGTTACTTGGATCCTCCCTTTTAGCCCTAGGTTCATATCTAGGCAGTTGATCCATTTAGCATTTTTGAACATGCTTTTTTTATGCATTTTTCATGTTTTTATATTTTCTCTCTTTAAGCGGTTCCCGACCAGCGCACGCCGTTGTACGTCGGCAGAATGCCGGTTGGGACCCCCGTGAGTCCGTTCGCGGGTCCCGCGGAATCGATCGGCGCGGGCATACCCGCGATCGTCTCATGGGGCGGCTGAATGGAGAAATGCCGCTGTAAACAGCATTTCTCCATTCTGCCTAGCAACTAGTGACGCTGATCTCTGCTCCATGTGATTGGAGCAGAGATCAGCAGGGCCGGACTGGCCTACCGGGATATCGGGAGATTTCCCGGTAGGCTGCCTGCCCTGGGGCCACTTTTGGTTTCGGTTGCATTGCTCCTCTCTCCTCCTATTGATCACACAGTGCGGGCTGGCTCTGTGTTTGGCTGCCACGATGTAACACAGTCCCGCCCCCCCAGACCTGCTCGTGTGATAGGCAGAGCGTTGATTCTATCTACTATCATACGAGCAGGTCTGGGGGGGCGGGACTGTGTTACATCGCGGCGGCCGAACACAGAGCCAGCCCGCACTGTGTGATATCCATAGGAGGAGATGCCGCCTGTACAGCCCGATCTGTGTGCCTGGATAGGAGGATCGCCGGGGGGCTGCATATAGAGGAAATGATCTATATTCCTCCATGCAGCCGCTGAATGCTTGATTCCTCTCACATCTGCAAGAATTCAGCGGCTGCATGGAGGAATATTGAAAGATCATTTCCTCTATATGCAGCCCCCCGGCGATCCTCCTATTCAACTTATTTTACTGCCCCCCAGTTCACCTTGGGCTCCCTGCCCCCCAGTGCTCTGCTCCCCCACCGCACTCTCCTGCCCCCCCTGCTCTCCACTCCCCCCAGTGCTCTTACCCCCCCAGTGCTCTCCCCTCAGTGCTCTCTCCCCAGTGCTCTTCCCCCCACTCTCTCAGCAGTGCTCTCCCCCCCAGTGCTTTCCCCCCCAGTGCTTCTCCCCCTCAGTGCTCTCCCCCTCAGTGCTCTCCCCCTCAGTGCTCTTCCCCCTCAGTGCTCTTCCCCCTCAGTGCTCTCCCCTCAGTGATCTCCCCCCAGGGGCTCTCCCCTCAGTGCTCCCCCCCCAGTGCTCTCCCCCCAGTGCTCTCTCCCCCAGTGCTCCCCCCAGTGCTCTCCCCCTCAGTGCTCTCCCCCCTGTTCTTTCTCACCCCCCAGTGCTCTTCAGCTCTCCCCATCACTCTCCAGCCCCCACCCCAGTGCTCTCCAGCCACCCATTCTCCCCACCGTTGTTCTTTCTGGCCCCCTGGTGCTCTCAAGCCCCACCCATCGCTCTCCTGCCCCCGTGCTCTCCACCCCTGTTCTTTTTGGCTCCCCCAGCACTCTCCACTCCCTACCCCTTTACTCTCAACTCCCCCCTGCATTTTGCCCCCACCCATGTGCTCTCCAACCCTGCCAGTGCTCTCCACCCCCCATAGTGCTCTCCAGTCCCCCATTCTTTCCACCCCTGTTCTGTTCTTTCTTGCCCCCACTGGGGCTTTCAAGCTCCACCCCATTGCTCTCCACTCCCCCGCTCTTTGTACCCCCAGTACTCTCCAGCCCCCGTGCTCTCCAACCCAGTTTTTCTCCCCCCCAGTGCTCTTTGCCACCCCACACTCAGCCCCCCCAGTGCTCTCAGCCTACCGTGCTCTCTGTGTTCTTTTTGGCCCCCTCAGTGCTCTCAAGTTCCCCCCCAGAGCTCCCCGCTCGCCCCTTCTCTCCAGCTCCCACCCAGTGCTCTCCACTTCCCCAGTACCAGAGGACAGGCTGACTGGGGCCGGAAAATGAGGACGGCTGAAGGTGCAGGTGGCTAGGTACCACTCCATCTCACAGCAAACAGATCCTCTGGAAGGAGCACCATCCCCATCCAAAACAAGAACAGACCCTGCCTGCTGCTGGCCATCATGGATATCCTGCTGGCATGCAAGGTACCGTACCGAGCATCAACAACCTTCCCACAGACAGGGACTGCAGACTGGGACATGGGGCACAGGAGGGGCTGCATTCATGGGCATAGTGAGGCTGCATTCATGGCACAGCAAAGCTGCATTTGGTGGGCACAATGAGGCTGCAATGGTGGGCACAGTGAAGCCGCATTTGTGGGCACAGTGAGACTACATTCACTGGCAGAGTAAAGCTGCATTTGGTGGGCAAAATGAGGCTGCATTGATGGGCACTGGCGAGGCTGCATTGAGCTCTTGCATCAAGTCTGCAGTCTCTGACCATCTCCTGTATCATGTCTGCAGTCTCTGAGGGATTCTGGAGGAGTCAAGAGTGGGAGTGCCGCCAGGATGGGGGTCATGGGAGAAGTCAGACTTGTGTAGACTGTGGAGAGAAGACTATAAGATAAAACCAGAGCCACCAAACTGGAGCCGACTGACTGAGCCCTGCACAGTGCACCTGAGAGGTGGTCAGTGAAAGCACCGCCAGGCCAGTCTGAAGGGGGGGGGGGGACTGATGTAAGGGGGGAGTTAATACGATAATGTAAGGGGGCACTGATATAAAGGGTTTCCCCCTTATATTAGTAACCCACCCCCCTTACCTTAGTGTATTCTTTCTGCGGAAGGTGGCCCCCCCCCACGTTCTGAGTTTCCCCCAGGATGATTGACCACCTACACTTTTAACTGGAATTTGCATGTATATATATATGTGTATATATATATATATATATATATATATATATATATAAAAGCCCTGTGGGATTTCATATCTATATATAATACACTCTTTATCAAATGTGCTTTAAAATGTATGGTTTTTGGTTTCATGAACAAGGAAATAATGACATTATGCTGTGGGGCTGGTATGAAATTTTTTCCAGGGCTGGTTTTTATTCCCAGTCCGGCCCTGGAGATCAGTGTTCAGTAAATGAAAGCCCAACCCCCCACAGTTAGTAACACACCCCTAGGAACACTTAACCCCTACACTGCCACCCACTGGTTAACCCCTTCACTGCCAGTGTCATTTACACAGGAATCACTGCATTTAAATAGCAGTGATTGCTGTATAAGTGACAATGGTCCCAAAAATGTGTCAAAAATGTCCGATGTGTCCGCCATAATGTCGCAGTCACAATAAAAATCGGTGATCGCTGCCATTACTAGTAAAAAAAAAATAATAAAAAATTATTGATAAAAATGTCATAAAACTATCCCTATTTTGTAAACGCTATAACTTTTGCGCAAACCAATCAATAATCGCTTATTGCGATTTTTTTACCAAAAATATGTATAAGAATACGTATTGGCCTAAACTGAGGGAAAAAAATGTTTTTTATATATTTTTGGGGGATATTTATTATAACAAAAAGTAAAAAAAATGTGTTTTTTTCAAAATTGTTGCTCTATTTTTGTTTATAGCGCAAAAAATAAAAACCGCAGGGGTGATCAAATACCCCCAAAAGAAAGCTCTATTTGTGGGGAAAAAAGGACTTCAATTTTGTTTGGGAGCCAAGTCGCATGACCGCGCAATTGTCAGTTAAAGCGACGCAGTGCCGAAACGCAAAAAGTGGTCTGGTCTTTGACCAGCAAAATGGTCCGGTCTGTAAGTGGTTAACTACTTCGATACAGGGCACTTACACTCCCTTCCTGCACAGGCCATTTTCAGCTTTCTGCGCTGTCACTTTGAATGACAATTGCGCGGTCATGCTACACTGTAACCATGTGATTTTTTTTTTATTATTTTCTCCACACAAATAGGGCTTTCTTTTGGTGATATTTAATCACTTCTGTTTTGTCTTTTCCTAAAAAAATTTATAAAAAAAACTGAAAATTTTGAAGGAAAAAAATGTTTCTGTCAGTAAATTCTGTAATCACTTCACTGATGGGCACTGATAAGGTGGCACTTATGGACACTGATGAAGTGGCACTTATGGGCACTGATTAGGTGGCACTTATGGGCACTGATTAGGTGGCACTGATGAGGAGACACGAATATGCCGCACTTATGGGCACTAATAGGTGGCACTGATGCGCACTTATAGGTGGCACTGGTGGGCACTGGTGGGTGGCACTGGGCACAGATAGACAGCACTGGTGGGCACAGATAGGCGACGCAGATAGGCATCACTGATGGGCTCAGATGGGCAGCACTGATGGGCATTGATGGGTGGCATTGATGGACAGCAGTGATGGGTATTGATGGGAAGCAGTGATGGGCAGCAGTGATAGCCAGCACTGACTGGCATCACTAATGGGTACTGATTGCTGGCACTTGTGGGCACTGTTTGCTGGCACTGCTGGGTGCTCACTGCTGGCACTCGTCGGCACTCACTGCTGGCACTGGTGGGCACACTGCTGGCACTGATGGGCACTCACTTCTGGCACCGTGGGCACTTTATTGTAATCAGGGCACTGATTACATGCCTGTATGTCCTCTGTGAGGAGATGCCGCTGATAGACTCGCCTCTCCGAGTCCTCATACTCTGTCAGTGTGTGAGGCGAGGAGCGCCGATTACGGCATCTCCGTGTTTACATGTGACCGACTGTGATTGAACACAGCCGATCACATGGTTAAAGAGCTGTGGCTCTTTACAGAGATTGGGGTCATGCCGTGTCCTAGCAATCGACCAATCGCCACACTGTGCGCTCCAGGGGGAACGCGAGAGCGGCCATTATAGGCGCCATCATATGAGATTACACCCAGAACAAGAGCCGCACCACCCATCAGCTGAATGTAAAAACAATAAAAAAATAAATCAGGAGAAAAACGCCCTGGATGGTGGTTGTGGGGGTCTGTGGGCGGGGGGCTTATCGGAATCTGGAAGCCCCTTTTAATAGAGGGGCCCCCAGATCCTACCCCCCCATCTGAATGAATATGGGGTACATAGTACCCCTACACATTTACCAAAAGAAAGGTGTAGTGTAAAAAATTACAGTAGCCATTTTTTGACAAAGCGCTTGCTGACACTGTCAACCTGAAAAAAGAAAAAAACAATCCATTTCCGCCGAAGGCTTCAGCTGTCTGCCAGCTCCGCCATCTGACAGTTCTTAAATAACTAAGGGGTGGGGTCACCTGCTCATGCCACCGTGTGGCCCAACCCCTTGTGACATCATCGCCCAGGAGCATGCTGGGGTTTGCCAGTGACAGAAAATGTAATAAGGACACATACCTGATTTATATTGTCTAACTTTGAAGTAAAAAAGCATTGCCTTACTTTTTCAGCCGAGTAATTTACTGCACGCTCTTTTCTCTAAAATATTAAATATAGAGACTAATGATTAGGCAATTTTTATAGGACAAGTCCAGGATAGATGACATGAGCTTCTGTAACCCTTTAGCCCTGTAGCCATGTAAAGCCCATTGCTTTCTTACAACAACTATCAAAACATCTTAATTTCACCTTCTTGGTGTTTTCCAATGAATTTCACATACTGAATTCTAGTCAAAATCTTCCATTCATTAAATGTCAGTGAAAGAATCTCTAATGCCGCGTACACACGACCAGACTTTTCAACGGACTTTGTCCGGCGGACTGAAATCCGTCGGACAATTCGATCGTGTGTGGGCTCCAGCGGACTTTTTCTTCCCAAAAGTCCGGCAGACCTAGAAATAAAACTTGCTTCAAATCTTTCCTACGGACTCGAGTCCAGTCGAAAAATCCGGTCGTCTGTTTGCTAGTCTGACGGACTAAAACCGTTGCTAGGGCAGCTATTGGCTACTGGCTATGAACTTCCTTATTCTACGTCATCACGTTCGAATCTGTCTGACTTTTGGAGTGATCGTGTGTGGCCAAGTCCGTACCCTTGAAAGTCTGGCGGACCTCAGCCGCAAAGTCCGCCGGATTGTCCACCAGGCCAAGTCCGTCCAAAAGTCCGGTCGTGTGTACGCTCCATTAGCTTCATTCATCCTTGGTTAAAATCATTAGGCTGTTTCTTGTCCAAATGCTTCAAAGAGAGAGGGGGACATTTGCTCCCTGAATTTATGTCAAACAGATAAGAAGATCTGGAAATAGTGTGTTGGATCTTGAAAGGTAAATATTAAGAAAATTATGAATATTAAATTGTAACTGTTTTTTTAACTCCTTCATACCCACAGGCATAATGAAAAGATGAACATCAGAAGGGGGGATTAGTAAGAAAGTGACACATAATCTGCTGGCCGGTTTGCATAAGGCCTGGTACTTTGGGTAGAATACATTTTTTAAAGACCCCTTTAAAGAACCCCTGATGTGAAAGGGCATGTTATTTCCAGAAATGTTTGCATGCAAGTGGTTATCGAAATTCAAAGCTGATATTTGCAAACCTGAAAAGTAAACATTGCAGAACACAAGTGAATTTTTCAACTTCGTTATCAGGAAAGTCAGAATTCTTTATCTGCTTACATGTTCAATGGCGGCCTCCATGTTTTCTTTCCAGAAAAGTTATTTTTAATGTGAAGTGAAAATATGATAAAGTCTAGATTTTAGTAGCTGTAAATCCAATAGTTTTTCTTTTTATCTTTATCACTTTTTCATTCTAGATTGTCAATGGGTATTTTGTGCACTACTTTGCACCACCAAAGTTGACTGGCGTGCCAAAAAATGTTGTTTATGTCATTGACAAAAGTCAATCTATGTATGGTAGAAAAATGGATCAGGTACGAAGATTCTAATTTATTATAATGTCATTTTGCAACATATGTATCTCGCATAGGTTTTAAAGTTTAGTGACATAAATATTCACATTTAACCATGTATATATTTTTGGAGAGCTTTATTCCATTTTTGATACTACACTGCAAGGCATCTAGTAGCATAAAAACTGTGTAAATTGTTAGCTTTGCATTGATGAGATTGAGTCTTGTTGATAAGGGCACAGGTTAGCATGACAGCAACTTTTGCACAAGTTTGCGGCCGCTTAAAATTAAAAAGAGAATGCATTGTCCATTAAGGCCTCATGTACACTGAACATCTCTCCCAAAATGCAGCTAACTGCTCTGTATGCGGTTACATGTGAACAGCAGCAGCTCTGCTGCCAGCCCACCATTAGTTTAATCACTTCAATACTGGGCACTTTCACCCCCTTCCTGCCCAGGCCAATTTTCAGCTTTCAATGCTGTCGCAATTTGAATGATAATTGAGAGGTCATGCAATTCTGTACCCAAATTAATTTTTTTAATCATTTTTCACACAAATAGAGCTTTCTTTTGGTGGTATTTAATCACTGCTGGGGGTTTTATTTGAAAAAAAAAAAAAAGAAAAAAGAGCGAAAATTTTGAAGAAAAAAAGCTTTTCTTAGTTTTTGTCAGTAAATAAGTAATTTTTCTCCTTCACTGATGGGCGCTGATGAGGCTGCACTGATGGGCACTGATGAGGCGGCACTAATGAGGGGGCACTAATATGTCGCACTGATATATGTGGCACTGATGGGTAGTATTGATGGTGGCACTGATGGCCACGGATAGGTGACACTGATGTCCACGGATAGGCGGTGCTGATGGGCAGCACTGATGAGCAGGCACTGATGGACACTGAAAGGCAGCAGTGACTGGCATCACTGATGGGCACTTATTGGTGGCACTGATTGGTGGCAATGGGGGGGCTTACTGTAATCAGGGTACTGATGATCAGTGCCCTGATTACATGTCCTGGTATTCCCTGTGAGAAGATGCCGCTGACCGGCTTTCCTCACCACACACTCTGTGAGTGTGAGGCGATGAGAGCTGATTACTGGCAATTTAGTGTTTACATGTGACCGGCTGTGATTGAACACAGCCGATCACATGATTAAAAAATACGTGATTGGCTCTTTACAGAGATTGGGGTCACGCCGCGTCCTAGCAACATGGAGCAGCTGCGGTCACCACACTGCGCGTCCCCGCGGGTGTGAGAAAGTGGCTGTTCTGGGCGCCGTCATATGACGTCCACCTAAAACGCGACCCGCACTGTTCCATCATCATTTGACGGTGGGCGGGTGGAAAGCGGTTAAATGGGCTGACGAGTGTTTCTGATTATATGTCCCGATCATTGCAGTGGTAAGAATCTGCAGATTCTTGTCGTAGGAATCCGGCGGCCACACCAACCCAACCATGTGAAGGAGGCTAACTGTATCAGCTGAATTAACCATTTTAGATGCAGTTGTTGAAAGTGGTGTTTTTTTTAGATGAAAATAGCATTATTTGTAAGTATAACTACATTTCCAAAATGCCTACTTCCCTATACTGACTCTTGACTAGTGGTTAGGCCAAGAAGAAGATGGGCAACTCACTTGTTGCACTATTAAAATGAACATATAATTAAAAGAGATGTATGTTTTTTTTTTTTGGGTGGTTCATACTTACCTAGGTGGATACAGCAGCGGTCTAATTCTGTATCTGTCCCCCTGGCACCTTTACACTGAGAACCGAGCGATTAAACACTACTGATTGCTCAGTATTCACAGTTCCCCAAGCAGAGAGCTGCTGACTGCCAGTCAGCAGCTCTCTGCTCTGCCCCTCCACACTCACTGGAGCACTAAGCTGTGGAGCAGCTGGCTCCAGCTCCCATTGGCTCGCTGAGAGGCTGAGCCGGATGACGGTCCAGGGATCTGGGTGGATCCAGACTCCATGGTCGGTCATGATGAGGCCCGAGCTTGGACCGACTCTGTGACATCAGCAGAGAGCGGAATTCAATTCGCTCTCTGCTAAAAACGGGTTCTGCACTCCTGTGGTCCACAGGGGAAGCACAGCCAAATGAGCTTTGGCTGTAGAAGCCTACAAAAATAAATTCCTAAATGTTTGACATGGCACAATGTATAAAAACAGTATAGATTTTTCAACAGTTGTACAACCATTTTGAATTAAAGTAATACTTGGACTCCAGGTGAGCAGCTAAGTCTCTGCCAGTAAGACTGCAGCAATGTAACTATAGAGGTTATTTAATAAAGGAAAATCCACTTTGCAGTGAAAGTGCACTTGGAAGTAAAGTCGCTGTAGATCTGAGGGGGACATGCAAGGAAAGTAAACAAACGGCTTGCACATGATTGGATGATAAAATCAGCCGAGTGCCATTCATTTCAGATCTATGTCTTAGATTTATAATGACTGCACTTCCAAGTGCACTTGCAGTGCAAAGTGGATTTGCCTTTCGTAAATAACCCCCTATGTCTGAAGTGATGTAACTACTGTATGTACAAAGCCACAAGGTGAGCAGGGACTGATCTGTATCAGAGATCATATATGCACAGTGCTGCACTGTATATAAAGGCTATGAACAGGGACCAGAATTTATAATTATGAAAAAGTATTTTAGTTCATGAAGTACATACTGACCTTGGATGATACCTGAACAAAAAGGAGCTTTACTTCTGGGTTAGAAATGTAAATGAAGATATTGCCATGAGAAGTACTGTTATCTCTGTGAGAAGTAATTAATACCAGAACATATCTCATGTAAACACTATTTACCATGCATGCACTCAACATTAAAGGCCAATTCACACTTTGCCATTTTGGTGTGTTGCAATAACGTGTATTGTGTTAAGGCAGTCTATTCAAAGAAATAAACTGCCATTGCACCGGAAAGAAGATAAAAACAGATTTGCAACATTTTTATTGGTGCAGTGCATACAAGAACATATGGTGATGCCTCATCATCAGTTGTGGTGTGGTGTGTGGCCTTAGTGTTCTATGGTGCTGCTAAAAATGAATGGTACCCCCACATGCTAAGACATGCAACATGCATTAATGTGCTTTGCAGTAACAGTCATTAACGCAATGCGCCAAAACAGAGAATTGTAAATGGGTTAAAAAGGTATATGTGGTGCCAGGTCTGCTTTAAAGCCTCATACACATGATTGGACTTCCATCCGACTTTTCTGTGGATTTTTGTTCGAATGGGCGTTGGTCGTGAACTTGTTCTGCATACACAACTTTCACCAAATCACGTGGTTTTTAAGCTCTTTACCGACACCCTTTGGGCAACTTCTGCTATTGTTGTCTGATCTTTAGCATTAGTTCTGAGCATGCGTGTTTGTACTTTGGACTTTAGTCCGATGGACTTGTGTACACATGATCGGTTTATCCTCCATCGGACATTTGTTGCTGGAAAGTTTGAGCGCATGCACAGCAAAAAAACAACAACAATTGTCCAATGGAGCATGCACACTCTAAAACTTTCTGCCAACAAATGTCCAATGAAGGAGAATCCAAGCGTGTGTACACAAATCCATAGGACTAAAGTCCAAAGTACAAATACGCATGCTCAGAACCAATGCTAAAGATCAGACAACAATAGCAGAAGTTGCCCAAAGGGTGGTGGTAAAGAGCTGAAAAACCATGTGATTTGGTGAAAGTTGACTGAAAATGTTCTGCCGTGTGTATGCAGAACAAGTTCACGGCCAATGCCCTTCAGACCAAAATGCATGGAAAAGTCCCATGGAAGTCCGATTTTGTGTATGAGGCTTTAATGCCTTTGCCAAATAAAGAATGCCTGAATTGCTGTGTGCCTTCTTTTACTTTTTTTATTCTATTTAGACAAAGAATGCTCTACTAAAAATCCTGAATGACACTGAAGAGCATGATTACTTCAATATTGTGCTGTTTGGCAGTGTATTTAATATGTGGAGAGATTCTATGGTAAAAGCAACCTCAGAAAACATGGAAAAAGCCAAAGGATTTGTTAATCAAATTCGAGCTTCAGGTGGTAAGTAGTAACCCTATAAGCTGGGCTGAAACATAATTCTAAGATAAGTTGTAAACCTATAGAAATTGCTATGATTTACACAAGACCATACAGATAGTTTTAATGGCCAAGATGTTTATATCTTTTAACATAATCTATTAGCAATTTTTTTTACCTATTAAATTATATTGTGACAAGTTGGGGGTTGTTTAACTTAATGGTGGTAGTGCAAAACAATGAGTCCAGTCAGAACAGAAAGAAAGTTTGCAAATAAGGAGGTTCCCACCATCAGTATGGAAAAGAACAGTATTCAGCCTCCTGTCTCTCTTTGCAGCTCTACTGTACAAGCCTGGTGCCTTGGTCCGTCAGACCATCTAACACATATCTCAGTGCACGAGCACAAATTCTGTACCTCTGTCAGCTTTCCTTTTCCTGTAGCTCCCTGCTGCTCCGTCTTTCACTCAGGCTCGGGCCTCTGTCTGTCCTGTCCTGGACAGCACGGTGTGGACATGCACTTCTCTTTTTCCTTGCACACATATTGACTCCTGGGAGGGTGGAGCCCTGAATTATAATTCTGTCTCTAATATGATCACAGCACACACCTGCACCATTAGTGTGCCTGTTTTCTGCAAATCTTGGCCTAGACTGCCATTTTATACAATGGCATGGCCTCGCTCTGCTACAAAAGCATCCCACTACTGCTAAAATACTCCTTGAACCCTGCTCCTTTGTGCAGTAAGTGTTTCTTTTTAGTATTACGTATCCTGCCTGTAAGACCAGCACTCCTGCTTGGCCCAAACAAACTATTTAAAGAGACAGAAAACATGAAATTAAGCTTTAACCAGTTGCCGTCCGCCCACCGTCAAATGATGGAGGGGCAGTGCAACTCTCATTCTGTGTGAACGTCCTATGACGTTGGCCCATTCAAACAGAACATGTGCATGATTGGGGGCGTGCAGCCCTGCACTGTCGATGGTTGTGTGTCCCAGAGACAGAGCTTGTCATCGACATTGGGCATGGCTGTTTACCACGTGACTGGCCGTGATTAATGGTTAAAAAAAAATTCACGGAAAATACTGCGCTGTGAACATAAATATGAGCTACCTAGCTGCCAACACTGCTATAGACAAAACAGCGAATACAATAGTTGAAACAGAAAAAGTGTGGCGATTAGGTTGCAATAACTTAAACACGTGTATACCTTAAGTACATGTGATAGTAAAATATCAACAAATCAATGAAGTGAATTAAGATGAACACAAATAATGTGAACAAAAAAACACAATTAGATTCAAATTAGAGTCTATCAAGTGAGTACTCTTCACACTCTTCCAAGTGTATAGTGTGGGTCAAAATCCAAATGTGAAGTATAGTTAAAGAGTGGAAATCCAGCCTCTGGTGTGATGTTTAGAGGAATAGAAAGATGATACCACCAACGTAGTAAAGGTAGGAGGCTTACCAGATGACATGGACATAAAGGGGCTTACGTCTCTCAAGTCAAACAGGCCTGTTGGTTACCGAATACCCAACTGAGGATAATAGGTCCTATATATCATCTCCCGGGGAACCTCAAACCATCTATTCATCGGTAATGACCATCTTAGGATATTCAATCATCAGACGGGAATAATGAGCTTGGTTATCATAGAGCATGAAAATAAAAAACTGGCATAGCGTGATAACGTTTAACAAGATGTTTATTTAGAATAAATAGCAAACATGAACACTCACTTTTTAGTCGATCGCTTATGGCATAAATCAGAAAAACAGCGATGTCTGTAAGGGGGTCTAACCAACGCGTTTTGACTACAGTCATCATCCGGGGTGTGGACCCCCCCAAACAGCATCGCTTGAAAAGAAATAGTGACCCCAGGCAGCAAGTGATGCCGGAAGGACTCCGCGGGACATCTCTTCCAGTCTCACGTTCCGGCAGTGTATTGTCATATAGCAAGCCCCCTTGTAGTAATCTGCCATCCAAAATATGTATACATATGGCTATATGTTAAATACCATACTGTATGAATTGAATGTCCAAACAAGGGTCTCGTCTTGCGGCGGCATGTCATCACAAGTCATCACACCCAAGCCTCGCTTTAAGAACGAGGCTAGGTTAGAGAGCGACAACAACCATCAAAACCAAGCCTCACTGTGAGAACTTGTCTGCGCCGCGGGCCATTCCCCACACAGACCTCTCGGCTAGGTCACATGACACCACCGAAAGGAAAAGCTAGACCTCTGTATGGAAACAGGAAACAGCACGCCTCCCTCATTCTATGACAGCGTCTTTCAACGCTATGGCAACAAGATTAGAAGTCCTACATAAAGATGTATATGACCACAATATAAAACAACCACGTTATTAATCAATATCACACGGCAGGGCGAATTACAAAAAACCTCCTATATGTTAAATCAGAGGTGAAAATTATATATTTAATAAAGAGATTTAGAAACCCCAATGCTCCCCTTATTGCATTAATTAGAAATGGGAAAATTCCCCTGACATAGGATCGATCACTATACTCCAGCATAACTCAATAACAAGTAATTGGCTTGCGGCTATACTGCAGCTGTGGGTCATTACATACAATATAAATATCACACTACAACTTAAATGATTTTGGGTTAACCAATAATTCACCCAAACCTTAGTGCCACCTGTAAAGTGTACACCATGCTTGAATACAATATATTACCTATTGGCAACTAAAGTGGAGCTTATTATAAAAAAAAATGTACCGTAATATTATTTAAATATATAGAAATACCTAAAAAATTGTCTCTCATGACTTGTATAACAGTTGGAGAATCAAAAAATTAAAAATTAAAAATTTAAATTGCGCCAAAAAAAACCTTTTGTGACGCATATTAACCACTTAATAACCGGCCTATAGCCAAATGACGGCTACAGGCCGGTTTGTTATCTCTGGGAGGCCGTCATATGACGTCCTCCTGGAGAATCGTTCCTGCGCGCCCCCTCGGGTGCACACGCCGGAACATCCGTGCTCGCCGGGTTCACGGGACCCGGCGCAACACGGATTGCGGTAAAGGGCCAATAGCAGCGGCCCTTTACCACGTTTACACAAATGTAAACAAAAACGTCATATGGGGTCATCAGAAGTTCATCTCTCTCCTCTCCTCACACCGATGCAGCGTGAGAGGAGAGGAGAGCTATCGAGTGATACAGTGAGTGCCACAACATTGCCCAATAGTGCCCAGTAGTGCCACAACAATGCCCAGCAGTGCCACAACAGTGCCATCTGTCACCTCTGTGCCATCTGTCACCTCTGTGCCACACCTGTGCCACACCTGTGCCACCCCTGTGCCACACCAGAGCTACCAGATCCACACCAGATCCACACCAGTGCCACTACAGTGCAGACCAGTGCCACACCAGTGCCGCCTGTGCCCACCAGTGCTGCCTGTGCCCACCAGTGCCATCTGTGTGCCCACCAGTGCCATCTGTGTGCTAATCAGTGCCACCAGAGCCACACCAGTGCAACCAAAGCCACTATAGTGCCCAGTGCCGCCTGTGTCCACCAGTGCCACCAGTGCCGCCTGTGTCCACCAGTGCCACCTGTGTCCACCAGTGACCCCTGTGCCCACCAGTGCCACCTGTGCCCACCAGTGCTCTGCAGTGCAGCCTCACCAGCCATCAGTATGGCAAAAAAATATTTTACTAGCGAGGAGGCCTACCAGCTTCTAAGTATAACCAATGAGAGCAGCGGGGAGCTCTCTGATTCTCAGTCCAATTCGGATTCTGCCTATGAACCCGTTACGAGCAGCGGGTCTGATACTGAATCAGAAGAGGAATATGTGCCCGTGAAAAGAATGCGTTCTGGCGTGGAGCAGCAGCCTACTACCAGCAGCGCAGAGCCGTCCACCTCTAGAGCAGAGCCGTCCACCTCTAGAGCAGTGCCGTCCACCTCTAGAGCAGTGCCGTCCACCCCGAGAGTAGTGCCGTCCACCCCGAGAGCAGTGCCATCCACCCCGAGAGCAGTCCCGAGAGCAGTTCCGTCCACCTCGAATAGGGGCCATGCCAGCCTTCCCTATGCCCTTCAACACCCCCTGTGGCTGCCCTCTAATTCCAGAGAAGCAAATATCCCCCCCTTCACCGCCCAGCCAGGTGTCCAGGTGAACACCGATGATTTTTCAATGCTAGATTTTTTTCATTTGGCTTTCACTGAAGACTTACTATCGTCCATTGTGGCCCAGTGCAACCTCTACGCACAGCAGCACATAGTAAGCAACCCTGGCTCTAGTTATGCCCGTCCCTTTCAGTGGAGAGAACTAACTGTAGAGGAATTCAACATTTTCTTAGGCCTAACTTTTTCTATGGGACTTTCAAAAAAAAAACAATTGTACTCCTATTGGTCTACCAAACCTGTCCACCGCATGCCACTCTTCTTATCCCTTATGCCAAGATCACGATACCTAATGATTATGTGATTCCTCCACTACAATGACAACACCCAGTCCCTCCCCCGAAATGACCCAGCTTTTGACAAACTATTTAAAATTCGGCCACTCCTAAATTATTTCTCTGAAAAATTTCCCCATTTATATACCCCCGAACAGAATATTTCCGTGGATGAGTCCCTTGTAAAATTCTCAGGCAGGCTTGGCATCAAACAGTTTATCCCCAGCAAAAGGGCCCGATATGGGGTTAAAATGTACAAACTTTGTGACCGAGCCACGGGATACATCTACTCCTTCCTGGTGTACGAAGGGAAGGACTCCTCACTGCACCCCCCTGAATGCCCAGAGTACATTGGAGCCAGCGGAAGAGTGGTCTGGCAGCTTGTCTATCCACTCCTTGGAAAGGGATACCATCTTTATGTGGATAATTTTTATACAAGCTTGCCCCTCTTCCGCAATCTTCACTGGAGAGACACCCCAGCATGTGGTACAGTGAGAGCCAATAGAAAGGGCTTCCCGCACAAACTCGTCAATGAAAGGCTACAACGAGGGGAAACGGCATCTTTGCGGAACCAGGAGCTATTGGCTGTCAAGTGGAGGGACAAACGAAACGTCCACATGCTGACGACAATCCATAATGACACCTACATAGAAGTCTCCAGAAGAAATGGCCCAATCCAGAAACCAGCCTGCATCTATGATTACAATTTGTTTATGGGAGGAGTGGACTTTAACGATCAGATGATTGAACCCTACCTTCCCACAAGAAAATCCCGCCACTGGTATAAAAAAGTGTCCATTTATCTTTTCAGTTTGGCCATGTATAACACTTATGTTCTTTACCAAAAATCTACAGAGAACCCCGTATCCTATTTGTACTACCAAGAAGAAGTTATTTCCGCCCTTTTGTACCCTGAAGGCCCACCAGAAACTATTCGCTCTGATTGTGTGAGCAGACTCCACGAGCGCCACTTTCCTGACAAAATCCTCCCCCCGTGAAACAGGCTGCAGACGTCAGAAAAAATGCCGGGTGTGCTCCAGAGGAGGAATTAGAAGAGACACCACATTTTATTGTCCCAATTGTCCTTCCCAACCAGGCCTCTGTATAGGTGAATGCTTCCGCCGTTACCATACTTCTCTACATTATTAGGGAAGTATGGTAAACGTAATTCTCATTTCCTGTCATTTTCCTCCACACCCTTTATGCCACTGCACTGAACTGTACCTACCTCTGCCTTCTCTGGAACCGACCCTGGCCTGTTATACGACCAAGCTTTTGCCTAACGCTAAACATACATCTGCCTTCTCCGGAACTGACCCTGGCCTGTTATACGACCACGCTTCTGCCTAACGCTAAACTGTACCTGCCTCTGCCTTCTCTGGAACTGACCATGGACTGTTTGACCACGTTTTTTGCCTGCCTCTTGGATTGATCTTTTACCCTGCTATGCTAGTGGGAACAAAAGGGGTCTCACATATGTGAGGGGCTCCAGAATAGTTTTTCTGGATGAAGAAAACTAATTTTTTAGTTTTCTTATTCCCGAATTAGGGACTGGAGACTCAGAGGCTTCAAAGAGATTTGGGCGGGAGAAGCCTCTACCCCTTTCCCCATTATTTCATAGCCTGCTACTTGGACCATGTTCCTGCTTACTACCAGGATGGACAATATTCCTGCCTGCTGCCTGGACAATTCCATTCACTGTCGCTGACCACGTCCCTGCCTGCTGCCTGGATCAGGGCTCTCCTGTGGACAATTGGACTACTAAAACCACAGGTAATTTTTTGTCTACCCCTTACTTGGTATGTACGTGCTATGTTAGAAATATGAAGGGCCTTCAAAAATGTGATAGATTGTAAGGAAATTGGATGCGCAAGTTATGTTCCTAGAACACCTGATGATGCTTCTTAGATGTTGGGCCTCTATGTGGCCAGGCTGTGTAAAAGTCTCACACATGTGGTATTGCCATACTCAGGAGGAGTAGCCGAATATATTTTGGGGTGTCATTTTTGCTATGTACATGCTATGTGTTGGAAATATCTTATAAATGGACAACTTTTTGTAAAAAAAATGCATTTTCATTTTTTTCCACATTTTCCCAAAACTTTGGGAAAAAAATGAACCATTCAAAGGACTCATTATGCCTCATAGATTATACGTTGGGGTGTTTGCTTTCCAAAATGGGGTCACTTTGTGGGCGTTTCCATTGTCCTGGTGCTCCAGGGCCTTCAAAATCTAATAGGTATTTGAGAGATTAGATGGGTAATTTATGCTCCTAGAACGCCTGAAGTTGCTTCTTCAATGTTGGGCCTGTGTATGTGGCCAGGCTGTGTAAAAGTCTCACACATGTGGTATCGCCATACTCAGGAGGAGTAGCAGAATATATTTTGGGGTGTCATTTTTGCTATGTACATGCTATGTGTTGGAAATATCTTATAAATGGACAACTTTTTGTAAAAAAAATGCATTTTCATTTTTTTCCACATTTTCCAAAAACTTTGGGAAAAAAATGAACCATTCAAAGGACTCATTATGTCTCATAGATTATACGTTGGGCTGTTTGCTTTCCAAAATGGGGTCACTTTGTGGGCGTTTCCATTGTTCTGGTGCTCCAGGGCCTTCAAAAATGTAATAGGTGGTTGAGAGATTTGATGGGTAATTTATGCTCCTAGAACGCCTGAAGTTGCTACTTCAATGTTGGGCCTGTGTATATGGCCAAGCTGTGTAAAAGTCTCACACATGTGGTATTGCCATACTCAGGAGGAGTAGCAGAATATATTTTGGGGTGTCACTTTTGCTATGTACATGCTATGTGTTGGAAATATCTTATAAATTGACAACTTTTTGTAAAAAAAAATGCATTTTCATTTTGTTTTCCACATTTTCCAAAAACTTTGGGGAAAAAATGAACCATTCAAAGGACTCATTATGCCTCATAGATTATACGTTGGGGTGTTTGCTTTCCAAAATGGGGTCATTTTGTGGGTGTTTCCATTGTCCTGGTGCTCCAGGGCCTTCAAAAGTGTAATAGGTGGTTGAGCGATTAGATGGGTAATTTATGCTCCTAGAACGCCTGAAGTTGCTACTTCAATGTTGGGCCTGTGTATGTGGCTAGGCTGTGTAAAAGTCTCACACATGTGGTACTGCCGTACTCAGGAGGAGCAGCAGAATATATTTTGGGGTTTCATTTGTTGAATGTACATGCTGTGTGAGAGAAATAACCTGTTATAATGACAATTTGGTGTGAAAAAAAATTAAATTTAAAAAAATCTTCATTTTGCAAAGAATTGTGGGAAAAAATGACAAGTTCAAAAAACTAACTGTGCCATGTACTAAATACTTTGGAATGTCTACTTTCCAAAATGGGGTCATTTGGGGTTTTTTTGTACTTTACTGGCTTGTTAGGGTCTCAAGAAATGAGATAGGCTGTCAGTACATCAGGTGTGATCAAATTGATACATTTTCAGTGATTGGCACCATAGCTTGTACACCCTATAACTTTCACAGAGAATAAAAAATTTCCACTATTTTGGGTTATTTTAACTAAAGATATTTAGCAGTATACATTTTTTGACACATTTATGAAGAAAAATTACTTATTTACAAAAAAATAATAGAAATGAAGAAAAAAGCATTTTTTTTACAAAATTTTCGGTATTTTTTCATGTATAGCACAAAAAATAAAAAACCCAGAGGAGATCAAATACCACCAAAAGAAAGCTCTATTTGTGTGAAAAAAAGGACGAAAATTTCATATGGGTACAGTGTTGCATGACTGAGTAACTGTCATTCAAATTGTGAGAGCACTGAAAGCTGAAAATTGGTCTGGTTATTAAGGGTGTTTAAGTGCCCAGTTGTCAAGTGGTTAAGCAAACATTGACCTGAATAGAAATGTAAAATAAAATAAAATTAGTTTCTATCATGCTTGATTGATAAAGGAATTTCCTGGTGCCTCCATGGCAGCATACCTGTGACAAGCTCTGCCTTGGCTCCTCCCTCAGGACTAGTGAATATTATAAAAGAAAAGGTTAGTACAGCCCCCGCATTCTCCTTTTTTTCCTCATACCTCATGGCAGTGAATCCTGGTCGGCGTCCTTACCTTCTGCATTCGGCAGCGTCCGTCCGGGTTCAAGCCTCTCCCGGATGCAGTTCCTTCTCTTGGGCAGCTAAATGCGCTTATAAGGTTGGAAGTCCCTTCTGTAGGATCTTTTGGGACAAGCAGTTTGTCTCTTAAGTAAGAGCTGTACCTGCAGTATGGGCGTTCAGGCTCCAGTCTATGGCAGCAGAGGTGGCAGCTTTGCTCTGTTCCTGAGATTTGTTGTTCCTCTCCAGTCTCACCTGTCCTTTCTCTCTCTCTTGCGCTCTGGTTCCCCTGGTTCCCATAGTTTTAAGAGGCCCCCCTTCCTTTCCCACGTGCGTTGTCATCCTCAGACTCACTAGGGGCCGCGCGCGGCGAGTCTGTGTTATTTTATGATAGATCAGCGTTCCCGCCATCGTCTGCGCATGCGCCGGCGGGTCGTATGTTTTGACGGCCAGTCTCGACGTTCGGCGCATGCGCGGTAGCGTCGGAGGATTCGACGGCCATTTTTACTGAGGGCGAATATATATATAGCTCTGAAGGAATAACTCGTTCATTGAAAGTGTATTCATTTATTAATTTATTAATTTATTGATTTATTAATTTATTAATTTATTAAATTATTAAAAAATTTCTTTTTTCATCGGAGCCTCCAAAAAAAAAAAAAAAAATGGATGTTTTAAAAAAAAAAAAAAAACACAGCACAGAGGGGGGAAGTCGTTACTTATGTAGGCAAATTCCCTTTTTACCGTGAATCAGCGCACGACCGGTTGACGCCTTTTCCTCTGACTCTTTCCTAGCCGTTACCTCTGCTAAGCCGCCTAAAATGAGCCTTTCGCCGCCCGCTCAAGATCCTACTCTACTCCCAAGGTAAGGACCTACGCCCAGGTAAGTTAAAAAAAAAAAAAAAAGGAGTGCACTAAGGACGGTACTTTTTGTATTTCAGTCCTGTACGCCAGAAGACGTCTAAGAAGACCTCAAGGCGATATGAAGATGACTATGATGATTCCTGTCACAGCAGGGACAGGTCGCCCAGACATGGGCATTACAGAAGTGGCAGGAAAGCTTCAGCCAAGAGGCGCCGTCATTCGCGCTCCCCGAGACCTAGACCTACTAGATGTCAGGCCTGTGGAGGCACCCCACTTCCGGACAAACTAATTTGTCGAGATTGCCTTAGAGACTATGCAGCAGACAGAGAGTCTGAGGGCCTACAGGTGGCAGATCTCCTTAAAAAGGCAGTAAAAGACTCCCTTGCGGAATTGGTCGCCACAATGCCGACGCAACAACCGGCATCCCCTCCTCAGGAACAGATGGCTGAGGCCTATATTCCCGTTCCATCCACGAGTGGAAGTGGTCGTCCGTTCCCTGCCTCCTCCTCTAAGCATCAGGACGAAATGGCCATTTCAGAGGATTCTTCAGATGATGCAGATGCCTCTGGCTTTGCCTTCGCCATGGTCCAGCCTTATGTGCAGGCTGTTAAACAAGCAATCGGTTGGGAGGATTCCAACATGGAGGTCAGGAAGTCCAAATCATACTTCCCCTTCCTTAAGCGCCAGATCTCCTTCTTCCCTCTTATGGAGGAAATCAGGGAAGTGATCGAGGAAGAATGGGGGAGGACAGACAAAAGACTTTCCACCAATCGATTGGGAAAATTATACCCTCTCTCTGAGGCAGATTCCAAAATGCTGGACGGCCCTCCGGTGGTAGATGCCGCAGTGGTAAGGCTGGCCAAGAATGTCACTTTGCCCCTAGATGATTCAACCTCCTTCAAGGACCCTCTGGACAGGAGGATGGACCTCGACCTTAAGAAGGCCTATCAGATGGCAGGAAATGCCTGTAAACCTGCAATAGCTCTGACATCAGTGTCCAACGCATTACGCGTCTGGACAGATAATATAGAGTCGGCAATCCAACAGGATATCCCTAAAGAAGATATAATCAAGGCATTGGATGAGCTGAAGCTCTCAGCTGACTTCATTGGGGAGGCCACCATCGATTCGATTCGTTGCTCCGCAAGGGCAATGCTTCACACAGTAATGGCCAAAAGGGCACTGTGGCTAAAACCATGGGCAGCGGACGTTGCCTCGAAGCAAAATTGGTGCAAGATACCTTTTGACGGTAAAGCCTTGTTCGAGGAAAAACTTGACAAAGCCATCTCTCGGGTCACTGGCGGAAAGTCAGGCCTACTTCCTCAAGACAGGCGATCCAGACGTTTCAGATCATCTGCACCAAGGTTCCAATATTCCAAAAATAGGGACTACCGACAATCCAGACAGGGGAAAGGCTTCAGGCACAACTGGAAAAGCACACAGTCTATGTTTCTCAAGTCCAGGAGGCAGAGGCCAGTACCTACCCCACAGGATCCATCAAAATCCTTTTGACGCCAGGCCAGCCCAAGTGATCCCTGTGGGGGCCAGGTTGAAACAGTTCTCAAAGATTTGGGAACAAAAATGCAGGGATCCTTGGGTAGTTGCAACAGTCAAACACGGTCATTTCTGGTCCTTCCTAAACAAACCCTTCAAGGACTTTTTTTCTCCGACAAGGGTATCAAGATCTCCTCAAAAAGCGGAAGCTCTGAAGCAACTTCTTCTTTCCCTACAGGAACAACGAGCAGTAGTTCCAGTGCCTCCATCCGAGAGATTTTTAGGTTTCTATTCCACCCTGTTTCTAGTCCCCAAAAGAAACGCAGGGTGGAGACCCGTGATAGACCTAAAGAGGCTAAATCGCTATATCTTTCTGGAAAAATTCAAGATGGAGTCTCTACAGACGATTATTCGAGTAGTCCAACCAGGGGATTGGATGTTGTCAATAGACCTGCAAGACGCTTACTTACACATACCCATACTCCCTACGTTCCAGAAATACCTGAGATTCGCGGTGGGGCAAGTACATCTCCAATTTCAGAGCCTTCCATTTGGCCTCTGCACGTCACCCAGAGTCTTTACAAAAACCCTGATTGCCATCATAGCACCTCTGAGAGAATTAGGGCTCTGGGTGTATCACTATCTGGACGACCTTCTACTCCTGGCGAAGGACCCAACCCAGTTATTAGAACACAGGAATATCCTGTTGACAACACTAGTGGATTTTGGATGGAAGATAAACTACGAGAAAAGTCTTCTCTCTCCGACTCAAGAGATGGTCTATCTGGGAGCCCTGTTCAATACAATGAATGGAACGGTGTCTCTCCCACCTCAGAAGGTATCTTCCATTGTCCAATAAATGAAGAAGGTGAGCTCGAGATCCTACCTGACAGCCTCAAATTGTTTGAGCCTGATAGGTCGGATGTCTTCATGCATCCCTATGGTCCCCTGGGCCCACTGGCATTTGAGACATTTTCAGCTGGAGTTCTTAAGAATGTGGAACAAACGATATCTATCCCAACCCATACACCTGACGACCCGGATGCTCAGGAGTCTACATTGGTGGATGAAGAGACAGACGCTTCTGAAGTCTCACTCGCTAGGGCATATCGACTGGATCATAATTACTACCGATGCCAGCGCAGCTGGTTGGGGAGCACATTCCAACAAGACCTCAGTACAAGGAAGATGGTCCTTCAATGCAGCCGGCATGGTGTCCAATGTCCTGGAGCTCAGAGCGGCCTATCTTGCACTGCTAGCTCTGGAGTTCGAGATTTCAGGCAAACCAGTTCTCCTCAGGATGGACAACAGGGCCGCGGTATCCTATGTGCACCATCAAGGGGGAACGCACAGCAGATCTCTCCTGAACGAGGTGGAGCCCATATTCCTCTGGGCCGAAAGGAATCTGAAGGACCTGAGGGCAGTCTATCTGCCCGGCCATCTCAACTCAAGGGCAGACGACCTTTCCCGCAGGTTCGCAGACACCAACGAGTGGTCCTTACACCCGGAAATCTTCAACTGGATAGTGATCCAGTGGGGGCCCCTCGAGCTAGACCTCTTTGCGACAGCATCCAACACCAAACTTCCAAGATTTATCTCGAGGTTTCCGTACCCCCAGGCGCAGGCAACAGATGCCCTCTCAGCCCCTTGGGCATGCGATCGGGCCTACGCTTTTCCTCCGCGGCCCCTCATACCGAGGTTCCTGTCAAGACTCGTGAGGGAGACATCGACAGTGATAGCGATTCTACCATACTGGCCAAGAAGGCCTTGGTTCCCTACGGCAATGGATCTGAGCACCAGTCCTCCAGTCAAGGTTCCAATAGTACCCCTCCTCCTGACGCAAGGATGTCACACCCACCCAGATCCCCGCAGGCTGGACCTTCACATCTGGCAACTGAAAGGAAAAGGTTCCAATCCCTGGGGTGCTCCGACAAAGTGATCGCAACCCTGCTCAAAGCGAGAAAACCATCCACGAACAACATATACGATAAAGTATGGAACAAGTTCAGGGCCTTCATGCTTGACAGAAACTGTGATCCAGGTCCCCATTCATCATCTCAAATTCTTGAGTTCTTGCAGGCAAGCCTGGACCTAGGTCTTGCGTTAGGTACATTGAAGGTACAGGTGTCAACGATCTCAGCAGCAACCAGTAAAAGATGGGCGGAGGATCCATTGTTAATCCAATTCTTTAAGGCCGTCAGGAAGATCAGACCACCAACCAAACAATCTTTTCCCACTTGGGACCTTACGGTCATCCTGGAGTCCTTAGCCAATCCACCCTTTGCCCCTTCGAACTCAGCATCACTCTGGAATCTAACTTTAAAATTAGCCTTTCTGATAGCCATAACCTCCGGCAGATGGGTGTCAGAGCTCCAAGCTTTGGGAGCAGATCAGGATCACATTATATTTTACCCAGATGGGAGCAGGGCGGATGTGTAACGTGAGGACGTAGCGTCCGCCTGAGGGGAGGGGCCTGCCAGCGCTAAGCTCACCGCACCGACGAACAAACAGCAAGGCATGGTTTGGAGCAGGGAGGTGAGAGATCCCAGCCCAGACATGTGGAAGCGCTCGGTGCGGTGCTGCTAACATCCCGCAGCCCTGAGTACGGTGCTTCCCAGCCTCCTCATCACCTCGACCGGCCCACCCTCCCCCTCTTCTCCGCTCCAGTGCACAACGGATACCCCCTGGCTATGCAGCAGGACCTCGGAGGAATTTGGAGGAGACCCTCCGGAGCCTGGAAACTAGAAGGAGACCGGTGGGAAAGAGACACAGCATTGACAAGGACGGTAACATTCTTAAAGTCACAATACTGTTGCTGTGTAATATACATCTAACCAGGGGAAACAAATAACGTGTCTATGGGGTTAAATGTATGCAGGTCAAAAGGAGCTTTGTTAAGTAGATAAGGAAGCCGGCTGCGGAAAAGTTTTCCTTGGTGCATGTTTCCATCGACAGTTTTGAATTTAAAGCAACTGCAGGGTTGTATAAACCTTAACAGGATCGTAGTTTTATTATATATGCACATGGAAATGGCTATGCTCAGTATACCAGGAGATGATAACTTGGAAAGTGGTCCGCTAAACAGCAGTGGTTCCGCAGGGTCAACACGCATTATTTCCCTTAAATAAGCTTAAACATTACTTCTTTGACTATCGCAAGTGCATGCGACATTGGCACATATGCAATAATAGGGGAGAAAAAGTCGCATGGTTCAAAATGAAGGGATAAATACCTACCGCCAGGACAAATCTCACATGGTTAGGTGGAGGAAGTCCATGAGGTTTGCCTCTATTCCAGGGGTGTATGCATGTGCTGGGCGAAGCATCTATACCATTGAGCAACCATCGATGAGAAAAGCAGTTTATATACATCAGAGTGTGGATTTAATGGCGTGGGATTAAAAAAGGTTTTTCTTTGCTCCTACTTTTTTGCGGACCCGGATACACATAAGAGTGGACTAGATACCTTGACCTGACTGTAAGAACCTTAGAAGAGTAATTAAGGTAGGAGGAATTAATCGCAAAGAGATCTGCAATGCTACTTTAAGCTCTTTTTCTTGCGGTGAAACGCTAGACGAATATAACTGGGGGGAGGAGGTTTTTTTTTCCTCTCCTCTTCCTGTTTTGTTTTTCGTTTTTTTTGTGTTTTTCTCCTCCTCCTGCTTCCCTCGCCGTCAGCACATATTGTTCATGCAGCAGGAATTGAATAGACTACCTGAATCGCTTGTAATAGCGTATACATTATACAATAAGAGGAAAATCGCACGATCTGATTACAGGGATTTTCTTTTGCTTTTTCGTTTTTTTTCCTCTCTCTTTGCCGTGCGCATTCCAGATCAGTACAAATTTCCTTAAATGTAGGATATCCTACTCTCCCTTTTAAGGGACTCTTCTGTTATTAGTGGAGAATAGAGATGAGTTCCTAAATGGCTGACTGGTCCCCCCTCCCCTGGGATAAGATATTGACAACCTTTGCCACTCTGCCTGTGAATCACATTAGGAATAAGAAATAGAGGTTAAACTCTACAGCCCAGCCATTTTATTTCCCCATGCGAGGTTGGAGATCGAAAGATAGGAGGCGCTAAGCACTCGACAGGTTATCAGGGTGACCTGTCAACCCCAGGATCCATAGGTTTTTACCTAGGGGAGGTTTGGCGCGGTTAAAGGTTACATGTCGCTTAGGTAAGAAACCCCCTCAGATTACGCAGCGGAGGAAGATATCAAAATAAAATATAACAGGGAGCAGTATTATTATTCTGAGAGAAGAAGTTAGTGTTAAGGGGTCCCCCCAAGGGACTCTGCCAGCGGAACATAGACATAGAGTGGAAAAAGGTTGAGATTCCCTAAGTAAAAGCGGGGAGCAAAGAGGTAAACTGGATGATCAGCTTTCATAGAAGGAAAGCCGCTGGAGGAAGCGACTTCATCGATAAATTAAGACTTAAGGGAAAGAGTTTTCGAGGTGTCTAGGATCCACAAAATCTGGAGACAGATTGAACTATGAGCAAGTCAGCAAATAAGATGGCGAAAAGTGGAGCCGCACGGAACATAAAAGATAAGAGTCTAGATACGTCGATCCAACAGTATATGACACAAGGAGCAAGCCCCAAAGAAGCGGGATTGGATAAAAGACAATCAACCATCTCAGAATACAAGAAGGGATCGGGCAAACATAAGGGTGGAGGAACACAACATACCAGTGAGGACACAATAATAGAAAGTGACTGCGAGAGCAGCAAAACGGAAGAAATTAGGACAGAAGATCTTCCTCCCTCAAAAGGAGAAATGGCAGAAATGCTTTCAAAATTAGAGAATGCAATCAAAATGGACATCAGGGGGCTCCGAGAGGACTTAGGCGGATTACTAGAGAGAGTAGAAGCTACAGAAAATCGTATGGATCTCCAAGCCATAGAGCTAAACAAAGTTAAAGATCAACTAAGAACACTTCAACAAACACAAAGGAATACGCTGTATAAACTGGAAGACCAGGAAAACAGAAGTAGAAGGAAAAATTTGAAATTGCGCTCAATCCCGGAATCAAAAGGCGAAGACTTAAGAGTAATACTAAACAGTATTCTCGCCCCCTGCTGGGGAAATGAGATGGGAGCTCCACCAAGGATTGATAGAATCCATAGAATTGGTAAAACAAGATTTAGAGATATGGACAGACCGAGAGACATAATAGTGCGCTTCACATATTTCGATGAGAAAGAAGTAATATGGAAAAAGTTAAGGGGAACAACCCCACATGTATATGAAGGGAGAGAAATACAGATATTCCCGGATATGGCACCCGAGACGCTTTTAAGGAAAAGACTTTTGAAACCCCTACAAGATGAATTGCAAGCTCAGAACATTAAATATAGATGGGGCTTTCCTGCTTGTTTAATAGGGAACAAAGATGGTAAATCGGCGAAGCTGGTTTTCCCGGAAGATTTGGAAGATTTTTGTGAGAAACTGGGAATACGCCCGCCAATTCTTCCTGGTTGGCAGATGGAATAATGGGCTCATTGTAGGGGGAAAAAATGGGTCCGGGGAAAGGAGGGGAGGGAAAAGGGGAAGGAAATAAGGAAAATATATAAATTAAACAAGATGGTGGGATGTAATACCTCCTGTCTCATGGGGAGAGGCGGGAGAGGCGCAGGTGGACAAGCCCCAAACCCTCTTAACAAATAGATTAGGAGATGGTAGGGGCATGCACGACCATTAACCTAACAAAGGCCGTATACAGGCCAAGGGAGTTGGGGGGAAGGGGGAAGGTAAGGAGGGAGGTGGGTATGGGATGTAAAGAAGGGAAGGAGGGAGGGGTAGATAGGGGAGGTTGGGAAGGTATAAGGTTGGGGAAGGGAAGTAAAGTGGAGGGAGGGGTGGGGGAGGGTGGAGGAAAAATGTGGACCACCTTAGTAAACAAGATAAGAAGTACCTACGTAGGGCAAGGAACGTAGGACAAATAGATGGGCAATAGTAAAATAGACGGCCTGAAATTTATGTCCTATAATGTGAAGGGCATGAATACCCCAATAAAAAGACATAAGATCTTAGCAGAATTGAAGCGCTATGAGGCTGACGTTATATCTCTACAGGAGACACATATCTCCCTCGCATCAAACATTAGATTATATTCCAATAACTACCCGGTCTGGTTCTATAGTGATACCATTTCAGCCAGAAGTAGAGGGGTAGCGATAGGGTTTTCCAAAAGAATAAGGTTTCAGTTGAAGGAAAAAATGTGCGACGCAGAGGGAAGATATTTGTTCCTAAGAGGTACATTAGAGGAATTGGAGTGTACTTTAGTAAATATTTATGCTCCTAATAGCAACCCAATTAGTTTTTTAAATAAGATATTATATAAACTTATGGACTTTAAAGCAGGTTATGTAATTATGATGGGAGATTTAAACTTCGGCCTCAACCCGGAAGTCGATAGTTCGTCGGAGGTTAAAAAGATGAGAAGCGCAGCACACAAAAATATAGCTCAAAAGCTATATAACAACCAATTAGTGGATGTATGGAGAGCAAAAAATCCCCAGTCACGTGATTATTCCTTCTATTCAGCAGTCCATGGGACGTATTCACGCATCGATTACATATTCATAGACCATGGGCTATTGGAATATGTGATGGATTCAGGGATAGAAGTGATGACTCTTTCGGATCACGCCCCGGTAAAACTATGCCTAAACATCTCAAGGATAGGGAGGAACCTCTCTGGATGGCGGTTGAATGAGGAGCTATTGCTTAGGGAGGAGGATAGGATAAAAATAGCGAGTGAGATCGATCAATATTTTACATTTAATGATACAGAGGGAATTAAAAGTAACACGCTGTGGGATGCGCACAAGGCCTATATAAGGGGAATATTGATATCTATGCAATCTAAAAAGAAAAAAATGAGAGCCGAAAAAATCAATAAATTAATGAGCGAGATACATTGTTTAGAACAAGACCATAAAAAAAAAAGTCTGCCCCAAAATGACCTGGTATTTAAAAAGTTATTAACGGTAAGGATGGAGCTGAAGGACCTTTTGGACCAAGAAGCGGCGATGACGTTTAAAGGGTTGGCCAAGGAACAATATTTATGGGGAGATAAATCAAGTAAGTTTTTAGCCAGAATGTTAAAAAAGAAAAAAGGAAAAAATTTCATTGGGGAAATTAAGAATAAAAATGGAAAAGTGCTCTATACTACCAAAGATATAGCAGAAACTTTTAGATTATACTTTGAGCAGATATTTACGGACAGTAAGAAAAAGGCCAAAAACGGAGAGAAAGAGCAGAAGATCAGGGAATTTTTGGAGAAAAATGCTTTGACTAAAATCACCCCCACGGAAAGGGACATACTTGAAAGGCCAGTTTCGGAGGATGAAATAGTCAGAGCATTATTAAAATCAGCACCAGGAAAATCCCCGGGACCAGACGGTTTCACAACACTATATTATAAAACGTTTAGAGAGGCTCTTGTTCCCCAATTGTGTCGGTATATGAACGGCCTAGGAGAAGAATATAGAATGAGTAATGAAGATTTAAGGGCTACAATTACTCTAATACGGAAGGAGGGCAAAGATCCCACACAGTGTACCAGCTACAGGCCGATTTCGCTGTTAAACGCGGATACAAAACTATATGCTAAAATATTAGCAGAGCGAATGAAGGGTTTAATGACATCACTGGTCCACCCAGACCAGACGGGCTTCATAGGGGGACGAGAGGGAAAAGATAACGGAATAAAGACACTCCTCCTGCTTCAAAAGATGCGACAGGGTGGAACCCCCAGTCTGCTCTTGTCGTTGGACGCACAGAAAGCCTTCGACAGAGTAGACTGGGGGTTTATGTTTAAGACATTAGAGAAGATGGGGCTAGGACCTAAGATGTTACAGAAGATAAAGGTACTGTACGAACATCCAAAGACATGTATAAAAGTTAATGGGTATGTGTCGGAGCCTTTCGAAATGGAGAGGGGTACAAGGCAGGGCTGTCCGCTTTCGCCCCTCCTGTTTGTGCTCTCTTTGGAGCCACTCCTAGCAGCAATAAGAGGGGATCCCGGGATAGAAGGGGTGAAAGTGGAAAAAGCGGAATATAAATACTCAGCCTTTGCGGACGATATCTTAATTTACTTGAACAACCCAAAGACATCTATGCCTAAATTATTTGAGCTACTCGACCAATACGGGGAGGTCTCAAATTTTAAAATAAATAGGTCAAAATCGGAGATAATGAATATCAATATTAACAAGCGAGAGGTACAAAAGGTACAACAAAGTTGGAAACTCCCGTGGAAGAGTGAGCTTAAATATTTAGGGATAAAATTAGCAAAAACAGAGAGGAAAATGTACCGTTGTAATTATATCCCGTTACTAGATGAGATACAGGCAGAATGTAAAAGGTGTAGCTATAGGGCACTATCATGGTTGGGAAGAATAAATTCATTAAAGATGATAATATTCCCTAAGATCCTATACAGGTTTCAGATGCTCCCTATTCCTCTGTCCAATGTTTACTTGTCAAAATTAAAATCTATCCTAATGAAATTTGTTTGGAAAAATAAAAAAGCCAGGGTAGCCCTAGCTACACTTCGTCAACCAAAGAACAGGGGTGGAGTAGCAGTGCCAGATGCGCAGACTTATTATGAAGCTGTTGTGGTGTCTAGAGTGAGTGAATGGAGCATAAGGGACAACACAGAGAAAAGATGGGTGAGACTGGAACACGATTTATGTAGAACAAAATTAGATAAGCAAATTTGGAATCCGCCTTTAGAGAGAAGTGTATTTTTGGAAGGGAATAATATTACACGAAACACACTGCGGATTTGGGATAAGATATATAGGCAATTTAACGGAAAATATAATTCACCACTTATAGCATTAAAGAATAATAATTTTTTCTTACCAGGATGTCAGGAAATAGGAGGAAACTGGGTTAAAGAGGAGGTAAAATTAAAAGATGTAATGAAAGGGGAGGGACTAGCACCATATCACGAGTTGGCACAAAAAAAAGAGATGATGATAATTGATGAGTGGAGGTACGCTCAGCTCTCGAGTTTTATCAAAAAACTCCCTGTGCGGGTTAGAACAGCGGAAAATCTGACCCCGTTGGAACAACTCTGTACATTAAAGACAGCAAAGAAAGTTGTTTCGAGATGGTACAGAATGTTGTTAGAGGGAGTAGAGCTGGGGGTACCTGCGTACATCAAAAAATGGGAGAGGGAATTAGGATCACAATTAGAAAACACAATAGTAAAGAAAATATTTAAATTAGTGCATGGCTCGGCGGTAGATGCCAGAACGGCTGAAATGAGCGCTAAATGTCTGATGAGATGGTATTATACCCCAGAAAGGAAAAGCAAGTTTCAGCAGGATGGCGCCAGGGAATGTTGGAGAGGATGTAGAGAGGTGGGCACGATGGCACACTTGTGGTGGAGTTGTCCAAAAATAAAAACTTATTGGAACCAAATTATAGCCCACATCAAAGAGATTACAGGCAAAGAGGTGAAGGCTGATCCCTGGGTAGTGTTATTCCATGGGACAAGAATCGGGCTCAGACAATATAAGGAATCAGTGATCCCCCACCTGCTGAATGCAGGTAAAAAATTAATACCGAAGAAATGGCAAGAGAAGGAAGTTCCGTCAATGTGGGAATGGGTGGATTCGGTAGAAAAGACCTATAAAATGGAGTGTTTAAGAAGTAGCCGGGAAGAACAGAGTATTACTCCAATTATAGGGAAATGGAAGTGCTGGGTAGATTTCAGGAAGAAATGGCTCATCTCAGAGGGGTTGAGGAAGCCCTAAATAGGTACAGTTAAGATACTACAAGGTACAATTGGGATAGAAATTAAAGTACTTATGGAAAAAATAGAAAAAGGTGGTCCACAGATAGGTAGGAGGGGGGGGGGGAGGTTAGGGGAAAGGGGTAGGAAGAAGATGGGAGTGTGTGACAGAGAGGGATTACAAGATTAACATGAAAAACAGTAAGCCTGGTATCAACACTCCAAAAAAAAAAAAAAAAAAAAAAAAAAAAAAAAAATACTTACCACTATGATGTGATTGTTGGAAGGGACACTGAGCTGAAAGCTGAGGTGGTCCCATAGCAAGTAAATAAACTTACACTGAGTGGTAAAAAAAAAAAAAAAAAAAAAAAAAAAAAAAAAAAAATATTTTACCCAGATAGAGTGGAACTCAGAACAGTACGAGGGTTCATTCCCAAGGTCGCTTCATCCTTGAGCATGTCAGAACCCTGGGCACTCCCAACATTTTCTGAACAGGACTCTGTCGCTCTTCATGAATTAGACATCGCCTCCACTCTGAAATGCTATCTGCAAGCCACAGCTTCATTCCGGGCTTCCATTAGACTGTTCATAATTCCCTGGGGAAAATACAAAGGAAAGGAGGCATCAGCCAGAACGATCGCTTCATGGATCGTCAAACTCATCCACAAGGTGTACAGGACAAAGGGACTAGAGACCCCTTCGGCGGTCAGGGCGCACTCCACAAGAGCGGTTTCTGCCTCTTGGGCGGCAAGAGCGAATGTGTCGATCGAAACTATTTGTCGGGCAGCGACCTGGTCGTCCCAACACACATTCCTGAAACATTACAGGGTGGACCCAGGAGCTCTCTCCTCAGTGGAGTTTGGCAGACAGGCAGTCACTTCGACCTTCGCCTCTTCTAAATAATAAATTCTTTAAATAAACCTCTAAGCATTATCCCACCCGTCTCAGCTAGTTATTTGTCACAGGTATGCTGCCATGGAGGCACCAGGAAAACAGAAAATTGTACCATACTTACCGTAATTTTATTTTCCTGGTGCCTATCCATAGCAGCATACATTCCCACCCTCGGTATTCTATATTAACGAGAATGCGGGGGCTGTACTAACCTTTTCTTTTATAATATTCACTAGTCCTGAGGGAGGAGCCAAGGCGGAGCTTGTCACAGGTATGCTGCCATGGATAGGCACCAGGAAAAGAAAATTACGGTAAGTATGGTACAATTTTCTGTTTTATGTCCAACTCCACATTCATCCAAAAAGCATAATGAGTCTGTAACTCATAAATCCAAAACGTTTAGAGCAGGGATCTGCAATTAGCGGACCTCCAGCTGTTACAAAACTACAAGTCCCATCATGCCTCTGCCTCTGGGTGTCAGGCTTGTGGCTGTCAGAGTCTTGCTATGCCTCATGGGATTTGAAGTTCTGCAACAGCTGGAGGTCCGCTAATTGCATATCCCTGGTTTAGAGTCTTGACACTCCTCTGGTGTTGGCTCCACCCCTCCATGGTGCAATGTATCTATCTATAACAAGATATTGGGTTCCCATGGGGTTACAGGCATGATGTAGTGCTGTGGAACAGTGTGGTTCACACCTCCAAGTTTTATTAAATTAATGTGCTCTGAAACTCTGGTAGTGAATGATCTTATAGTTCTACCCACATACTGCTTGCCACAAGGACAAATCAGTAGGTACACTACATTTATTGTAGCGCAAGTACAGAACCGTTTGATCATACACGTACGACTGGTTACTGTTGATCTGAAATCCTTGGTAGTTCTACATCCAAAAATGGAAAGACTCCGATAGTACAGGTCAAACTTAAAAAATTGGATTTATTTACATCAAAATGTGACAATAAAAAGAGATCTCAATGCATAAAAAGGCAATGTGAAAAGCACAAGACAAGCTGGCCCGACACGTTTCGACTCAATGGGTCTTCTACTGGGGCATATCTCTAGCCTCCTCACACTGCCCAAACAGTTATAAACTAAACTTAATGAGGATATGACCTGGCCCCACCCCCTCAGCTGAAAACCGGAAGTAATGCCACTCAAACATGTGACAGGAGTCAGGTCAAATCAACACAAATATTATATACACAAGCAATATATAATATAAATCCATTTGTAAACAACATCATCTGAACATAATGTATACTAGATGCAGAACTAACCTTCGGACGTAGGACCAAAATGCTCGAGGCTAGAGGGAAATTATTTTGGTTGATGTCACCAACCTTCGACCCTTGGCAAATTCAATATTACCCATAAGGCAATACGCCCCCCCATATTGGATGAAAAGACACCCTTCAATGCATTAGCTAGCCGCCATTGCCCAAGTCCGGTGGGAATGAACGTACCCCACGTGACATTCCCATCCAATGGGATCGTGACAATCCACCACGTGGGACGCCGAACGTTTTCCCACCAAACCAGACATCCATTCGGTCGCCCAAAGTCAGATGTGCAGTGCCGTCAATACGGTCGCATTCACGTCAATACGTCATCACGGTGTCGGCGCGGCGATTCCCCCGGAAGTAGCGCATCGTGTCACTTCTTCTGCATCGAGAAATGACCTGAGTGTCAGCAAGAAAGCACAGGGAGAAAAAAAGAAAAGGTCCTCATCTGATGGTCTAGTTCTCATCACAAACAGGCCAGTGTCACCAGATCTTAAAAGTAATACTTCCAGATCGGGGACATAGCAAAGCCCCAAAATAAACAGTTATATTTCAAACAGATATAATCCAAAAACACATTGCCATAAACATACATAACTACAACATAGCTAAAAAGTATTAAGACAATATGAACTCTTTCATGACTAAGCCTATTTTTGGCATGTGGTGTTTACAACTTAAAATCCATATTTTTTGCTAGAAAATTACTTGGAACCCCCAAACATTATATATATATATATTTTTTAGCAGAGACTCTAGAGAATAAAACGGCCATTGTTGCAATATTTTATGTCACCCGGTATTTGCACAGCAGTCTTTTGGGAAAAGGGACACTTTCATGAATTTAAAAAAAAACTAAACAGTAAAATTAGCCCAATTTTTTTGCCCAATGTGAAAGATAATGTTATGCCGAGTAAATAGATACCAAACATGTCACACATTATAATTGCACGCACTCGTGGAATGATGACAAAGTACGGTAGCTAAAAATCTCAATAGGCGACGCTTTAAAATTTTTTTACGGTTACCAGGTTAGCGTTATAGAGGAGGTCTAGTGCTATAATTATTGCTCACGCTCTGGTGATCGTGGCAATACCTCACATGTGTGATTTGAACACCGTTTACATAGCGGACAGGACTTCCGTATGCGTTTTCTTTGCTTTTTTTATTTATTTATTTATTTTAAAATTAATAAATTGTTTTTTTTATGTTTTTTTTATTTTTGATCACTTTTATTGCTGTCACAAGGAATGTAAACATCCCTTGTGACAGTAATAGGTGGTGACAGGTACTCTTTATGGAGGGATCGGGGGTCTAAAAGACCCCCGATCCCTCCTTTACACTTCAATGTATTCAGATTGCCGAAAACGGCGATTCTGAATACTGTATATTTTTTTAAAACCTGCGCCATTGGCAGCTGAGTAAACGGGAAGTGACGTCATGACGTCACTTCCGTGTTTACTATTTGTATCCAGTTCCTCCCTAGCAGCCGGAGGCATCAAATCGTGAATCTGTGCTCCCGATTGAGCGGGAGCACCGGTAACAGCGGCAGGAGGCGGCGGGAGGGGGGGACGTCAGCCGAGTGGCTTTTAGCCACTTTGGTTGTTATAGCTGGATAGCCAATCGCCCGCTGTAAAAAACGGTACCGGGATGATGCCTGCAGGTGCGGGCATCATCCCGGTATACCCCCCAGAAGCACATCTGCGTACGCTCGGCGGGAAGGGGTTAAAACATATTTCCACCAACGACTCAAAAATTAGGACAAAAAATGGCCAAATAAATACTGTATTATGCCTACACCCTCATACGAGGTAGAGGTTATACAGCTAACCCTAAATTACTCCTACCTTCCCTCACGTGGAAGTTGTTATGAAGACATGAGAGAGGTGCCACTCACCCTCGGTTAATGAAACTGTTGATGTCCCATTCAAAATTCATACCTAAGGGCGAGTAGCACTTCAACTCATATATCCAGTAGGTCCGAGTCTAGATACCCCTCGTACACAAGAGTCCCCATGCCAATGTGGAACAAACTTATCAATAACCTGGAATCGACTACCTGTCGGGTTCCTGTTATGATGCTCCAAATAATGGTGCGGAACGCTGTGTTTGGTACACCCCTTTCTAATTTTGGCCAAGTGCTCATTCACTCTGATGGAGAAAGTATGAATGGTGCGTCCTACATATTGTAGCTTGCAGGGACAAGTGATCAGATACACAATCAAACTAGTTGCACGCGTCGTGAAATGTCTCATTGTGTAGCTACGAGAAGTGACCGTGGAAGTAAAGGTGTCGGTTTTGTGCCTACCCGCCACATTATTTAGGCAGACATTACACCTACTACATGGAAAGTAGCCCTTACACTGCTGGAAAAAGGACACCGTCCTTGGGGGATCAATGACATTAGGAGCAATGTCGCCCCAAATGAAGCGGGCACCCTGAAAGATTATGCCCGCCTGCTCGGGGAGACAGGGTCCCAAGACACGATCACTGCGCAACACTTTCCAATGCCTGCCCATGATTTTCTTAATCTCCTTATGCTGAGTAGAGAAGGAGGTGAAAAATGACCATCTAGATTTATTCTCCCTCTGTACCTTTGGATGGTCCACAAGTAAAGAACCGCGATCAACCCTCGATACCGCCTCTATATTGGCATCAAGAGTCCTTGATCTATAGCCCTTCTCCAGAAATCTATGTTTTAAAATCTGGCATTGTTGCTGAAAAACTACATCACTGGTACAATTCCTTCTAAAACTAAGGAATTGTCTACGAGGGACCAATTTCAGCCATTGGTCATGGTGACAGCTACCGACAGGAATATAGCCATTCCTGTCGGTAGGTTTAAAGTAAGATCTGAATTCCAGGCCACCACTCATAGCCGAGATCTCAAGATCAAAAAAATGGACACTGTCACAACTAGCCTCGTAACTAAGAAATATCCCATGATCATTGCGTTCAAAGTGGCCATAAAACTATCCAAAGACAATCTGTCTCCCTTCCATAGGAGGAGGATGTCGTCTATATACCTCGCCCAGAGGACCAATTCTGGTCGCTCATAGGCATAGACGACATCCTCCTCCCACTTTGCCATGAACAAGTTGGCTAAACTGGGGGCATATTTTGCCCCCATGGCCACTCCCTTAATTTGGGAATAAAAAACACCCTGAAACCAGAAGTAGTTATGTTCTGTAGCGAACTTTAACAACTCCATAATAAAATTCCCCTGTATCAGGGGGAGCGACAAATTACGAGACAGAAACAGTTCAAATGCTGTCAGGCCAAAGATAATGGGAAATACTAGTGTAGAAAGCGGAAACATCCGCAGTCACTAGAATAAGACCTTCCTGAAACTGAACTGCCTCCAGGAACCTGATGGCATCCTTAGTGTCTTTCAAATAAGATGGAATAAGTTTTACCAGTGGCTGAAGGTAAAAATCAATATACCTACCAATCCTCGAGGTCACAGAGTCAATACCGCTCACAATAGGGCGACCTGGAGGATTGGTAGGGTTCTTGTGAACCTTAGGGAGGTAGTAGATAATGGGAATTCGTGGGGCGATTGGGACAAGATATTCCTTCTCTTTTTTATCCAAGATGTTCAAAGAGAAGCCCTCTTCCACTAACTCTATCAAAGCCTTCTTGTACTTAGCATGGGATTGCCACGCAAGATAGAATAAGTGCTGCGATCATCTAAAAGTCTCAACATCTCTTTGTTGTAATCTTCTTTATCAAGTACAACAATCCCGCCACCCTTATCGGCGGGATGGACAATGAGACTTTTCCTCTCACAAAGTGATTTTAACCCCAATGTGATAGCCGGATCTTAGTGCGTCTTCTTTACAGGTAAAGCTTCAAGATCATTTAATACTAAATTCCTAAATACATTAATCGAACGAGAGGTGGTGTTAGGTGGGTTGAACAATGAGGGGTTCGAAAGCCCAGAGTGTACAATCAGACTTTGTCCCTTTGTTCTCCCACTTTTTGGGGGTGCTGACAAAAAATGACATTGGATATTCAACTTACGGGTGTACTTATGTTTGTCCATAAATGTGGCAAACTTGTTCAATTTGCGAGGCAGAACAAATTTTAAGCCTTTATCTAACACACGTTTCAGCTTCCGTAAGTGTAACTTTACTCAAATTAAAAATGCCTGCGCCTACTGTACTCTTTTCCTTTGAATGCGCCACCACCCTCTGGTGCCTCGTTTCATTTTGGGCTTCTGGAGAAAAACCCCGACGGTTGAGGTAGTCCTTGAGAGTTGGAATAATAACTATAATTATAGGGGTTCCTCATGGGATCCTCACCCCGGTTCTTATGTGGATAATGTTCCACATATGTTCCCCGGGGTCCATCATCCCGAAGAGGAGCATACTGATTCTGAGTCCTTATCTGTGTGCTCTGAGAGTAATTATCTCTCTCATCCCGCAATACCCTAGAAGGGGCACCATATTGTTCAGCACAATGAGGAGCTCTCTTATGCCTCTGTTGATTCCCTCTCTCCTTTCCCTGATAGCCCTTACCCCTGGGGGTCTGTCTACCATAGTTAGATGTATCCTGATAATAAGTATTCCGGGCATAACTCCCTGGGGTATGGGTATTATCCATATTCTCTCTCTGTAGTTGTTGAGATGGAGGCTCATAGACTAACCTCCTATCAGGGTTCAGCATAACTGAATCTGGCTGTTCAATGGACGGAGCATTCACTGCCTGATCGCTCTCTGAGGCGATCTTTTTTTGCCAATTAAATACCAGACTACTTTTATAATCATTCATATCCCGATTATATTTTTTCTGTTATTTCTTTGGTCTTTCTCTTCCTTTTCAAGTTGGCTTCTTAAATTGGAGGAGAGAGAAACATATTCTGGAGTTCCGCTAAAGGTTGTCATTTTAGCCTTAAGATCTTTTATCTCCTGATCAATAGCTAGCAACCTAGCTTGTTTTCTCTCTACCAAAAATCCCAAAAGTTTAATACAGGCTTCATTAAAGTACTTGAACCAGGGCTCAAGACCCGTATCACCCTGTTGCGGGAAAACATCCCACCGTAAGCCCCTTGGAACCATCCGGTCCTTAATATATTGCTCTAAAAATGCAATGTCCAGCTGAAGATGTACCTCAGTTATCATTACATTTTTGAGCCTGAGGAAGAGACCACTAAGTTCGGTGTCCATATTATTGACAACAAAGACGCCATTAGTATTCAACGACCTAGAGGTCCTATATTCAAAAATATCCATAACAGAAGAAAAAAATGTGATAGCAGCAATAAATAAAGTGTCAAAATTCAAAACAAGAGAAAAGAAAAAAAGACTGCGCTATACCTCAAAACAATACAGACCTAAAAGCTGCCTACAAACAAACTAACAAAGTCCTAAATCATATACAAACAAAAAATTGTGGCGCTAAAATCTTGTATGAATTAAAGTAAAAGCATATACCTACCAAAACTCTCAAGTGTATAAAAAACAATAATGAACATTGCAACACAAACTAAATAAATATAATGAATAAAGAAGAGGGGTAATTGCATCGGTGTGCAACTACTCCCAAGATAGAATAAATTGTCCCATAAAGTGCCAAATGTTCAATGGATGTCTATAGGAGTCTCTATGTAGTCAAACACTGACACTCAAACAGACTTGCCAGAAGTAGACTTCACAGATGGTGTCACGGTAAGCAAATAATGAGGTACTCTTACCAAATCCGTTGGACACAGCCACCCTACAGAGGTGTGTCATACAGGCTTATAGCGCTCAACCTCCTGCGCTAAGGTAAGGCGGACTCCAGGACCAGAACCAGACGTATAGGGTGATGACAACCCCCATGTGGATCAACGGATATCAGGACTGGAGGCTCACAGTACCATCGGTAGAATTCAGTGTATGAGGAAAAGATGCACAAAAAAACGGAAAGACTCCGATAGTGCAGGTCAAACTTAAAAAATTTGATTAATTCACATCAAAATGTGACAATAAAAAGAGATCTCAATGCATAAAAAAGGCAATGTGAAAAGCACAAAACAAGCTGGACCGACGCGTTTGACTCAATAGGTCTTCTACTGGGGCATATCTCTAGTCTCCTCACACTGCCCAAACATCTGCCTTTGGGCGACTGAACAGATGTCTGGTTTGGCGGGAAAACATTCGGCGTCCCACATGGTGGATTGTCACGATCCCATTGGATGGGAATGTCACGTGGGGTATGTTTGTTCCCACCAGATTTGGGCAATGGCGGCTATCTAATGTATTGAAGGGTGTCTTTTCAGCCAATATGGGGAGGCGTATTGGCGTATTGCCTTATGGGTAATATTGAATTTGCAGAGGGTAGAATGTTGGTGACGTCAGCCAACATAATTTCCCTCTAGCCTCGAGCATTTTGGTCCTACGTCTGAAGGTTAGTTCTGCATACAGTATAGTATACATTATGTTCAGATGATGTTGTTTACGAAAAGGATTTATATTATATATTGCTTGTGTATATAATATTTGTGTTGATTTGACCTGACTCCTGTCACATGTTTGAGTGGCATTACTTCCGGTTTTTAGCTGAGGGAGTGGGGCCAGGTCATATCCTCATTAAGTTCAGTTTATAAATGTTTGGGCAGTGTGAGGAGGCTAGAGATATGCCCCAGTAGAAGACCCATTGAGCCAAAACGCGTCGGGCCAGCTTGTCTTGTGCTTTTCACATTGCCTTTTTATGCATTGAAATCTCTTTTTATTGTCACATTTCGATGTGAATAAATCCAATTTTTTAAGTTTGACCTGCACTTTTAGTGAAAGGGACAGGACGCTGTGTCTGCTGTAGGGACAGTCAGTTTAGTCATCATCATTAGCTGTTAGTACTGTTACTATCAGGTCCACAAAAGTGCTATTCCAGTTACTGTTCCAGTAGCCTCTGTTTTGTCAGTTTATATAGGGACAGGCAGGAAGCAGTGTGTGAGGCAGTGAGGGTCAGTTTAATCAGTAGCTGTTATTATTAGTTCCACAAAGGTTCTTTTCAGGACTGGTATCAGTGGTATGGTAATAGGCTTGTACACGTATAATATTCTTTCTTCCAAATATAGAAAGAATATTATACTTGACTGCTGCCCTTCTGCTGCAGTCTGCTAATCATTCACAACTCACTTGTTCCACAAAGCTCTTTATCAGGACTGTTAACTTGGTCTGTCTAGGGTGCTACAGTACACAGGATTGAGTGAGGTACAGTCTGCTATTCTATAAGGACTGGTATCGGTCCACAATACATAGGGTTGAGGTGCACTACTGCTGACTGCTGCCCTATACTGCAGCATTCCTTCATCGGTATAGGGACTGACGTACAGTCTGCTAATCACTCACACACAACTTACTTGGTCCACAAAGCTCCTTATAAGGACTGGTAACTTGGTCTGTCTAGGGTGCTACAGTACATAGGGTTGAGTGAGGTACAGTCTGCTATTCTATAAGGACTGGTATCGGTCCACAATACATAGGGTTGAGGTGCACTACTGCTGACCGCTGCCCTATACTGCAGCAGTCCTTCATCGGTATAGGGACTGAGAGTTTTGTCACAGGGTCATTTAAAAAATGACAGGCAGAGGAAGAGGCAGGCCCTTCCGCAGGGGTGGTAGGGGTAGGACAGGAGCAACAGGCTTGAGCCAAAGTGGGAAGTTGCAGAAGGTGCGTTCAATTACTTTAAAGGACGCACCAGACTTGGTTGAATGGCTCGCTCAGCCTTACTCTTCTGCACCCTCCTCATCCTCTCGATCTGCACCCTCTTCTTCACTCTCTGCTATGTGCACCCCCAAAGACACTACCACCAACAACACCACCACCACCACATATCTTCCGCTTGAGTCACAGGAATTATTTTCCGATCCATATCAAGAGGACATTTCTGATGCGCAGCCACTTTTGGTATTGGATCAGGAAGAGGAGGTAGCAACAACCGCTACTCAGCAGTCTGACGACAGTACCCAGATCAGCCCAAGGAGGAGGTTGGTCCCCGGTGTTGCTGCCTACTCCGAGATCTCTACTTATAGCGGTGGGGAAGGTGACGTTGATGATGATGTGTCTAGTGATGTCACATGGGTGCCCACAAGAGAGGAAGAGGAGGGGAGTTCAGAGGGAGATATGGACCAGCAGATAGGGAGGAGAAGCAGGAATAACTTACATTGCACAGGAGGGACAAAGCAGACTGCAAATGTATTAGGAGCGAGTCATCGACCATGTACAGTCACATCTCGCGCTCCCAGGTCACCGGCACATGGCTCCGCAGTGTGGGCTTTTCTTAACGTGTCCGCTGCTGACAATAGCGTTGCCATCTGCAATCTTTGCAGTCAACTCATTTGTCGCGGTAAGCCCAACACTCACCTAGGGACGACCGCCTTAAGAAGGCACATGGGCAGCCACCACCGAGCCGAGTGGGAGCAATGGAACACACAAAGCCACACTGCATGCTCTCACCGTCCAGCCTCGTCTTCTACTTCTCCTTCTCCTCTCTCCTCACAATTGTCCTCCACTCCACCTTCCATCACACCAAGCTCACGTTTTTCTGCAAAAAGGCAGGCTTCCGTGGGCCTAATGTTCGAGCGTAAAAAAATGATGACGCCGGATAACCCTCTTGCCCAACGGTTGACGGCTGGCTTGTCAGAACTCATAGCCCGCCAACTACTGCCATATAAACTGGTGGACTCGGAGGCCTTTTGCAAATTTGTGGCCATTGGAACACCACAATGGAAGGTCCCAGGAGCTATATGGCCAGTGAATGTATCTCTGGCACACAGTGTCGGTGCCAAGATACATCTGACCACAGACACTTGGTCTAGCAAACACGGGCAGGGAAGGTATATCACTTTTACTGCCCACTGGGTGATCCTTCTGATGGCCGTCAAGCATGTAACCTGTGGCACCCGTGTAGATTTGGTTTTACCGCCACGGATTGCATGCAGGCCTGACTCTTCTTCTTATCCTCCTCCTACTCCATCCTCCTCCCTCTCCTCCTCGGCTGACTCCTCCTTTTCCGCTGCTAGCGTCTCTTCCGCTGCGCTGCCCAAGCTCCCCAGAACCTATTCAACATGCCAGGTGAGACGTTGCCATGCCGTGCTGCGTCTGTTGTGCCTGTAAGCCAAGAGCCACACTGGCCCGGCACTCTTTTCAGCTTTGCGTTCACAGGCAGATCAGTGGCTAACACCACTCAATTTGACAGTTGGTAAAGTGGTGTGTGACAACGGTGCCAATCTGCTTAGCGCATTGAAACAGGGCAAAATCACGCATATGCCATGCATGGCACACGTCTTAAACTTGGTCGTGCAGCGATTCGTTGTCAAATACCCTGGGGTCCAGGACATCTTGCGGCAGGCAAGGAAAATCTCGGCCCATTTCAGAAGATCTTACACGGCCATGGCTTGCCTTGCTGACATTCAGCAGCGACACAATCTGCCGGTCAGACGTCTTATTTGCGATTGCCCGACGAGATGGAACTCAACCTTTTATATGCTTGATAGGCTGCTCCAGCAGAAACATGCAGTTAACGTCTACCTGTATGAATTCTGCGGCAGAACTGGTTCTGGGGAGCTGGGGTTTTTTCACCACGCCAGTGGCTGCTCATGCACAACGCATGCAGACTTCTGCGCCCATTTGAGGAGATCACCAAACTGGTCAGTCGCAGCCATGGCGCCATCAGTGACATGGTACCTTATGCCTTCTTTATGGAGCGTGCATTGCGTCGTGTCATTGATCAAGCTGTGGAGGAGCAGGAGCGGGAAGATGAGGAAGTCGCAATGCTGGATGAATCCCCAGGGGGGGCTACTCTATCTGAGACAAGTCAACAACAGGAGTCTGAAGAGGAGTCAGAGGAGGATGGTGCCGGGGCGGATGAGGAGGAGCAAGAAGAGCATGCTTTAAACCTTTCTGGGATCCCTGTTGTGTGTGGATGGGGAGAGGAGAATGAAGAGGACGACATTATCCTGGATGATGAGCAGGAGCCAGGCCACCACACCGCTTCCACTTTAGTGCAAATGGGGGCCTTCATGCTCCAGTGTTTTAATAGGGACCCCCGTATAAAAAGCATAAGGGTCAAGGACCAGTACTGGGTGGCAACGTACTTAGACCCCCGGTACAAACACAAAATGATGGAAATGTTACCGCCGTCACAGAGGGCTGTCAGAATGCAGCACTTCCAGGCCTTGCTTCGAGAAATGCTGCATTCTGCTTTTGCGTGCGCTGTCAGAGGAGCAATTCCCACTCCCAGAGAAGAAGTTGTGGGTACCAATCCAACAGCGCCTGCAAGAAGAGGCCGGTTTGAAGATGTGTTGGTGACTTCGGATATGAGGTCATTCTTTCAGCTGACCCATCGACAGGTGTCATCCGGATCCAGCATCAGGGAACGCCTAGACCGTCAGGTGTCCGACTACATTGGGTTAACGACCGATGTGGACGCTCTGAGGAGTGATGAACCCCTGGACTACTGGGTGGGCAGGCTTGACCTCTGGCCAGAGCTTGCCCAATTTGCAATGGAACTGTTGGCTTGCCCCTCATCCAGTGTCCTGTGCGAAAGGACGTTCAGCGCAGCAGGGGGGATCGTGACCGATAAGCGTACTCGCCTAGCTCACGACAGTGTTAACTACCTCACATTTCTAAAAATGAATGAGGCATGGATCTTGGAGGAATTCAACACATGTGACCAGTAGACCATGTATATGTCTATAAACAATTTTTTTAATCGAGCACACAGACCTTCTTTCTTCATTTAGCTCACTTCCTTGTCCTAAAAAAGCACACCGTACTATATGCCCGTACCCTCCTCTTTGAAGAGGTTGAGCGGTGTCATATTTCTACTGGGGCTGCTTATTATGAGGGGCTCCCACCATCCCTGTGCTGTGCTGACATCCTCCTGGGGCTGTACCTCTGCTGTGCATATTATGAGGGGATCCCACCATCCCTGTGCTGTGCTTACTTCCTCCTGGGGCTGTACCTCTGCTGTGCATATTTTGAGGTGCTCCCACCATCCCTGTGCTATGCTCATTATGAGGGGCTCCCACCATCCCTGTGTTGTGCTGAATTCCTCCTGGGGCTGTACCTCTGCTGTGCATATTTTGAGGAGCTCCCACCATCCCTGTGCTATGCTCATTATGAGGGGCTCCCACCATCCCTGTGCTGTGCTGACTTACTCCTGGGGTTGCTTATTATGAGGGGCTCCCACCATCCCTGTGCTATGCTGACATCCTCTTGGGGCTGCTTATTATGGGGGGCTCCCACCATCCCTGTGCTATGCTCATTATGAGGGGCTCCCACCATCCCTGTGCTATGCTCATTATGAGGGGCTCCCACCATCCCTGTGCTATGCTGACTTCCTCCTGGGGCTGCTAACGGTGCAGGTGTCAGTGCTGTATATCACGGTGCTGATGTCAGTGCTCTCTGTCATGGTGCTGCTGTCAGTACTGTATATCACGGTGCTGGTGTGAGTGCTTTATGTCACGCTGCTGATGTCAGTGCTCTCTATCACGGTGCTGCTGTCAGTGCTGTATATCACGGTGCTGGTGTGAGTTCTTTATGTCACGCTGCTGATGTCAGTGCTCTCTATCACGGTGCTGCTGTCAGTGCTGTATATCACGGTGCTGGTGTGAGTGCTTTATGTCACACTGCTGATGTCAGTGCTCTCTATCACGGTGCTGCTGTCAGTGCTGTATATCACGGTGCTGGTGTGAGTGCTTTATGTCACGCTGCTGATGTCAGTGCTCTCTGTCACGGTGCTGCTGTCAGTGCTGTATATCACGGTGCTGGTGTGAGTGCTTTATGTCACGGTGCTGATGTCAGTGCTCTCTGTCACGGTGCTGCTGTCAGTGCTGTATATCACGGTGCTGGTGTGAGTGCTTTATGTCACGCTGCTGATGTCAGTGCTCTCTATCACGGTGCTGCTGTCAGTGCTGTATATAACGGTGCTGGTGTGAGTGCTTTATGTCACGCTGCTGATGTCAGTGCTCTCTGTCACGGTGCTGCTGTCAGTGCTGTATATCACGGTGCTGGTGTGAGTGCTTTATGTCACGGTGCTGATGTCAGTGCTCTCTGTCACGGTGCTGCTGTCAGTGCTGTATATCACGGTGCTGGTGTGAGTGCTTTATGTCACACTGCTGATGTCAGTGCTCTCTATCACGGTGCTGTTGTCAGATGACTCTATCACGGTGCAGGTGTCATTGCTGTATGTCACGCTGCTGATGTCAGTGCTCTCTATCACGGTGCTGGTGTCAGATGACTCTATCACGGTGCAGGTGTCATTGCTGTATGTCACGCTGCTGGTGATCATCTCCTGCACCCTCTTCTTTGCCTACCCTGGTCCCTGACCTTCCCTCTCCTCCATTGCCTTCATGCGCTCCACAGTCCTGAATTGTCACAACAATTTCCCATATAAAAAAAGAATGCTTGTAGTTGTCGATCCCAGATTCACCTCATACATGTGTTATGTCATTGGCCATGTGGTGGGACTATGTTTGCACAGCTATTAATTATTTTGTGGCTGCAAATTTGACCTGTAGGTTTGCGAAGTTCGCCTCCCATTGAAGTCAATGGGGCCTGCCGTGAACGTTACGGTTCGCGAACTATTGGCCGCGTTCGCGGTCCGCGTTCGCGAAACGTCCCGTCAGAAGTTCGTCCATCACTATCAATCACCTGAATTTCCAGGTCTAAAAAATGGACGGAAGAATAAATAGCCTCATAGCTGAGGCTAATGCCTCTATCATTCACATTCAAAGAGGACATGAATGTGTCCAATGATACCTGATCATCATGCCATAGAAGGAGGATGTTGTCTATGTACCTAGCCCAGAGGACCAACTCAGGTCTCTCTAGGGCACAGACGACATCCTCCTCCCATTTGGCCATAAACAAATTGGCCCAACTGGGGACGAATTTCGCCCCCATGGCCACTCCCCTAGTTTGTAAAAAGAATTTACCCTGAAACCAAAAGTAATTATTCTGTGTAGCAAACATTAGAAGTTCCAGGATAAAATTCCGTTGAAGTAAAGGGAGAGTGGAATCCCTATGTAGATAATGCTCAACAGCACCAAACCCCAAATGGTGGGGGATACAGGTATACAAGGCTGCCACATCTGCAGTAACTAACATCATACCCTTCTTATATTCAATGGACTGTAGTAGCCTAATTGTATCACCCATATCCTTCAAATAAGAAGGCATATGACGAACCAACGGCGGAAGGTGAAAGTCAACATATTTCCCAATCCTGGAAGTCACTGAGCCGATCCCACTGACTATGGGATGTCCAGGAGGGTCAATAGGATCCTTATGTACCTTTGGAAGGTAGTATATGGTCGGGATACGGGGTACAAAAGGAACTAAATAACTTTGTTCTTTCTTGTCTAAAACCCCCAAGGGCATAGCCCTCATCTACAGGTTCAATAAGGGAACGTTTAAAATTAGTAGTAGGGTCAAGAGGGATGGGACTATAGGTACTAGAATCCCCCAGAATCCCACCCATCTTGGTAATATACTTATCCTTATCTAGAACAACTATTGTGCCACCCTTATCAGCGGGGTGTATAATCAGGTTCATCTGTTCGCATAATGACTTTTTTTCCAAGGTAATTCATCTAGGTTTTTTAATACAAGGCTACGAAAGACACTACTTGCCGGTGCCATAGTCCCTGGGGGGTTAAACAGAGATGGGTTTGAAAGTCCTGTATGTGTGTAACCATCTTCGGCAATAGGAGTAGAATTGGAAGGAAGGGAGAGAAAATGTCTCAGGATACTTAATTTTCTAGTGAACTTCTGAACGTCAATAAATGTAGAAAATGTATTAAGCATCTTAGGGGGAACAAATTTGAATCCTTTGTCCAACACCGATTTCTCTTCATCGGTCAAGACAATGGAACTTGAATTGAAAACGCCTTGACATGTTAAGTCCTTTTTCTTTTTGCCTTGGACCCTCCGCTCACCTCGGGTGCCTCTCTTCTTGGGGGGCTTCCCAGATAATCTTGTGTAGACCTGGGAAAATCCGATTGGTAGGAGGGTCCTGGTTGGTCTTGATCGTATCGATAAGTGGAGCGGGCAAACATATCGTCCTCCCTATCTACATATCCATATGTATTTCGATAAGGAGCTCGTGGTCCTCTTTCTTGAAGAGGAAGGAAGCGATTCTGAGTAGTGATGGACGAACTTCTGATGGGAAGTTTCGCTAACACGAACCGCGAACGTGGCCAAAAGTTTGCAAACCGCAAAGTTTGCGGTGGGCCCCATTGACTTTAATGGCAGGCGAACCTTAAAAACCTCCAGGTCATATTTTTAGCCACAAAATACTTACTAGCTGTGCACACATAGTCCCACCACATGGACACTGACATAACAAAAGTATTAAGTGAATCTGGGATCCACAACGACAAGCATTCTTTTTCATCTGTGAAATTTTAACAATTCAGGACCGCATGAAGGCCATGGAGGAGAAGCAAGGTCAGGGCAGGCTATGAAGGGGATGCAGGAGATGATCAGTGACACAGTCAGGGCAGCGCAGTCCTGTGCCAGTGTTGTCCTAGTGTGCCAACCTGTGCTTGAGCCCCTCCCTCTGCCCGGCCCTTACCCCCACCTATGCAGGGCTCCACTGCGGTGGTCCGGTGGTGCCAGTCCAGTGCTGATCCTCAGCCATGGTGCTGGCACTGCCTGCTGATTTGCTTATCCGCTGCTATCTCCCTCACTGTCTGAAACCAGCACCGCGATAGAGACTGAACACTGACACCAGCACCGTGATGGACAGCACTGACACCAGCACCATGATGGACAGCACTGACACCAGCACCGAGATAGAGATCACTGACACAAGCACCGTGATAGAGAACACTGACACCAGCACTGTGATATAGAGCACTGACACCAGCACCGTGATAGAGAGCACTGACACCAGCACCGTGATAGAGAGCACTGACACCAGCACTGTGCTAGAGAGCACTGACACCAGCACTGAGATAAAGAGCACTGACACCAGCACCGTGATAGAGAGCAATGACACCAGCACCGTGATAGAGAGCCATGACACCAGCACCGAGATAGAGAGCACTGACACCAGCACCGAGATAGAGATCACTGACACCAGCACCGAGATAGAGAGCACTGAGACCACACCAGCACCGAGATAGAAAGCACTGACACAACACCAGCACTGAGATAGAGAGAGAGCACTGACACCAGCACCGAGATAGAGAGCACTGAGAGGAGGGTGCAGAAGAGTAAGGCTGAGTGAGCCACTTAACCAAGTCTGGTGCGTCCTTTGATGTAATCACACGCACCTTCTGCAATTGGCCACTTTGGCTCAAGACTGTTGCTCCTGCCCTACCCCTATCACCCCTGCGGAAGGGCCTGCCTCTTCCTCTGCCTGTCATTTTTTAAATGACCCTGTGACAAAAGTCTCTAGAGAAGTGCAGTATGTATGTGGAAGGTATATAACGCCCCACTTCAATCTGTCTTTTTGGGGGCCACTGTTCTATCACACAAGTTATAATACTTTTTTTTAATTGCGTTTGTCACTCTTTGTAGTATTGCTGCAGAACCGCTCAGCAGTCACAATGCTGCACAGTGTAAATGCACTATACAATGCTTTCTATATGTGCAAGTATTTTATACGTGCATTACACCACTATATACTGCACACCAGATAGTACACCTATACCAGTCCTTAAAAGGACCTTTGTGGACCTAGTAACTAGGGATTTGCAGACTGTCCCTCAGTCCCTACACTGATAAAAGACAGCTGCAGAATCGGTCAGCAGTCAAGTATAATAGGATTTCTATATTTGAAAGAAAGTATATTATACGTGTACAACCCTATATACTGTACACCTATACCAGTCCTTAAAAGGACCTTTGTGGACCTAGTAGCTAGTGATTTGCAGACTGTCCCTCAGTCCCTACACTGATAAAAGACAGCTGCAGAATCGGTCAGCAGTCAAGTATAATAGGATTTCTATATTTGAAAGAAAGTATATTATACGTGTACAACCCTATATACTGTATACCTATACCAGTCCTTAAAAGGACCTTTGTGGACCTAAACCATCCCCGTGTGCTCATGCAGCAAAGAAAAGCATAATTTCGCCCGCAAATGTAAACAGTGTTCAAATCACACATGTGAGGTATTGCCACGATCGTCAGAGTGAGAGTAATAATTCTAGCAATAGACCTCCTCTTTAAATCTAACCTATTAACCATTACATTTTTTTAAAGCTTCACCTATGGAGATTTTGAGGTACCGTAGCTTGTCGCTATTCCATGAGTATGCGCAATTTCGATGCATGACATGTTAGCTATCTGTTTACTTGGCATAACATCATCTTTTACATTATACAAAAAATGTGTGCTAACTTTTTTTTTTAATTCATGAAAGTGTCTTTTTTCCTAAAAAAAATTGTGTTTGAAAGACCGCTGCACAAATAAATGTGACATTAAATATATGAACAATCGTCATTTTATTGTCTAGGGTCTCTGCTAAAAATATATATATATATATATATATATATATATATATATATATATATATAAATAATGGTTGGGGTTCTAAGTAATTTTCTAGCCCAACATGCAGGGACCACCATCAGGTGTTCTAGGAGCATAAATTATACATCTAACTTGTTGACTATCTATTATACTTTTGAAGGCCCTGGAGCACCAGGACAATGACACGTGACACTAATGTGGCACTGATGACAGATGGCACTAATTCGTGGCACTGATGACACGTGACACTGATGTGGCACTGATGATAGATGGCACTTATACGTGGCACTGATGACACGTGACACTGTGGCACTGATGACAGATGGCACTGATGACATGTGACTCTGACAGATGTCATAGACAGGTAGCACTGGGGACAGATGGCACTGACAGGTACTGCGGGCACTGTATTTGCTGTGTTGTAGTGTTCACTCACAATCTGCAGCACAGAAGCTCTCCCTCCTCACATGCTGTCTCTGTAAGAGGAGGGAGAGCTGGCAATGAGAGATGATCTCATATGTTTACAGTTGATATCATCTCTCATTGGATACGCCATGCTAAATGACCGTTGTGATTGGCCATTTAGCATGATCTGTGATTGGCTGTGTCCAGAGAACATGGCCAACACAGATTTTCCCCAATGCAGGCCCGCGGTGGCATGCGGGGAACAAGTAAACAGGAAGACGTCCAGGGACACCCTCCCGTCTTTTAGGCTATAGTGCGGGTGCGGAGTGGTTAAAGATTTACAACCCCTGAACATTAGGTTATCAAACAAGATGGCAATAAAATAAGACATAATGCTGTTTCCTGCAATCAAATTTAAAGAACTGTAATGAAAAAAAAAGTAATGTGTAAAAAAAAATTATAAAAAAAAGAAATTACCATTAAGTTATATTAGGGTCTTTTTTTTTTTTTAGTACTCGCTGACACCAATTACCAACAACTACCGAATGTTTTTTGTTTACACTTCAATGGTACAAAGCATTGAAAAGTTATTTTACAATTATTGTAAATTATTATTATTGTATTCACAATAATTTTGCACTTTTTTCAATGTAAAATGTGGAAATATATGTTAAAGATGTAAAAATATTAAAAACAAAGCAAACCAAAAAAAAAAGAAGTTTTAATTCTTAATAGTTTATAAAATATAAATAAATAAAAATAAAAAAAATCAGCAGGAAAATAATAATTAAATGGAGAGGGAGAATAAGAAGTTAATAAGGCTGATTAGAGTAAATTAAAGGTTAATAAGGGTTACAGAGGAACAATTTAAAGTGGAACTTTGGTAATTTTTCATCTTTCCATATATTAAATCTTCTGTCCTTGACTTAACTTTGGACAGTAAAACATTTTTTTTTTTTGCCAGTATATATCTTATACAGCCCACTTCCTGTAGCTTATCTGGAAAAATTCCTAGGCGTATGACATTGTGCACAGCTCTCTCCCTCACTCTTGTGAGAGTTTGACAGGAAGGGAGGGGAATGTGTCATGAGAGGGCCAATGAGAGCTGCATAGCTAGAGATGTGTGTCTGTGTAAATCTAGGAAGTGAACAGGCAGCAGCTTCAGCTGCCCTCAGTTAAAATGATTGCAGCCAGGCTTAGTGGAGGGAGATTTCTGCAGCATATTTGGCAAGTACAGAATCACAGTATATATAAAATAATATGCAGTAGTGGTTGGTGGGAAGCTTCAGAATGGCAAAGATGTTTTTATTACAAATTATGTGAGCAGACTGCAGTTGATCTTTAATAAGGTTGCGACTTCATTTACAGAACTTAGTTCATCCCTTTGATCTGTAAATGAACAGAAAGATACAATGTTTCTTTTTATCTTTTCTTATCTATTATTTTCGGCGCTGAGCAATTTTGTTGATAAAGATTTATATTGATGATTGGTTTGTGCAAAAGTTATATATATATTAAATAGGGGATAGATTTATGGCATTTTTATTGATTTTTTTTCAAATTAGTAATGGCGGTGATCAGCGACTTTTATCGTGACTGCAAAATTGCGGTGGACAAATCAGACACTTTTACACTATTTTGGGACCAATGATATTTATACAGTGATCAGAGCTAAAAATATCCACTGATTACTGTATAAATGTCACTGGCAGGGAAGGGATTAAATATTAGGGAGCGATCAAGGTGTTAAGTGTGTTCCCTCAGTGTATTCCAAATGTAGGGGGGATGGGCTACCTAGGACAAGGCAGGGATCACCGCTCCTGGTGACAGGGAGCAGTAGATCCCTGTCATGTCACTCGGCAGAAAAGGGAAATGTCTTGTTTACACAGGCATTTCCCCATTCTGCCTCTCCTTGCCATGTTTGCAGGCCACCAGCAGAACTGTGCACTTGCCCGCTAGCCTGCAATGACAGAGGGATGTACAGGTATACCTATTTGCCCACCCATGCCATTCTGCCAAAGTACATCGCTGTGCAGCGGTCGGCAAGTGGTTAATGCAGAGAATGCATCATGGTAAAAACATTTACAGTTTAGAACCAATTTAACCACTTGCCTACCAGGCACTTATACCCCTTTCTTACCCAGACCAATGTTCAGCTTTCAGTGCTCTCACACTTTGAATGACAATTACTCAATCATGCAACACTGTACCCATATAAAATGTGTGTCCTTTTTCACACAAATAGAGATTTCTTTTGGTAGTATTTAATCACCACTGGGTTTTTTATTTTTTGTGCTATAAATTTAAAAAAAATGTAAAAAAAATAATTTTGTTTAGTTTGTTATAAAATTTGCAAATTAGTAATTTTTTATCAGAAATTTTGGCAAAAATGTATACTGCTACATATCTTTGGTAAAAATTACCCAAATCATTGTATATTATGTGGTCTTTGTGAAAGTTAAAGGGTCTACAAGCTATGGTGAAAATCACTGAAAATTGATCACACCCGATGTACTGACAGCCCTTCATTTCATGAGACTCTAGCAAGCCAGGAAAGTACAAATACCCCCCAAACTTAATTTTCTCCCACAATTCTTTGAATTAGATTTATTTTCTTTTACAAAATTGTCAAATTAACAGGTTATTTCTCTCACACAGCATATGCATACTACAAAACACATTCTGTTACTCCTCCTGAGTATGGTGATACCAGATGTGTGAGACTTTTTCACAGCCTGGCCACATACAGAGGCCCAACATGCAGGGAGCACCATCAGGTGTTCTAGGGACATACATTACACATCTAATTTCATGACAACCTATCACACTTTTGAAGGCGCTGGAGCACCAGGACAATAGAAATGTCCACAAAATGGCCCATTTTAGAAAGCAAATACCCCAACGTATATTCTACGAGGCATAGTGAGTCTTTTGAACATGTAAATTTTTAGAAAAATGTGGAAAGCAAATGAAATCACATTTTTTTTTTTTTACATAAAGCTGTCCATTTATACAATATTTCTAACACATACAATGTATATAGTGAAAATTGCACCCCAAAATACATTCTGCTGCTACTCCTGAATATGGTGATACCACCTGTGTGCAGGGCTGTCTTTAAGGCAGGGCAAAAGGGCCAGCTGCCCTGGGCCCTGTCATTGTTGTGGGACCCAAAGCAGCTGGCTCATACTTGCCAACAATCCCAGTTTAAATTCCCTTGCCCCTTGAGGTTTTAGTCCCTTGCTGTGTCCTGATATCACAGTGTTAAGTGCTGCTACTAATGCTGCGCATAGATATGTAAATAAATGCACCATTCATATGTATATTACGCCCCTGCAGTGAGGAGATGATGTGCTGTAACATTTAGCAACTAATCAGTGAGCCGTAATGTGTGCTGTAACCTCTAGCAACCAGTCAGTAAGCGTTAATGATACACTGTAACTTCTGGCAGCCAATCACAATCGCTGCCTGATCTGATACAATAAACTGATTTTAAGTCTAGCTGCTATTTATTGTATGCCTCAGAGCAGATGGAGAGCAAAATTGTATGGGGGGGGCAAGAAAACATTTTCCCAGGGTCCAATCAATACCAATCAATATAAAAGATGGCCCTGCGTGTGTGACTTTTACACAGCCTGGCCACATACAGAGGCCCAACATTCAAGTTGCACCTTCAGCGGTTCTAAGAGCATAAATTACACAAGGACAATGTAAACACCCAAAAAATGATCCCATTTTGGAAAGCTTACACCCCAACATATATTTAGGAGGCATAATGATACTTTTGAACATGTCATTTCTTTCCACAAGTTTGTGGAAAATGTAGACGTAGAAAGAAAATGAAAAAAAAATAAACACATTTTTATTTTTTATTATTTTACACAAAGTTGTCCATTTATACAATATTTCTAAACCATAGCATGTAAATAGCAAAACTTGCACCCCAAAATACATTCTGCTCCTATGAGAGACTTTTACACAGCCTGGCTACATAGAGATGCCCAACATGCAAGGAGCATCATCAGATGTTCTAGGGACATAAATTACACATCTAATTTCCTGACAACCTATCATTTTTGATGGTCCTTCTTATTTCTAACACATAGCATGTACATACCAAGAATTACACCCAAAAAAAAAATTCTACTGAGGAAAGGGAAAAAAAATATTACCTGTGGTTTTAGTGGTGCAGTTGGTCCAGGCAGCAGGTAGGGATGTGCTTAGTGACAACAAAAGTAAAAATCCAGGCAGCAGGCAGAAATATTGTCTATAGTCCATATAGTCATATTGTCAGCACAGCCAAAGTATTAGTCCAGGCAGCAGGCAGAGATATGGTCAGTAACAGCCAAAGGAATTGTCCAGGCAGAGACATGGTCAGCACAGCCAAAATATTGGCCCTGGTACATTATTACCTGTAGACAATCAATTATTGTACAGCTCTACAGCCCTTCATAAACATACTGCCTCTTGCTACAGCTAAATATTTCCATAGTACAGGTAGCAGGCAGAGGTGGGGTCAGTTCGTGCGGCAGGCAGAGGCATGGTGGCAGTAAGTCAGCAGCAGGCTGAGGGCCTCAGGTAAGGCCTGGCCACAAGGGTAGAGGCTTCTCCCACCAAAATCTCTTTGAAGCCTCCAGTCTCCAGACCGTAACCCGGAAATTACAAAACCCGGAAAAAAACAAAAAATTTGTTTTCTCCATCCGGAAAAACAATTCTGGAGTCCCTCACATATGAGACCCGGTGCACTACAGTAGCAGGGAAACAGATCAGTCCAAGCTGTAAGCAGAAGAATAGTCGATAAAACAGGCCAGGGTCAGTGCACGTGGAAGGCAGAAATATGGTGCATAATCAATTCAGACGGTAGGCAGAGGCATAGTTGGTAAACAGGCCACGGTCAGTTCACGTGGAAGGCAGTGACATGGTTATTTGAGGAAGCATGGAAAATGGTCAGCACAGATGATGAAAATGGGGAAATGGTTAAAAATATCGGCTAATATTTTAGGGCTGTGTGAAAACGTCGGAAGCATTCTCTAATACATAGGCTGGGTTGGGAAAGACACTGGGGACAATGGTTGCTGTAATCTCTTCTCCTCAGTCGCTACATACGCAACATCTTTTTTGGTGTCTTCGGCCTGCTTCAGGTCGTGGAATGCTGTCCAGGAAGCAGCGCTCATGAAGTCGGCTAACAGCATCAGAGCAAAGGTTTTCTGGGGGGGGAGTCTTTGCTGGTAGATGAGGGACGTGACTATTTCTTTGATGGATTTTTGGAAGGGGGTGGGTCTTTCCATGGATTTTGTGTAGGTGATATAAGCATTGTAAATGTCCAAAGGAATAAGATAAATTGCAACTTTCTTCCAGAAACTGAACCTCCTTGTTGTCAAATAGGGCTGAAGCATTTGATCATTGAAATCCCCCCATGTAAAGATTATAGACATGTGCATTCGTTTTCGTCCGAATGCATTTTCGTCCGAATTTCAGCTATTTTCGTTTTCGTTTTGACAAACGATAACGAAAGCACAAAATCCGAAAAACGAAAGATCCGACATAAATAAATGCTTTATTTTCGTTTTCATTGTTACAACAGTTCGATATAGAATAGGAGATTCGACATGACTCTGACGATAACAATCTGTCTATAGAACCTGTGGTCGAATGTGCTTAACCTTACCTCTATTAGTCCAAGATTATATAGAGAAAATATTCGACAGAGAAAAAAGATTTGACAGAGAGAAAAGATTCTGCAAGTTACTGTCCTAAAAAGTGTTTGGGGACCCGGGTCCTGCCCCAGGGGACATGTATCAATGCAAAAAAAAGTTTTAAAAACGGCCGTTTTTTCGGGAGCAGTGATTTTAATAATGATTAAAGTGAAACAATAAAAGTGTAATATTCCTTTAAATTTCGTAGGGGGGGGGGGTTGTCTATAGTATGCCTGTGAAGGGGCGCATGTTTCCCGTGCTTAGAATTGTCCCTGCACAAAGTGTCATTTATGCAGGAAAAAAAGTCCTTTAAAATCACTCGCAGCTATTATGAATTGTCGGCTCCCGTAATACAGAGAACACTCATTGAAAGTCATTGATAAAAAAATAAATAAATAAATAAAAAAAAAAGCGTGGGGGTCCCCCAAATTCAATTTCCAGGCCCTTCAGGTCTGGTATGGATATTAAGGGGAACCCTGCCTCAAATTTAAGAAAAAATTTGACGTGGGGTTCCCCCTAAATATCCATAACCAGACCCTTCAGGTCTGGTATGGATATTAAGGGGAACCCCGCATCAAATTTAAAAAAAATTTGACATGGGGTTCCCCCTAAAAATCCATACCAGACCCTTTATCCGAGCACGCAACCTGGCAGGCCACAGGAAAAGAGGGGGGGACGAGAGAGCGGCCCCCCCTCCCTCCTGAACCGTACCAGGCCACATGCCCTCAACATTGGGAGGATGCTTTGGGGGTCCGTGACCCCTCAAAGCACCTTGTCCCCATGTTGATGAGGACAAGGGCCTCATCCCCACAACCCTGGCCGGTGGTTGTGGAGGTCTGCGGGCGGGGGGCTTATCAGAATCTGGAAGCCCCCTTTAACAAGGGGACCCCCAGATCCCGGCCCCCCCCCTGTTTGAAATGGTAAGGGGGTACAAAAGTACCCCTACCATTTCACAAAGAAAGTGTAAAAAATGGTTAAATAAAACAAACACACTTTTGAAAAATTCCTTTATTAAAAAAAAAAAAAAGATTCCAGCGGCGGTAATCCACTCTTGCTATCCAGCGACGGACGGTCAGCTCTCCATCGATGTCTAATGTCATCCAGCGCAGCGCAGCATCCTTCTTCTGTCTCCGTGGAGGAGACACTACAGACATTCCGGCAGCTTGACGTTTCTTATATAGGGTGGGCGGGGCCACCCGTCACCTGACCCCGCCCCCCTCTGACGCAAGGGGAAACCCGGGGTTCCCTGTGACGTAGGGGTGACCCGCACCCCTCTGATGTAACACAGGCAGGTTTCCGTTACATCAGAGGGGGGCGGGGTCACCCATACGTCACAGGGAACCCCGGGTTTCCCCTTGCGTCAGAGGGGGGCGGGGTCAGGTGACGGGTGGCCCCGCCCTCCGTATATAAGAAACGTCAGCGCCGGAATGCCTCCAGTGTCTCCGTGGAGGAGACAGAAGAAGGATGCTGCGCTGCGCTGGATGACATTAGACATCGATGGAGAGCTGACCGTCCGTCGCTGGATAGCAAGAGTGGATTACCGCCGCTGGAATCTTTTTTTTATTTTTAATAAAGGAATTTTTAAAAAGTGTGTTTGTTTTATTTAAACATTTTTTACACTTTCTTTGTGAAATGGTAGGGGTACTTTTGTACCCCCTTACCATTTCAAACAGGGGGGGGGGCGGGATCTGGGGGTCCCCTTGTTAAAGGGGGCTTCCAGATTCTGATAAGCCCCCCGCCCGCAGACCTCCACAACCACCGGCCAGGGTTGTGGGGATGAGGCCCTTGTCCTCATCAACATGGGGACAAGGTGCTTTGAGGGGTCACGGACCCCCAAAGCATCCTCCCAATGTTGAGGGCATGTGGCCTGGTACGGTTCAGGAGGGAGGGGGGGCCGCTCTCTCGTCCCCCCCTCTTTTCCTGCGGCCTGCCAGGTTGCGTGCTCGGATAAAGGGTCTGGTATGGATTTTTAGGGGGAACCCCACGTCAATTTTTTTTTAAATTTGATGCGGGGTTCCCCTTAATATCCATACCAGACCTGAAGGGTCTGGTTATGGATATTTAGGGGGAACCCCACGTCAAATTTTTTCTTAAATTTGAGGCAGGGTTCTCCTTAATATCCATACCAGACCTGAAGGGCCTGGTAATTGAATTTGGGGGACCCCCACGCTTTTTTTTTTATTTATTTATTTATTTATTTTTTTATCAATGACTTTCAATGAGTGTTCTCTGTATTACGGGAGCCGACAATTCATTATAGCTGCGAGTGATTTTAAAGGACTTTTTTTCCTGCATAAATGACACTTTGTGCCGGGACAATTCTAAGCACGGGAAACATGCGCCCCTTCACAGGCACACTATAGACAACCCCCCCCTACGAAATTTAAAGGAATATTACACTTTTATTGTTTCACTTTAACCACTTTCAGACCGGACCATTTTGCTGGTAAATGACCAGAGGTCTTTTTACACTTTGGCACTGCGCTGCTTTAACTGGTAATTGCGCGGTCATGCAATGTTGTACCCAAACAAAATTTGCGTCCTTTTCTTCCCACAAATAGAGCTTTCTTTTGATGGTATTTGATTGCCTCTGCGATTTTTATTTTTTGCGATATAAACGTAAAAAGACCGCAAATTTTGAAAAAAAATGATATTTTCTACTTTTTGTTATTAGAAAAATCCAATAAACTCAATTTTAGTCATACATTTAGGCCAAAATGTATTCAGCCACATGTCTTTGGTAAAAAAAAAGTCAATAATTGTATATTTATTGGTTTGCGCAAAAGTTGTCACATCTACAAACTAAGGTACGTTTTCTGGAATTTACGCAGCTTTTAGTTTACGACTGCCTATCTCATTTCTTGAGGTGCTAAAATGACAGGGCAGTACAAAACCCCCCCAAATGACCCCATTTTGGAAAGTAGACCCCCTAAGGAAATTGATAAGAGGCATGTTGAGCCCATTGAATATTTTATTTTTTTGCCTCAAGCGATTGAATAATGACAAAAAAAAAATTTTTTTTTTTTTTTTACACAAAGTTGTCACTAAATGATATATTGCTCACACATGCTATGGGCGTATGTGAAATGACACCCCAAAATAAATTCTGCTGCTTCTCCTGAGTACGGGGATACCACATATGTGGGACTTTTTGGGAGCCTAGCCGCGTACAGGGCCCCGAAAACCAAGCACCGCCTTCAGGCTTTCTAAGGGCGTAAATTTTTGATTTCACGCCTCACTACCTATTACAGTTTTGAAGGCCATAAAATGCCAAGATGGCACAAAACCCCCACAAATGACCCCATTTTAGAAAGTAGACACCCCAAGCTATTTGCTGAGAGGCATGTTGAGTCCATGGAATATTTTATATTTTGCCACAAGTTGCGGGAAAATTACAAACTTTTTTTTTTTTTTTTTTTTTTTCACAAAGTTGTCACTAAATGATATATTGCTCATGCATGCCATGGGCATATGTGAAATGACACCCCAAAATAAATTCTGCTGCTTCTCCTGAGTACGGGGATACCACATATGTGGGACTTTTTGGGAGCCTAGCCGCGTACGGGGCCCCGAAAACCAAGCACCGCCTTCAGGCTTTCTAAGGGCGTAATTTTTTGAGTTCACTTCTCACTACCTATTACAGTTTTGAAGGCCATAAAATGCCAAGATGGCACAAAACCCCCACAAATGACCCCATTTTAGAAAGTAGACACCCCAAGCTATTTGCTGAGAGGCATGTTGAGTCCATGGAATATTTTATATTTTGCCACAAGTTGCGGGAAAATTACAAACTTTTTTTTTTTTTCACAAAGTTGTCACTAAATGATATATTGCTCACGCATGCCATGGGCATATGTGAAATGACACCCCAAAATAAATTCTGCTGCTTCTCCTGAGTACGGGGATACCACATATGTGGGACTTTTTGGGAGCCTAGCCGCGTACGGGGCCCCAAAAACCAAGCACCGCCTTCAGGCTTTCTAAGGGCGTTACAGTTTTGAAGGCCATAAAATGCCAAGATGGCACAAACCCCCCCCCCCCAAATGACCCCATTTTAGAAAGTAGACACCCCTAAATTTAGGGGTACACTAGTGAGACTAGGTAATAAATGGCGGGTGCCCTGAAACTATAAAAAAATAACTAACCAACCAGCGTCACCTGTAACAGTTATATGGTGATCACTGGTGAAAGGGTTAACTAGGGGGCAATCAGGGGGCTTTATGCGGTAGTATATGGGGGTCCCTGGCGCTATAAAAAGCTGCGGCGAACCTAAATACCTACCTGCCTAACTAGCGTCACCTGTGACACTAATACAGCGATCAGAAAAACGATCGCTTATTAGGCTGGGTTCACACTGGAGCGATGCGGGAACGCCACGAATGCGCGGCGGGTTCCCGCATCGCATGCCTCCCGGCGGCAGTTCACACTGCCCTATGCGAACTGCTGGGAGTGTCAGTGAAATGTTAATGACACCCCCAGATCAGTTCGCATATCGCAGTGCGATCTGCAAACTTGGATCGCATGGTGTGAACACCCATGCGATCCGATTCTGCTGCGGACCAAAAAAAGGGTCCCGTGCGAGTTTGCGGCGGGTGCGGCGGGTGCGACACGAATTCAGCCATACTATCTGTATAGCTGAACTCGAATCGCACAGAGATCGGATGTGATTTGCACTGCAGTGCGGTGCGAATCACATCCGTTCTCATAAACCGCTGCAATGTGAACCCAGCCTTAGTGACACTGGCGACGGGGGGTGATCACGGGGTTAAACCTTTATTGGGGGGGTTAGGGGGGTACCTTAGAACTAAAGGGGGCTAACCCTAACTGCCCTAACAGTTATTAGTCACAAATGACACCTGCCGGGTGATCAGGGGGTTAAACCTTTATTAGGTAATAAATGGCGGGTGCCCTGAAACTATAAAAAAATAACTAACCAACCAGCGTCACCTGTAACAGTTATATGGTGATCACTGGTGAAAGGGTTAACTAGGGGGCAATCAGGGGGCTTTATGCGGTAGTATATGGGGGTCCCTAGCGCTATAAAAAGCTGCGGCGAACCTAAATACCTACCTGCCTAACTAGCGTCACCTGTGACACTAATACGGCGATCAGAAAAATGATCGCTTATTAGGCTGGGTTCACACTGGAGCGATGCGGAAACGCCGCGAATCCGCGGCGGGTTCCCGCATCGCATGCCTCCCGGCGGCAGTTCACACTGCCCTATGCGAACTGCTGGGAGTGTCAGTGAAATGTTACTGACACCCCCAGATCAGTTCGCATATCGCAGTGCGATCTGCAAACTCGGATCGCATGGTGTGAACACCCATGCGATCCGATTCTGCTGCGGGCCAAAAAAAGGGTCCCGTGCGAATTTGCGGCGAATTTGCGGCGGGTGTGGCGGGTGCGGCGGGTGCGGCGAATGGCTGAACTCGAATCGCACAGAGATCGGATGTGATTTGCACTGCAGTGCGGTGCGAATCACATTCGTTCTCATAAACCGCTGCAATGTGAACCCAGCCTTAGTGACACTGGCGACGGGGGGTGATCACGGGGTTAAACCTTTATTGGGGGGGTTAGGGGGGTACATTAGAACTAAAGGGGGCTAACCCTAACTGCCCTAACAGTTATTACAGTCACAAATGACACCAATGCAAAAAAAAAAAAAAAAAAAAAAAAAATGACATTGGTGTCACTGTGACTGGGGGGCAGGGGTAATTGGGGGGGTGATCGGGGGGTAAAGGGGGGGTGTGAGTGTGCCTGGCATGTTCTACTGTGTGTGGGATGTGTTGGTGCAACTCACTGATCCGCTCTCCTCCGTGTCGGAACGAAAAATACCGACACGGAGGAGAGAATACATCACTTCCTCTCCTGTGTTTACATTACAGGAGAGGAAGTGATGTCACCGGGGATTTCCATTCGTCGGGAGCGATCGCGAGGGGGTGGCCATGAATGAATGGCCGTCCCCTCGTCCGGGATCGCTCCCGAACGAAAACCGACCGCCGCAGGCACCGGGCGGGGGCCCGATCGGGCCCCCGACCCGCGGGAGGCAAAGGACGTACATGTATGTGCTTATGCCTGCCCGTGCCATTCTGCCGACGTACATCGGCGTGCGGCGGTCGGCAAGTGGTTAATCATTATTAAAATCACTGCTCCCGAAAAAACGGCCGTTTTTAAAACTTTTTTTTGCATTGATACATGTCCCCTGGGGCAGGACCCGGGTCCCCAAACACTTTTTAGGACAGTAACTTGCAAATTAGCCTTTAAAATTAGCACTTTAGATTTTGAACGTTGGAGTCCCATAGACTTTAATAGGGTTCTAAAGTATGCTATATAGTTAGCTCCGTCGAATCTTCTTTATACATTCGACAGACACCATAAGCCTTCCAAGACAGATTCGACCGTAATTCATGTGGATTTTTGGACGAATGCAATTTTTGAACGAAAAACGAAATAAATAAAAACGAATTTCGGGAGTAACTAAATAAATTAAGTTTTCAGACGAAAACGAAATTCCGAAACGAAATATTTTACTCTGCACATGTCTAAAAGATTATAATCTTGGATGCATGTAGGTTTTTGAATAGGACCGTGTCTTATCTCGACTGAGGTGTCATTATGGATAGTGGACAACATGTATACATCCCTCCTATACTTCCAATTCGAGTTGCTTCCCCCCTCTCAGTTTTTTGTTTACTAACCTTGTGGGAAGCCTTTACTGTTCTTTCTGGAGGTTCCACAGGCCATGGTTTTTGCACTATGTAGGTGTCTGAAAAGGAGTAGGCTGGTATAAAAGTTGTCTAGGTATGAAAACATTTTTGCAGCAGTGGGTATGCCAGGTCCCATATGATTTTCCGGTTGTGCCCATGTAGGTCGGGCACTCAGGGGGCTGGAGCTGGGAATCTCTTCCTTCATATATGCAGAACGCATACAGATATCCCGTGGCTCTTTCACAGCTTGTTAAATTTGACTCCATATTTGGCCCTTTTGCTAGGAATATATTGTTTTATTGTTAGCCAGCCTGTAAAGTGTACCAGTGTCAGAAACCATGAACCAGACCGAGACAGAAGTACAATTAAATCACACTTGTTTATTAATAAAAAATAAAAAGGTAAATAGAGTAAGCATAGCCAGAGTCCAGTAACCAGATCGAGTAGTCAGCCAGGCCAGAGTTCAGAAACCAAATCGGGTAATCAGCCAGGCCAGAAGTCAGGGATCCAAGTAGAAGAACAGCAAGCAGGATAAGGAGCCAGAAGGGATGTCAGCAAGCCAGTCTTTAAACGGGAATACAGGCAATGGTTTCTGGTGATGTAAACAAGGGGAAGGCAGAGATGAAGTGAGCTGGACAGATTTAAGTAGGCAGGTCAGACGAGCAGGATCAGGAAGAGCTGGGTAACTGTGGATAGAGATGAGAGCTGGCAATTAGCCGACAGCTGAGCAGCCAGCCCAGAGAAGGAAGGGCTAAGCCAGCCCTGACAGTACCCCCTCCTCAATGACCCCTCTCCCTCGGAGGGCCACCGGGCTTGAGGGGAAAACGTCTATGGAAATCGCGGAGTAGGGTGTCCGAGGATGAAACCCAGGAGCGTTCCTTCGGACCATACCCCTTCCAATGCACCAGGTACTGTATGCCACCACGGAACCTACGGGAGTCAACAATGGATTGTACCTCATACTCCTCATGGTTCCCAATCTGTATAGGGTGAGGACTTGGCACCGAGGTGGTAAATTCGTTTGCAGACCAACGGTTTCAATAAGGAGACATGAAAGACATTTGAGATGCGCATACTAGGAGGAAGGTCCAACGCGTAAGCCACTGGGTTAATCCTGTGAAGGATTCGGAAAGGCCCAATAAACCAAGCTGCAAACTTCAGTGAGGGAATACGAAGTTGGAGGTTGCGAGATGACAGCCAGACCCTATCCTCAACTTGGTAGGAAGGCGCAGGGAGGTGTCTGCGGTCAGCATGGAGTTTGTACCTATCATTAGCATGATGCAAAGCCTCCTGGACTTGAACCCAAGTGGAACAAAGATGATGGAGATGCTCTTTTAACGCAGAAATACTCTGCGGAACAAACGAGTCAGGCAACATGGAAGTTTGGAAACCATAATTTGCCATAAATGGAGACAATCGGGAGGCAGAATTCAAGGCACTGTTGTGAGCAAACTCTGCCCATGGCAATAGGTCTGACCAGTTGTTATGGTGGTCAGAAATATAGCAATGTAGGAATTGCTCCAAGGACGGATTGGCTCGCTCTGCGGCCCCATTAGACTGATACGCAGAAGAGAAAGCAAGCTGAATTCCCAACTGTGCACAAAAGGCTCGCCAGAACCGGGAGACAAACTGACTGCCCCTGTCCGAGACAATCACCTTGGGTAGCCCATGTAAGCGGAAGATCTCCCGAGCAAAAATGTAAGCCAGTCCCTTAGAAGTAAGCAACTTCTTAAGTGGAATACAATGACACATCTTTGAGAACCGGTCAACCACCATAAGGATAACAGCCAGCCCAGAGAGAAGGAAGGGCTAAGCCAGCCCTGACAACCATGGACTCATCTACATATACATTTTGATCAGGGACATAAAGTTCTGCAAATCTTTGGAATTTTTTTTTAATAAGTGGGCAAATTTTATATGCTTTGTCATAGTTTGAATGAGCTTGGGGAAAGTACTGGGTGTTGTCACTGAAGTGAAGGAAGCACATAATAATCTCATAGCGGGACCTGGGCATTACTGAAGAATAAATGGACATGTGGTGGATGGGGTGGGTGGACCAGTAGGCATGTCCTTTTTTTTTTTAATGTAAGCCCCATGTTAAGGTTGAGGCCCATAAACAATTTGAATTCCTCCAAAGTCAGATCGCTCCACTCATACGGATGGTACAAGATGTATGGAAGAGCCCTGGGGCCATCAAAAAAATAAAAAATACAGAATTATGTTTTTCAAAAAATAAAAAATTCTGAATTCTGAGTTTGAAAGTCAGAATTCTGAGATTCAAAGTCAGAATTCTGAGTTTGAAAGTCAGAATTCTGAGATTCAAAGTCAGAATTCTGAGTTTCAAAGTCAGAATTCTGAATTTAAAAGTCAGAATTCTGAGTTTGAAAGTCAGAATTCTGAGATTATAAATATAGTAGTCTCTATTAAGATTTTAGGACCAATGAGCAATAATGTAGTAACACCCAGAGACCATCATTCTGCAGACATACATGTCTTCCGCTCTATATATGGATATGTAAATGTATCTTAGTTACAGCACAGTATAGGGAAGCAGGCAGTGCTGGGTTCTCTGGTTCCTCTACTGCATTAATAGTTTCCTCTTTTTTGCTGTCTTATCCTTCTTCTCTGTCATCTGCTCCAACAAGAAGAGCCATGCTGGAAACGTGTGTATTGTGTGTGAGTGGGGGGGACACAGCTTCCATAGATAACAAAACACAATGGGCAGCACTGCTCTGCACCCCAACTTGTAGGAAACATTGCACTATTGTCCCTACATGAGGGAATTGTGAATGGCTAGAAGGCAACAGGACAATGTGTTTTATGGTCATAACGGATTGATAATGGCAATTACTTGTCTGAACTAACAAAGTTGCTTCACCAACAATTAACCTCATATTAAACATACAAGCTTGCTAGACAAACTAATAGTTAGTATAGTGGTTAGAACTGCAGGCTTGTCTAGGGGAAATCAAGGGTTCTAATCCAGGTGACAGTGTTTGTATTTATATTTTTTAAATATGAGATAGCGAGGGCTTGAATTGTATTTTATCAATATATCAAAATTGATTTCAAGGTATATTAACCACTTTCAGACCGGACCATTTTGCTGGTAAATGACCAGAGGTCTTTTTACAATTTGGCACTGCGCTGCTTTAACTGGTAATTGCGCGGTCATGCAATGTTGTACCCAAACAAAATTTGCGTCCTTTTCTTCCCACAAATAGAGCTTTCTTTTGATGGTATTTGATTGCCTCTGCGATTTTTATTTTTTGCGATATAAATGGAAAAAGACCGCAAATTTTGAAAAAAAAAATGATATTTTCTACTTTTTGTTATTAGAAAAATCCAATAAACTCAATTTTAGTCATACATTTAGGCCAAAATGTATTCAGCCACATGTCTTTGGTAAAAAAAAAAGTCAATAACTGTATATTTATTGGTTTGCGCAAAAGTTGTCACATCTACAAACTAAGGTACGTTTTCTGGAATTTACGCAGCTTTTAGTTTACGACTGCCTATCTCATTTCTTGAGGTGCTAAAATGGCAGGGCAGTACAAAACCCCCCCAAATGACCCCATTTTGGAAAGTAGACCCCCTAAGGAAATTGATAAGTGGCATGTTGAGCCCATTGAATAGTTAATTTTTTTGCCTCAAGCGATTGAATAATGACAAAAAAAATTTTTTATTTTTTTTTACACAAAGTTGTCACTAAATGATATATTGATCACACATGCTATGGGCATATGTGAAATGACACCGCAAAATAAATTCTGCTGCTTCTCCTGAGTACGGGGATACCACGTGTGTGGGATTTTTTGGGAGCCTAGCCGCGTACGGGGCCCCGAAAACCAAGCACCGCCTTCAGGTTTTCTAAGGGCGTAAATATTTGACTTCACTCCTCACTACCTATTACAGTTTTGAAGGCCATAAAATGCCAAGATGGCACAAAACCCCCACAAATGACCCCATTTTAGAAAGTAGACACCCCAAGCTATTTGCTGAGAGGCATGTTGAGTCCATGGAATATTTTATATTTTGCCACAAGTTGCGGGAAAATTACAAACTTTAATTTTTTTTTATTTTTTTTTCACAAAGTTGTCACTCAATGATATATTGCTCACGCATGCCATGGGCATATGTGAAATGACACCCCAAAATAAATTCTGCTGCTTCTCCTGAGTACGGGGATACCACATGTGTGGGATTTTTTAGGAGCCTAGCCGCGTACGGGGCCCCGAAAGCCAAGAACCGCCTTCAGGTTTTCTAAGGGCGTAAATATTTGACTTCACTCCTCACTACCTATTACAGTTTTGAAGGCCATAAAATGCCAAGATGGCACAAAACCCCCACATATGACCCCATTTTAGAAAGTAGACACCCCAAGCTATTTGCTGAGAGGCATGTTGAGTCCATGGAATATTTTATATTTTGCCACAAGTTGCGGGAAAATTACAAACTTTTTTATTTTATTTATTTTTTTCACAAAGTTGTCACTAAATGATATATTGCTCACGCATGCCATGGGCATATGTGAAATGACACCCCAAAATAAATTCTGCTGCTTCTCCTGAGTACGGGGATACCACATATGTGGGACTTTTTGGGAGCCTAGCCGCGTACGGGGCCCCGAAAACCAAGCACCGCCTTCAGGCTTTCTAAGGGCGTTACAGTTTTGAAGGCCATAAAATGCCAAGATGGCACAAACGCCCCCCAAATGACCCCATTTTGGAAAGTAGACACCCCTAAATTTAGGGGTACACTAGTGAGACTAGGTAATAAATGGCGGGTGCCCTGAAACTATAAAAAAATAACTAACCAACCAGCGTCACCTGTAACCGTTATATGGTGATCACTGGTGAAAGGGTTAACTAGGGGGCAATCAGGGGGCTTTATGCGGTAGTATATGGGGGTCCCTGGCGCTATAAAAAGCTGCGGCGAACCTAAATACCTACCTGCCCAACTAGCGTCACCTGTGACACTAATACATCGATCAGAAAAACGATCGCTTATTAGGCTGGGTTCACACTGGAGCGATGCAGGAACGCCACAAATCCGCGGCGGGTTCCCGCATCGCATGCCTCCCGGCGGCAGTTCACACTGCCCTATGCGAACTGCTGGGAGTGTCAGTGAAATGTTAATGACACCCCCAGATCAGTTCGCATATCGCAGTGCGATCTGCAAACTCGGATCGCATGGTGTGAACACCCATGCGATCCGATTCTGCTGCAGACCAAAAAAAGGGTCCCGTGCGAGTTTGCGGCAGGTGCGACGCAAATTCAGCCATACTATCTGTATGGCTGAACTCGAATCGCACAGAGATCGGATGTGATTTGCACTGCAGTGCGGTGCGAATCACATCCGTTCTCAAACCGCTGCAATGTGAACCCAGCCTTAGTGACACTGGCGACGGGGGGTGATCACGGGGTTAAACCTTTATTGGGGGGGTTAGGGGGGTACCTTAGAACTAAAAGGGGCTAACCCTAACTGCCCTAACAGTTATTACAGTCACAAATGACACCCGCCGGGTGATCAGGGGGTTAAACCTTTATTAGGTAATAAATGGCGGGTGCCCTGAAACTATAAAAAAATAACTAACCAACCAGCGTCACCTGTAACAGTTATATGGTGATCACTGGTGAAAGGATTAACTAGGGGGCAATCAGGGGGCTTTATGCGGTAGTATATGGGGGTCCCTGGCGCTATAAAAAGTTGCGGCGAACCTAAATACCTACCTGCCTAACTAGCGTCACCTGTGACACTAATACAGCGATCAGAAAAATGATCGCTTATTAGGCTGGGTTCACACTGGAGCGATGCGGGAACGCCACGAATTCGCGGCGGGTTCCCGCATCGCATGCCTCCCGGCGGCAGTTCACACTGCCCTATGCGAACTGCTGGGAGTGTCAGTGAAATGTTAATGACACCCTCAGATCAGTTCGCATATCGCAGTGCGATCTGCAAACTCGGATCGCATGGTGTGAACACCCATGCGATCCGATTCTGCTGCGGACCAAAAAAAGGGTCCCGTGCGAATTTGCGGCGGGTGCGGCACGAATTCAGCCATACTATCTGTATGGCTGAACTCGAATCGCACAGAGATCGGATGTGATTTGCACTGCAGTGCGGTGCGAATCACATTCGTTCTCATAAACCGCTGCAATGTGAACCCAGCCTTAGTGACACTGGCGACAGGGGGTGATCACGGGGTTAAACCTTTATTGGGGGGGTTAGGGGGGCACATTAGAACTGAAGGGGGCTAACCCTAACTGCCCTAACAGTTATTACAGTCACAAATGACACCAATGCAAAAAAAAAAAAATGCTATTGGTGTCACTGTGACTGGGGGGGGGGGGGGGGCAGGGGTAATTGGGGGGGTGATCGGGGGGTAAAGGGGGGGTGTGAGTGTGCCTGGCATGTTCTACTGTACGTGTGGTGTGTTGGTGCAACTCACCGATCCTCTCTCCTCGGTGCCGGAACGAAAAATACCGACACGGAGGAGAGATTACATCACTTCCTCTCCTGTGAGGAGAGGAAGTGATGTCAGGGAGCATTTCTATTCGTCGGGAGCGATCGCGAGGGGGTGGCCATGAATGAATGGCCGCCCCCTCATCCCGGATCGCTCCCGAACGAATGCCGACCGCCGCAGGCACCGGGGGGCCCGCGGGAAGGCAGGGACTTATATATACGCCCATATGCCTGCCCGTGCCATTCTGCCAACGTATATCGTCGTGCGGCGGTCGGCAAGTGGTTAACAAAGACACACTGATATATGGAGCACACAAAGTTGTAGTATATGCTGGCTACTATAAATTAGAGAGTAGAGATTTAGAAGAAAAAAGCGTCATCTTCAGTTTCCTCCAGGGGCAGGTCATAATTTCAGAACAGATTGATCATAGCAATTACTTGTCTGGACTAGTAAAGTGGTTTCACTGAGAATTAATCTCTTATGAAACAAAAAGCACAACCTAAGAATCTATGAGAGATAGTATATTGGTTAGGGTTACAGGCTCATATTGTTTTAAGCTGTGGGTTCTAGTCCAGTTCAAAACACATTTTATAGTTATATATATATTTTCAATATGTTAAACTTATTTTAAAGTATGAGTTAGTGAGGGCTTACATTGTATTTTATTGATATATCCAAATTGATTTCAAGGTATATTAACAAAGACATATTGATAAAATTGTTGTATATGCTGACTACTATAAGACCCCTTTAAGACTGGGGCACTTTGCAGGCGATACAGCACTAAAAATAGCGCCTGCATAGCGCCCTAAAAGAGCCGCTGCTGTGTCTCCAATGTGAAAGCCCCGAGGGCTCTCCCACTGGAGTGGTGCGCTGGCAGTCAACTACAAAAAGTCCTGCTAGCAGCATCTTTGGAGCGGTGAAGGAGTGGTGTATTGAAATCAATAGGGCAGCACGGCTATACCGCCGGCAAAGCGCTGCCGCAACAGCGCTTTGCGGTGGTTGTGGTGGTTTTAACCCTTTCTCAGCTGCTAGTGGGGGGTAAAAGCTCCACACTAGTGGCCAAATAGCGCCACAAATAGCGCTGGGGAGTTACGAGAGGAGGGCAGAGTAACAGTCTGGGACACATGGGAAGTCACTGTGCTGCACCTGCTTTCGTACAATCGATCCCCATAGCGAAGCTCCTGCCACCCCTGGCCCAGAGGAGGGGGTGGCTCGGGCTGCTGCGGTTAATAGCCGGGAGATCATGTCACACTCGCGGATGTCCGCCAGCCCACCGTCAAATGCAGGAGACTTGGGATGTCTGCATTGCCATCATATAATGCTGATTGAACAGAAATGCTATAACACACTGCTCACTACCCTGTAAATACATTGTGTTGAATGACTGCCCTGACACTGCCAGTACATACAGCTCATGACCTTCTCTGCACTGCCACTACCAGGGCTGTCTCTACTATTCATTGGACCCTGGGCAAACATTTTCTTTGGGCCCCCCACCTAAGAAATATAATGGATAGCAGCTAGACTCAAGAATCAGTTTACTGCAGCAGATCAGGTAGCTATTGTGATTGGTTGCCAGAGGTTGCAGCACACCATTGCCACTGATTAAATGGTTGCTAGAGGTTACTGCACATAATTTCTGCTCGCTGAGTGGTTGCTAGAGGTTACCGCACATCCTTAACGCTCACTGATTGGTTGCTAGAGGTTAGTGCACATCAGTATTGCTAGAGATTACAGCAGATCATTACTAAATTAACACAAATCTATAAAAACAGATTCAAGCAGCTCTAATTACAAATAACTGCCACACAATTATCTTAACATCAGTCCCTTTTTTGTAATCCGTGCTCTGTGTAGCTAAATATATAGTCCTTTTATCAGATCATGGGAATCGCTATCAGATGCTGTATAAAAAAAGTCTATTGCAGACAGTGATGTCAGTAACGGAATTAAAGTAAACGGCGTTACTTAACGCCATTACTTTAGAGGGCAACGAGTAATCTAACTGATTACTCTTCCCCTCATGGTAACACCATTCCCATTACTTGGGTGGCGTTACCGCAATTACATCTACCGCCACTAGGGGCGCAACGGATCGTTGCACATGCCTCTGCCTTAGTTCTGAAGTGGCGCCCATCTTGGTGCACCCCTCTGCCGTTTACAATGTGATTGCTCCTTCAAATGACGGAGCGATCACTTGTAAACAAACCGGCATCATGATGATTCCGGTTCCTCACTCCCCTCCGTGTACAGATCTGTACAGTGGAGGGGAGAAATCGGATGGCAGCAGCGCTGTGGGCTGGATCTGTAGTGCCCATAGGGCTGCGCTGTGACAATTGTAGTCACACAGCCATCCCTCAATACCCTGCCAATACTTTGCCAATACCCTACCAATACTCTGCAATTCCCTGTCAATACTTTGCAATTCCCTGCCAATACTCTGCAATTCCCTGCCAATACTTTGCAATTCCCTGCCAATACTCTGCAATACCCTGCTAATAACCTGCCAATACTCTGCAATACCCTGCAATAAATTTTGACAATTCAGGACTCAGGAGAGCATGAAGGCAATGGAGGAGAGGAAAGGTCAGGGTAGGCTATGAAGAGGGTGCAGGAGATGATCGCCAGCACCGTAATATAGAGCACTGACACCAGCACCGTGATAGAGTGCACTGACACCAGCACCGTGATATAGAGCACTGACACCAGCACCGTGATATAGAGCACTGACACCAGCACCGTGAGAGAGTGCACTGACACCAGCACCGTGAGAGATTGCACTGACACCAGCACCATGATATAGAGCACTGACACCAGCACCGTGATATAGAGCACTGACACCAGCACCGTGATATAGAGCACTGACACCAGCACTGTGATATAGAGAACTGACACCAGCACCGTGATATAGAGCACAGACACCAGCACCATGATAGAGTGCACTGACAGCAGCACTGATACCAGCAGCTCACTGCTGGGCCCCAAAAAATATGACACTACTCAACCTCTTCAAACAGGAGGGTAAGGGCATATAGTACGGTGTGCTTTTTTTGTGAGGAAGTGAGTCAAATGTAGAAAAAAGGTCTGTGTGCTCGATTAAATAAATAGTTTATAGAGATATACATGGTCTACTGGTCACATGTGTTGAATTCCTCCGAGATCCATGCCTCATTAATTTTTAGAAATGTGAGGTAGTCAACACTGTCGTGAGCTAGACGAGTGCGCTTATCAGTCACAATCCCCCCTGCTGCGCTGAACGTCCTTTCGGACAGGACACTGGACAAGGGGCAAGCCAACAGTTCGATTGCAAATTGGGCAAGCTCTGGCCAGAGGGCAAGCCTGCCCACCCAGTAGTTAGTGGATTAATCGCTCCTCAGAGCATCCACATCGGCCGTTAACCCGATGTAGTCGGACACCTGACGGTCTAGGCGTTCCCTGATGCTGGATCCGGATGACACCTGTCGATGGGTCGGCTGAAAGAATGACCTCATATCAGAAGTCACCAACACATCTTCAAACCGGCCTCTTCTTGCAGGCGCTGTTGGATTGGTGCCCACAACTCTTTCTCTGGGAGTGGGAATAGCTCCTCTGCCAGCACACTCAAAAGTAGAATGCAGCACTTCTCGAAGCAAGGCCTGGAAGTGCTCCATTCTGAAAGCCCTCTATGACAGTGATAACATTTCCGCCATTTTGTGTTTGTACCGGGGGTCTAAGTATGTTGCCACCCAGTACTGGTCCTTGACCCTTGTGCTTTTTATATGGGGGTCCCTGTTAAAACACAGGAGCATGAAGGACCCCATTTGCACTAAACTGGAAGCGGTGTGGTGGCCTGGCTCCTGCTCATCATCCAGGATAATGTCGTCCTCCTCGTTCTCCTCTCCCCATCCACACACAACAACAGGGATCCCAGAAAGGTTTAAAGCATGCTCTTATTGCTCCTCCTCATCCGCCTCGGCACCATCCTCCTCTGACTCCTCTTCAGACTCCTGCTGTTGACTTGTCTCAGATAGAGCAGGCCCCCCTGGGAATTCATCCATCATTGCGACTTCCTCATCTTCCTGCTCCTCCACGGCTTGATCAATGACATGACGCAATGCACGCTCCATAAAGAAGGCATAAGGTACCATGTCACTGATGGTGCCATGGCTGCGACTGACCAGTTTGGTGATCTCATCAAATGGCCGCAGAAGTCTACATGCGTTGCGCATAAGCAGCCACTGGCGCGGTGAAAAAAAAACAGCTCCCCAGAACCTGTTCTGCCACAGAGTTCATACAGGTAGACGTTAACTGCACATTTCTGCTGGAGCAGCCTATCAAGCATATAGAAAGTTGAGTTCCATCGTGTCAGGCAATCGCAAATAAGACGTCTGACATTGTGTCACCGCTGAATGTCAGCAAGGCAAGCCATGGCCGTGTAAGATCTTCTGAAATGGGCCGAGATTTTCCTTGCCTGCCGCAAGATGTCCTGGACCCCAGGGTATTTGACAACGAATCGCTGCACGACCAAGTTTAAGATATGTGCCATGCATGGCACGTGCGTAATTTTGCCCTGTTTCAATGCGCTAAGCAGATGGGCACCGTTGTCACACACCACTTTACCAACTGTCAAATTGAGCAGTGTTAGCCACTGATCTGCCTGTGAACGCAAAGCTGAAAGGAGTGCAGAGCCAGTGTGGCTCTTGGCTTCCAGGCACAACAGACGCAGCACAGCATGGCAACGTCTCACCTGGCATGTCGAATAGGTTCCGGGGAGCTTGGGCGGCGCAGTGGAAGAGACGCTAGCAGCAGAAAAGGAGGAGTCAGCCGAGGATGAGAAGAAGGAGGATGGAGTAGGAGGAGGAGAAGAAGAGGCAGGCCTGCATGCAATCCGTGGCGGTAAAACCAAATCTACACGGGTGCCATGGGTTGCATGCTTGACGGCCGTCAGAAGGTTCACTCAGTGGGCAGTAAAAGTGATATACCTTCCCTGCCTGTGTTTGCTAGATCACGTGTCTGTGGTCAGATGTATCTTGGCACCGACACTGTGTGCCAGAGATACATTCACTTGCCGCTGAACATGGCCATATAGCTCTGGGATGCCCTTCTGTGAGAAATACTTCCTTCCTGGGACCTTCCATTGTAATGTTCCAATGGCCACAAATTTTCGAAAGGCCTCTGAGTCCACCAGTTTATATGGCAGTAGTTGGCAGGCTATCAGTTCTGACAAGCCAGCCATCAACCATTGAGCAAGAGGGTTATCCGGCGTCATCATTTTTTTTACGCCCGAACATTTGGCCCACGGAAGCCTGCCTTTTTGCAGAAAAACATGAGCTTGGCGTGATGGAAGGTGGAGTGGAGGACAATTGTGAGGAGAGAGGAGAAGTAGAAGTAGAAGACGAGGCTGGACGGTGAGAGCCTGGAGTGTGGCTTTGTGGGCTCCGTTGCTCCCACTGGGCTCGGTGATGGCAGCCCATGTGCCTTCTTAAGGTGGTCATCCCTAGGTGAGTGTTGGGCTTACCGCAACTTATGCGTTGACTGTAAAGATTGCAGATGGCAACACTATTGTCAGCAGCGGACACATTAAAAAAAGCCCACACTGCGGAGCCATGTGCCGGCGTCCTGGGAGCACCAGATGTGACCGTACATGGTTGATGCCTCGCTCCTGATACAGTCGAAGTCTGCGTTGTCCCTCCTGTGCAATCTAAGTTCTTCCTGCTTCTCCTCCCTATCTGCTGGTCCATATCTCCCTCTGAACTCCCCTCCTCTTCCTCTCTTGTGGGCACCCACGGGACATCACTAGACACGTCATCATTGACGTCACCTTCCCCACCACTATAGAGATCTCGGAGTAGGTAGCAACAGCGGGGACCAACCTCCTCCTTGGGCTGATCTGGGTACTGTCGTCAGACTGCTGAGTGGCGGTTGTTGCTACCTCCACTTCCTGATCAAATGCCAAGAGTGCCTGTGCATTGGAAATGTCTTGATATGGATCGAAAAATAATTCCTGTGACTCAAGCGGAAGGTATATGGTGGTGGTGGTGTTGGTGGTAGTGTCTTTGGGGGTGCACATAGCAGAGAGTAAAGAAGAGGGTGCAGATCGAGAGGATGAGGAGGGTGCGAAAGAGTAAGGCTGAGTGAGCCACTCAACCAAGTCTGGTGCGTCCTTTGACTTAATCGCACGCACCTTCTGCAATTTGCCACTTTGGCTCAAGCCTGTTGCTCCTGCCCTACCCCTACCACCCCTGTGGAAGGGCCTGCCTCTTCCTCTGCCTGTCATTTTTTAAATGACCCTGTGACAAAAGTCTCTAGAGAAGTGCAGCATGTATGTGGAAGAAGGTATATAACACCCCACTTCAATCTGTCGTTTTTGGGGGCCACTGGTCTATCACACCAGTTATAATACTTTTTTTTTGATTGCCTTTGTCACTCTTTGTAGTATCGCTGCAGAACCGCTCAGCAGTCACAATGCTGCACAGTGGAAATGCACTATACTATGCTTTCTATATGTGCAAGTATTTTATACGTGTATTACACACCTATATACTGCACAGCAAATAGTACACCTATACCAGTCCTTAAAAGGACCTTTGTGGACCTAGTAGCTAGTGATTTGCAGACTGTCCCTCAGTCACTACACCGATAAAGGACTGCTGCAGAATAGGGCAGCAGTCAGCAGCAATGCACCACAACCCTATATATTGTACACCTATACCAGTCCTTACAAGGACCTTTGTGGACCTAATAACTAGTGATTTGCAGACTGTCCCTCAGTCTCTACATTGATAAAGGACTGCTGCAGAATAGGGCAGTAATCTGCAGCACAGCCCTGCACCAGCGCCCTATATATTGTACACCTATACCAGTCCTTACAAGGACCTTTGTGGACCTAGTAGCTAGTGATTTGCAGACAGTCCCAACACTGATAAAAGACAGCTGCAGAATCGGGCAGCAGTCAATTATAATATTCTTTCTATATTTGGAAGAAACCGGAAAATTGTATACTTACCTTTCCGTAATTTTCCTTTCCTGTCGCATCTTCATGGCAGCATACACTCTGGGTTGTGACTCAGCCAACACAACCTGATAGGACCACATAGCTATAAGATGAAGATACGCCCCCCGCCCCGGTATTCTCTGTATATATGAATCACCTTTGTGGGTGGGATATTGTATGCTGCCATGAAGATGCGACAGGAAAGGAAAATTCCGGAAAGGTAAGTATACAATTTTCCGGTTTCCTGTCGCATCACGGCAGCATACACTCTGGGGATTAACTCGCAGACTGGGTGGGAGATGCAAAGGTAAACGTTTATTAGCAAGGAATAGAAGAGTTGGTTTGAATAATGGACTTTCCCAATTCTACTGTTAATAGCTGAGCTGAGTCCACCTTGTAGTGAGAGATAAAGGTGTTCCTGGAGGACCAAGTGGCCGCTCTGCAGATGGTTTCCACTGAGACCCTACAATACGCTGCCCAGGAGGTGGCCACTGCTCTGGTGGAACGAGCCCTCAGGTCTTCAGGAATCTGCAACTCACTCAGCAAGTAGGCCTTCACCAACCAGGAGGCAATGGTTTGGGCCGACACTGCTTGACCTCTCCTAAGGCCATAGGGAATGATGAAGAGGTTCTCCGATCTTTTAAAGGATTTGCACAGGGAAAGATATGTTATGATGTTGCCCCTTACATCCAGAGGATGAGGGTCACCCTGGTCTGTGTTAAGTTGATTTCCTGGTTGAAGTGAAAAGAGGATGCCACCTTTGGGATAAAGTGGTCCAAGGGTCTTAGAACTACCCTGTCCGGATGAATGATCAGATACGGCTCCTTAATCAGTAATGCCTGCATCACTGAAACGCTCTTTCCTGATGTAATTGCAACCAGGAAGGTGACTTTTAGTGTCAGGTGCCAGAGGGAGATGTTTTCCAGCGGAAAACAGGGTTCTTTGGATATTACCTCTAAGATGACTGATAGGTCCCATGTTGGAAAGGAAGGCTTCCTAGGTGGTCTTAGTTTAAGACAGGCCTTCTGAAAGTGCATAACAAGGGGATTGTGAGCCCATTTAACCCCTGTCAGGGCGGATAGAGCTGACACCTGAACTTTCAGAGTACTAGAGCTAAGACCTTTGTGTAAGCCTGATTGCAGGAACTCTAGGATCAGAGGAGCCAAAAGGGAGGACAGATCCTGGCCAAGGTCCTGAGAGAAGGCAACAAACTTCTCCCAGACCCTGCGGTAGGTGCAGTTGGTGGTAGGTTTTCTGGCCTGGAGCAGGGTATCAGCTACCTTCTGGGACCAGCCCTGACATAGATACCTAGCCCTCTCAGCCCCCAAGCCATTAAGTGCAGCTTCCCCGAATCTGGATGTAGTAGCTGGCCCTGGGAGAGCAAGTCGGCTGACAGGGGAAGAGCAAGATGGTGTGCTGTGCTCAGTTGTAGGAGGGTGGTGAACCATGGCCTCCTGGGCCAAAAAGGAATCACCGCTATCATCAAGGAGGGACTCCTGGTCCCCCCCGTCTGTTTATGTAGGCGACAGCAACCTTGTTGTCCATCCTTAAGAGGACCTGACTCCCCCTTTAAAAGGGAGCTGAAGGCCAGGAGAGCCTGGAGGGCCGCCCTCATCTCCAGCATATTCGATTCCGAGTCCTGTACTTCGAAAGGCCAACGGCCCTGCGCTGCATAGGACTGGTAATGGGTTCCCCAACCTTCTAGACTGGCGTCCGTGGTCATTACCTCCGGAGGAGGGATGACTATGTGTTTGCAATTGTTTAAGTTGTGGGGACGAGTCCACCAACGCAATGAGTGCCTGACTGTCTCCGAGATCCGGATCGTCTGGGTCATGGATGAACCATCCCACTGATGTAGGAAGGAGTTCTGCAGAGGTCTGGTGTGCCACTGAGCCCAACGAACCATAGGAATGGTCGCTGATAGGGAGCCTAGAAGGCTGAGGCATACTCTGGCCGACAGGGATCTCGCTAGAATGGCCTTCTTCACCTTCCGGACCAACAGGGAAGACTTCTCCGGAGTCAGCTGCACTGTATTCAACTGGGTATCTAGTTGGGCTCCTAAGAAGATCATTTTCTGGGTGGGCCGAGTCTGGCTCTTTCACCAGTTTATGAGCCATCCCAGATTCTGCAGAGTGGAGACAATGATTTTTCGATGCTGTAACAGCGACTCCCGGCTGTCTGAGAGGAGGAGAATGTCGTCCAGATAATGGTGGACTCGCAGCCCCCTCTCCCTCAGATGCGTGATAACGGGAAGAAGGACCTTTGTAAAGGTCCTGGGAGCCGTAGAAATTCCAAACGGAAGACTTCAGAACTGAAAGTGTCTGTGGTTTAGCGAAAAACTGAGGAACTTTTGGAGTTCTGAATGGATAGGGATATGGAGGTAGGCGTCCTGTAGATCTATGGAGAGCATCCAGTCCCCCAGATTTATGGCCTGGAGGATAGACTGGACGTAGGTCCCCTGATTTCTTTTTTACTAGAAATAGAGGGGAATAGAACCCCCGACCTCTTTGGGATAGGCGTACCTAGGTAATTGCTTCCTTTGGAGCAGATCCTGAACGTATCGGGTCAAGGCTAACCTCTTTTGCCGGGATGACGGGAGGTTTGTTGGGCAAAAATGGTCCCCCAAGGGGGAAGTCACCTGAATGACTATCTGTGCCCGACGCGAACGGTGGTTAACGTCCAGGGGTCGCTTATTGTGTCTGCCCAGACCAGCGTGAACTTTGAGAGTCTGGCCCCCACCACTGCCGGCTGGGCGGACGCACCTTCAAAAGGACTTCTGGTCAGTAGATGCCGGGGTCCTGGGCTTCTGGAACTTCAGGAAGGATGTTTGAGGGGCCTTCCAGTTCCTTCTGTACTCCCTACCAGGCCTATAGGACTTGGCATCACTGTACCTGTTCGGGAGGTTACGCTTAAAGGGAGGAGGCCTCTGAAGCTTTGGCTTTCTATCCGAGGGGATAAGCGCTGATTTTCCGCCAGTGACCTTAGAATCCAATTTTGCACCGAAAAGGTTCTCGCCATCATACGGGATGCGGCACCAATTGGACTTGGAAGCAGGATCTGCCGCCCAGGGTTTGAGCCAGAGATGCCTCTGCCACAAAATCCCCTGCAAGGCTTAGTTCTTGCAGGGCCCTAACTATCTGGTCCTGATCAGTGCCTTGGATACAAGCTTTTCTGTGCTTGCTGACCAACTGGCAATAGCCTTACCCACAGCTGCAAGAACCACTGCTGGCCTGCATACGCCTCCTGCTGCTAGGTAAGCTCTTTTGAGATCAGTATCGATCTTCCTATCCAGGACGTCCTTGAATGGCATGGCGCCCTTGATAGGGAGCATAACGTGCCTGGCCAGGTGCATAAGGGATGCATCCACCACTGGCGGGGACACGAGAGATTTAATTTTAGCCTCCTTTAGAGGATATAGTTTGGCACGCTGATTGTTGAGACTTGCTTTCTTCTCGGGTCTCTGCCACTCGTCTCTGATAAGTTCCTCCAACTCATCAATGAAGGGGAAGGCTTCGGGTTCTCTCATCAGGTTCGGGAAATATTTTCTCCTTTTGGGTTGGGCCTCCTGGGGTTCCTCCCAGCTAATGGCCCCCTTCACTGACCTCACAAAAGGCTCTATTAGGGAGAAGTCAAAGCCAGCTGAAGCCTCTAGTTCTTCCTCATCTGAAGGAGAATCATGCTCTCTGGAAGTACTTGGGGGAGCCGGCGAAGCACCCCGTGGAGATAACTCCATGTCCGGAGCGACACGTGGGGCAGAAGACTCTGTGAGCTCTCTGTGTTCTTGCCCTTTCTCTCTGGTGGCTTCTTCAAAGCACCTGCAGCATGCCAACATATCTGGAAGGGCTATGGCCCTGCATACCCAGCAGGTATTTTCAGAAGGATGGGAGTGGCGTGCTGGTGAATGGCGCCTCCGGTCAGGGGATCTTCTTCGGCGGAATTGGCTGCGCCTTGAACGAGACCTAGAGCGACTCCTTCTGCGACTTCCTTTCCCTGAGCAACTTTCTCCACCCGAATAGCTCCGCCTATGGCCAGAGTGGTTTCTTCTATGCGAGGAATCTCTGCGAGATGATCTTGCGGACCTGATGGGGCTAACCATTTAGGTAGTGCTAGTGCGTCCTGCTCTCTTTTTCGATCCTCTCTACTTACCAAACTCCTCCCCTCTTACCTATTATGCTGGTGGTGATCTGCTGGAGCAGTGGTCTCCATGGATAGGGAACAGAGGAAGCCTGAAGACACAGGTAACACAAAAAGGGTAAGGAAGATAAAGCCATAACAGAAACAAGAGGGGAATAGAGAGAAGAAAAATACAGGGGAGATACTTACCAAACAGAGAGGCAACACTGGCAGAAAAAACTGAAATGCAGCAGTCATGAAATTCAGCTGAGCACAAAAAACAGGCAAAAAAGGCATTTGCGTTAAAAAAAGGCATCTTCCCCTTTTAAAATTGGAGCCGGGGTCATGTCCGGTCCACACATGCTCAGTAGTACCGTGCGCCCGCCGGTGCCATCTTGGAAAAGGGAAAAGACATAGATAGACATACACAGACTGCCCAAAGTGCACAGTGAGCATGTGCAAAGTGGCAGAGTGACCAGGAAGAGTGCTGCTGCTGCTGTGGAACTACAGAGCTCAGCAAAAGGAAGTAAAATATGGCAGAGAGGCAACACTGGGGGAAAGGCACCAGACAACCTAAGGTGACAAGGATACTGAAGGCAGAGGGTATGCTGTCAAGCTGCAGATAGAGTGACACCAGGGAGGAAGAGGAAGCAGGAGACCACCGCAGGTACTAAGCCTGTTTAAGGCTTAAAGACCAATCTTTTTCTTATATGCCTTCAGCCTGTTTAGGGCTTACTTCCAACGGCTATAGAGGCAATTCTCTGTTTGCAGAGAAAAAGTATTCATACCCCAGAGATCACCAGAGTGAGGTTCCTTCCATTTAGCTTCCTTTAGAGGCTGTACCGGTAAGGACTTCCACCCAGGAGAGGCTAGAACCTGGCTGGGGCGAAGCGGTAAGAGGGTGATGATCCGTGCGGTCCCAACAGGTGAGGAAAAATAAGAGAATACCGAGGCGGGGGGCGTATCTTCATCTTATAGCTATGTGGTCCTATCAGGTTGTGGGGGCGGAGTCACAACCCAGAGTGTATGCTGCCATGATGCGACAGGAAAGTATATTATATGTGTACAACCCTATATACTGTACACCTATGCCAGTCCTTAAAAGGACCTTTGTGGACCTAATAGTAATAGCTAGTGATTAAACTGACTGTCCCTGCTGCACACAGCGTCCTGTCCCTCCCTACACTGACAAAAGACAGGCTGCTACAATCACCAGCACAGCAGTGCACTGAACTCTATATACTGTACTACACCTATACCAGCCCTTAAAAGGACTCTTGTGGACCTAATAGCTAGCGATTTGTGTCACTACAGTCTCTCCCTGCTCCACACAGCGTTCTGTCCCTAAACTGACATAAGACAATGTAAAATGGCCACCAGATCAGGTCTATTTATAAGGTAGGGGGAATGTCCAATTGTCCATGTGCTGAAATATCTCAATTGGCTGTCCTGTACACCATGATGGATGTGTCATCATGGGTCAAAGTTCTTTCACACGCTAAACACATATGTCCACCCGGGCGAACAGCGGCAATAGTCCGCCGATTGGGCAAATCGCGAACACCCTAAATTCTCCGCGAACTGACCGCCGGGCGAACAGTTCAGCCATCCCTACTAACTGCCTCCCCAGTTGCACAATCTCTGCATACTATTCTGCATAGAGACTACATATTGTGGCTGCATCACACACACATTAGCACCAACAGTAACACTGAGCGGGGAAGGGGGGTTGTTAGGTACAGGACATGGGACCCTATGATTTTGAAAGACAGCTCTGTCTCTAGAAATGACCAATATAGTTCTCAGTGACTCTAGCAGTGATTATTGTAATGGCACTGAGTCCCAAAAATGTATCCGTGAGGATGACTATAGCCTACTGTCTCCTCAGTCTCCCCAGCTGAGATAGGACAAAGTCATCCAGTACCCAACAGTGCCTGCTCCCCCCTCTCAGGTGGGGATGTTGTGAAAATAGTGGCATGCAAAACAAAATACTGTACCTGTATATGCATATACTGTATATTTGCAATATGTAAGAGTTCAAAACTGGTGCACACATAAGGGACTAACAGTAGTAAAGAAGAAAAATAACATTGCATTGGTGGTGTCACTGGATGGAAAAAATGACCCTGCATCGGTGGTGTCACTGGATGGAAAAAATATGACCCTGCATCGGTGGTGTCACTGGATGGAAAAAATATGACCCTGCATCGGTGGTGTCACTGGATGGAAAAAATATGACCCTGCATCGGTGGTGTCACTGGATGGAAAAAATGACCCTGCATCGGTGGTGTCACTGGATGGAAAAAATTACCCTGCATCGGTGGTGTCATTAGCTGGAGAAAATTTCCCCGGGTCAACGGTGTAGCTAAGAGGAAAATGGCACTGCCTCAGTGTCAGTGGGGATAAACTACAGCCAATCAGTGAAGGGGAGATATCGGCGCGTGCATGTACATTGTAGTACACACACACAGATTACCTTTATAATGCAGAGCCCAGGGCTGAGTCGTGAGACATGGGGGTTATCATGCAGCTTCCAGGGGCAGTCTTCTGAAATTGAGAACTGGCCCCATATCCATAAAAATCATCCTAATATATACACAGATTTGTAAAAAAAAATCCCTACTCTAATTTAAGCCCCTTTCTCACTGGGGTGGTAGGTGTGTCGGCGGTAAAACACTGCTATTTTTAGCAGCACTTTACTGCCAATTTTGTGGTGCTATTTGGCCACTAGCGTGGAGCTTTTACCCTCCGCTAGCAGCTGACAAAGGGTTAAAACCACTGCAAAGCACTTTGCCGGCAGTATAGCTGTGCTGCCCTATTGATTTCAATGGGCAGGAGAGGTGAAGGAGCACTCCTTCACCGCTCCAAAGATGCTGCTAGCAGGACTTTTTGTAGTGGACTGCCAGCGCACCACTCCAGTGGGAGAGCCCTCAGGGCTTTCACATTGGAGACACAGCAGCGGCTCTTTCAGGGCGCTATGCAGGCGGTATTTTTAGTGCTGTATCGCCTGCAAAGCGCCCCAGTCTTAAAGGGGTCTTCTAGTAGTCAGCATATACAACACATACAACAATTTTATCAATATGTCTTTGTTAATATACCTTGAAATCAATTTGGATATATCAATAAAATACAATGTAAGCCCTCACTAACTCATACTTTAAAATAAGTTTAACATATTGAAAATATATATATAACTATAAAATGTGTTCTAAGCTGGACTACAACCCACAGCTTAAACAATATGAGCCCATAACTCTAACCACTAAACCATCACTCATAGATACTTCACTAGTGCTTTTTATGTTTCATATGAGATTAATTCTCAGTGAAACCACTGTACTAGTCCAGACAAGTAATTGCTATGATCGATCTGTTCTGAAATTGTGACCTGCCCCTGGAGGAAACTGAAGATGACCCCCTGATACTCCCATCTGATCACCCTAATATATACACCGCTTTTTTCTTCTAAATCTCTACTCTCTAATTTATAGTAGCCAGCATATACTACAACTTTGTGTGCTCCATATATCAGTGTGTCTTTGTTAATATACCTTGAAATCAATTTTGATATATTGATAAAATACAATTTAAGCCCTCGCTATCTCATATTTAAAACACTGTCAATTGGATTAGAATCCTTGATTTCCCCTAAACAAGCCAGCTGCTCTAACCACTATACTAACTTTTAACCTGTCAAACATGCTTGTATGTTTTATATGAGGTTAATTGTTGGTGAAGCAACTTTGTTAGATCAGACAAGTAATTGCCATTATCAATCCATTATGACCATAAAACACATTGTCCTGTTGCCTTCTAGCCATTCACAATTCCCTCATGTAGGGACAATAGTGCAAAGTTTCCTACAAGTTGAGGTGCAGAGCTGTGCTGCCCATTGTGTTTTGTTATCTATGGAAGCTGTGTCCCCCCCACTCACACACAATACACACGTTTCCAGCATGGCTCTTCTTGTTGAAACAGATGACAGAGAAGAAGGATAAGACAGCAAAAAAGAGGAAACTATTAATGCAGTAGAGGAACCAGAGAACCCAGCACTGCCTGCTTCCCTATACTGTGTGCTGTAACTAAGATACATTTACATATCCATATATAGAGCAGAAGACATGTATGTCTGCAGAATGATGGTCTGTGGGTGTTACTACATTATTGCTCATTGGTCCTAAAATCTTCTTAATAGAGACTACTATATTTATAAACTCAGAATTCTGACTTTGAATCTCAGAATTCTGACTTTCAAACTCAGAATTCAGAATTGTTTTTTTTTTTCAAAAACATAATTCTGTATTTTTTTTTTTGATGGCCCCAGGGCTCTTCCATACATCTTGTACCATCCGTATGAGTGGAGCGATCTGACTTTGGAGGAATTCAAATTGTTTATGGGCCTCACCCTTAACATGGGGCTTACATAAAAAAAAAAAGGACATGCCTACTGGTCCACCCACCCCATGTCCATTTATTCTTCAGTAATGCCCAGGTCCCGCTATGAGATTATTATGCGCTTCCTTCACTTCATAAAGATGAACCAAGGTTGAAATATACTGCTGGGCAAATAGATTTGTCTGGTCCACAATAAATTAAAGTAATGTGTCGGGTAAAAAAATAAAACATTTTGAAATTTTTTGTTATTGGCCTGCACACCTTGCTGTGTGGTGAAAGGGGGAATACTTGCTGATCCCAAGTTGGAAGGCAGCCATGTTGGGTTGGCAAGAGCATCTGGGAGGCATGTAGTGGCCCTGACTCTTGGGGAATGTGACACTCCAGTGCTGGTACTTGGGTATTTGCAACTCCTGTGCTGGTACTTGGGGGATTGAGTATGTCTTGAGTATGGTGTGGTGTTGGCATGGTGATAGCAGCCCGTTGTCTGCTTCATGTGATCGATGGATATGGTAGGTACTTGTGTAGGTGTGGCAGGCCCTGCTGGGCATTTACTCATATATATGACTGTAAGTACTTAAAAGGGGACAGTAGATGAGGTCAAACCACCATCGCTATGGCTCTGAGGAGGAGGGCCCGCCCCCGTAATGCATAAGCCGCTTGAGATGCCATCTGGGTCCTCTAAACATCTGGTCCAGGCTGTAGGGTCATTTGGAGATGCTATTGCTGGAGCATTAACAAGCCTTATTTTTAAACACGTTTGTGAGTTTATTTCTTGTTATTTTATAAATAAATGTTATCCTTGGTAATGCACAAGGTTGATGCGCCCCCCTGTTCTTTTTTTGTATATTTCAATGCCTTTTCCAGCATGATGAAGCACCTTGCCATAGGGCAAAAGTGATAACTAAGTGGCTTTGGGAACAAAATATCAACATTTTGGGTCCATGGCCAGGGAACTCCCCAGACCTTAATCTCATTGAGAACTTGTGATCAATCCTCAGGAGGTGGGTGAACAAAAAACACCCCAGAAATTATGACAAACTCCAAGCATTGATTATGTAAGAATGGGCTGCCAACATTCAGGATGTGGCCCAGAAGTTGATTGACAGCATACCAGGGCAAATTGCAGAGATCTATAAAAAGAAGGGTCAACACTGTAAATATTGACTCTGCTAAAAGCCTTTGACACTCATGAAATGCTTGTAATTATACTTCATTATACCATAGTAACATCTGAAAAGATCTAAAAACACTAAAGCAGCAGACTTTGTGAAAATTAATATTTGATTTATTCTCAAAACCTATGGCCATGGCTGGACACTGCTATCCTGTTACCCCTTTTCTGCTCCCCTTGTTTCCAGTCACAGTCATGCCCTGTTTATGTCAACTTCCTTTCATTTGTATATACTGTAGTGTATAACTTAGGTTGTTGGTTTAGTTTTACTTGTTAATTTTTCACTTTTGCTTTTCTTATGGTCTGCTAGTTTTGGATTTGTGTGTTAATAAACTTTATTTTAATAGTACAGCTGCACTGAACTTGTCATCCCTCCATGCTTTACAGCTTCCTCCCTGTGGTTCATTGCTGCATGCAAGCAGCGATTCCTGTACTGGCTCCACCTCCTGAGACTTTTCCTTTTAGCACCTTTGTAGTTCAGAAGATAGGCTCTGTAGTGCAGTGCCTACTCACAGGGCATAGAGAATAGTGATGGCCGAACGGTTCGCCCGGCGGTCGTTTTGCGGCGAATTTCGGCCGTTCGCGGTCCGCTCGTTCGCTCGACTGTTGGCGTCGTTCGCCCCGGCGGACTTACGTGTTTAATGTGTAAAAGAACTTTGACCTATGATGACACATCCATCATGGGGTACAGGACAGCCAATTGAGACATGACAGCACATGGACACTTGGACATTCCCCCTAACCTATAAATACACCCGATCCGGCAGCCATTTTACATTCTTTCTTCTGTCACTATAGGGAAAAGTTGCTGTTTGGAGCAGGGACAGATAAAACGCTAGCTATTTGGTACACAAAAGTTCTTTTCAGGACTGGTATAGGTGTTAGGTGTATATAGGTTTGCCGTGCTACTGATTCTTGCAGCAGCCTGAGTGTCTTTTGTCAGTTTAGAGAAAGGGACAGAGCGCTGTGTCTGCTGCTATTTTAGGGACAGCCAGATTAGTCATCATCATCATCATCATCATTAGCTGTTACTATCAGGTCCACAAAAGAGCTATTCGAGTGACCAGTAATTGTTCCAGTCTCCTCTGTTTTGCCAGTTTGTATAGGGACAGGAAGGAAGCAGTGTGTCAGGCAGTGAGGGTCAGTTTAAAGAGTTGCTGTTACTATTAGTTCCACAAAGGTTCTTTGCAGGACTGGTATCAGTGGTACGGTAATAGGCTTGTACACGTATAATATTCTTTCTTCCAAATATAGAAAGAATATTATACTTGACTGCTGCCCTTCTGCTGCAGTCTGCTAATCATTCACAACTCACTTGTTCCACAAAGCTCTTTATCAGGACTGGTAACTTGGTCTGTGTAGGGTGCTACAGTACATAGGGTTGAGTGCGGTACAGTCTGCTGTTCTGTAAGGACCGCTATCGGTCCACAATACATAGGGTTGAGGTGCACCACTGCTGACCGCTGTCCTATACTGCAGCAGTCCTTCATTGGTATAGGGACTGACGTACAGTCTGCTAATCAGTCACACACAACCTACTTGGTCCACAAAGGTCCTTATAAGGACTGGTAACTTGGTGTAGGGTGCTACAGTACATAGGGTTAAGTGCGGTACAGTCTGCTGTTCTGTAAGGACCGCTATCGGTCCACAATACATAGGGTTGAGGTGCACCACTGCTGACCGCTGCCCTATACTGCAGCAGTCCTTCATTGGTATAGGGACTGACGTACAGTCTGCTAATCAGTCACACACAACCTACTTGGTCCACAAGGGTCCTTATAAGGACTGGTAACTTGGTGTAGGGTGCTACAGTACATAGGGTTGAGTGCGGTACAGTCTGCTGTTCTGTAAGGACCGCTATCGGTCCACAATACATAGGGTTGAGGTGCACCACTGCTGACCGCTGCCCTATACTGCAGCAGTCCTTCATTGGTATAGGGACTGACGTACAGTCTGCTAATCAGTCACACACAACCTACTTGGTCCACAAAGGTCCTTATAAGGACTAGTAACTTGGTGTAGGGTGCTACAGTACATAGGGTTGAGTGAGGTACAGTCTGCTGTTCTGTTTGGACCGCTATCGGTCCACAATACATAGGGTTGAGGTGCACCACTGCTGACCACTGCCCTATACTGCAGCAGTCCTTCATTGGTATAGGGACTGACGTACAGTCTGCTAATCAGTCACACACAACCTACTTGGTCCACAAAGGTCCTTATAAGGACTGGTAACTTGGTGTAGGGTGCTACAGTACATAGGGTTGAGTGCGGTACAGTCTGCTGTTCTGTAAGGACCGCTATCGGTCCACAATACATAGGGTTGAGGTGCACCACTGCTGATCGCTGCCCTATACTGCAGCAGTCCTTCATTGGTATAGGGACTGGTATAGGGACTGACGTACAGTCTGCTAATCAGTCACACACAACCTACTTGGTCCACAAAGGTCCTTATAAGGACTGGTAACTTGGTGTAGGGTGCTACAGTACATAGGGTTGAGTGCGGTACAGTCTGCTGTTCTGTAAGGACCGCTATCGGTCCACAATACATAGGGTTGAGGTGCACCACTACTGACCGCTGCCCTATACTGCAGCAGTCCTTCATCGGTATAGGGACTAAGAGTTTTGTCACAGGGTGATTTAAAAAATGACAGGCAGAGGAAGAGGCAGGCCCTTCCGCAGGGGTGGTAGGGGTAGGGCAGGAGCACCAGCCTTGAGCCAAAGTAGGAAGTTGCAGAAGGTGCGTTCAATTACTTTAAAGGACGCACCAGACTTGGTTGAGTGGCTCACTCAGCCTTACTCTTCTGCACCCTCCTCATCCTCTCGATCTGCACCCTCTTCTTCACTCTCTGCTATGTGCACCCCCAAAGACACTACCACCAACAACACCACCACCACCACATACCTTCCGCTTGAGTCACAGGAATTATTTTCCGATCCATATCAAGAGGACATTTCTGATGCGCAGCCACTCTTGGTATTGGATCAGGAAGAGGAGGTAGCAACAACCGCTACTCAGCAGTCTGACGACAGTACCCAGATCAGCCCAAGGAGGAGGTTGGTCCCCGCTGTTGCTGCCTACTCCGAGATCTCTACTTATAGCGGTGGGGAAGGTGACGTTGATGATGACGTGTCTAGTGATGTCACGTGGGTGCCCACAAGAGAGGAAGAGGAGGGGAGTTCAGAGGGAGATATGGACCAGCAGATAGGGAGGAGAAGCAGGACTAACTTACATTGCACAGGAAGGACAAAGCAGACTGCAAATGTATCAGGAGCAAGTCATCGACCATGTACGGTCACATCACGCGCTCCCAGGACACCGGCACATGGCTCCGCAGTGTGGGCTTTTTGTAACGTGTCCGCTGCTGACAATAGCGTTGCCATCTGCAATCTTTGCAGTCAACGCATTAGTCGCGGTAAGCCCAACACTCACCTAGGGACGACCGCCTTAAGAAGGCACATGGGCAGCCATCACCGAGCCGAGTGGGAGCAACGGAACACACAAAGCCACACTGCAGGTTCTCACCGTCCAGCCTCGTCTTCTACTTCTCCTTCTCCTCTCTCCTCACAATTCTCCTCCACTCCACCTTCCATCACGCCAAGCTCACATTTTCCTGCAAAAAGGCAGGCTTCCGTGGGCCTAATGTTCGAGCCTAAAAAAATGATGACGCCGGATAACCCTCTTGCCCAACGATTGACGGCTGGCTTGTCAGAACTCATAGCCCGCCAACTACTGCCATATAAACTGGTGGACTCTGAGGCCTTTCGCAAATTTGTGGCCATTGGAACTCCACAATGGAAGGTCCCAGGAAGGAAGTATTTCTCAGAGAAGGGCATCCCAGAGCTATATGGCCATGTTCAGCGGCAAGTGAATGTATCTCTGGCACACAGTGTCGGTGCCAAGATACATCTGACCACAGACACGTGGTCTAGCAAACACGGGCAGGGAAGGTATATCACTTTTACTGCCCACTGGGTGAACCTTCTGACGGCCGTCAAGCATGTAACCTGTGGCACCCGCGTAGATTTGGTTTTACCGCCACGGATTGCATGCAGGCCTGACTCTTCTTCTCCTCCTCCTCCTACTCCATCCTCCTCCCTCTCCTCCTCAGCTGCCTCCTCCTTTTCCGCTGCTAGCGTCTCTTCCGCTGCACCGCCCAAGCTCCCCAGAACCTATTCCACATGCCAGGTGAGATGTTGCCATGCCGTGCTGCGTCTGTTGTGCCTGTAAGCCAAGAGCCACACTGGCCCGGCACTCCTTTCAGCTTTGCGTTCACAGGCAGATCAGTGGCTAACACCGCTCAATTTGACAGTTGGTAAAGTGGTGTGTGACAATGGTGCCAATCTGCTTAGCGCATTGAAACAGGGCAAAATCACGCACGTGCCATGCATGGCACACGTCTTAAACTTGGTCGTGCAGCGATTCCTTGTCAAATACCCTGGGGTCCAGGACATCTTGCGGCAGGCAAGGAAAATCTCGGCCCATTTCAGAAGATCTTACACGGCCATGGCTCGCCTTGCTGACATTCAGCGGCGACACCATCTGCCGGTCAGACGTCTTATTTGCGATTGCCCGACGCGATGGAACTCAACCTTCTATATGCTTGATAGGCTGCTCCAGCAGAAACGTGCAGTTAACATCTACCTGTATGAACTCTGCGAAAGAAACGGTTCTGGGGAGCTGGGGTTTTTTTCACCGCGCCAGTGGCTGCTTATGCGCGACGCATGCAGACTTCTGCGGCCATTTGAGGAGATCACCAAACTGGTCAGTCGCAGCCATGGCGCCATCAGTGACATGGTACCTTATGCCTTCTTTATGGAGCGTGCATTGCGTCGTGTCATTGATCAAGCTGTGGAGGAGCAGGAGCGGGAAGATGAGGAAGTCGCAATGCTGGATGAATTCCCAGGGGGGGGCTACTCTATCTGAGACAAGTCAACAACAGGAGTCTGATGAGGAGTCAGAGGAGGATGGTGCCGGGGCGGATGAGGAGGAGCAAGAAGAGCATGCTTTAAACCTTTCTGGGATCCCTGTTGTGCGTGGATGGGGAGAGGAGAATGAAGAGGACGCCATTATCCTGGATGATGAGCAGGAGCCAGGCCACCACACCGCTTCCACTTTAGTGCAAATGGGGGCCTTCATGCTCCAGTGTTTTAATAGGGACCCCCGTATAAAAAGCATAAGGGTCAAGGACCAGTACTGGGTGGCAACGTACTTAGACCCCCGGTACAAACACAAAATGGCGGAAATGTTACCGCCGTCGCAGAGGGCTGTCAGAATGCAGCACTTCCAGGCCTTGCTTCGAGAAATGCTGTATTCTGCTTTTGCGTGCGCTGGCAGAGAAGCAATTCCCACTCCCAGAGAAGGAGTTGCGGGTACCAATCCAACAGCGCCTGCAAGAAGAGGCCGGTTTGAAGATGTGTTGGTGACTTCGGATATGAGGTCATTCTTTCAGCCGACCCATCGACAGGTGTCATCCGGATCCAGCATCAGGGAACGCCTAGACCATCAGGTGTCTGACTACATTGGGTTAACGGCCGATGTGGACGCTCTGAGGAGTGATGAACCCCTGGACTACTGGGTGGGCAGGCTTGACCTCTGGCCAGAGCTTGCCCAATTTGCAATCGAACTGTTGGCTTGCCCCTCATCCAGTGTCCTGTCCGAAAGGACGTTCAGCACAGCAGGGGGGATCGTGACCGATAAGCGTACTTGCCTAGCTCACGACAGTGTTAACTACCTCACATTTCTAAAAATGAATGAGGCATGGATCTCGGAGGAATTCAACACATGTGACCAGTAGACCATGTATATGTCTATAAACAATTTTTTTAATCAAGCACACAGACCTTCTTTCTTCATTTGGCTCACTTTCTTGTCCCAAAAAAGCACACCGTACTATATGCCCCTACCCTCCTCTTTGAAGAGGTTGAGCGGTGTCATATTTCTACTGGGGCTGCTTATGAGGGGATCACACCATCCCTGTTCTGTGCTGACTTCCTCCTGGGGGTTCTTATTATGAGGGGATCACACCATGCCTGTGCTGTGCTGAGTTTCTCCTGGGCCTGCTTATTATGAGGGGATCACACCATCCCTGTGCTTTGCTGACTTACTCCTGGGCCTGCTTATTATGAGGGGATCACACCATCCCTGTGCTGTGCTGACTTCCTCCTGGGGGTTCTTATTATGAGGGGATCACACCATGCCTGTGCTGTGCTGAGTTTCTCCTGGGCCTGCTTATTATGAGGGGATTACACCATCCCTGTGCTGTGCTGACTTACTCCTGGGCCTGCTTATTATGAAGGGATCACACCATCCCTGTGCTGTGCTGACTTCCTCCTGGGGGTTCTTATTATGAGGGGATCACACCATGCCGGTGCTGTGCTGAGTTTCTCCTGGGCCTGCTTATTATGAGGGGATCACACCATCCCTGTGCTGTGCTGACTTCCTCCTGGGGGTTCTTATTATGAGGGGATCACACCATCCCTGTGCTGTGCTGACACTGCTGAGTTTCTCCTGGGCCTGCTTATTATGAGGGGATCACCCCATGCCTGTGCTGTGCTGAGTTTCTCCTGGGCCTGCTTATTATGAGGGGATCACACCATCCCTGTTCTGTGCTGACTTCCTCCTGGGGGTTCTTATTATGAGGGGATCACACCATGCCTGTGCTGTGCTGAGTTTCTCCTGGGCCTGCTTATTATGAGGGGATCACACCATCCCTGTGCTGTGCTGACTTCCTCCTGGGGGTTCTTATTATGAGGGGATCACACCATCCCTGTGCTGTGCTGACACTGCTGAGTTTCTCCTGGGCCTGCTTATTATGAGGGGATCACCCCATGCCTGTGCTGTGCTGAGTTTCTCCTGGGCCTGCTTATTATGAGGGGATCACACCATCCCTGTTCTGTGCTGACTTCCTCCTGGGGGTTCTTATTATGAGGGGATCACACCATGCCTGTGCTGTGCTGAGTTTCTCCTGGGCCTGCTTATTATGAGGGGATCACACCATCCCTGTGCTGTGCTGACTTACTCCTGGGCCTGCTTATTATGAGGGGATCACACCATCCCTGTGCTGTGCTGACTTCCTCCTGGGGGTTCTTATTATGAGGGGATCACACCATGCCTGTGCTGTGCTGAGTTTCTCCTGGGCCTGCTTATTATGAGGGGATCACACCATCCCTGTGCTGTGCTGACTTACTCCTGGGCCTGCTTATTATGAGGGGATCACACCATCCATGTGCTGTGCTGACTTCCTCCTGGGGGTTCTTATTATGAGGGGATCACACCATGCCTGTGCTGTGCTGAGTTTCTCCTGGGCCTGCTTATTATGAGGGGATCACACCATCCCTGTGCTGTGCTGACTTACTCCTGGGCCTGCTTATTATGAGGGGATCACACCATCCATGTGCTGTGCTGACTTCCTCCTGGGGGTTCTTATTATGAGGGGATCACACCATGCCTGTGCTGTGCTGAGTTTCTCCTGGGCCTGCTTATTATGAGGGGATCACACCATCCCTGTGCTGTGCTGACTTCCTCCTGGGGGTTCTTATTATGAGGGGATCACACCATCCCTGTGCTGTGCTGACACTGCTGAGTTTCTCCTGGGCCTGCTTATTATGAGGGGATCACACCATCCCTGTGCTGTGCTGACTTCGTCCTGGGGGTTCTTATTATGAGGGGATCACACCATCCCTGTCCTGTGCTGAGTTTCTCCTGGGCCTGCTTATTATGAGGGGATCACACCATCCCTGTGCTGTGCTGACTTCCTCCTGGGGGTTCTTATTATGAGGGGATCACACCATCCCTGTGCTGTGCTGACTTCCTCCTGGGGGTTCTTATTATGAGGGGATCACACCATCCCTGTGCTGTGCTGACTTCCTCCTGGGGGTTCTTATTATGAGGGGATCACACCATCCCTGTGCTGTGCTGACTTCCTCCTGGGGCTGCTTAAGGTGCTGCTGTCAGTGCTATATATCACGGTGCTGGTGTGAGTGCTTAATGTCACGCTGCTGATGTCAGTGCTCTGTCACGGTGCTGCTGTCAGTGCTGTATATCACGGTGCTGATGTCAGTGCTGTATGTCACGCTTCTGATGTCAGTGCTCTCTAACACGGTCCTGCTGTCAGTGCTGTATATCACGGTGCTGATGTCAGTGCTGTATGTCACGCTTCTGATGTCAGTGCTCTCTATCACGGTGCTGCTGTCAGTGCTGTATATCACGGTGCTGATGTCAGTGCTGTATGTCACGCTTCTGATGTCAGTGCTCTCTATCACGGTGTTGCTGTCAATGCTGTATGTCACGGTGCTGGTGTTAATGCTTTATGTCACGCTGCTGATGTCAGTGCCCTCTATCGCGGTGCTGTTGTCAGATGACTCTATCACGGTGCAGGTGTCATTGCTGTATGTCACGCTTCTGATGTCAGTGCTCTCTATCACGGTGCTGCTGTCAGTGCTGTATATCACGGTGCTGATGTGAGTGATTTATGTCACGCTGCTGATGTCAGTGCTCTCTATCACGGTGTTGCTGTCAATGCTGTATGTCATGGTGCTGGTGTTAATGCTTTATGTCACGCTGCTGATGTCAGTGCCCTCTATCACGGTGCTGTTGTCAGATGCCTCTATCACGGTGCATGTGTCATTGCTGTATGTCACGCTGCTGGTGATCATCTCCTGCACCCTCTTCTTTGCCTACCCTGGTCCCTGACCTTCCCTCTCCTCCATTTCCTTCATGCGCTCCACAGTCCTGAATTGTCAGAACAATTTCCCATATAAAAAAAGAATGCTTGTAGTTATCGATCCCAAATTCACCTCATACATGTGTTATGTCATTGGCCATGTGGTGCGACTATGTTTGCCCAGCTAATAATTATCTTGTGGCTGCAAATTTGACCTAAAGGTTTGCGAAGTTCGCCTCCCATTGAAGTCAATGGGGCCCACCGCGAACGTTCGGTTTCGCGAACGGTCGGCCTCGTTCGCGGTCCGCGTTCGCGAAACGTCTCATCGGAAGTTCGTTCATTACTAATAGAGAATAAGTGTTAGACATGTGCGATTAGTTTTGTACGAATCAAAAATTCGTACGAATTTCCGTACATTCAGGAGGATCCGACATATGAATTGCTGTGCTTCCGAATTTTGTACGAAATACTAAATTTTGTTTAAGAATTTTGGATCCAAATTCCGTTACAATGGAAACGTGACTGGTGTTTTGTTGACCAGAGGTTTTCTTCTGCTGCTGAGTGAAGGTTTGAAAAATTACCTTTTTTAATATGGGAGTGGGAGTCGATGGGAGATTCAGAATGTTTGTTAATTATGATTATTCGTTATGATGAAGTTAAAAACCCAGGAAGTCAGCACAGTACAGGGATGGTAGAAGCCCTTCATAATGAGCACAGCACAGGGATGGTGGAAGCCCCTCATAATGATAAATTCATCATATGGAACATTCATAATTGTTACGAAAAGTTAAACCTAATGAAAATTCGTATTTCATATGAATTCAAATTGAATTTCGGCACACAAATTACAAAATACGAATTAATGGCTAATACGGAACAAAACAAATTTATTGACCGCGCACATGTCTAATAAGTGTCACAGAATTCAAGAAAGTACATGACGGGAATCTTCACAAAGTTTACTTAACTCAAGATCTTTCAATTTAATAGAAATAGGCAATAAATCATAGAAATGCAATATGGAAATACAGTATCTCACAAAAGTGAGTACACCCCTCACATTTTTGTAAATATTTTATTCTATCTTTTCATGTGACAACACTGAAGAAATTACACTTTGCTACAATGTAAAGTAGTGAGTGTACAGCTTGTATAACAGTGTAAATTTGCTGTCCCCTCAAATTAACTCACTCAACAGCCATTAATGTCTAAACGCTGGCAACAAAAATAAGTACACCCCTAAGTAAAATTTTTCGAATTGGGCCAAATTAGCCATTTTCCATCCCCGGTGCCATTTGACATGTTAGTGTTACAAGGTCTCAGGTGTGAATAGGGAGTAGGTGTGTTACATTTAGTGTTATTGCTCTCACTAGAAGTTTAACATGGCACCTCATGGCAAAGAACTCTCTGAGGATCTGAAAAAAACAATTGTTGCTCTACATAAGATGGCCTAGGCTATAAGAAGATTGCCAAGACCCTGAAACTGAGTTGCAGCACGGTGGCCAAGACCATACAGCGGTTCAAACAGGACAGATTCCACTTAGAACAAGCTTTGCCATGGTTGACCAAAGAAGTTGAGTATACGTGCTCAGCGTCATAACCAGAGGTTTTCTCTGGGAAATAGACATATGAGTGCTGCCAGCATTGCTGCAGAGGTTGAAGGGGTGGTGGAGGTCAGCCTGTCAGTGCTCAGACCATACGCGGCACGCTGCATCAAATTGGTCTGCATGGCTGTTGTCCCAGAAGGAAGCCTCTTCTAAAGATGATGCACAAGAAAGCCTGCAAACAGTTTGCTGAAGACAAGCAGACTAAGGACATGGATTACTGGAACCATGACCTGTGGTCTGATGAGACCAAGATAAACGTATTTGGTTCAAATGGTGTCAAGAGTGCGTGGTGACAACCAGGTGAGGAGTACAAAGACAAGTGTGTCTTGCCTGCAGTTAAGCATGGTGGTAGGAGTGTCATGGTCTGGGGCTGCATGAGGGCTGCCAACACTGGGTAATTACAGTTCATTGAGGGAACCATGAATGTCAACATGTACTGTGACATACTGAAGCAGAGCATGATCCCCTCCCTTTGGAGACTGGGCCAGAGGGCAGTATTCCAACATGATAACGACCCCACACTCACCTCCAAGATGACCACTGCCTTGCTATAGAAGCTGAGGGTAAAGGTGATAGACTGGCCAAGCATGTTTTCAGACCTAAACCCTATTGAATATCTGTGGGGCATCCTCAAATGCAAGCAAAGCAAATTTACACTGTTATACAAGCTGTACACTCACTACTTTACATTGTAGCAAAGTGTAATTTCTTCAGTGTTGTCACATGAAAAGATCTAATAAAATATTTACAAAAATGTGATTGGTGTACTCACTTTTGTGAGGTACTGTATATTTGATTTTACGTTTCGAACATTGATACACTTTAACTAATGCTGAATTTGAAATATGGTCACAATGAAACCATGGGTTATTAATAGGAACAACAATGACAGCTGGCTGCCCTGTTGTCTAAACATATGCACTAACAAAATTTCTAGCAGATTATTTAAATTAGCAAATTTTAAATGAATCACAATTTTTTTAATTTTTACAGCTACAAACATTAATGATCCAATGCTGAAGGCAATTGAACTATTGAATAAAGGATATGAAATGAAACAGGTTCCAGAGAGAAGTGCCTCTCTAATTATTCTGCTGACTGATGGGGAAGCTAACCGGGGTAAGCTAAATATTCTATAGGTTTATTTTTTCTGGTTTTATGTGAATTTGTCAACATTTATATTATTCAATAATTTTATAGAAATGATAAAGTACAATGGTTAAAAATACAGTAAATTAAACAGTAAAAGTTTCCCGGGTCATCATCGTAACAGCATTGTGAGGTCTTCAATACAGCTAACAATAACAATGCAAATAACCTTTATGCCGTGTGCACACGACCAGATTTTTCGAGGGACTAGGTCTGACGGTCTTTCTGAACGAATGGACTTGGCCATACACAATCACACCAAAGTCTGACGGATTCGAACATGATGACGTACGACTGGACTAGATTAAGAAAGTTCATAGCCAGTAGCCAATAGCTGCCCTAGCGTCGGTTTTTGTCCGTCGTACTAGCATACACACGAACAAATTTCTCGGTCCGGCGGAGTTCCGGTGAGAAAATTTAAAACATGTTCTATTTCTAAAGTCCGGATTTTTGGCAAGCAAAGGTCCAATGGAGCCCACACACGATCGAATTGGCCGACTGACTCGTTCCGTTGGACCTTTGCTGTCAAAAAGTCCAGTCATGTGTACGTGGCATTAGAGAAACAAACCATGGCATGGAAGTGTCCTCAGAAAAAGGTTATGATCATTGGCAAAGGAGACAGATATACATTTGGTCCACAGGGGGCCAATAACACAGCAATCCTAAGCATCAAGTTTATTATAGAAACGTATTAAAGTGTTAATTCACACAGTGAAGGGGAAAATGGAGGAAGGATGGAAGGGGACAAAAGGGTGGAAGATATAGGGAAAATCTAGTGTCTACTTGCCTGAGAGTATAAAAACAGTCAGAGCCACCTGAAGCTAGGGTGACTACATGTTCTGGATTGCCCAGGAAAGTCTCGCATTTTGCAGGTCTGTCCTGGGCATCTTTTATTCTGGGACAATGCAATGTCCCAGAATGAAACTGACACAGGGAGCCTTCTGGAATGCAGGGAACAAGGTCGGACTGAGCCGCCGTAACGCTGGCCCTGGCTCCGCCTCCACCTGAGACTCTACTCCTGGCCACTGGTTGCTAGAGCGGCCTGGAATCTAGCAACCAGTGATGTCAAGGCTGTGACTCCCTGCTCAGCATTCAAAGCGGTGGAGAATTTATCTTTCTCCTCCTCCACGCCTAGTGCTCATGGGACCCATGTCATGGAGATTCTGTGGCAGTGGGGTGCAGGGCAGTGGAACTAAATCCGCCAATCTGGTGCAGACAGCAGCAGGATCTTCACAAAATGAGTGGGCGGCCCTGGCTGCTGTGAGGAAGGCAAGCAGCACAAGGCTGGCAGCTGGCTAGAACCGAGAGCCAGGGAGAAGACCTCCCTGCCACCCTGACCTGAGCAGCAGCGGGTGCAGCATCCCTGGCGCCTCCCAGAACCTGCGCTCCTTTTTCAACCTTCTCTCAACAGGAAGGAAGACAGAGGACCCAGAGGACGGCTGGGAGCTAGGTGCATCACACACACCCACAGACAGGGGCTGGGACAGAGGGGCACAGGAGGGACTGCAGGCAGGGCTAGGGTGTCTCTCTCACTCCTTCTCTCCCTCCCTTAACCCTTCTCCCTCTCTCTTCCACCCTCCTCTCTCTCACCATCCCCCTCGCCCCCTCTCACCCAATTCTCTCCCCTCTCTCTCACACACCCTACTCTGTCTCACCTCTTCCACCCCTCTTTCTCCTCACCTCTCTTGCATGCAGGCAGGGGGAACCATGTGAACACTGACAGATGACAGCAAGTGAGAGTTACTGATCCCACCACCCCCAAACACTGCCACTGAACCCATTCCTCCAGCAATGCCACTCACCTTCTCCCCACTACTGCCACTGGTCATATCCTCCTAATGAAGGACTACAGGTCCCAGCATGAACCCATAAGATCTAAGGGGTTACATCCTTAGATCTCAGGGGTTAATGCTGGGACTTGTATTCCTTAAATTTTGAGGGATGTGACAGAATGAGCCCCTCAGAGCTCGGGATGTGGATCGCTTACCCAACTAGTGAAGGACTGCAGTTTCCAGCATGAACCCGTGAGATCTAAGGATGTGACAACCCAAAAATGAAGGGTCTGCAGGTCCCAGCATAAGCCCTCAGAGCTGAGGATGTGACACTTCCACCCCTCCCCCCAACTAGTAAAGGACTACAGGTCCCAGCATGAACCCGTGAGATCTCAAGGGTTAATGCTGGGACCTGTAGTCCTTCAATTTGAGGGAATCACATCCATTAAACAGGAAAATGTGGGGCAAATTTGCATGGGGGGGGCGATTTTTGTCTTGCCTAGGGCAGCACAAAACCAAAATACACCACTGGACACAGCTGTTCTAACGATGAGCTGAAGTTGGAAACTGTCACTCCTTTCCCTCCTGCACGGCTATCTTTACCATAGAGTGCTAGGAGGAAGCGACATCACTTATAAATTAGGAAGGCTAAGCCCAGCTTGGTGTTTCACGACATAAAGAGCAAACAGATCCTCTGTTTTTCCACATCCAATGGTCTTTCAGCAGCGTCTGTATGTGCGAATATCCTCGCATAAGTATATTACAGCAAAACAGACACTGGGGGGCATCTGACAACATACATTAATAAAAATTTCCACAACAGCTCCTCCTCTTTGTCATATGCACCCATGTGTCCCTCAATGAATATTGATCTTCTTACACCTGGAAATTTATCAGTCCTTACAGTCCATAAAAAAGGAAAACACGGCTTGACATGTAGACTCTGTTCTTCAGGAGGAATGACTTATAGGGAGGACACAACACAGTGAGCTGTAGTAATCGTCAGTCGTTCTGGGATCCTCTGTGTCTTGTAAGTGGGTTGGGCTTCGGTGCGTCTCATCTCTGTGAGGAAGATGTGATCATCTGCTCGGGCTCTGTTCACTCGTCCAATCAGGCAACAGGAGCACCTCATCACGACATATAGAAGGTATATAAATAAATAAATACTTCCTTCAACCATGATCCGATGGAAAATAAAAAATCTACCAAGTCACTCAAACCCTCAAAAGTATTCCAACCTTCACTAGCTATAGCTCTGGCTTTGTCTTGCAGGGATATGAACCTTATCCATATGGGCCTGAACTTTGTCACTAGTATCCCCAATCCAGGTATAACAATCTTTACTTATGAATTCCCAGAAACCCCCCTTGGACTGTGGGAACTTCCTTGTAGCTTCAACAGTTACATGAAACATCCCATCCTCAATGGATGAGAAATTGTTCAATTGTTTCATAAGCTCAAGCCCCCACCATGTACAAGCAATTCCCTTCCAGCTGTCCCTGCCATTCTTACCGTCTCTCATGCCATCAGATCCTCACGAACAGCCGAGACATAAGATACTCAGACGAGTTTCACCAGCACACATGAACCTCTTGCCTAAGGGGAATTACCTTATAAGCTATAGATCCGCATTAATACCAAACTAAAGTTGTAGCACACTTGTGGGCTACTTAGTTGTCCTGATACCAAAGCTGGTAAGAACCAGAGCTATTGTTAAAATTATAATTCATTTTACCCTCTAGAAATGTATCGTTAAATTCTATTGACAAGTGTCCGTTTAGATTTTACTAGTTTGTCAAAACTCCTCACACCAATATGAACATCACATATAGCATGTACCGCCGTCATCACTGGGGTACTAGAGCTCAGTGAAGATTCAGAGTAGACCCAACCATGTGTCCTGTTCACTTTCTTAGCTAGTTGGAAAATACACTTTAAAAAATATAAACAAAGATACTCCTCATCCTTTGATGTAGTTGAGCAGCTTCTTGCAGTGGCTGGACTGGTTTCGTCCCCCAAGCTTCTTTACAACAACCCAGTCACCTGATTAGAAAGAATGTAAACTGGTTATTGTGTCAGGGTCCAGGAGGGACTCATGAACTCTGTGGTGTACCTTTTGAAGTTCATGTTACAATGACTGCACCTACCCCATCAGCTGAGAATGTTGGCAGCTGCTGAGGAAAGTACAACTCTGGTTTTGGTTGACCTCCAAACAAACCTCATATGGCAATAACCCAGACATGTGGGAACTTAAAGGGGTTGTAAAGGTAATTTTTTTATTTTCTACATAGGTTCCTTTAAGCTAGTGCATTGTTGGTTCACTTACCTTTTCCTTTGATTTCCCTTCTAAATGTTTTTTTTGCTTTGTCTGAATATCTCACTTCCTGTTTCTCCTCAGTAAACTTCTCACCATCATCCGAGCTGGTGGTTAGTCAGCCAGAACAGCTTACTGAACAGCTTACTGAGGAGGAACAGGAAGTGAGAAATTCAGACAAAGAAAACAAAGAAAAAAAAACATTTAGAAGGGAAATCGAAGGGAAAGATAAGTGAACTAACAATGCACTACCTTAAAGGAACCTATGTAGAAAATAAAAAATTTACCTTTACAACCCCTTTAATGACTGTGGTCACTGCATCTTACCATCTGGGGTGTAATACCTGGAACCACTGAAAAAAAGGTTCCTATGGGAGCGTCCTTCACCAGACTGCTGATTTAAATTCCATCAAAAGGAAGAAAGTCATGGAACCTGTCGTTCCTACTAGGTCACAAACTTGGCGAGAATTAGAGCGGTTAGTATTATTGGTTTGAAAAATTGTCAGTCTCACCACCATCACCCCCCCCCCCCCCCCCTTTTTTTTTCCTCCCCATTACAAACTGGAGGAAGGGTTTAGAATGGTGCAGAAAAAAAAACAAAAAACTCCTTGGACCTGAAAAGATACTCATAAACAAAATATTTAACCTGCAAAGTATGGTAAACAATATAACATTTGTGTACATTAGTAAATTGTCACTGACATTCCTCAAAACCGATAATAACTAAACCCTCTGTAACCCTTACTTTCATGTTCTTACTAAAATACAACAGCCACGACACATAAGAGGGTTGTCGCGGTGAGTCCAAACATATTCTTGTTATTACATACAAACAACGAGAAGACTAAAACGTGAGACAAACATTTAGATACAAATGTGGGGGAGATATTTCATAGTTCCCCCAAAAAAAATGAATACAACAAAACAATCAATCAGACGGAATGCTACCTTCACTCTTTTAGCAATAGAAAAAAATACAATGGGAAAGACACAAGAGCATCTCGTAATCTTGTATGGACCTGCCACACAAAGTCCAAAAACAGGCGTGATAATTTTTAAACACACAAACGTGTACTACACATCCATCAACTCACTCATTACAGATTTCTGAAGCCACAGCTGAACTACTATCAAGGTATTTTTATTCTGGGGACTCATACCTCCAGACCCACATTCCACTACAAATTACCACCAATGCACTGCGGGACCATTTAACCTGATAGGCCTCCAGCTGTAGCGGCTCGGAGACGACCTCCTTCCCGCAGTGTAACCTATACCGTCTTCCAGCCACCTTTGCTGGAATACACCGGAGGGGCACATACTACCGATGAGCCCCCGCCCCTTTTTATCACCTCCGTTTACTGCCACCATCAAAGACCACCATAAAAACACAGCCATAGCCTGAAACGGCGACCCCTTACTCTTGAGGGCCCCTCCACACCTACAGGGCCCTTTGGATCCCCTCCTGTAACCTCATCGACCACAAATGAATCTCCACATCAAAGAGATGAACTCCATCTCTCCTCAAATAGAGCCCCACGTTCGTCTCCAATTCCTTGTGTCTAATCACTATTCCTCCATTCTGTGCCACGAACCTTGCTACTACCTTGTTAATCCGAATGCGAGTTTTGCTAATGCTCGCCACAGACCTGGCCCAGCGCCATGTCGTCCTAGCCACTATGTCCGACCAAAGCAGGAAGGTATTAGGGAATACCATGCGCAAGTGCATAAAATCAGATTTGATGTCCGCCAGCAGATGCCTGACTGGTCAAACCCCCAAATCATTCCCTCCTGCATGGATCACCAATACATTGGGAGGTCTATCCAATTGAGCGCACCTCTCGATCTCTGGCACGACTCTGCGCCACCGCATCCCTGGCACTCCTAACCAGCGCACATATGCTTCCCTCCTTGAAATGCCCAGTTGCCTGCTATCTGGTCTCGCATCACCTCTCCTGGCCCCTCAACACACATAGGAGTGCCCTAAGATCCAGACAAGGCACACCTCCATCTGAAATGAAATGACAACAATAACGATACCAACACAATAAACCATAAATCCTAGCTTGTACTATCCATACCCAAATGTTCTTTGCTTACCCACAATCACCCCCCCCCCCTTTTTCTTATTCAACTGCCAATTGAGGCCTTATGTAAGGCCTGAATCTCCTAGATTCCCACCTCCCGAACCTACGTACTGCTGCCTCATCCAACCAACATCTGTCAGCTTCCATAGCTGCCCCAATGTGGAAGGAGTGTGAAGCATATGCTGCCCCATCCAATCCGGCTCTCTAAACATTTTCTAAACACTGCTATGAACTGAAATTTTGATAAATAGGACCTGTCCTCATGCCTCAGGAATGAGCCCCCCCCCGATCTGACCCACAAAAATTCACGCACCGACTCCACTGGGCACACCTCAGACCCTGGCAATGCAAACAACAACACTTCCACCCCTTTTTCTCTCTGATCTGTTTTTGACTTCCGTAATCATATGCAGACCCTGTTCCCCTCTATTCCAACATCTTGCCCCAATAGCCCCCCTGCCACATACTTTGAAGGACTTACCAGTTCACCTATCCGAAAAGCTCCGTAGAAGGCCAACAAAAACGCTGCTGTAAACAGCAGAACCTCATATCTTGATTTGCATACTGAACTCAACCTCCCACATTTTGCCCTCAAATTCACGAAAGTAACTGGCCTTCTCGCATCCTTCTTCATATGCCCCTTGCAGTAACCTTTTATTGCCTGCTTCACCCAAAAATCTTTAGTCCAATCCTTCCGCTTTGATAATTTAAAAAGAAACAACAGGCCTGCCATCTTCCGTTCAATGGAAGATACTGAAATCCCCTTTTTCATGTTCCTGGACATGAAGTACAGCACCAATAACTTCTCCTCTGACCCTTCCGTAGCAACCCCCGCTTCCTGCACAAGGGACAACCACTCCCATGTTGTCACCGTTTAATCTCAACTTCATGTTCTGACACGCTTCCCCCCACAATTCCATTGCCAGGACCACTGGAAAAAGTTCAAATAGGACCAGGTTGCGAAGGAACCCTGCCTCTACCCAGGATTGCGGCTAAGGTTCAGCGCTCCAACGCCCCTGAAAGAATGCCCCGTAGCCCATCGAGCCCGCCGCCTCCGTGACCTATTCCACATCAAAATTACTCACTGGACCAGACATACACACTGACCTACCATTGTAAGAGGCCAGAAACTTGTACCATACTTTCAAATCCTCCCTGTATTCCTTAGTGAGACGGACAAAGTGAGTCGCGGCCTTTACTCCTGCTGTGGCTGTCGACATCTGTCGGCAAAAAACTCTACCCATTGGGATGATCCCGCAGGCAAAATTTAACTTACCCAGTAACGACTGCAAAGTCCTCAATTGTACTTTCCGCAGTCCGTGAATCTCCCAAATTTCCTTCTGCAAGTCCTCCAACTTACCTCTTGGCAGGCGGCACTCCATCACCATTGAATCTATCACAATTCCCAAGAAACTAAGTTCTGTCACCGGGCCCTCTGTTTTTTCGGCTGCCAAAGGCACCCCAAACTTGCCTGCGATGTGCTGCAACATGGATAGTAAAATTGCACACACAGCTGAGGCAGGGGAACCAATGTACAGGAAGTCATCCAAATAATGTATGACTGAATGCAGGCCCGACACATCCCTAATCGCCCACTCCAAGACAGACCATGGACAGACATTCATCCACATAAAATTGCTCCTGCCAGCAGCAGCCGGAAACTATGCGGATGCACCGGCAGTAAGCGGAACGCAGATTCTATGTCCGTCTTTGCCATAAGTGCCCATTGACTCTAGCGCCTAACCCATCTGACGGCCACTTCAAATGAGGTGTAGGACACTGTGCATGCCTTCGGGTCAATAAAATCATTAACGAGCCCCCTTTTGGGAAGGATAAGTGATGAATAAGTTGGAACTTGTTAGGTTCCTTCTTAGGCACCACCCCCAGCGGTGAAACCACCAGGTCTTTTAATGGCTTATTTGCAAATGGCCCTCCCATGCAACCTAAAGCCACTTTTCCAAATTTCTCCCTCACCACCCCCGGATGTTGTAGAGCACATTTCAGGTTCCTAGCCATCGGGGGAACTACCTCCAGTGAACAAGGAATCCTAAAACCATCCCTAAACCCCACGTAAGGAGCTTCGCCGCCTCCCTGTCCGGATACCTACTTAAAAAAGGCTGCATCCTTGCTTCCGTCACCGGTGTCCTCCCTTTTGTGACCAGGCTCTCTGGCACGCTTCCCTCTCTTGAAACACCTGGACAGCGTATGTGTTCCTCCACACCCTGAACTCTCATGTTTAAACTTGCAGGACCCCCCAAACTTGCAGGAGCCCTCATTATATTGCCAGCACAACCCCCACTTTTTTCCAACCGGCAGTCCAGAGGTATTTGTGCCCCCAATCCCCCCCTGAAGAAACTGAGGGGGGGCCTTCGCTGAAGAAATAAGCCTCATCCATAGGCTTATGTCTTTGTGGTCCCAATGCAAGGACAGCCGTACTGCTCTGCATTGTCAGAACTGCTCATCATATCTGAGCCAAGCCGTACCCCCGTATACCGTGTGCCTCCCCGACCGCATCCATGTAGCAGAACAATGCAGAGAAATGCTCGGGGTTCTTCTCCCCTATAATGCTATCCATAATGTTGAATGCTTGCAGCCAGTTGGCAAATGTACGGGGAGTCAACTTGTGCCTTCTCTTTTCCTCGTCCTCCCTCTTGGAGTCATCCGGTTTCACCCTGTCCAAATAAGTTTTTTCCAAAAGCAGTAGAGAAAATATCTCCACGTATTCGTCTTTGCAAATCTTATCCTGGACCTCCTGTTTAAAAAAAACAAACAAAAAAAAACCTGACGTGGTGAGAGTGCTATGGATACATATGTGATGCTTTGCTCCTGCCTTGCCCTCTCCATCCCATCCACCCTGCTTTGCTTAGCTAAGGAGATTCAGATACATATAGCAACTGTGCTTTATTGTACTTTGACTGCATTTACGACAAATATTCACACTCCGCTGCTCAGCCGTTTATTTATCAAAGCTAACCTGCAAATTATTACAGAAGGAACTGCTAATATCTATGGAATAAGTATTGGACTGTGCACTATTATCTGTTTCTAGGTTGCTGGACTGCAGTTTTGCTTTGCTTGACCGCACTGTTTCACCACCTATACACTGAAAAGTAGCCATATGCCTTTTTGATTAATAGCTACAACTAGCTGTATTTATGTGTGTATTTGTGGATGAGTGCTGGTGAGGTATGTGCGTATGTGCAGCTGCACTTCTTTTTAATAAGGCAACGTTGTCTTTTTTCATTAATTTTCTGTGGCTTACATATGTAGTGGTCTCTGTTTTGTTGTGCTATTAAAGAGGAAGTAAACTCTCCCACTCTGATGCTTTTTTCATTTAATAAGTAATTATCAGACTATAGCCACTGTAATCCAGCCCAAATTGCACATTACTTACTGTTTGAAGAAACTTTGAAAAACTTGTTTCCAGGGGTTCCACAGTGGAGTGTATTTCCGCCCTTACATTGAGCACTTCCTGTACTGTGAACCAAACCTCCTTCTCAATCCAACATTTCTATGGCAACCCCGCTTCCCTGTTCATAGCTTACTTGTTTATTTCATAGTATTTATTTGTGTCGATGTCTAATGTTTCCCTTTGTCAGACTTATCAGCTTCAGCTGATAAGACTGCAGTAATGGCTGCAGTTTAGACTGTATGTGAGGTCACATGGTCACATGGTGTGTAGGAGGAAGCTCTGAGTGATTAGCAGAGTTCAGTGTTGTGCCGTAGGAAGTCCTGATAACAGACAGATAAGACATAGAGAGTGTGCCTTAAATCAGGGTCTGATCTGGGCATGCTCAGTGACTTCATTTTACAGAACAACAAGGATTACAACAATACTAATACTAGTAAGGAGATATCTACAAGCAGTGTTCATTAGGGTTTTTTATGCTGATTTACATGGGACAAAGTTGTGGGGGAGGGTTTACAACCACTTTAATGTCGTTTTCTGTTTTTTTGATATTCATTAAAATTTAGTAATCAATTACAGGACTCTCATCGCCCTTCTTGGGGGAATCTTTTTCTCTGTTTTGTCCCCCTCTATATGGGCTGCGACCTGGCTGTGCAGCCAGTTTGGACACCTCATGGCTGCTGCCAGCCTAAGCCATGCTAAGATGCTGTTGACATCAAAGTTGTGGAGGAGCATTGAAATAAACTGCCTCCTCCTTCAGCTTCCTTCTCACAATTACCCCGCTTTAGCTCCGCCTCCTCTTAAATATGATCACTCCCCCCTTGAGGTTGTTTGCTCACTTCCCCTCCCCTCTTCCTTTCACACCCCAGATTAACCTCTTAATGTGTCTCTTAACCACTTTCAGACCGGAATAATTTTCTGGTCAAAGACCAGACCACTTTTTGCGATTCGGCACTGCGTCGCTTTAACTGACAATTGCGCGGTCGTGCGACGTGGCTCCCAAACAAAATTAACGTCCTTTTTTTCCCACAAATAGAGCTTTCTTTTGGTGGTATTTGATCACCCCTGCGGTTTTTATTTTTTGCGCTATAAACAAAAATAGAGCGATAATTTTGAAAAAAACGCATAATTTTTTACTTTTTGTAATAATAAATATCCCCCAAAAATATATAAAAAAACATTTTTTTCCCTCAGTTTAGGCCGATACGTATTCTTCTACATATTTTTGGTAAAAAAAATCACAATAAGCGATTATTGATTGGTTTGCGCAAAAGTTATAGCGTTTACAAAATAGGGATAGTTTTATAGCATTTTTATTAATAATTTTTTATTATTTATTTTTTTACTAGTAATGGCGGCGATCTGCGATTTTTATTGTGACTGCGACATTGTGGGGGACCCATCGGACATTTTTGACACATTTTTGGGACCATTGTCATTTATACAGTAATCACTGCTATATAAATGCAGTGATTCCTGTGTAAATGACACTGGCAGTGAAAGGGTTAACCAGTGGGTGGCAGTGTAGGGGTTAAGTGTTCCTAGGGGTGTGTTACTAACTGTGGGGGGGTTGGGCTTTCATTTAGTGTACACTGATCTCTGCTCCAATCACATGGAGCAGAGATCAGCGTCACTAGTTGCTAGGCAGAATGGAAAAATGTTGTTTATACAGCATTTCCTCCATTCGGCCGCTCCGTGAGACGATCGCGGGGATGCCCGCGGCGATCGAGTCCGCGGGTCCCGCGACCGGACTCACGGGGGTCCCGACCAGCACGGGAGCGCGCCGCCGGCAGGGCGCTCCCGATGGCACGGCGGCAACGAATATTGGACGTACATGTACGCCAATATGCCTGCCCGTGCCATTCTGTCGACGTACATCGTCGTGCGCTGGTCGGGAAGTGGTTAAAGACACACTGTCATGCCCAGCCCTGTACTTCACTTCCTTGCAGTCTCTTTTGCTCCAGGCCTCACTGTTTCCTCTGACCACATATGCCAGTTTTTAAGGGGTCTAATGGCCTTAGCCCCATACTCAGATTTCATGTATTGTGTAGCTGTCTGACTGGGGTGCATGGACGACCCATTGCCCATGTCGATTCAAATCCCTTTTTTGGCAGACTCTGCATCCAGAGAACCCTGCGCTTTACTTTCAGAGCGGCTATTGTTTACACCTTTATCACTATAACTGACCCCGCTTCCCCATTATTGTACACGGCCTGAGCGGGGCTGCTAGCATACTACTACTCTGAAATTCTCCGCTATTCAAAACAATCTTATGGCTTCTATCTGTACCTAGATATTACAACAATAACTTGGATGCCTCCTGTTTGCTCTCTACCCAAAACTACACCAAAGCATAAACCTTAATTAAATTTAAAAATCAAAATGATTTTGTCATTCCAAATACCAGTCAAAAGACCCCCAGCTCCTCCCACCAACTTCCTGTTGTACATCACATAATATAAATGAATAGGAAGAAGGAGGGGAGGGGTAAGCCCAGTCTCATACTATGTCCATCACTACATTAAAAAAATAAAATAAAATCTATGGTGCAACAAAAGCCAAAAACTGAAACTCCTGCAAAAAGATGGCTGAAGGAGGTCAACCAAAGCCTTTCCCTTCCACTGCAGGCCACAATCAAAAACAAAAACACACTGTTTTAAAAGTACAAAAACTTAGTCAAAGCTAGCAAATTCAGTGCAAAGTAGAGCAGTTTCACTGCAAAGTATGTAAAAAGTAGAAAAACAGAAAAGATTGAATTCACTTAAAAGGAAACGGTGCCTTAAACTGCACCTCTATAAAACCAGAATAGCAATTCCAAACACAGCGGACACAAAATGGTACTTGCCACTGCCACATGGTGACTACAAGAATGGAAAATGGCCAGCGAAAGCCAGGCCACAACAAAATGGCGCCATTAACACCTTAAATGCAGTTTGTTGATCCCTCCAAAAACAGACTTCGTCACTAGAAACAAACTTCTCTAAAACAACTGGAATAAAAACTTAAATGATTCTACTGGGAATGGAATTCATTACAAAACAGACTATATTTCACTTGAGACTAAAATCAGCAGAAACAAAATGGCAGTTGCAGCAATTGAAAATCGGTCCACGGCAAAATGGTGGATGAAATCCGGACTACAGAAAAATGGCTGATATTAACAAATGAAAACCAACACAAACCAGGATTTCTTCCTACAAAAACTGACTATACAATTGAGACACCAATATTAACATTTATCCAAAAAGAGGGGAAAGGGACCCTCTGGATCTGAATCAATTGTGTCAATATATGTGAGAAATAAGTGAATAAAACAATAAATATATAAATGTGTGAATGGTAGTGATAATATTAATACGTACAACTAGTAAATGAATATATATAGACAGTGAAGTGTAAAAAATGGGAAAGAAAAGAAATATGAATCAATTCCACTGAAGTAAGAGAAATCAGTGATAATTATTTATATGTTTTTTGAGTGTTGTAAAATGCTCATAAAGAGTGATAAAGATCGGCATCCACTAATCTCCAAAATGCAGATTTTCTGGTAGTGTTAGTGTAGACTGTCAAATGATAATTCATAATGTGAAAGACCAGTGTAAAACCGTGGAATTAATGACATTATCCGAATGACGAATAGTCTACATGTGTGGAGATCCCAGGACTCCAAGTGAATCACAGCCGTCAACTGCTAGCAAAATTGTACATACACCAACCGATCTTAGCCTTCATCGGTTATAAAGATAAACACAAACAGATAAATGATTCATCAAATCATAATCATAAATTCATTCAACATTTACCATTATATTTTCAAAGCTAAAAAACACACATTATATATAAAATCATTGACGTTTCAAAGCAAACCTGAATCAAATTGAATAAAATGAAATAGGATACAATAAAATAAAACAAAATAATATAAAGTCCGGCTATGAACTTTAAACACCCCTGAGAGTATAAATGCTAAATGGTCATTACTAAAAATGTAAGTATACTTGTCCAAAAAATGAACAAGTAGGCACAAAAATACTCGATGTTCATGACAATAAGAATAACGGTGTAGCGTGGGTGAAAGACAAAAATTATATAAGTAAAGGAGACAGCCGGACATGAAAAAAGAAAGGGAAAAAGAAAAAGAAAAAAGGAGAACTTAGGAACCCTTTCGGACGATGGAGTAAGCACTAAAACAACAATCGAGTGTTAGTGAATACACTCATGAAGAAGTAAAAACTGCTGACTGAACAAGGCTTATACCATCGCTAGCCGACCCTAACATAGATATTCCATTATGATCAATACTATAATTTAATAATCCAAAGGCAGGTGAGGAAAGGAGAGGAGGAAGCTGAGACAAAGGCAGTCTGAAACCATGGATAAATCAATGTAAACTTATACACTATCCCTCATATTTAAACTTAGAGAAAGATGTCAATAATTTATGTAGATGTATGAGTACAGAAGCATTTGTAAATCTCGATAGTGGTGTGGTGTAATAATAATTGCGAGCACATGCACATCAAAACGCCATGTATAAATTGTAGTATATAGTCACGGTGTGTATAGGCTCACTTACATCTAGGATGGACATGTAAGTCACTAGGGATGGCCGAACTGTTCGCCCGGCGGTCGGTCCGCGGCGAATTTCGGCTGTTCGCGGTCCGCCCGATCGGCGGACTATTGCCGCTGTTCGCCCGGCGGACTTACGTGTTTACTGTGTAAAAGAACTTTGACCTATGATGACACATCCATCATGGGGTACAGGACAGCCAATTGAGACATTACAGCACATGGACACTTGGATATTCCCCCTAACTTATAAATAGACCCGATCCGGCGGCCATTTTACATTCTTTCTACTGTCACTATAGGGAGAGGTTGCTGTGTGGAGCAGGGAGAGACTGCAGTGACCCAAATCGCTAGCTATTAGGTCCACAAAAGTTCTTTTAAGGACTGGTATGGTATAGGTGTAGTTCAGGATATAGGTTTGAGGCACTGCTATTCAAGTCATTGCTGCAGCAGATTGTCTTTTGTCAGTGCTGAGAGAGGGACAGGTAGGACGCTGTGTGTTGCAGAGAGGGACAGTCAGTTTAATCATTAGCTGTTACTATTAGGTCCACAAAAGTCCTTTTCAGGACTGGTATGGTGTAGTAGTACAGGATATAGTTTTGAGTGTTATTCAAGTTATTGTTGCAGCAGCCTGTGTTTTGTCAGTTTAAATAGGGACAGACAGGAAGCTGTGTGTGGCAGTGAGGGACAGCCCGTTTAATCAGTAGCTGTTACTATTAGGTCCACAAAGGTCCTTTTCAGGACTGGTATGGTAATAGGGTTGTACACGTATAATATTCTTTCTTCTAAATATAGAAAGAATATTATACTTGACTGCTGCCCTTCTGCTGCAGTAGTCCTTTATGAGTATAGGGACTGAGGTACAGTCTGAAAATCACAACCTACTAGTTCCACAAAGGTCCTTCTAAGGACTGGTAAGGTATAGCGTACTAGAGTATATAGGGTTGAGTGGGGTACAGTCTGCTAATCCTTAAGGACTGGTATAGGTCCACAATATATAGGGTTGAGGTGCACTACTGCTGACTGCTGCCCTAGTCTGCAGCAGTCCTTTATGAGTATAGGGACTGAGGTACAGTCTGCTAATCACAACCTACTAGTTCCACAAAGGTCCTTCTAAGGACTGGTAAGGTATAGCGTACTACAGTATATAAGGTTAAGTGAGGTACAGTCTGCTAATCACAACCTACTAGTTCCACAATGGTCCTTCTAAGGACTGGTAAGGTATAGCGTACTAGAGTATATAGGGTTGAGTGAGGTACAGTCTGCTAATCACAACCTACTAGTTCCACAAAGGTCCTTATAAGGACTGGTAAGGGTGTACTATTTGGTGTACAGTATATAGTTATGTAATACACGTATAAAATACTTGCACATATAGAAAGCATAGTATAGTGTGTTTCCACTGTGCAGCATTGTGACTGCTGAGCGGTTCTGCAGCGATACTACAAAGAGTGACAAACGCAGTCCAAAAAAAAAGTATTGTAACTGGTGTGATAGACCAGTGGCCCCCAAAAACAACAGATTGAAGCAGGGTGTTATATACCTTCTTTCACATACATACTGCACGTCTCTAGAGAGTTTTGTCACAGGGTCATTTAAAAAATGACAGGCAGAGGAAGAGGCAGGCCCTTCCGGAGAGGTGGTAGAGGTAGGGCAGGAGCAACAGGCTTGAGCCAAAGTGGGAAATTGCAGAAGGTGCGTGCGATTACGTCAAAGGAAGCACCAGAATTGGTTGAGTGGCTCACTCAGCCTTACTCTTCTGCACCCTACTCATCCTCTCGATCTGCACCCTCTTCTTCACTCTCTGCTATGTGCACCCCCAAAGACACTATCACCAACAACACCACCACCACACCACCACATACCTTCCGCTTGAGTCACAGGAATTATTTTCCGATCCATATCAAGACATTTCTGATGCGCAGCCACTCTTGGCATTGGATCAGGAAGAGGAGGTAGCAACAACCGCCACTCAGCAGTCTGACGACAGTACCCAGATCAGCCCAAGGAGGAGGTGTTGTTGCCTACTCCGAGATCTCTAATTATAGCGGTGGGGAAGGTGGCGTCGATAATGACATGTCTAGTGATGTCACGTGGGTGCCCACAAGAGAGGAAGAGGAGGGGAGTTCAGAGGGAGATATGGACCAGCAGATATGGAGGAGAAGCAGGAATAACTTACATTGCACAGGAGGGACAAAGCAGACTGCTAATGTATCAGGAGCGAGGCATCAATCATATACGGTCACATCTGGCGCTCCCAGGACGCCGGCACATGTCTCCGCAGTGTGGGCTTTTTTTAACGTGTCCACTGCTGACAATAGTGTTGCCATCTGCAATCTTTGCAGTCAACGGATTAGTCGCGGTAAGCCCAACACTCACCTAGGGACGACCGCCTTAAGAAGGCACATGAGCTGCCATCACCGAGCCCAGTGGGAGCAACGGAACACACAAAGCCACACTCCAGGCTCTCACCGTCCAGCCTCGTCTTCTACTTCTCCTTCTCCTCTCTCCTCACAATTGTCCTCCACTCCACCTTCCATCACGCCAAGCTCACGTTTTTCTGCAAAAAGGCCGGCTTCCGCGGGCCTAATGTTCTAGCGTAAAAAAATGATGACGCCGGATAACCCTCTTGCCCAATGATTGACGGCTGGCTTGTCAGAACTGATAGCCCGCCAACTACTGCCATATAAACTGGTGGACTCGGAGGCCTTTCGAAAATTTGTGGCCATTGGAACACCACAATGGAAGGTCCCAGGAAGGAAGTATTTCTCACAGAAGGGCATCCCAGAGCTATATGGCCATGTTCAGCGGGAAGTGAATGTATCTCTGGCACACAGTGTCGGTGCCAAGATACATCTGACCACAGACACATGGTCTAGCAAACACGGGCAGGGAAGGTATATCACTTTTACTGCCCACTGGGTGAACCTTCTGACGGCCGTCAAGCATGTAACCCGTGGCACCCGTGTAGATTTGGTTTTACCGCCATGGATTGCATGGAGGCCTGGCTCTTCTTCTCCTCCTCATCCTACTTCATCCTCCTCCCTCTCCTCCTCGGCTGACTCCTCCTTTTCCACTGCTAGCGTCTCTTCCGCTGTGCCGCCCAAGCTCCCCAGAACCTATTCGACATGCCAGGTGAGACGTTGCCATGCTGTGCTGCGTCTGTTGTGCCTGGAAGCCAAGAGCCACACTGGCCCGGCACTCCTTTCAGCTTTGTGTTCACAGGCAGATCAGTGGCTAACACCGCTCAATTTGACAGTTGGTAAAGTGGTGTATGACTACGGTGCCAATCTGCTTAGTGCATTGAAACAGGGCAAAATTACGCACGTGCCATGCATGGCACACGTCTTAAACTTGGTCGTGCAGCGATTCGTTGTCAAATACCCTGGGGTCCAGGACATCTTGCGGCGGGCAAAGAAAATCTCGGCCCATTTCAGAAGATCTTACACGGCCATGGCTCGCCTTGCTGACATTCAGCGGCGACACAATCTGCTGGTCAGACGTCTTATTTGCGATTGCGATTTGCAGTTAACGTCTACCTGTATGAGCTCTGCGGCAGAACAGGTTCTGGGGAGCTGTTTTTTTTTCACCGCGCCAGTGGCTGCTCATGCGTGACGCATGCAGACTTCTGCGGCCATTTGAGGAGATCACCAAACTGGTCAGTCGCAGCCATTGCGTCGTGTCATTGATCAAGCTGTGGAGGAGCAGGAGCGGGAAGATGAGGAAGTCGCAACGCTGGATGAATTCCCAGGGGGGGCTACTCTATCTGAGACAAGTGAACAACAGGAGTCTGAAGAGGAGTCAGAGGAGGATGGTGCCGGGGCGGATGAGGAGGAGCAATAAGAGCATGCTTTAAACCTTTCTGGGATCCCTGTTGTGCATGGATGGGGAGAGGAAAATGAAGAGGACGACATTATCCTGGATGATGAGCAGGAGCCAGGCCACCACACCGCTTCCAATTTAGTGCAAATGGGGGCCTTCATGCTCCAGTGTTTTAATAGGGACCCCCGTATAAAAAGCATAAGGGTCAAGGACCAGCACTGGGTGGCAACGTACTTTGACCCCCGGTACAAACACAAAATGGCGGAAATGTTACTGCCGTCACAGAGGGCTGTCAGAATGGAGCACTTCCAGGCCTTGCTTCGAGAAATGCTGCATTCTGCTTTTGCGTGCGCTGGCAGAGGAGCAATTCCCACTCCCAGAGAAGGAGTTGCGGGTACCAATCCAACAGCGCCTGCAAGAAGAGGCCGGTTTGAAGATGTGTTGGTGACTTCTGATATGAGGTCATTCTTTCAGTTGACCCTTTCGACAGATGTCATCCGGATCCAGCATCAGGGAACACCTAGACCGTCAGGTGTCCGACTACATCGGGTTAACGGCCGATGTGGACGCTCCGAGGAGTGATGAACCCCTGGACTACTGGGTGGGCAGGCTTGAGCTCTGGCCAGAGCTTGCCCAATTTGCAATCGAACTGTTGGCTTGCCCCTCGTCCAGTGTCCTGCCCGAAAGGACATTCAGCGCAGCAGGGGGGATCGTGACCGATAAGCGTACTCGCCTAGCTCATGACAGTGTTAACTACCTCACATTTCTAAAAATGAATGAGGCATGGATCTCGGAGGAATTCAACACATGTGACCAGTAGACCATGTATATGTCTAGAAACAATTTTTTTAATCGAGCACACAGACCTTTTTTCTTCATTTGGCTCACTTCCTTGTACAAAAAAAGCACACCGTACTATATGCCCGTACCCTCCTGTTTGAAGAGGTTGAGCGGTGTCATATTTCTCCTGGGGCTGCTTATTATAAGGGGCTCCCACCATCCCTGTGCTGTGCTGACTTCCTCCTGGGGCTGCTTATTATGAGGGGCTCCCACCATCCCTGTGCTGTGCTGACTTCCTCCTGGGGCTGCTTATTATGAGGGGCTCCCACCATCCCTGTGCTATGCTGACTTACTCCTGGGGCTGTACCTCTGTTGTGCATATTATGAGGGGCTCCCACCATCCCTGTGCTATGCTCATTATGAGGGGCTCCCACCATCCCTGTGCTATGCTGACTTACTCCTGGGGCTGCTTATTATGAGGGGCTCCCACCATCCCTGTGCTATGCTGACTTACTCCTGGGGCTGTACCTCTGCTGTGCATATTATGAGGGGCTCCCACCATCCCTGTGCTATGCCCATTATGAGCGGCTCCCATCATCCCCATGCTATGCTGACTTACTCCTTGGGATGCTTACGGTGCAGGTGTCAGTGCTGTATATCATGGTGCTGGTGTCAGTGCTTTATGTCACGCTGCTGATGTCAGTGCTCTCTATCACGGTGCTGGTGTCAGATCACTCTATCACGGTGCAGGTGTCATTGCTTTATGTCACGCTGCTGATGTCAGTGCTCTCTATCACGGTGCTGGTGTCAGATCACTTTATCACGGTGCAGGTGTCATTTCTGTATGTCACGCTGCTGATGTCAGTGCTCTCTATCACGGTGCTGGTGTCAGATCACTCTTTCACGGTGCAGGTGTCATTGCTGTATGTCACGCTGCTGATGTCAGTGCTCTCTATCACGGTGCTGGTGTCAGATCACTCTATCACGGTGCAGGTGTCATTGCTGTATGTCACGCTGCTGGTGATCATCTCCTGCACCCTCTTCTTTGCCTACCCTGACCTTCCCTCTCCTCCATTGCCTTCATGCGCTCCACAGTCCTGAATTGTCACAATTTCACATATAAAAAAAGAATGCTTGTAGTTGTCAATCCCAGATTCACCTCATACATGTGTTATGTCATTGGCCATGTGGTGTGACTATGTGTGCACAGCTAGTAATTATTTTGTGGCTGCAAATTTGACCTGTAGGTTTGTAAAGTTCGCCTCCCATTGAAGTAAATGGGGCCCGTCGCGAACGTTACGGTTCGCGAACTTTTGGCCGCGTTCGCGTTCACGAAACGTCCTGTTGGAAGTTCGTCCATCACTATAAGTGACATTTATGAACTACGTATACAAACGGAATACATTCTCTTTGTAATACTGCCAGATATAGAAGGACATGTCCATTTATTATGTGGCCGCAAGCTTAATGCATCTATGAATTATATATGGTTTGTAAAATATGTAAAACGGACAGATCCATGACTATTTAACCTTACATGTCAATTCTGTAATAAGTAAAGATGCAAAACCTATAAATCTATGTGAATCTCATGAAATCTATGAAATGATGTTTAAGTATGGAATTAAATCCTCTAATATTTCAAGGATTAGTCATAATAATATGAGACGTCCCAATCAAAATTTAACCTTGTCGGGATCCTGGTTTCTAAAAAGAATATCCAGAAAACCTCACGTTTACAGAGCTTGCGAAATCTGTCACCTCCCCATTTGAGGGTGACAATTTTCTTAATACCCTGTATGAACAAACCTGAGACATCCTTGTGATGTACAGTATTCCAGTGTTTGGCCACATTAGTAGATTTGTTCCTTTCGATGATCGTATAAACGATCTTTGAGTCTACGTGTGGTGCGTCCCACATATTGGATGTGACAAGAGTCACAAGTGATGACATAAACCAGATACTTGGTATTGCAATTAATAAAGGATCTAATATAAGCAGTTTTATTATTGGTGCAACTTTAAAGGCATGTAAAGTTGCCTTTAAAGTTGAGCCAGTGCTGGCCAAATTGTTTCGTTGTAAACAAACTAGGACATAAAATGTGTCCTAATGTGGGTGCTCTACGAGAAACTTTTAATGCCTCTGGAAAGGATTTGATTGTATGCAAGATCATTAAATAAAATAGGGAGGTATCGTGTCACTAATTTTCTTATGTCAGTAAATTCGGAACTGTAAGGTGTGGAGAACACAGGAATGTTGTTCTCAGTGAAAGAAAATTGATGTTTAATTATATTTCTATTTTTAGGATGCCTGTTCTGCAACAATGCATCCCTTGGGGTAGCACTAGCTGAAGCTAAGGCTTTTTGTATATTGGCAAATGCATATCCTCTTTCTCTAAACCTTTTAGCCATCTCGGTGGCTTCCACCTGAAATATATCGAATGTGCTACAAAGACACCTTAATCTCAAAAATTTACCATATGGGATCCCCCTAATGGTATGACTGGGATGAGCTGAATCTGCTCTCAAAAGTACATTGCCGCAGTTGGTTTTCTATATAAGCCGGTGACAATGCTACCCTCTAAACTAGTGAGTTTAACATCTAAAAACTCTATGGTATTCTCTTTCAAAACTAAAGTAAATTGTAGGTTTAAAGTGTTGTCATTGAAGTAAATAAGCCATTCTTCCAAACTGGCATGTTCAGATGGCACATCAGATGTAATAAATAACAGATCGTCTAAAAAGGCGCCCGAAGAATACTGTGTCTTTGCGGCGGGGGCTATCATCTCCAAAGATGCGAGACCTCTCCCACCAACCCATATAGAGGTTGGCCAGTGAGGGCGAAAACTTCGCTCCCATGGAGGCCCCGCATCTCTGGAGGTAATAGGCCCCGTCGAACATGAAGAAATTGTGTGTAAGTAGATATTTCAGGGACAACAAAATAAACTCTTGAAGTACCAAAGAGAATTTACCAGAGGCTTGTAGAAACCAAGCTACTGCTTTCAACCCTAACTATTGTGGAATACTAGAATACAGGCTAGCAACATCACAGCTGATCCATCTGTGTGTGGAATGCCACTTGAAATCTTGTAGTTTACATAGTAAATGACCAGTGTCCCTGAGATATCCTGGTAAATTGAGAACTAGGGGTTGAAGTAAATTGTCTACCCATTTTCCTAGTCGTTCATTGAGAGAACCTATGCTCGCCACTATCGGCCGACCCACAAGGGGATTGTCACGTACCTGGTGGAAGGAGCCCGGAGTGCAGGGAGCGGCCTCTCGTAAGCCTCTGGCTCGAGATCCCCTGAGAGTGGGAACAGGGACTCTAGAGGTCAGAGGGCACAAGTGCCAAGTCAGTGATGGTGGGTTTGGCCCTGGAGCTGGCGTCAGACAGCGGCGGGTGCAGGCAGGTGGTTCTGGAACAGCTGGTGAGCAGTCAGCGGCTGGCAGCAGGTGCAGGAGATAGTACAGGAACGGCTGGCAGGCGGGCAACAGGCAGCAGCGGTCACAGAAGGCAGACTGGAGCGGCTGGCAGGCGGCAACTGACGACAGATGGCAGACTGGAGCGGCTGGCAGGTGGCAACAGGCGACAGTGGTCACAGATGGCAGACTGGGTCAGCTGGCAAACAGCAGGGTCAAACACAGGCCGGGTCGTCAACGGGCAGGCAGCAGAAGTACCGAAGGAGAAGGCAGAAGCGTGGTCAGGAAGTCCGGGGGTCAAGGCTGGCAGCAAGCAGGAGTAATCAGGAACAGGCCGGGTAGATCAGAGGCAGGAACAATCAGGTTAGCAGAGGTAACTCACAGGAACGCTGTAGACAGAACAGCACCGGGCCACTAGAACGGATTCCTTAAAAAGCCCTCTGGGCGCCAAGAACGGTCGCACGGCGTGCCCGTGCCCGCCCACGTGAAACCGTGCAACCGTTCGTGACCCCGCGCACCCGCGTGCGCACGTTCGCAACCTCGCGCACCCGCGTGCGTCCGTTCGCGCTAACGCGCGCCCAGGGAGACCTATTAGCGCTCAGCGAACCAATTCTGTGAATAGGTCTTCCATGGGCCGCTGGATCTCGGGAACGACCATGACATTGCCCCCCCCCCCCCCCAAGGGGCAGCCTCCAGATGCCCAACTGAGCCATTTTACTCGGATGGGCCCTCTCAAAGGCGAGAATCAGTCTTCTGGCATGAATGTTAGATTCAGCTTCCCAAGAATTTTCTTCGGGTCCGTACCCTTTCCACTTCACCAGGAATTGGACTTGATTCCGTCTACGCCTACAGTCCAAGATAGATTCCACCTCGTACTCGACTTCACCGTCGATGATCACAGGTTCAGGTGGAACAACCCTCCGGCTGTCAAAGGGATCCGGGACGGCTGGTTTGAGTAAAGCTACATGAAATACGGGGTGAATCCGGAACGATTCTGGCAGTTTTAGCTCAAATGCTACGTCATTTATCTTCTTCACAATTGGGAAGGGACCCACAAACCTTGGCCCCCAACTTTTTAGTAGGACAGGCCATCTTTAGGTTCAACGTGGAGAGCCAAACCTGGTCCCCAACTTTGAGTTCAAGTTCCCCCCTTCTCCTCCTGTCAAAGACTTCTTTATTATATCTTTGGGTCTTTGCCATGGTCTCCTGCAGCAGTCTGTTATTGGAGCTGAAAAAGTCAATACTCTCCTGGACCGCTGGTACGGGGCTTTCAGGCAGGTCTTGGGACAGAAATGAGGGATGGAAGCCGTAGTTAGCGAAGAACAGGGACTGACTTGTGGCAGAGTGGATGGAGTTATTGTAAGCAAATTCTGCTAACGGGAGCAAAGGAGCCCAGTCGTCCTGAGAAAAAGACGAGAAACAGCGCAGGTACTGCTCCAGCGTCTGGTTCGTCCGTTCTGTTTGCCCATTGGTCTGTGGATGGTAAGCAGATGAGAGACAAAGATCAATCTTCAGGGCCCTACAAAGTGCTCTCCAGAACTTGGACGTGAATTGCACTCCCCGATCAGAAGTAATGTTTGCGGGAATGCCATGTAGCCTCACAATTTCTTTAATAAATACCTCGGCTGTTTCCGCAGCGGAGGGGGTGCCCTTCATCGGCAAGAAGTGGGCCATCTTGGTTAGCCTGTCCACTACCACAAAGATTGTGGAATAGCCTTCTGATGGTGGAAGCTCTACGATAAAGTCCATTGATATCATCCGCCAAGGCCTCTCTGGGACAGGTAATGGTTTCATCAGACCCCAGGCCCTGGACTTGTTGCTTTTGTTCCGGATGCAGATGACACATGCCTCCACGTACTTCTTACAGTCAGACTTCAACTGGGGCCACCAAAAGGTGCGCTGAACCAATTCGGTGGTCTTAAGGGCTCCGAAATGGCCGGCCAGCGGGTGATCATAGCATGCACTGAGGACTGGCACCCGAGTCTCCTGGGGAACAAAAATTTTGCCTTCATACCAGAGAAGTTCGTCTTTGGCCAGAAGTGTGACGTTAGGTGGAGGAGTGGCACCAGCGGAAGCTTGCTTGATCAGAGACAGCAGATCTGTTTGAAGGAGAAGAAAGTTCCCTGAGGTCAGGATGGTATCTGGATGTGGAGAAGTCTCTGGCTCATTGAACATTCGGGACAGGGCGTCCGGTTTGGTATTCTTGGACCCCGGGCGATAAGTTATATGAAATGAAAACCGGGAAAAGAAAAGAGCCCATCTGGCCTGACGTGGCCTCAACCTCTTGGCGGACTTCAAATACTCCAGATTTTTATGATCTGTGTAAATAAGGATTGGATGTGTGGCCCCCTCCAGTAGGTAGCGCCATTCTTCGAGGGCCACTTTAATGGCTAATAGCTCCCGATCTCCGACGTCTTAATTCGCCTCTGCTTCGGATAGCTTGCGGGAAAAGAATGCGACTGGGTGCAAACGGGACCTAGGCCCATGTCTCTGGGATAGAATCGCCCCAACCGCAATCTCAGAGGCATCGACCTCTAGAATATAAGGCCGGGTCGGGTCAGGATGCTTGAGAATAGAGGCCGACACAAACAAGTTCTTCAGAGTAGAGAAGGCTTCCTGAGCCTCTGGGGACCATTGAAACTTCAGACCCTGCCTGGTCAGTCTTGTGATGGTGGCTATAATAGTGGAAAATCCTCTAATAAATTTCCTATAAAAATTCGCAAATCCAACGAATCGCTGGACCCCTTTTCTGTCAGTGGGAGCGGGCCAATCACGGATAGCGGAGATCTTCTGAGGGTCCATCTCGATGCCATCTACAGAAATTACCAGCCCCAGAAATTGAATGTTTTGTTGTTCGAAAGTACATTTCTCCGGTTTGGCATATAGCCCGTGAAGTCGGAGTCGGAATAGTACTTTCCTGACATGTTCCCGGTGTTCTGCCAGGGAGGAAGAGAAGATCAGGATGTCGTCCAGATAGGTAATGACGAACAGGTCTAGGTAGTCTCTGAAGATGTCGTTGATGAAGTGCTGGAATGTGGCGGGAGCGTTACATAAACCGAAGGGCATGACCAGGTACTCAAAATGCCCGAAGCGAGTACGGAAGGCAGTCTTCCACTCGTCGCCATCACGGATGTGGACCAGATTGTAGGCCCCCCGGAGATCCAGCTTCGAAAATACTGCTGCTGACCCCAGTCTTTGGAAGAGTTCCGGCACAAGTGGTAGAGGATAACGATTCTTAATAGTTATCTTGTTAAGGGCCCGGTAGTCAACGCAGGGGCGCAAGGTCTGGTCCTTTTTTTCCACGAAAAAGATTCCCGCTCCCGCCGGTGAAGTAGAGGGACGTATAAATCCCTTCCTTAGATTATCATCCAGGTAAGTCTTCAAAGCCACCAACTCAGTCTCTGATAGTGGGAAAATTCTCCCAAAGGGGATTTCTGCCCCTGGAAGTAATTCAATAGGACAGTCATATGGCCTGTGAGGGGGTAAGGTCTCCGCACCCTTTTTACTAAACACATCCAGGTAATCATGGTAGGCAGGTGGTACAGCTTGGCGGGTTTCTGCGTCAACTTCCAGGCAGAGCAACGAAGAGGAGGCCTGGTCGGTTCCCGACAAGCAGTGCTGGAGACAGTAAGGTGAGAGGAATCTTAATTCTCCGGTGGACCAGTCAATAAGGGGGTTATGTGCCTTTAGCCAGGGCATGCCGAGAATGATAGGGAAGAGGGGGGAAGTAATAACATCCAGACAGAGCAACTCTTGGTGGATCCCGGCAATAGAGGTCAATAAGGGCTGAGTCTCCTGGGTTACAGGACCGGACTTGAGAGTAGAACCATCGGCCAGATGTATAGAAAGTCCCCTTGCCCTGGGCCGGAGAGGGATGTTATGTCTTGTGGCGAAAGATAAGTCCATAAAGCCACTGCAAGCTCCCGAATCAATAATGGCGTTGGTCTGGACGTTCCCTCCTGGTAGCTGCAAGGAAATGGACACAGTCAAATGGGAGGTAGTACTAGGACAGTCTAACGTAAGGGCAGGAGACACGGAGAGGCACTTACGGAGCTTGGCAGGGCAACTGCGCACAAAGTGTCCAGACCCTCCACAGTATAAGCAGAGATTTCCCTCCCGACGGCGTTGGCGTTCTTCTGGCGTTAAGGAAGGCCTAAGTAGGCCCAGCTGCATGGGCTCGGGGAGGTCCTGATTCATCGTGGTGACAGCGGGAGAGGCAGGATGAGGAGAGCTGGGGACCCGAGGAAGCATCCACACCGGACGAGGAGTTGTTGAGGACCGCTCCAGACGGCGTTCCCTCAGCCGCCTATCTATTTGGATAGCTAGCTCCACCAATGCTTCTAAAGTCTCTGGAATGCCCACTCGGGCGAGCTCGTCCTTTAAGGGTTCCGATAGGCCCATACGGAACTGATAGCGTAATGCTGCATTGTTCCAATCTGTGTGGGAACTCCAGCGTCGGAATTCCGACACATAGTCCTCTACAGGTCGGCGGCCTTGCTGTAGTGAGTGCAGGGCTGCTTCAGCGGTGGCGGTTAATTGTGGGTCTTCATATAACCGCGACATGGCCCGAAAGAAGATGTCCAGGGTTTCAAGGGAAGGATCCTTCTTCTCTAGTAAGCGGTGGGCCCAGGACTGAGGTTCGCCAGTTAGTAGAGAGATGACATAACCCACCTTGGTGGCCTCAAGGGAAAAGGTCCTGGGCTGGAGAGCGAAGAAAAGTTCACACGAATTGCGAAAAGTCCGGAATTTTCCACGATCTCCAGAGAATCTCTCGGGTGTGGGCACCCTGGGTTCGGGGGGCAGCATCACTACAGAAGGAGTAGCAGAAGTCCCGGAAGCAGCTGGAGAGGTAGTAGACAGGGCCTGGACCCATTCCTCCAGCTGACTATAGCCCTCCTGTAAACTCTTTACCGCTTGAGCGAGTCCTGCGAGGTGGCGGCAAAGTTCGTCCATAGGAGAGGCTCCCTGCGTGGGCTCGTACATGGCTGTTCTGTACTGTCACGTACCTGGTGGAAGGAACCCGGAGTGCAGGGAGCGGCCTCTCGTAAGCCTCTGGCTCGAGATCCCCTGAGAGTGGGAACAGGGACTCTAGAGGTCAGAGGGCACAAGTGCCAAGTCAGTGATGGTGGGTTTGGCCCTGGAGCTGGTGTCAGACAGCGGCGGGTGCAGGCAGGTGGTTCTGGAACAGCTGGTGAGCAGTCAGCGGCTGGCAGCAGGTGCAGGAGATAGTACAGGAACGGCTGGCAGGCGGGCAACAGGCAGCAGCGGTCACAGAAGGCAGACTGGAGCGGCTGGCAGGCGGCAACTGACGACAGCGGTCACAGATGGCAGACTGGAGCGGCTGGCAGGTGGCAACAGGCGACAGTGGTCACAGATGGCAGACTGGGTCAGCTGGCAAACAGCAGGGTCAAGCACAGGCCGGGTCGTCAACGGGCAGGCAGCAGAAGTACCGAAGGAGAAGGCAGAAGCGTGGTCAGGAAGTCCGAGGGTCAAGGCTGGCAGCAAGCAGGAGTAATCAGGAACAGGCCGGGTAGATCAGAGGCAGGAACAATCAGGTTAGCAGAGGTAACTCACAGGAACGCTGTAGACAGAACAGCACCGGGCCACTAGAACGGATTCCTTAAAAAGCCCTCTGGGCGCCAAAAACGGTCGCACGGCGTGCCCGCGCGCGCCCACGTGAAACCGTGCAACCGTTCGTGACCCCGCGCACCCGCGTGCGCACGTTCGCCCAGGGAGACCTATTAGCGCTCAACGAACCAATTCTGTTAATAGGTCTTCCATGGGCCGCTGGATCTCGGGAACGACCATGACAGGGATTTTACTTTTTATTTTTCATCTAATCCGGAGTGCGGCTGTCCAGAGTTTGTTTGTTTTCCATATACTTGGTTTGTACAATCAGCCTGCACCTGGAACCCCCACCTGCCTGGAGAGTTGGTAGTCTACCAGTGGACTGACCTGGAGCGGTGGATCTTTGCTTTCTTTGTCAAAAAAAACATAAGGTTCTCTGCCTGGCAGCTCTTACCTCATTCAGCGCACAGAGAATCAAGATCCCGAACACAGAACAGCAAAAATGTTCAAAAAACTTGAAGCATGGTTGTCTTACCATAGGTCGGCCTTTGCTGGTCTGGTTCTGGAGTAGAGATGGCCTTGTGGTTCACCCGGCTGACTTCTGGCGCTGTTCGTGCGGTGGACATATGCATTTACATTGTGAAGAACTTTGACCCATGACACATCCATCATAGGGTACAGGACAGCCAATTGAGACATTTCAGCACATGGACAATTGGACATACCCCCTACCTTATAAATACACCTGATCTGGCGGCAATTTTACATTCTGTCTTTTGTCAGTGTAGGGAAAGGACGCTGTGTGGAGCAGGGACAGCCAGTTTAATCACTAGCTATTACTATTAGGTCCACAAAAGTCCTTTTAAGGACGGGTATAGGTGTACAGTATATAGGGTTGTAATACACTTAGAATATACTTTCTTTCAAATATACAAAGTATATTATGGTGCACTGCTGAGTTGCTGAATGCTGACCGATTCTGCAGCTGTCTTTTGTCACTGTAGGGAAAGGACACTGTGTGGAGCAGGGACAGTCAGTTTAATCACTAGCTATTACTATTAGGTCCACAAAGGTCCTTTTAAGGATTGGTATAGGTGTACAGTATATAGGGTTGTACATGTATAATATACTTTCTTTCAAATATACAAAGTATATTATGGTGCGCTGCTGACCGATTCTGCAGCTGTCTTTTATCAGTGTAGGGACTGAGGGACAGTTTGGTGTTTTGGAGCAGGGACAGTCTGCAAATCACTAGCTACTAGGTCCACAAAGGTCCTTTTAACCACTTTCCACCCGGCCAATGTACATATACGGCCGGGTGGGAGCTCTCTACTTCTGAGAGGACGTTCAGGAACGTCCTTCAGAAGGAGGGGGATCGTGTGCGCGCGTGCCCGCGCAGCGGCGCGATCCCGATGTGCTCGTGTCACCCGGACACGGCGCATCTCGGATCGGCAGGAGGGCTCTGTGATTGGCCCTCCTGATCACATTACGGCCGTGTCCAATCACGGCCATCATGTGATGTAAACAAACAGCCGGTTGCTAGGCAATCGGCTCTCCTCTCCTCAGTCGTCACTGAGGAGAGGAGAGCAGATCGCTGCAGCCGGCTGGTGATCAGTGAGTATGAGCTGTTTTTACAGATTTTTACTAACTGATCACCAGTCTAGTATAAACCTACAGTGTAAACACACATGTCACCACAATACACATGTCACCTCTAGGGATGAGCCCACACACCCCCCGGTTCGGTTTGCACCAGAACTTTCGAACGGACCCCAAATTCGTACGAACTTTAGAACCCCATTGAAGTCTATGGGACTTGAACGTTCAAAATTAAAAGTGCTAATTTTAACGGCTAATATGCAAGATACTGTCCTAAAAAGGGTTTGGGGACCTGGCTCCTGCCCCAGGGGACATGGGTCAATGCCTAAAATGTTTTTAAAAATGGCCGTTTTGGCGGGAGCACTGATTTTAATGACGATTAAAGTGAAAAGAAAAGTGAAATATTCCTTTAAATATGGTGCCTGGGGGGTGTCTGTAGTATGCCTGTGAAGTGCCACGTGTTTCCCGTGTTTAGAACAGTCCCTGCACAAAATGACATTAAACGGAAATAACATCATTGAAAACTGCTTGCGGTTTTAATGTTATATCTGGTTCCTGCAATATGGTTGAAAATCATTGAGAAAAATGGCATGGGTAGCTCTCCCTGCCCATTACCAGCCCCTTTGGGTCTTGTACGCATATTAACCACTTGCAGACCGGACCATTTTGCTGGTCAAAGACCAGACCACTTTTTGCGATTCGGCACTGCGTCGCTTTAACTGACAATTGCGCGGTCGTGCGACGTGGCTCCCAAACAAAATTGACGTCCTTTTTTTCCCACAAATAGAGATTTCTTTTGGTGGTATTTGATCACCCCTGTGGTTTTTATTTTTTGCGCTATAAACAAAAATAGAGCGACAATTTTGAAAAAAACGCATTATTTTTTACTTTTTGTTATAATAAATATCCCCCATAAATATATAAAAAAACATTTTTTTCCCTCAGTTTAGGCCGATACGTATTCTTCTACATATTTTTGGTAAAAAAAAATCGCAATAAGCGATTATTGATTGGTTTGCGCAAAAGTTATAGCGTTTACAAAATAGGGATAGTTTTATAGCATTTTTATTAATAATTTTTTATTATTTTTTTTTTTTACTAGTAATGGCGGCGATCAGCGATTTTTATTGTGACTGCGACATTGTGGGGGACTCATTGGACATTTTTGACACTTTTTGGGACCATTGTCATTTATACAGTAATCACTGCTATATAAAGGCAGTGATTCCTGTGTAAATGACACTGGCAGTGAAAGGGTTAACCAGTGGGTGGCAGTGTAGGGTTTAAGTGTTCCTAGGGGTGTGTTACTAACTGTGGGGGGGTTGGGCTTTCATTTAGTGAACACTGATCTCTGCTCCAATCACATGGAGCAGAGATCAGCGTCACTAGTTGCTAGGCAGAATGGAGAAATTTTGTTTACACAGCATTTCCTCCATTCGGCCGCTCCGTGAGACGATCGCGGGGATGCCCGCGGCGATCGAGTCCACGGGTCCCGCGACCGGACTCACGGGGGTCCCGACCAGCAGGCGGCGCGCTCCCGATGGCAGGGCGGCATTGAATATTGGACGTACCTGTACGCCAATATGCCTGCCCGTGCCATTCTGTCGACGTACATCGTCGTGCGCTGGTCGGGAAGTGGTTAAGGGGAACCACGTACCCATATTAAAAAAAGGAAATGCGTGTGGCCCCCAGGCCCTATATACTCAGTACAGCAGTATACAGGCGGTGCAAACAAGACAGGGACTGTGTAGGTTTGTTGTGTTAAGTTGAATCTGTTTGTAATTTTCAACTGGTACATTTTTAAAGTGTAGCTCCAGTCAAAAAAACTATTTTTAAGCTTTGTGGAAAACATAGGGAAGGGTTATCACCCCTGTATAATTTGTTTTGTCGTCCATCTTTTTTCATCTCACTTGTTGTTGTCTCCTTCCGTTTGCAAGTAGGAGATGTTTGTAAGTTGGATGTTTGAAAGTAGGGGCCTTCCCTATATGCTCTGCAGAAATGGCGGAACAAGGTGTTGGTTTTGCCACAACATTGTAAGCCCTCAAAGTGACTCTTGGTGGGCGCTGGAGCGCCCTGCTGTGAACGATTATATCAAGATTTGTAATTACATGCCATTGTTGAACAGTGGTAGAAAAACTGACCTTTGGTGGTTGTGGTGCTGGTGCCACAACACTATAAGTCCTCACAGTTACTCTTGGTGGGCACAGGAACGGGCCCTCCTGTGAAATATTATATCAAGAATTGTAATTACATGTCCCTGTTAAACAGGGGCAGAAAAATTGGGCCTTAGGCACTGGTGCTGGTGCCACGACACTGCAACCTCTCCCATATACTCTAGTTTTATTTCAGGAATTAGCCCTGCTGCAAAGCATTGCATCAAAAATTGTAATTAAACGCCTCTGTTAAACAGGGGCAGAAAAATTGGGCTTTAGGCACTGGTGCTGGTGCCACCACACTGCAACCTCTCCCATATACTCTAGTTTTATTTCAGGAATTAGCCCTGCTGCAAAGCATTGCATCAAAAATTGTAATTAAACGCCTCTGTTAAACAGGGGCAGAAAAATTGGGCTTTAGGCACTGGTGCTGGTGCCACCACACTGCAACCTCTCCCATATACTCTAGTTTTATTGCAGGAATTAGCCCTGCTGCAAAGCATTGCATCAAAAATTGTAATTAAACGCCCCTGTTAAACAGGGGCAGAAAAATTGGGCTTTAGGCATTGGTGCTGGTGCCACCACACTGCAACCTCTCCCATATACTCTAGTTTTATTGCAGGAATTAGCCCTGCTGCAAAGCATTGCATCAAAAATTGTAATTAAACGCCCCTGTTAAACAGGGGCAGAAAAATTGGGCCTTAGGCACTGGTGCTGGTGCCACGACACTGCAACCTCTCCCATATACTCTATTTTTATTGCAGGAATTAGCCCTGCTGCAAAGCATTGCATCAAAAATTGTAATTAAACGCCCCTGTTAAACAGGGGCAGAAAAATTGGGCTGATGGCATCACCCAGAACCAGAAATGTTCTTCCAACATATCAGCAGAGGAGGAAGAGGATAGACAATCAACATAACAGGACAGTCACTCAGCATCAGCATAGGCAGTCTTGAAGGAATGTGATATTTCAAAAAAAATTATTCGGTTACATCAGCTTCAGGTGCTTGGTAGCTGTGGGTGATCCAAAACTGATTCATCTTGATGAAGGTCAGTCGATCAACTGATTCGGTGGACAGGCGCACCCTGTGATCGGTAACAAAGCCACCAGCAGCACTGAAGGTGTGTTCCGAAAGAACGCTGGATGCAGGACAGGCCAGTAGCTCAATTGCATACTGTGCAAGCTCTGGCCAGTGATCCATCCTCAAGACCCAGTAAGCCAGAGGATTTTCGGTGGGAAAGGTGTCCAAGTCTGACCTTGCCCCTAGGTATTCCTGCACCATGTAAATCAGACGCTGGCAATGGTTGCTGGAACCGATCATACCTTGGGGCTGCGGACTAAAAAATTGTCTGAAAGCATCAGTCAGACGGCCACCTTCTCCACTGCTCCTTCTGACCGATGCCTCAGCAACACGTTGTCCAGGACCAGGAGTTTGTAACCTCCCAGTCTCTGGGAACGTGTTGCACAGACCTTTCTGCAAGGCCTCCCGGAGATGTCTCATCCTCTGCTCCCTCTGCGATGGCAAGATAAGGTCGGCAACCTCACCCTTGTACCGTGGATCAAGGAGAGTGGCCAGCCAGTAATGGTCCCTCTCCTTGATCCGAAGAATACGAGGATCCTTCCGCAGGCTTTGCAGGATCAGGGAGGCCATGCAGCGTAGGTTAGCTGAGGCATTCGGTCCGGAGTCCTCTGGGTCACTAAGGACAACATGATCCGCAGCTACCTCCTCCCAGCCACGTACAAGTCCACATGTTTCTTGGGACTGTAAATCATCCCTACAAGACTGCTGCTGATGCTGAGTGCCAGCCTCCACCTCCATGCTGACACAATCATCCTCCTCCTCCTCTTCCTCCTCCTCATCCTCTTCCTGTGTGATGGGTGGCACAGCAGGAACACTGTCTGGATAAAGGGGGCCTTGAGAGGCAAGGAAGTCCTCCTCTTCCTGCCTCTGTTCTGCCTCAAGTGCCCTGTCCATTATTCCACGCAGCGTATGCTCCAAGAGGTGGACAAGAGGTACAGTGTCACTGATGCATGCACTGTCACTGTTCACCATCCTTGTGGCCTCCTCAAACGGTGACAGGACAGTGCATGCATCCCTGATCATGCCCCACTGGCGTGGTGAGAAAAAACCGAGCTCCCCTGACCCTGTCCTGGTGCCGTAGTCGCACAGGTACTCATTGATGGCCCTCTGCTGCGTGTGCAGCCGCTGCAGCATGGCCAACTTTGAGTTCCACCTGGTGGGCATGTCACATATAGGCGGTTCTTGGGCAGGTTCAACTCCTTTTGGAGCTCAGCCAGCTGAGCACAGGCATTAAATGATCGGCGGAAATGCACACAGACTTTCCTGGCCTGCTTCAGGACATGCTGTAAGCCCGGGTACCTGCCCAAGAACCGCTGCACCACCAGGTTAAGGACGTGAGCTACACAGGGCACATGGGTCAGTTGTCCCTGTCGGAGGGCGGAGAGGAGGTTGGTGCCATTGTCGCAAACCACCATTCCTGGCTTAAGCTGGCGTGGCATCAACCACCTCTCGGCCTGCCCCTGCAGAGCTGACAAAACATCCGCCCCAGTGTGGCTCCTGTCCCCCAAACAAACCAGCGCAAGCACATCATGGCATCGTTTTGCCTGCGTACTTGCGTAGCCCCTGGAACGCTTACGGAGCACCGCTGGTTCTGAGGACAGAGCACTGGAAGAGGCCATGGAGGAAGAAGAAGAGGAGGGGGTGGAGGAGAGAGGTGTGTCACAACCAATAGTAGCATTTTGGAGGCGTGGTGGCGGAACAACCTCCAACACTACTGCACCTTGTCCTGCATCCTTCCCAGCTGCCAGAAGAGTGACCCAATGGGCCGTGAAAGACAGGTAACGTCCCTGTCCATGCCTGCTGGACCATGAGTCAGCGGTAATATGCACCTTACTGCTGACCGCCCTGTCCAGCGAGGCAAGGACATTGCCTTCCACATGCCGATAGAGAGCTGGAATCGCCTTCCGTGAGAAAAAGTGGCGTTTGGGGACCTGCCACTGAGGAACCGCACATTGTCCAAACTCACGGAAGGGGGCCGAGCCTACCAACTGAAAAGGCAGCAGTTGAAGTGCTAGCAATTTAACCAAGCTAGCATTCAACCGCTGGGCATGTGGATGGCTGGAAGTGAACTTCTTTCGCCGGTCCAGCAGCTGGGGCAGGGACATTTGCCTGCTATAATCGGACGTGGGTGTACTGCTAGCAGAGTGCCCGGAAGCACTTGGCTGTGACACACCTAATTCTACACCTTCATTCCTCTAAGAGCAGGTTTCAGAGAGGAGTGGGGTTGGAGATGCCAGCTGATGAGGAGCAAGGAGAGGTCCGCTTTGTTCTTTGGTGTGGGTCTTTGAGGTACGCTTGCCAAAGAGCTGCATGGCAGGTCAACATATGTCTGGTAAAGCATGTAGTGCCCAAGCGGCTGATGTTTTGGCCATGCGAGATACGCTTGAGACATATGTTGCAAATAGCAGCGGTGCGATCTGATGCACTCGTCTCAAAAAAGGCCCACACCAAAGAACTTTTAGAATAACGCGCAGAGGCAGCGCCCTGCACAGGCGGGGCTCTGCGGTGTGATTCAGTCGGTGTGCTGCCCCTAAGCTGGCCCCCGGAGGGCATCCTGCCTCGTTGGACATGTGCAGGAGGCTCCTCCTCCTCTCAGCTACCAGGCACCCACGTGGAGTCAGTGCCCTCATCATCCCCTCCCTCTTCATCGCTGTAGCAAACCTGGCAGTATGCTGCAGCTTGTGGAACATGACTGCCAGATTGCTATCCTTCTTGAGCATCCCTTCTCTCTGCATTCACGCTACTGCCTTCCTCTAGCTGAGTGTCATCATCAGAGCCTACAAAACACTGGGCATCCTCCTCGAGCATGTACCCAACACTGTGCTCAAAGAGTTCAGGAGACTCCTCAGGAGGACGTGGAGGGTCTAGGGAAGGAGTCACTGATGATGACATTGAGACGAGGGAAGACGATGCGTTGGCAGCTGCTTTGCTAGTACCCTGAGACTGGGTGAGAGAGGATGAGGAGGATGAAGAGGGCTTGGTCATCCACTCTACCAAGTCGTTGGCATGTTGCGGTTCAACATGTCCAGCTGCCGAAAAGAAGGACAAGCGTGTCCCATGGCTACGTGCTGATGACAATGCACCGCGTCCACGACCAGCACTGTTGTCTCTAGACACAGAGCCTGCTTGCCCTCTTTTATCGGCTCGCGCCTGTCTGCCTCTCCTTGCTGGCCTTCCAGACATGGTAATGGCCTGAAGGGATTTGGGTAAAACAGCAGTTGGGTAGTGTATATTGTGCTGGAGGCACACAACACCCACTAACTCCTGCAGATGCCTTTATTATAGAACACCAGAGATAAAGGGGTATACTGTACTGGAGGCACACAACACCCACTAAGCCCTGCAGATGGCTCTATTAGAGAACAGCAATAAAGGGTAGATACAGGTGTATATTGTGCTGGAGGCACAAAACACACACTAACTCCTGCAGATGCCTTTATTATAGAACACCAGAGATAAAGGGGTATATACAGATGTATACTGTGCTGTGCTGGAGGCACACACAACTTCCAATAACTCCTGCAGATGGCAGATGGCTCAAATAGAGAAGAGCTATGTAGGTGGATATAGCGGTGTGTACTGGGTACAGAGCACGCAGACAGCACGCACAAGCTCCTAACACTACTGACTGCAAGCTCTATTATAAAAGATAGATATATCACTAGCTATATAGGTGAGGTGAATATAGCGGTGTATACTGCGGTCAGGGCACGCAGACAACAACCACTACAGAAGAGCAAGATCGAAAAATCGGCTGATAACGATCGGTGTATACTGTGTTGAAGGTACACAGAACACCCACTAACTGCTTCAGACGCCAACACACTACACAAGGCCACTGCGCTGGCAGCCTTATATAGTGTGGGGCGTGTACTACACAGCCTGAGCTATGATTGATAAAAGACAGCTGCAGAATCGGGCAGCAATCAGCAGCAAAGCAGTCAGCAGTGCACCATAATATAGTTTGGATATTTAAAAGAAATTATATTATACGTGTACAACCCTATATACTGTACACCTATAAAGGGACCTTTGTGGACCTAGTAGCTAGTGATTTGCAGACTGTCCCTGCTCAGAACACCAAACTGTCCCTCAGTCCCTACACTGATAAAAGACAGCTGCAGAATCGGGCAGCAATCAGCAGCACAGCAGCACAGCAGTCAGCAGTGCACCATAATATACTTTGGATATTTGAAAGAAAGTATATTATATGTGTACAACCCTATATACTGTACACCTATAAAAAAGGACCTTTGTGGACCTAGTAGCAAGTGATTTGCAGACTGTCCCTGCTCAGAACACCAAACTGTCCCTCAGTCCCTACACTGATAAAAGACAGCTGCAGAATCCGGCAGCAATCAGCTCAGCAGCACAGCAGTCAAGTATAATATGCTGTCTATATTTGAAAGAAAGTATATTATACGTGTACAACCCTATATACTGTACACCTATAAAAGGACCTTTGTGGACCGAGTAGCAAGTGATTTGCAGACAGTCCCTGCTCAGAACACCAAACTGTCCCTCAGTCCCTACACTGATAAAAGACAGCTGCAGAATCCGGCAGCAATCAGCAGCACAGCAGTCAGCAGTGCACCATAATATACTTTGGATATTTGAAAGAAAGTATATTATATGTGTACAACCCTATATACTGTACACCTATAAAAAAGGACCTTTGTGGACCTAGTAGCAAGTGATTTGCAGACTGTCCCTGCTCAGAACACCAAACTGTCCCTCAGTCCCTACACTGATAAAAGACAGCTGCAGAATCCGGCAGCAATCAGCAGCACAGCAGTCAGCAGTGCACCATAATATACTTTGGATATTTGAAAGAAAGTATATTATACGTGTACAACCCTATATACTGTACACCTATAAAAGGACCTTTGTGGACCGAGTAGCAAGTGATTTGCAGACAGTCCCTGCTCAGAACACCAAACTGTCCCTCAGTCCCTACACTGATAAAAGACAGCTGCAGAATCCGGCAGCAATCAGCAGCACAGCAGTCAGCAGTGCACCATAATATACTTTGGATATTTGAAAGAAAGTATATTATATGTGTACAACCCTATATACTGTACACCTATAAAAAAGGACCTTTGTGGACCTAGTAGCAAGTGATTTGCAGACTGTCCCTGCTCAGAACACCAAACTGTCCCTCAGTCCCTACACTGATAAAAGACAGCTGCAGAATCCGGCAGCAATCAGCTCAGCAGCACAGCAGTCAAGTATAATATGCTGTCTATATTTGAAAGAAAGTATATTATACGTGTACAACCCTATATACTGTACACCTATAAAAGGACCCTTGTGGACCTAGTAGCAAGTGATTTGCAGACAGTCCCTGCTCAGAATACCAAACTGTCCCTCAGTCCCTACACTGATAAAAGACAGCTGCAGAATTGGGCAGCAATCAGCAGCACAGCAGTCAGCAGTGCACCATAATATACTTTGGATATTTGAAAGAAAGTATATTATACGTGTACAACCCTATATACTGTACCAGTCCTTAAAAGGACCTTTGTGGACCTAATAGTAATAGCTAGTGATTAAACTGACTGTCCCTGCTCCACACAGTGTCCTGTCCCTACACTGACAAAAGACAGCTGCAGAATCGGTCAGCAGTGCACTCAGCAATTACCAGCACAGCAGTCAGCAGCAGTGCACCAGAACCCTATATACTGTACACCTATACCAGTCCTTAAAGGGACTTTTGTGGACCTAATAGCTAGCGATTTGTGTCACTACAGTCTGTCACTGCTCCACACAGCAACCTCTCCCTACACTGACAAAAGACAGAATGAAAAATGGCCGCCAGATCAGGTCTATTTATAAGGTAGGGGGATGTCCAATTGTCCAAAAGACAGCTGCAGAATCAGTCAGCAGTGCACTCAGCAATCAGCAGCACAGCCGTCAGAAGCAGTGCAACAGAACCCTATATACTGTACACCTATACCAGTCCTTAAAAGGACCTTTGTGTATCTAATAGTAATAGCTAATGATTAAACTTACTGTCCCGGCTCCACACAGCGTCCTGTCCCTACACTGACAAAAGACAGCTGCAGAATCGGTCAGCAGTGCACTCAGCAATCACCAGCACAGCAGTCAGCAGCAGTGCACCAGAACCCTATATACTGTACACCTATACCAGTCCTTAAAGGGACTTTTGTGGACCTAATAGCTAGTGATTTGTGTCACTACAGTCTGTCCCTGCTCCACACAGCAACCTCTCCCTACACTGACAAAAGACAGAATGAAAAATGGCCGCCAGATCAGGTCTATTTATAAGGTAGGGGGATGTCCAATTGTCCATGTGCTGAAATGTCTCAATTGGCTGTCCTGTACCCCATGATGGATGTGTTCACAATGTAAACAAATATGGCCACCGCGAACAGCGCCAGAAGTCCACCGGTTTGGCGAATCCTGAACGAGCAAAATTTGCCACGAACCGACCGCAGGGCAAACCGCAAGGCCATCTCTAGTCCCGATGCGCCCATGTCTATACGTGTCCCACCGGCGATTGTCGCTTGTGTAGATGGTATCCAGCATAAGCAGCTCAATCTGCGCAGTGAAGAATGCTATGGAGGACACTGACTGACGTCACTTCTGGAGAAGAGGTGGCTTCGTGTTCGGAGCATGCGTGCTCCTTTACCATGGAAATAATTTAGGATGTTGACGCAGCCAAACATGGCACCCTGGAGGATTTATATATATTTGATGATACTCATCGTTCACCATGGAAATAAGTCACGATATTGAAGCAGCCAAATATGACATCCTCAAGGAATTATATATGCTCACACATTGTAATAAATATTTCTTAGGAGTTAATATTGTTCTAGTCAGGCAGACATTAAACAAATGAAAGAAATTCAGTACCCTGTTACTCTCTGTAGGAGTAAAATCTAGAAAACCCCTATTATTATCTCACAATTCTATGTTAATATATAGTCTAGCATATTAGACCTTCATGAGAATGATAAAGGCATATTTAATATATATAGTATATTTTTTTTTAAGGTGAATCAAATCCTTCAAAAATTCAAGAAAATGTAAAGCATGCCAACAATGGGAAATACACTGTATATAGTCTTGCTTTTGGTCAGAGCCCAGATTATTCTTTTCTGGAAAAGCTGGCACTAGAAAACTCTGGAGTTGCTCGACGTATTTATGAAGACTCGGATGCAGATTTACAGTTGCAGGTTAGAACTCCCTATTTTTTTTACATCTTCATGAATATCTTTTTCTGTCTTTAAATGTAAATCCTGCTAAAAGCATTCTGCTGTTTTTTAAATTCAAACATTTTATTAGACAATTTAAAGGCTACCGCAGCCAATTTAACAGGTAATGTAGGCAACAGAGTTCTCCACACAGGGAGAGAGAGACAAGAGAATACACTGTTGACATTTTGGATCAGAATACTAGCCCTCCAAGTGGTGAACAATGGTGTGGCAAAGAGGATCTAAGAGAATTGCAATTAATATAATTTTAAACACTTTAAAGGGGTTGTAAAGGTATTTTTTTTTAAATAACAAACATTTTTATACTTACCTGCTCTGTGCAATGGAATAGCTGCAGATGTGCACAAAGCTGACAATTGGATGGTCCACCCCACCTATAGCCCGGGGAGCAACAAGGACCAGGCAGTCAACACTACTGTATTGCTACTCCAGATTAGAAGAGTAGCCTTTAATGATCCCATCACAACTCCTCAAGTCAAGTGCCAGCCCAGCTTGCGTGCTGCACAATGGAAGACATCATTACCAATGATTTACCAATTATTAATAATTAAGTGCTGACTCCAGCGCAAACTATATCTACCTGCATGATCCCCCACTGTACTTGTTCCATCTGTCATTTGGTTTTCATGTTTATATCGAATAAAGTGGATTGGTGGAGTGCAGCTGTCCAGATCTTTCTTGTATTCCAAGGACCAGGCAGTGTTGGGAAGGTGTGCGGTAAACCTCCAGAAGTCAAAGGGGAAGGTAGAGACGAAAGAAAGGGAGAAGGAGGGCAAGTGGTTCTGTGGTCTGAGTTGGCAACAATCCCAAGGGCTCAAACAGGTGACAAGGTAATGGATTTGGTTAAGGCTCCAAAAGAGAGGTGTTGAAATCTGGAGGTAAGTGCATATCGACCCCGGATTGCCAAATGATGGCATACCTTTGCACCTTTTTGTGAAGTGTTGCCTCAGTCTTGATGTGTATCATTGCCTGGGTGGCTTTGGCTATTGTCTGCTTCACAGCGGTTGTGGTGGAAAAGAGGAGGCGACATTGGTTCCTGGTCAGCTCCGAAGGTGAGTCATTTAGAAGAGCTATCCATGGATCAGGTGGGATGCGCATATCAAACATTGCTAACAAATTTAAAGGGTTTTTACCCAATAAGACTTCACTATTGGATAAGTGCACCATGTGTGTAAGTATGTATTAGGCTCCCCACACATCCGTAAACCAGTGGCAGAGAGTGGGTGTTCCCGTTGCATTAGCATGCAGACTGCTGCTGGTGGTGCCCACCTCCAACCCTGGAGGAGAGATGGCAACACCCCTGGTAGAACAGTACACTGGGGGGAAGTCGGATGATGATCGGCACTGTTGCAATAAAACGGTGTCCATTGGAATTCTGCATCCATTAAAAGTTGATATGGTAAAGCTAGAGTTTAGCTTTAAAAAATGTTGCAACTGTGAGTGTAGCTCAGTAGTTATTTTAACTCCAACTGTTGTAATAGTGACTTATGACTTGCTGAGACCGCTATGCCTGGCCTGTATAAGCAGATATAATCACTGCAGACAATCTTTATCAGATAGCCGAACCAAACCCTTTTCTCTATCCACAAAATCTTTATTGACTACAGCAGTTACAGCAGGCAACAAGATGCGGTTAGGGTTGCCACCTTTTCTTCAAGCTAAACCCGAACACCTTAGCCCTTAGCGGTAAATGCAATCTGGTGCTAACAGACCCTCGCTGGGAGGTACACTAACAAACTGACACTGACATCAACAGTGATACTAATACAGTGATAATACTGTACACTGTCACTGTACTAATGGCACTGGCAGAGGAGCAGTCAGTTGCCACAGGGGAGAACGCAGAGAGCACACAGCACAGGTAGGTGCAGCCACCAAGACCATTCTATGATACCCCTGCTGAGTTCCCGCACTGGCTGGCTGCATCCCAGGTAGTTCTTTTTTTTACAGAATAGGTGCAGGAGCTCAACTACACCCCCCCCCCCCCCCCCTGAACATTCCACATTAAGTAGTGGGTTTGGCTAAATTGCAGTGGGAGAGTCTTAAAGTGTGCTACAAAACAAGTGCAGAATTCAGGAGTTTGTTACATACAGAGTCCAGGGATCAGGGCATAGTATATACAGAGTGCAGGGATCAGGGCACGGTATATACAAAATTTCCAGGGTCAGGGCATGGTATATCCAGAGTGCAGTGGTCAGGGCACGGTATATACAGAGTGCAGGGGTCAGGGCACGGTATATACAGAGTGCAGGGGTCAGGGCACGGTATATACAGAGTGCAGGAATCAGGGCACAGTATATACAGAGTGCAGGGATCAGGGCATGGTATATACAGAGTGCAGTGATCAGGGCACGGTATATACAGAGTTCAGGGATAAGGGCATGGTATATACAGAGTGCAGGGATCAGGGCACAGTATAAACAGAGTGCAGGGATCAGAGCACGGTATATACAGAGTGCAGGGATCAGGGAATGGTATATACAGAGTGCAGGGATCAAGGCACGGTATATACAGAGTATAGGGATCAGAGCGCAATATTTACAGAGTGCAGGTATCAGGGCACAGTATATACAGAGTGCAGGGATCAGGGCATGGTTTATATAGAGTGCAGGGATCAGGGCATGGTATATGCAGCAGGAATCAGGACATGGTATATACAGAGTGCAGGGATCAGGGCTCGGTATATACAGAGTGCAGGGATCAGTTCTCTCCCACTTCTCCTTTCCATTGCATTCTCATCCACGTGATCCCCCATCCACCCCTCCTCAGCTCTGAGCCATGTTTACTCCCCCTCTACTGATTTCATCTTCTCCCCCCTCCCTTAAAAGCTTCACCATCCTGCACAAGCGCACATGATCTACCATTGCTGAACTAACCTGAAATTCCCAACAATTCTCTGTCCCCAATCTCGTAATTGCATTCTGCAGAAGGCAATTTCTTGGAAAAGTAGCCACAAGGATGCATATCGCTGTCACGGGTAGGATGTTGAGACAGAAGGGCACCTATTCCAGTCTCAGATGTATCAACCTCAAGGACAAAGGGTAGCGTAGGGTCAGAATGTACTAGCACAGGAGCTGAAACAAAGGCAGCCTTGAGATACTCAAAGGCTTTAATTGAATCTGGAGACCAATTCTGGCCATATCAGTCAGGGGTTTGACCAGAGAAGAGAAATTCTGAATAAATTTCCGATAATAATTGACAAAGCCAAGAAAACTTTGTTGCAGACATAGACCTATGGGTTAAGGCCATTGTAGAACTGCAGATACTTTCTCTGTGTCCATCGAAAAACTGGCAGTAGAAATGTCATAACCCAGAAATTTAACCTGTTCACAATGGAACTTGTACTTCTCCAACAATTCCAAGTTCCAAATTCTGAATTCCAAATTCCATGTTCTGAATTCCGTTTTCCAAATTTCGAATTTCAAATGCTGTGTTGCAAACTCCGAATCACAAATTCTGTGTTCCGTGTTCCAAATTCTGCATTCCGAATTCCAAATTTCATGTTCCAAATTCGAATTCCGTGTTCCAAATTCCTTATTCCAAATTCTGCGTTCTAAATTCCAAATTCCGTGTTCCAAATTTCGAATTTCAAATGCCGTGTTCCAAATTCCGTATTCCAAATTTCATGTTCCGAATTCCAAATTTCGTGTTCCAAATTCCATTTTCCAAGTTCCGAATTCCGTTTTACAAATTCCAAATTCCAAATTTCAAATGCCGTGTTCCAGATTCTGAATTTCAAATTCTGTGTTTCGTGTTCCAAATTCCACGTTTCTAATTCCGAATTCCATGTTCCGAATTCTGTGTTCCATATTCTGTGTTCCAAATTCCACTTTCCGAATTTCAAATTCCGCGTTCCGAATTCCAAATTCCGCGTTCCGAATTCCATATTCCGCATTCCGAATTCCAAATTCCGTGTTTCGAATTCTGAAATCCATGTTTCAAATCCGGTATTCTGAATTCCAAATTCCGTGTTTCAAATTCCGCATTCCGTGTTCCAAATTCCGTATTGCAAATTCCATATTCTGTGTTTTAAATTCCACATTCCAAATTCCATGTTCCAAATTTCGAATTTCAAATGCTGTGTTTCAAATGCCGAATTCCAAATTTCGTGTTCCAAATTCCGAATTCTGTGTTCCGAATTCCGAGTTCCGTGTTCCAAATTCCGCATTTCGAATTCCGTGTTCCAAATTCCAAATTCCATGTTCCAAATTTAGAATTTCAAGTGCTGTTTTCCAAATTCCGTGTTCCAAATTCCAAATTCCGCATTTCCGTGTTCCAAATTCTGTGTTCCAAATTCCAAATTCTGAATTCCGTGTTCCAAATTCCACATTCCAAATTCCATGTTCCGTGTTCCAAATTCCATGTTCCAAATTCTGAATTCCACATTCCAAATTCTGAATTCCGCGTTTGGAATTCCGTGTTCGGAATTCCATGATCCAAATTCCGGGTTTCCGAATTCCAAATTCCGTGTTTCAAATTCCAGGTTTCTGAATTCCAAATTCCGTGTTCCAAATTCAATGTTCTGAATTACAGATTTGTGTTCCGTATCCCAAATTCATGAATAGGGGGTGGCTGCAGCAGCTACGGAGAGATTCATTCACTAATGGATGGGCCATCACTGCCCTTCCCCTTACAACGAGGTTAGTTTATTTTTGTTTTGCAAAGACAGAATACCTGTGGAAAGTTGCAGAGACCTAGTTCAGGAGTCTCCAAACTTTCTAAACAAGGGTCCAGTTTGCTGTTCTTCAGGCATTAGAGGGGCTGGACTGTAGCCAGTGGGAGTATCCCCAGCATTAGTGGAAACAAACAATGCCTCAAGCTTGGTGGTCAATGGGAGTGGAATAGATAGGAATAGGAATACATCATTGGTTTAAGTGTGAGGAATAGTGCCCCATCGCTGGTGTCAGTGGAAGCAATAGTGCCCCATCATTGGTGTCAGTGGGAGGAATAATGCCCCATCATTAGTGTCAGTAGAAGGAATTTCCCCATCGTTGGTGTTAATGGGAAGAATTGTGCCCCATCTTTGGTATCAGTGTGAAGAATGGTATTCCAGCTTTTATATTAGTGGGAGAAATTCTGCCCTATTTTTCGTGTCAGTGGAAGGAATGGTGCCATATTGCTGGTGTCAGTGGAAGGGATAGTACATGCATAAAGCCAAATCTGGCCCTGCTGCAGCTTGATGAACATTGCCCTAATTGATGGATGTCTCTGGGAGGAGATTGCTGCATACAGCAGGCTTCTTTAAGCCAATTAGGCAATTGCTGATGGAAAGTAGGATGTAGACGAATCAATTGCAGCAAGTTGTCACTCAAATGTCTTTTGTTTAAGACTGTAAAAGTTACAGTTGGAGACTGAGTGTGTGCTATGGGCAATGAAAACTTATGACACTTTTCTCACATTGAGCCATAGTATGTATGTTAACAAATCAATCTCTACTTTTAATATGCCTATAGTGGATCTCATAAAATATCAAGAAATAAAACTAAAAACTGAATATATAAAACAAGTGCTCAGTCATGTCACACTAGTTTTCTTTTTTTCTCTTAGGGGTTTTATAATGAAATTGCAAACCCAACACTGGTGGATATAAAGATGCAGTATCCTGAAAATGCAATAGCTGATGTCACACAGAACAACTTCAAACAATACTTTGACGGCAGTGAATTAGTTGTAGCTGGGCGCATAACTGATAATGACTTAAATTCATTTGCAGTAGATGTAAATGCAGAAGGGGTAAGTAAACAATATAGTAGCCATTTATAAGGAAATAGGAAATTTAGGTAAATATTGATTTGCCTAGATGTGCTGTTTTACAATGGAATTTGATGCCTCTGTTTGTAGCAATTTATAGTAGAAGCAAGGCCAATAACTGAAAAAAAAAATTACATGGGATTGTAAATGTTGCAACTAAGTGGTGTATATATGGTAAATTATAATATGCTTCACAACTCATTGAGGGAAATTACTAAGAGTGGAGCAGCTGTGCATGTCAGCCAATTGGCTTTTGGTTTTCATTTTCAAAGCTTAAAGTGGTTGTAAACCCCCACATATACCCAGTGAGGTAACTGGCCTTAGGTGATACACAGAGATGAAGCAAATCCTCTTACTTAAGTAGTACATGTTTATCTGCAGTTTTCTCTTCCCTACATCTGTTCATAGTACAGAATTTTTAAAGGTTGACTGAGCTTTCAATATACATGGGGTGGAGAGCTGAAGTTACACACTGCAGATGTCAGGTTATTGTGGTAGTGAGCCCTTCTAGAATGCCAACCCTGGATTTCTCAGGGAGCAGAGTCTAAGCTCTGGCCTGCTTCTTCACCAGGGCCCCTGAAGATTGGGGATGGACTTGCAGCAAGCTGCAACAGCTGGGTATGCCCAGATAATGATATGGAGACCACTTGCGCATGCAGAATACAGATGGCAGGAGACAGAAGAGGATCCAGGAAATGAGCCAAGGTCAGGGCGGACACCAGACAAAGCCAGGGTCAGTACACGGTAAGTCAGACACAGAAGACAAGTAATGCTAGGCAAACCAGGAGCTCAGGGAAACCAAGAAGTTGCTCAGGCATTGCAGGCTGCACTGAGCATTACTTAAATAGGGAAGCAAACTGGGAGTTGGGCCAGGAAATGATAGGAAAGAAAGGACTATAAACCTCAGTACAGCAGGTGATGCCCATAGGACAACAGAGAAGCCCAAGAACATGTGGATAGAATCACAGGTCTCGTTTAGGTCTAGACTTGAGAGGAAACTTCTCATGAAAAGATTTAACCAAACATTGAGCAGAAGTGTAGGAGGAGTCTAACATCTTTCCCCAGGACCATATCTCTTCCAATCAATTTAATATAAAAGTCTCCCCCTGGAGTATTTATAATCCAAGATTTGCTTGATTTCATACTGATTGTGGAATTGATCATTGGATGATGAAGAAGATGGGAAAACCTTTTGATGATGTACGGTCTCAGTAGAGAAACATGGAAGACATTAGGAATCTTTAAATGTGAGGAGAGACTGAGCTTGAAAGCATCAGGGTTAACCTGGCAGAGGATTGTAAAGGGACCAATGAAATGAGGAGCAAATTTAATTGAGGGTACTCTAAGACCAATATTCTAAGTAGAGAGCCAAACCTTATCACCAGGTAGAAATTTGGGACTCACATGGCGATGACGATCTGCAACTGCTTTATATTTGGAAGCTGTCAAACAAATTCTTGGAAACATCTGCCCAGATAGAACTGAAGGATCAATGAGCCTCTGCCGCCACTGGCACCAAAGCAGAGGTGGGAATGGGAAGTGGTACAGCAGGCTGATAACCATACACTGTAAAAAAGAGAGACTCACTAGTGCTGGCATTAGTGTGGTTATTGAGGGAAAACTCAGCCAATGGTAGAAGGTCTACCCAGTCATCCTGATGGGCAGAAATGAAGGCAAGAAGGTACCGTTAAACATTCTGGTTGACCCTATCAGTTTGCCCATTTGACTGTGGGTGAAAGGCCGAGGAGAAGTCCAACCTGATTCCAAAGGATGTGGCCAAAGCCCTCCAGAAGTGAGCTGTAAACTGACCTCCTCTATCAGAGACGATGTGTAAGGGTATACCATGAAGACGAAAGATCTCCTTTATGAAGATGGAAGCCAGAGTGACAGCTGGAAGTGGAGTTAAGTGACACATTTTAGAAAACCTGTCCACAACCACCTATAAAATTATGGAGTCTGCTGAGGGGGGTAGTTCAGAGTTAAAGTCCATGGTAATACCAGGGTTCATCTGGAATAGGTAGAAGTAAAAGGAGACCTGGTGGAGCAGATGTGAATGACAGGACACAAATGACGCAAGCCTGAACATAATCTTCAACATCCTTCTGAAGCGAGGGTCACCAGTAGTGATGCAGCAGGAAAGCATAGGTACATTGTACACTAGGATATCCAGAGAGTTTAGAGTCATGTGTCTATTTGAGAAGTATCGAGCGAAGGGCAGACATCAAAAAAGGTCTTTCCGGGCAGGATACAAGCAGACTGAAACCGGGCGGTGGCCAGGATATGGTTGACAGGAATAATGGGTTCTGGTTTAACATGATTCTTAGAGTCAGCAGTGTCTGGACAAGGCATTTTTGGAACCAGGCGAAAGGTAACGTCAAAGTTAAAGTGATTGTAAAGGTTGTTTTTTTGTCTTTTTTTAAATCAAGCATGTCATACTTACCTGCAAGGGTTTTGCACAGCGTCCCCGATCCTGTTTTTCTGGGTTCTCTGGCAGAACTCCTGGCTCCTCCTCTTCATTGAGCGCCCCCACGGAGAGCCACTTACCATGGGGGCTCCCAAGTCCGCTGCTGCATCCATTGACACAGACAGTGGGACTCGATCCCGCCCCCTGGCTCCAATGTCACTGGATTTGATTGACAGCAGTGGGAGCCAATGACTCCTGCTGCTATCAATCTATCCAATGAGGACCCGAGACAGCGACTGGAGCTGCTGTGCTTGAGCTCATCGCTGGAATGATCGGGTTCAGGTAAGAAAAAGGGGGGCTCTAAGGGGCAGCTGCAGCACAAAAGGTTTTTCACCTTAATGCATAGAATGCATTAAGGTGAAAAACCTTTAGGGTTTACAACTCCTTTAAACCTGGTATAAAAAAGTCCATTGCACTTATCTGGGATTCAAGCGTTGGCGTGGAGATCATTCCAGTAGATGCTGCCATCCTTGCAGTACCAGCTCAAAGTGATTGCAAAGGTTGCATTTAAAAAAAAAAAAAAAAAAAAACATGTTATATTTACCAGCACTGTGGAATGGTTTTGCACAGAGTAGCCCCAAGCCTCTTATTTTTGGATCCCCCCTTGGCGATACAGACTCCCCCCCCCTACAGAGTGCCCCCAATAGCACCCCCCTTGCTATGGTGGCACTCGAGCAGGCACGCTCCCAAGCCACACTTCTGTAAATGGACATTGTCCATTCACACACTAAGCATGGTTCAGCCCCACCCTGGCTCTCTCTTCACTGGCTCACTGGTTGTGATTGACAGCATCTGGCTCCTGCTGCTGTGTGAATCAATGAGGAAAGAGAGACTCGGGAAAGCTGCGGCTCTCATGCACATCGCTGGATCAAGATGAGGCTTAGGTAAGTATAAGGAGGTCTGCACCCAAAATGTTTATTTCCTTACTGTATAGAATGCAGTAAGGTAAAAAAACAAACTCCTGCCTTTAAACCCACTTTAATAGCCAGGATTTTCTGATCCCTGATGGTGTCATTTATTTTTCGGCATTTGAAAACTACTTACAAAAACCTTAGTTAGACTTACTGGTAACAGTATTTCTACGAGTCTTTCAGGACAGCATCGATGAGAGAGCACAGTTCCGCCCACTTTCCCAGGAAACACTGCAGTCAGGTTTCTTCATAGACTGGCCACTTCCACCATTGTCTCAGTTGTTTAAGAGTGCCTCCAGCCATGTGGAAATTAGATAACCAGAACATAGCGATAACACCACATTTTATAATAACTTTTAGGGTGGGTCAATCGGTGCTGTCCTGAAATACCGTTACTGGTAAGTCTAACTAAGGTTTTCTCACCTCATCTTTCAGGACAGCACCTGGAGATGATAAAAGAGTACTTATTCTAGGGTGGGACCACCACCTGTAGGACTTTTCTGCCAAATGACTGCTCTGATGCAGAGAGCAAATCCAACCTGTAATGGCGGGTAAAAGTGGAGAAGCTTGTCCACGCAGCCGCCTTGCAGATCTGTCCTGGAGAAACCCCAGCCCGGGTTGAATGGGCCCCTAATCCTGCAGGAGGATCTACCCTTGAAGCCTTATAGGGTTCACTGATGGCCATTCGTAGCCATCTACCTATGGTGTTTTTGGAAGCACCGTATTCTTTACGTGGGCCAGAGAATAGTATAAACAGTGAATTTGATTTTCTGAATTCGCTTGTGATTTTTAGATAGTGTAGTATACAACTCTTTACATCCAGGCTGTGAAAGGCTATTTCCCTCGTGCTGGATGGTGAAGGGCAGAAGGTTGGGAGAACTCTTTCCTGTGATCTGTGGAACACCGTTGAAACCCAGACATGGGAGTAAGTCACACATGTGCAAGTCACAAGCAAGTCTCAAGTCTTAACCTTCAAGTCTTAAGCAAGTCCCAAGTTACTGTAGTGAAAAGCAAGCAAGTCAAGTCGAGTCCCTGCTAGAAGTCAAGCAAGTCAAGTCAAGTCATTTAGTTTGGTCAAGTCACAAATCAAGTCAAAATACTGATCTACCCCATTTTCACCTTTAAATTAGTTAAAAGTCAGTGTTCAGGAAAGGTTTTGTTTTATTTTCAACATTAACAAAACTGCTTTGTGCTTTTTACTTGACTTTGAATGCCCAAACAGCAGACAAGGAGCAGAACACTCAGCAATTAAATGGCCAACAAGCCTGAAAAAATGTAGTCCTTGCTGAGGGGGAAAATAACTAAGTTCAAAGTTTTAACTTCAAACTAATAACAAAGTATTTTAACATCTAAATCAGTGAACACAATGCCAACATCTGGACACTTGAATGGTGATGAGAATAGCCACTTAAAATGCCACATATGGGGGTGTGCAATGGATCAGTTTTAAGGTTTTAATATACTTTGTAAATAGCACCCTATACATTTATAGTCAGTGGTAGTTGTATTCTCTGCATTATGATCTGATAAAATAATATTTAATTACAGTGCAGGTCAGTGTGATAATCACTATGATTGCATCAGCTAGCACTTATGTACAAGTTTCATATAAAAACACATTTTTTTAACATATGTAAAACAAGTGACCTAATTGACAATTCTGAGTGAGATTCTTTTTGAACCATGTGGGCTTTATTTTTTGATTTTGCATTGTACTACAGCATAATTAAAAAACATACTATATAAAAATAAACTATGCATATACAATATACTAAACCTAGTATTGACAAGATATCTTCTCTATTAAAGAAGAGGATATGTAGAGGTGGTTGTCCATATAAAAATGGCAGGGATGAGGAACAAGGAAATTACTTCTCACTAATATATATATTACTTATTTATATATTAAATTACTTCTCACTAGTTTTTTTTTTTATATATATATATATATATATATATATATATATATATATATATATATATATATATATATTCTATATTAAATTACTATATATTGTAATATTGGGGTGATTAAGCACAATTGGTAGATGCACGTTTTAGTCTACATCAGGCAGGCGTTTTATGGTTAAGGGCCTGGTAGCCCACGTTTATTATAAGAAAACAAAATATTAGTTCATCCAGTAATCCCACGCAGGGGTTTAAATTCATTCAGCACACAAATGAACATACCAAGCCACCTGGCTCTCAATTGTCAACAGTTCCTCTGCTTGCTCCCAACAGATTTGTCAACTCTTTCCAGCCCCCTGGACTCACCGGCTTCCTTAGTCTTCCTGACTCTCAAGGTTGTCAGCCTTTCCCAGTCCCTTACACGGACTACAGTCTCCCACAGGGCAAACCACTCTTCAACCAGCAGCAAGCTGCTCACACTCCACCACACCCATCTACAACTTCCTGTCTTGCTTTTTAAAGACACTGCCTTAACAGGTGGGTTAATCAATTGTATTCCCTTAAAGAGAGCACAACCCAAACAGAGGGGAAATATAGTGTCCTTCCAGGACCCAGCCACGGCGTCCATTACATATCCCCCCCCTGTGTTTCGATCCGGAGGGAGGAACACCAGCACCCATCATGATGGTTGGGACACCTCTGTGCTGGCTGTCAGCCACGTAGGCCCAACCTTTTTTCCGGGAGCGCTTCCAGGAACATTCCCCCCTGGATCTTAACAGGTTCCTATATTGTCCTATACTCAGCCTTCCTCTTCTTTTGGGGTCCCTGGGCTTATTCACTTTTCTTGGGGGAACTCTGCCTTCCTTGAGCCCTCCTTTCAACTTACAAATACCCATTTTACCCTTCACCATCTGTATTTCAGGTTCAAAACAGTTTCTCTTGTTACCCATGGCAACCAAATCATTGTTTGCAGAACGAACTCTTAACAGATCACAGCTTTCCGCATCATCAGTGCTTGTTAGAAGAAGACCCGAGGAGGGACTACATCCGACGGGACCATAGCACAGCTCCACCTCACCCGTTGTCCAACACTCCATGGGTACCTGTTCTAACAAACTACCCTGACCCAAGCATAAACCATTTTTTTCAGGTGTACACATTACATTGTTACGGCAACCAACCTTAACACTTTCTCCCATAGTGTCTCCGGGCACCTTAACTTGTACCCCTGGGCCAGTGACAGAAAGCATCTCTGCTACTGCTGAGTCCATTCTGGGCCCTTCCTTCTCATGAGGCCTAGCGGGTAAGGCAGTATCTGCGCCCTCTACTGACCACTGCTCCGCCGCACCTCCGACCACACCAGCAGAGATTTTTCTAGTCACCGCCCCAGACGGAGAGACCTCTGATATCTCAAGCAGTTCTCTCGCGTGCCTTCCATACCAACCACTAACTAGAAGTACGCTCACCGAGAATCTGGAGATCCTGTGCCAAATGGGTAACCATTGGTCCCACCAATTCCACTGTTGGTCAAGGTTTCCCAGCACTGCCTGTACCACCTGGCTCCACCCATTGGTGCTACGCAGCACCACCTGGTCCAACTGCGGTGGAGATACCCAAGTATACAGCAAGTTCATTTTTACCAACTCTAGCATTTCCAGTAAGGTTTCTGTCATCTCTAAACATCCTATGTCTAAACAACAGAACTTTCTAGGGTCTTTTACCCTGTCCAAGACATGGAGGGGCTCAGCGACTGCAGGTTGAAAGGGTGAGACATTTGAAAAGACCTCATCCTCCTTGGAGGTACCCATCATCACAGCTTGTTGCTCCCCTGGAGAGCTGTCAGACACATGTCTCACACTTATCCTTTCTGCACCAGTGTTGGTGAGCCTCTGCAGGTCATTACAAGTCACACTATCACTTTGATACTCAATATCATTTAGCTGTGGGGCTGTGGACAACACATCTGCGATGCCAGTGCCCTGAACTGTTTCTTCAGAGTGGAGGGCAGCAGCCTTTGCAGGGACCAGGACGCCCTCAACCACCGGCGGCTCTGCGATCCCCCTGTCTGGCATAGCAGTTGTTTCCACACCCTTGTTACTTAAGCTAGCCTTACCCAGCATGGCTAGCAATTGTTTGGCCCAGCTGTCCCAGTCCATTGTGGTTCCGCCATGGGCGTTCCACAGCGTTGCATCACCTGCTGTAGAAAGCCGCACAGAAACCTGGGATTCATTAGCTTCAACTGTACATTCGTCATTTCTATATACATCATTTTGTAACACCATACTTTTATCAACGTTGCATTGGGGTGATGCTTCATCACCTAAAGCTTGGTGCAGCACACCATTTTGAACACCTTTTTCTGGTGGCATTACAGACACATTCAGCTTTGTACCCTCAACTTTTGCAGGCTGAATTAACCCCTTGCCCACTGGGCTACACATAGGGTTGTGGGGCTGCGCCCACACGCTTTCACTGTGTGAATTAGTCCCCCCTTGTTCCACCAGCATAGCACCAGAGCCATCCTGGACAGCCTCTGACTCCAACACATGGAGACCCCATGAGACTTCCATGGACAATCCTGTGCCTCTGCCTGTCATGGGAGATCTCCTACTCTCATCACTGGTAGTGAACACATTACCAACCTCACTCTCAGATATGACATTACAAGAAATACATGTTTCAATGTCATTACACTCATCACGTTTAGCAATAGTATCACTTTTGTTAGTACGATCATTAGCATTCTCATTACATGTAGACACAACTGCTGTTTTTGTGGTTTGTTTATGAGCCACCATAACCTCTGAGCGACTCTTCACAGCACCTGCTCTCTGTAAAGGGGCACTTTTGCCTATTTGGGCAGCTCCATAGCTGACCTGGGAAACTCTCTGCTCCAACACTGCAAGCTCCTTGGAAGTTTCCCTGGGCAACCCTGCAGCAGCTATCACTAGGGAACATGGTACCAGCACTGTTTTGGTCACCCCTAGCTCAATTTTCCCAGCCATCTGCTGGATCATAGCAGGCATATGCAGAGTCCCCATGTCCTTTTCAGTCTTTAGCCCTGCGTCTAGTTGGGCTTTACGCTGCGCCTCCCCACTGCTCTGGGTAGCACAATGCAGAAAGTCTATGTCCATTTGTAGCGCGGATCTCCCCACTGGACATACTCCCACTTCACTGGGTTCAGCATCATAAACTGAAACAGTCTTACCAGTTCCTGCAGCTGGTGTCATAGCCTTCACTTGAGTGCGTTGTCTCACTGGTGTGGTGTCTCCACAGGCTGACTCCCCCATGTGGCCATGGAGCAAAACTGCAGCCTTTCTGGACCCACTGACGCCCCCTGTAGGTAACACAAGATCCTTGTTGCTAGGGGTAACTGCAGACTTGCGCTCCAAAGCAGGTTGGCTATACCTCATGCAGGATTCAGGCTGATATACTCTCCTTTCTGGACTGACCCCTTTGCCTAAGTGGCCATGACAGAAAACCTTACGTTTCTCTGGATTTCCAATTCCTAGGACTTCCGGCGACACTTCTCCCATCCTGGAGCATTGCTGGCGGCCCATGATACGATGGAACTCTCCTCTAAGAAGGATTTCCTCTTTAAACTTGCGATAGTCATCCTGGCCCCCATCCATCAAATGGTAAACCGACCGGAACTCTATCCGCAATAAGGTTTGCAGCAGTTTTGGCCACCGGTCCCTAGGCCATTTTCTCTTTACAGCAACTTTTTCAAATCTTACAAGGAAGTCTCCCACCTCCTCTGTAGGCAGCATGGGTTGCATATAGTCAGAGGCCAAGATTTCAGCTCCTTGCACTGCGCCCCACTCTTTGCGATTCCGCTTGAACCATTCATTCACTGTCTCACAAATCACTGGCCCCTTTTGACTGGCCCTACAAGGTGGAGACATCTTCTTAGGCCATGCTGAGCTCACTTCCTCTTTAACTTGATTAAACATGAACTTCTTGCTTTTTGACTGCCTCATCCTTGCAATCACATACACACAGCAGCTTGTAACAGTTCTCAGCAGAGAAAGGAAAAAAAAAATCTGATGTTTGATTCTTCCTTCACAGGTACACAACCCGCATGCAACACAGTCCATCAAATAAACGTATACGCAATGCTGTTCGCCTGGCTGCCACACACAGCTAGCAGTAGTTCCTGATGCGACTCACCATGGAGCAAGGACCCGGATTCCACCGTCTACATGCCCGCATTCGAGCACCACTTGTAATATTGGGGTGATTAAGCACAATTGGTAGATGCACGTTTTAGTCTACATCAGGCAGGCGTTTTATGGTTAAGGGCCTGGTAGCCCACGTTTATTATAAGAAAACAAAATATTAGTTCATCCAGTAATCCCACGCAGGGGTTTAAATTCATTCAGCACACAAATGAACATACCAAGCCACCTGGCTCTCAATTGTCAACAGTTCCTCTGCTTGCTCCCAACAGATTTGTCAACTCTTTCCAGCCCCCTGGACTCACCGGCTTCCTTAGTCTTCCTGACTCTCAAGGTTGTCAGCCTTTCCCAGTCCCTTACACAGACTACAGTCTCCCACAGGGCAAACCACTCTTCAACCAGCAGCAAGCTGCTCACACTCCACCACACCCATCTACAACTTCCTGTCTTGCTTTTTAAAGACACTGCCTTAACAGGTGGGTTAATCAATTGTATTCCCTTAAAGAGAGCACAACCCAAACAGAGGGGAAATATAGTGTCCTTCCAGGACCCAGCCACGGCGTCCATTACAATATATATATATATATATATATATATATATATATATATATATATATATAATTACTTCAAATTATACTGTATATTATATTATAAACTTTATGGTCAGGCAGCCAGGTACCTGCGGGCAACGGCCATTCCAGTATTCAAAAGCTGCGACTCCTCCTTGTCTGTCATAGGCAGAACACTCAATTTCACAGCATTCAGTGTTCCGCCTATCACGGACATCCACTCATCCTCATAATACAGACGAGGATGAGAGGATGTCCGTGATAGGCTGAACACTGCTTGCTGTGAAATTAGGTGTTCCGCCTATCACAGATGAGGAGGCGTGGCTCTTGAACACTGCAATGTCCGCCGTCTGTCTGCATGACACGCTGATCAGGTAGGCAGACAGCGGCTTGCGGTTAGTGTGTTAGTGGTGGTATACGGATAGGGGTAGTGTTAGTTGGTGGTAGTGTTATGGTGCCAACTTGCCAAGTCATTGCAAGTCATATAGCCAAAGTCAAAGTCAAGTCTCAAGTCAGTAGTCACAAGTCAAAGTCAAGTCGAGTCATTTATTGAATTCACTCAAGCAAGTCGCAAGTCCTCAAACAGGTGACTCAAGTCTGACTTTAATCAAGTCATGTGACTCAAGTCCCCCACCTCTGTTGAAACCTTAGGTAGAAATCCCGGGTCAGTTCTCAGCACTACCCGTTCCAGAAATATAGAGCAGAAAGTTTCAATAATGGACAGGGCTTGCAATTTTCTCACCCTCCTGGCTGAAGTGACTGCCACTAAAAGTGCTAATTTGAGTGACCAAAATGAGCATGCGCGGAACTTAGTTTGACGAACAAGCCTACTGTCACGTATCAGATAAGACCAGAACTGTGTGGACTGCAACAGAGGAAACCCAAACGTGTATAAGTGAAATATGATTTATTAAAGAAAGTGAATAATATGAATTCAAAAACACACAGTGCAATAAACCAACCAACAAAGACCCCCGAACAACAACAGACAGATATGTACAATAAATGGGAAATGCAAGTACCGTAAATGATAGGCAGGCCAGGGTCATACACAGAGGATCAGCAAATAAACAAGGGCAGTCCAGAATCAGAGTCACAAGCCAGGCCAAGGTCATACACGGGGAGATCAGCAAATGGGGTAAGGAACACAGGACAGGGAGAGGATGGATGGATCAGACTTCAGGACAGGAATAATGGTAACAGGTGGGACAGGGTTGGGACCAGGACAGGGAAACAGAATCAGAGCCACGGGTCACAGGTTCAGGGTACAGGAACAGGTTCAGGATCACAAGCAGCAGGTCAGGGCACAAGGAACAATACCGAGGCCAACATATGACTGCTTGCCAGCTATTTATAGGCCTGTGATTGGCCTCAAGTGACACCTGATTGCAGGAGGTGCTGCCTGCTCCATACTGCCAGGATCCATCCGCTGGTGGACGCCAGTACTGCGGCCCAAAGATGATCTAGCATCAGCAGGGAAAAGCTCTCCTGACAGCTCAAAACTGACAGGAGACACCTGCTGGTGGACCTCAGTACTGCACGCCAAGAGACAGATATTATCAGCGGATGGAACATTTCCTGACAGTACCCCCCCTCAAAGGAGCGGCCTCCGGACGCTCCAACTAGCTGCTGCTGGGACAAGTCCATGGCATCAAGCTGGGCAACAGGCAGAGTCATAACAGGTTTAGCAGCAGGCACATCAAACGAGGCAGCGGGTACATCAAGCTGGGCAGAGGGCACAGGCACTTCAAGCTGGTGAAATGGGCACCGCAGGCTGGACAGCGGGCACCGGCACTTCAGGCTGGACAGCGGGCAGGAACACCTCAGGCCGGGAGGCAGGCACATCAGACCGGGAGGCTGCAGGGCAGGCACCGGGACGGCAGGCTGGAAGGCATCGGACTGGCAGGCCGGGACATCAGACTGGAAGGCATCGGACTGGCAGGCCGGGACATCAGACTGGAAGGCATCAGACTGGCAGGCCGGGACATCAGACTGGAAGGCATCAGACTGGCAGGCCGGGACATCAGACTGGAAGGCATCAGACTGGCAGGCCGGGACATCAGACTGGAAGGCATCAGACTGGCAGGCCGGGACATCAGACTGGAAGGCATCAGACTGGCAGGCCGGGACATCAGACTGGAAGGCATCAGACTGGCAGGCCGGGACATCAGACTGGAAGGCATCAGACTGGCAGGCCGGGACATCAGACTGGAAGGCATCAGACTGGCAGGCCGGGACATCAGACTGGAAGGCATCAGACTGGCAGGCCGGGACATCAGACTGGAAGGCATCAGACTGGCAGGCCGGGACATCAGACTGGAAGGCATCAGACTGGCAGGCCGGGACATCAGACTGGAAGGCATCAGACTGGCAGGCCGGGACATCAGACTGGAAGGCATCAGACTGGCAGGCCGGGACATCAGACTGGAAGGCGTCAGACTGGCAGGCCGGGACATCAGACTGGAAGGCGTCAGACTGGCAGGCCGGGACATCAGTCTGGAAGGCGTCAGACTGGCAGGCCGGGACATCAGTCTGGAAGGCGTCAGACTGGCAGGCCGGGACATCAGACTGGAAGGCGTCAGACTGGCAGGCCGGGACATCAGACTGGAAGGCGTCAGACTGGCAGGCCGGGACATCAGACTGGAAGGCGTCAGACTGGCAGGCCGGGACATCAGACTGGAAGGCGTCAGACTGGAAAGCCGGGACATCAGACTGGAAGGCGTCAGGCTGGAAGGCCGGGACATCAGGCTGGAAGTCGTCAGGCTGGAAGGCCGGGACATCAGGCTGGAAGTCGTCAGGCTGGAAGGCCGGGACATCAGGCTGGAAGTCGTCAGGCTGGAAGGCCGGGACATCAGGCTGGAAGTCGTCAGGCTGGAAGGCCGGGACATCAGGCTGGAAGTCGTCAGGCTGGAAGGCCGGGACATCAGGCTGGAAGTCGTCAGGCTGGAAGGCCGGGACATCAGGCTGGAAGTCGTCAGGCTGGAAGGCCGGGACATCAGGCTGGAAGTCGTCAGGCTGGAAGGCCGGGACATCAGGCTGGAAGTCGTCAGGCTGGAAGGCCGGGACATCAGGCTGGAAGTCGTCAGGCTGGAAGGCCGGGACATCAGGCTGGAAGTCGTCAGGCTGGAAGGCCGGGACATCAGGCTGGAAGTCGTCAGGCTGGAAGGCCGGGACATCAGGCTGGAAGTCGTCAGGCTGGAAGGCCGGGACATCAGGCTGGAAGTCGTCAGGCTGGAAGGCCGGGACATCAGGCTGGAAGTCGTCAGGCTGGAAGGCCGGGACATCAGGCTGGAAGTCGTCAGGCTGGAAGGCCGGGACATCAGGCTGGAAGTCGTCAGGCTGGAAGGCCGGGACATCAGGCTGGAAGTCGTCAGGCTGGAAGGCCGGGACATCAGGCTGGAAGTCGTCAGGCTGGAAGGCCGGGACATCAGGCTGGAAGTCGTCAGGCTGGAAGGCCGGGACATCAGGCTGGAAGTCGTCAGGCTGGAAGGCCGGGACATCAGGCTGGAAGTCGTCAGGCTGGAAGGCCGGGACATCAGGCTGGAAGTCGTCAGGCTGGAAGGCCGGGACATCAGGCTGGAAGTCGTCAGGCTGGAAGGCCGGGACATCAGGCTGGAAGTCGTCAGGCTGGAAGGCCGGGACATCAGGCTGGAAGTCGTCAGGCTGGAAGGCCGGGACATCAGGCTGGAAGTCGTCAGGCTGGAAGGCCGGGACATCAGGCTGGAAGGCCGGGACATCAGGGTGGAAGTCGTCAGGCTGGAAGGCCGGGACATCAGGGTGGAAGTCGTCAGGCTGGAAGGCCGGGACATCAGGCTGGAAGTCGTCAGGCTGGAAGGCCGGGACATCAGGCTGGAAGTCGTCAGGCTGGATAGCAGGCAGATGATTGGCAGAATCAGGAGGGTGATCAGGTTCGGCTGGCATGCAGGCAGACTGGAGCAGGTTGGTTGGTGCGGAGGCAGGTTGCGTTACTGGCAGGATCAAATGGGTAGGAAAGAACTTCCGTTTCTTTTTAGATTTAGCTACTGAAGGCCTGTAGGTAGCTGCAGATCTATAGGTAGGGGATGAAGAAGACTGGAGAGAAGGGTTGGAATATGGCAGGGAAGAGGTAACAGTGGCTGGGGGAAGTTCTTGAGGGATAGTGGGCCGTAGTAAAGAGGCCGTTGGATTAAAGGCAGGATATGTGCAGCAGGAAGAAACAGGGTATTGATATTTGGTGGGAAGTAGAGTATATTGGGCTGAAACTGAGGTTGCCATAGGTGATGGAGGAAGAGATTCTTGGGCAGGCGGGTGTTTGGTAGCAGAGAGGGTAAGTTGTGGGCTGGCTGTGGCCGATTGCAAAATACCAGACCATGCTAAAAGTAGTGGTTGTACAAACTGCGGGTTACAGACTGCCTGTCTAACAAGGGATTGTACGGAATCAACACATTCTATTATCATCTGTTGGGAACAGGCTGTGTAATGCTCAAAAAAGTAAGGGGAATCATCTTCCAGAAGCCATACCAGTGATGCCACTTGATTAATACTGAAGGGGGGAGAAAAATCATCCTGGCCCTCTGGGATGCAGGGCAGGGCCAGCTCTGTGCAGATTTTAATTAACGGCTGAACATCCCCAAACAACATACAGCCCTGATCAACCCAGGAGTGAGCTAAACGAATGGTTTCCAACAGCTGATCACTGGTCCACCCTTTCAGTGTCTGGCGGAGATAGTCACCACTCTCAGACGCCAACAAAGCATAATAACGGATTACCTCTAAATTCATTTCAATAAGCAACCTGAACCAAGATGGTTCCTCTGTGTAGCCACTTCTGGTCAGGGATGGCCTCGGTATTCTGTCACGTATCAGATAAGACCAGAACTGTGTGGACTGCAACAGAGGAAACCCAAACGTGTATAAGTGAAATATGATTTATTAAAGAAAGTGAATAATATGAATTCAAAAACACACAGTGCAATAAACCAACCAACAAAGACCCCCGAACAACAACAGACAGATATGTACAATAAATGGGAAATGCAAGTACCGTAAACGATAGGCAGGCCAGGGTCATACACAGAGGATCAGCAAATAAACAAGGGCAGTCCAGAATCAGAGTCACAAGCCAGGCCAAGGTCATACACGGGGAGATCAGCAAATGGGGTAAGGAACACAGGACAGGGAGAGGATGGATGGATCAGACTTCAGGACAGGAATAATGGTAACAGGTGGGACAGGGTTGGGACCAGGACAGGGAAACAGAATCAGAGCCACGGGTCACAGGTTCAGGGTACAGGAACAGGTTCAGGATCACAAGCAGCAGGTCAGGGCACAAGGAACAATACCGAGGCCAACATATGACTGCTTGCCAGCTATTTATAGGCCTGTGATTGGCCTCAAGTGACACCTGATTGCAGGAGGTGCTGCCTGCTCCATACTGCCAGGATCCATCCGCTGGTGGACGCCAGTACTGCGGCCCAAAGATGATCTAGCATCAGCAGGGAAAAGCTCTCCTGACAGCTCAAAACTGACAGGAGACACCTGCTGGTGGACCTCAGTACTGCACGCCAAGAGACAGATATTATCAGCGGATGGAACATTTCCTGACACCTACACACGGGCGGACTGTCCGCTCAAACCAAGTTTCAGCGGACAGTTTTACGGAAATTCCGAAAAACTTTGTTCGTCAGACTGTCCGCTGAAACTGTCCGCTGAAGCCCACACACGAGCGGACTGTCCGCCGAAACACTGTTCAGCGGACAAAGTTGGGCGAACAGTCCGCCCGTGTGTACGCGGCCTTAGGGTGCTAGTCGCCAACCCCTTCTCCATTCCTTCATGGAGGAATTCGAACATGGAAATAACTTCCTTTGGTGAAAAAACTTTACTTGCGCACCAGGAATTAATACATTTCCATGTCTTAAAATAATTTGCTCTAGTGAGCTTTTTTCAGCTGTCTAGTAGTGTTGAAACTAGCTTATTAGACAAGCCCTTACATTTTAGGATCTGCTCCTCAGTAACCAGGCAGCTAGTCTGAGGTGCTCGATATTGGGATGTTGAAGGGGCCCCTGGGTTAGAAGGTCTCTCTGTAAGGGAAGAAATCAGTGGGGCTCCACCGCCATCTTCTGTATGGTTGAAAACCATGCCCTTTTGGGCCAGAATGGGGCTACTAAGATCATAGCTGTAGACTCCCTCGCAGCTTTTTTAGTACCAATGGAATCATTTGGAAGGGGGGAAGGCATAGCACAAGTGGAAGGTCCATGGTTGCGCTAGCGTGTCTAGTCCCTCCCCTTGATTTTGTCTGTTCAGGGAGAAGTAAGTCTTTACCTTTGCACTGGAGCAGGATGCAAACAGGTCTATTTGGGGAGTTCCCCATCTTTCTGCTATTCTCTGGAATACATCTGCATTCAAACTCCACTCCGATTCCAGTACCCTTTCCCTGCTTAGGAAATCTGTGATCTGATTCAGATCTCCCTTTAGGTGTACTGCTGTCAGGGATGATAGATTGGATTCCGCCCAGGACATAATCTGGAGGGCTGAGGATAGCAACACTCTGCTCCTCGTGTCTCCCTGTCTTGTTATATAAGCCACTGCTGTGGCATTGTCCAACAACACTTGAATGTGGTGACCCAGAACTTGGTCCCTGAAAGCCCATTGTCCCAGAAGAATGGCCCTCAACTCCCTCCAATTGGAGGATCTCCTGGCCTCTCTGGTTGTTCATGCTCCTTGGGCCATCTGTCCTTCCAGATGGGCACCCCAACCCTAGAAGCTTGCGTCTGTTGTTAAGTCTTTGCTCTATGGGAAAAGTCCAAAGAAGACCCCTGTCCAAATTTGACCGACTCCTCCACCACCATAGTTTTCTTTGAACTTGAAGGGGCATCCTGATCAGTTTCTCCAGCGACTCTCCATAGGACCAATTCCTGAGAATTGCCTACTGGAGATCTCTTGCATGGAGACGCGCCCATTGTACTGCTAGTGTTGGAGATGTGAGGAGGCCTAGAACTGACATGGCTGCCCTGATTGAAATTGGCAGATTTGTTTGAGTCCCTTTTACTGCCTTTTGGACTTTCTCTATCTTTTCCTCTGGGAGAAAAATTATTTCCTGAATGGAACTGATGGTATACCCCAGAAACTTTATTGTCTGGGACGGGATCATATTTGATATTTCTTTGTTGATGATCCATCCGAGACTCACCAAGTGTGTTCTTGTCTCTTCTAGATCTTTCTCCAATAGATCCCTTGTTTTGGCAAATAGCAAGAGGTTGTCCAGGTATGGAACTATTGATATCACCTAATCTGAGGGGTGCTAGGGCCTCTGCTATAATTTTTGTAAATAATAATTTTTTGTAAAAAACTCGGTGAGGACGACAGGTCAAAATGGAGGGCTCTGAACTGTAGATGTGAGATTGAGTCTCCCATCTTGACCTCTAATCGTAGGTACTTCTGCGATACTGGAGCTATAGGCACGTGCAGGTATGCATCCCTCAGATCTATTGATGCCAAAAGACAGCCTGGCGTCAGAAGATTTTTTAGTGAAAAGATTGTGTTCATTCTGAACTTTTTGTATCTCATTGATTTGTTCAGTTTATTCAGGTTTAAGATTAAATAAAATTTCCCTGATGGTTTCCTTACTAGGAATATGTGTGCAAATAGCACCCTTTCCCTTCCTCTTCGGGAGGGAACAGTTATAATCACCCTCTGTTAGATGAGTTCCTGAAGTAGAGCTTACATCCTTAGAGATTTTCCTTTATGGAACCTGGGTTACATAAAAGTGATTTGGAGGGGATTGAGAGCATTCCAGTCTGTAGCCCTCTGCTTTTATTTTGAGGATAAATGGATTGGAGGTTGTTGTCTTCCACTGTGGAAAAAAGGCTTGCGACCTTCCTACCACAGTCGGAGAACTGTCACTGGTTCTTTATGGTTTGGCCAGGAGGTCAGAATAGTACCCCTGACTTCCTCCTTCCTCTTTGGGACCTCCAGAGTCTATTATACCCTGTCTCCTTCTTATCTTCGGTTTATCGAAAAGAACGAAAATTCTTCTTGGCCTGTGGAATTACTTTCTTTTTTATTGGGAAGGCCTTTTTCTTATCAGCCGTTCTATCAAGTACGGCTTACAGATCAGGACCAAATACTAAGTTCCCCTCAAAAGGCAACCCACATAATTTTGCCTTTGAGGCCATGTTCCCTGAACATGTTTTAACCCATAAAGCTCTGCAAGCTGAGTTTACCAGGACTGCGGATCTTGCCGACATTTTAATAGATTCGGCAGAGGCGTCTGCCATGTACCCTATGGCTTTTTGTAGTACAGGCAGAGTGTCTAACAGGTCCTTGCAAGAAGTTCCTGCTTCAATATGCATTTTTAATTGCTCAAGCCAATGTTCCAGTTTCCTGGCCACCACAGTTGATGCCATAGCTAGTTTTAAATTGGCTAGAGTTGAATCCCATGCCTTTTCTAATAGGGAGTCTACCCTCTTGTCCATGAGGTCTTTCATGATGCTCATATCCACGAAGGCCAAGTCTGTGTTCCTTGACACCTGTGAAAAAGCCACATCAAGCTTTGGCTTTTTATTCCAGACCTGATCACCTCAAAAGGGAATCTTCTTTTGAGAGATTTAGAGAAGAAGGGGGCCCTCTCTGGATCCTTCCATTCTCTTTTCACCGTTTTGGATATAAATTTATGAACTGGGAATACCCAATGTTTAACTTCCCCCATGCCTTGGAACATTTTATTGTGCAAGGACAGCTGAGCCTTGTCCTCTTTGATGTTTAGAGTTATATGTATAGTCTTTAACAGATCATCCACTTCCTTTAAAGACAATCTATAGCCAGAAGAAGAAACTTCTTTTTCTTCATCCTCCTCTTCCTCAGAACCTGGGGAAACACTTCTTTCTTCATCCTCTGAATCACTGACCCCTCTGGGTACAGAAATACGTGGACGAGAACAGGATGACAAATTTCCGCTACTGTTTGGTTGTGCCACCGGGCGTTTATCCAAAAAAGAACGGAATGACTCAAATGTGTCCTCTAGTTCTTTCCGGAAGGAGCTTAATATTTCTCCTGGTTGGGTAGCAGGTGTAGCTGGGGAAGTTTCCTCTCTAACTAGATCTGCTATACAGGTCCTGCATAACACTTTAGCTCATGATTCCCTAAGCGTATTCTTGCAAGACAGGCATTTCCTGTTAGGGAAAAAACTTGGCAGGCATTCTTGGCACACAGGAAACCAGCGAGAGAGAACCAGCTCACGTGCATGCGTGTACAGCTTAGTGGACAGCACAATAGCAACCAATGATGCCATGCCGCTTGACCACACTGTGTCATCCAGTTCTACCTGCTTCCTGATTCTCCAGAGTTTGCATCCCACTTCCGTAGCTCTACATGGTAAACACAGTGCAGTGTGCACAGAGGCGGCTCTAGGCTTTGCGAGGCCTTAGGCAAATCTGAGACACGAGGCCCCATTCACATCTATAATGGGAAAAATAATTCAAGCGATAAAAATTAACTGTATAAATTGCATATATTAAGAGTTTTAAATTCTATGAACTCACTGTTTATAGAATTTTCTCTAACCAATTCTTCTTTAATCAAATATATATATTATATATAACACGCATTGTTCCTTTGACATAAAGGTCAGGTTAATATAACCCAGCCAGCACAGAGTTCCCCCATATATCTGAGTCTGCAGGATTCCCCCTTGCAGTGCAAGGGAACTCTGATATAAAGGGGAATGCTGCGGATCATGATCTAAGGGGAAACCTGCAGACTTTGGTGTAAAGGGGAACTCTAATGTAAGGGAGGGAGGGACTCTGGTGACCAAAGATTACCTCTATATCAGAGTCCACCGCATTCCCCTTTACATCAGAGTTCCAACTTGCATTTAAGTTGCAAAGTCTCTAATGTGGAGGGGGCTCTGGAGCTCCTTCCACAGAGTGAGAGAGTCGCAGATATAATGCAAGCGATGATCAGAGACTGCAAACATGATACAGGAGATGATCAGACACTGCAGACGTGATACTGGAGATGGTCAGAGACTACAGACATGACATAAGACACAAGAGATGGTCAGAGACTGTGCTGACATAGTACAGGAGATGCTCAGAGACTGCAGACATAGTACAGGAGATGATCAGAGACTGCAGACGTGATACAGGAGCTGGTCAGAGGCTTCAGACATGATACAAGAGATGAGTGGCGGCTGGTGCTCACAATTTTTGGTGGGGGGGGGGTGCAAACAAACTGAAAAAAAAAAAAGAAACATCAAATACAGCCACTGTGTCCTCAAATGCGGCCACTGTGCCCATCAAATGCATGCCAACCCCTTTGTGGCAGACAGCATCTGTTTGATTGGGGGGAGGATATGTGGTAGGGGGGCTTTGGGAGGGGAGAAGATATGTGCTGGGGGGGTGGATTTCATATCCAAGCACAAGTCCTCCCAGCACACAGTGGTGCCACTAGGGTTGGTGTCACCTGGTGCGGTAGAACATGGTGTCACCCCCCCTGCACTTAGCAGGCTAGTGTGCTGGTGTGGCTGTCCCTCCTTAACCTGTCACAATGGATGGAGCAGGGATGGGATGGGGGGGAGAGCTGGAATGGGATCGGGGGAATGGATGGAGCCAGAATGGGAATGGGGGATGGATAGAGCTAGGATTGGATCGGGGGGATGGAGGGAGCCAGGATGGGATTGGGGGGGATGGATGGGGGGAGCAGAGATGGGATTGGGGGGATGCATGGAGCCGGGATGGGATCGGGGGAATGGATGGAGCCAGGATGAGATCGGGGGAATGGATGGAGACGGGATTGGGGTGGGTGGATGGAGCTGGGATAGGATGGGATGGAAATTGGATTGGATCGGGGGGGGGTGGATGGAACTGGGATGGGATTGAGGTGGGGTGGATGAGCTGGGATATAACGGGGGATAGATGGAGCTGGGACTGGATCGGGGGGATGGATGGAGCCTTGATAGGATGGATGGAGCCGGATTGGGGTGGGGTGGATGGAGCCGGGATGGGATTGGGGTGGGGTGGATGGAGCCAGGATAGTATGGGGGGGTGGATGGAGCCAGGATGGGATTGGGGTGGGATGGATGGAGCTGGGATAGTATGGGGGGATGGATGGAGCTGGGATTGGATCCGCGGGATAAATGGAGCCGGGATTGCATCGGGGGGATGAAGCCAGGATGGGATTGGGGTGGGGTGGATGGAGCTGGGATTGGATCAGGGGGATGGATGGAGCCGGGATTGGGGTGGGGTGGATGGAGCTGGGGTGGTATGCGCAATGGATGGATATCCTCTCCCCCAAATAGCTCCAAGTTCACCCTGCTTGTCCCCCCTCCCTCGCCCTCTTCTTTATGCCCCCCTCCCCTCCAAGGCTAATGTTTAGATTACACAAACCTCAGACCAGCGCGGCTCTCGGGGAATGCTGTGACTCATTCCCTCCTCCTCCTCCACTGTGTACAGGAAAACATCACAGCACAGGAGGAGGAGGAGGGGCAGGTTCAGTTCGCTCCGCTCCGCAGTGCATTGTGTCAGGCAGCTGGGGAGAGATCCCGGCTGCAATGCACAGCGGAGTGGAGTGGAGCTTGCGGGAACAGAAACACCCCGCACAAGCCGCGGAAATCTGATTCGCCGGGACTTCGGGTCAAGAATGCAAGGTGGTCCCGGCGAATCATGAAGCTTACGGTATGGGCAAATTAGGCGGGCGCAACTTGCGAGGCCCCTGCAGGGGGCGAGGCTTAAGGCGACCGCCTAATTTGCCTAATTAGAGAGCCGCCTCTGAGTGTGCATAACACACTGGCTTGCTGCCCAGTCTTTCTCACCAGGCAACACAGAGAAAAGAGCTTGGCAGGTAATCTTCACTCCCAGGACACCAGGTGAGAGATGCAGCATGTTTGGAACCAGCTCGCAGTACATGCATGGATGGCTTGATCGACACCACAATCAGGGGAGGACTGACAACTCATGGGGCCCCCGAGCAATAGGAGATTATGGGGCCCTCAGGCAAGCAGAGATTATGGTGCCACACAGTATACACAAACACACACACAGTACACAATCACACAGGTTACACATATATGTACACACAGTATACACAGATATGTTTCTATTAGCTGCGAAGGTACTGCAGAGATGGGGCAGCTATAATCTCTGTCACGATCAGGGATGAGGCCGAAATGCTGAGAGGGCTCCCCTTGCGGCCGAGCGCAGCACAACCCTGAAGTTGACACAGGGATGCAGTGCCCACAGTAGCACAGGTTGCCAGGTAGCAGCAGCAGAGGCCAAGTACGGAGTAAGCAGGCCTAGATGGGCAACTGTGCTACTAAGTCCAAGAATAAGCAGCGGAAGTCCAGAGAATAGTCAAACAGGCCGGGATCAGGTGCAGGAAGCGGATCAGGAACGTCGGGTACAAGCCAGGAGTCAGAGCCAGGAGAACAACAGGAGCAGGTCAAGCAAAGCCGGGTCGGTACACTGGAGATCGGGAGACAGGAAGCACGGGTACAGGTTCACAGGAGAGCTGACGATAATCCAGCAATGCGGGAGTGTCAGGCGATCGTTTAAATGGACGAGATGACCGGGTCACGTCGTGAGCGCGTTGGAGCGATCGTACGTCTACGTCGAGTACGTTGTGTATTCGTGGCATCACCGCGTATGCCCGCCCGGTTAGACGTAGCGTCGGTCGTTCGTCTGGAAACTACCTTGCGCTTACGTAGGCGCCGACGCGCGTTAACACGAACGTACCTCGTGGTATTGCGGCTATTTCCCTGACAGTGCCTCCCCCCAAGGGGCAGCCTCCGGATGCCCAACCGAGCCCATTTTTCAGGATACCGGCTGCGGAACCTATGTAAAAGTTTAGGAGCATGTACGTGGTTGGCAGGCTCCCATGAGTTTTCCTCAGCAGAATACCCCTTCCATTTAATTAAAAACTGGATGGTCCTACCTCTCCGACGACAGTCGAGGATGGACTCCACTTCGTACTCGGTTTCTTCACCAACCTGAACTGGAGGCGGGGGCATTTCTTCTCTTCCTGAAAATGGACTAAAGGTAACAGGTTTAAGGAGGGAAACATGAAATATGGGATGGATTTTAAACGATTCAGGCAAAACAAGTTCAAAGGCTACGGGATTAATCTCCCGTTTGATCTCAAAAGGACCCAGAAATTTAGGTCCCAGTTTCCGGGAAGGGCAAGGCAGTTTAAGATTTGCTGCTGAAAGCCACACCTTATCCCCTGTCTTGAAGGTAGGGTTGACTCTCTTCCTCTTATCATACTGCTTCTTGTATTCCTCCTGGGCCCTTCTCATGGAATCTTGCAGTGTTTGATAGTTCGAGTGAATGAGATTTACTCTGTCTTGGACTGCCAGGACAGACGATTCGGGAATGGTGTTAGGCAGGAATGAAGGGTGGAATCCGTAGTTTGCCCAGAAGGGTGACTGGTTGGTGGAGGCGTGCACTGAGTTATTATATGCGAATTCAGCACAAGGTAACAGGGAAACCCAATCATCCTGGGAGAAGGAGCAGAAGCATCGCAGGTATTGCTCCAATGTTTGGTTTGTCCTTTCGGTTTGTCCGTTACTCTGTGGGTGGTAGGCAGACGATAAACATATCTTAATTGAGAGCAACCTACACAGTTCTTTCCAAAATTTGGAGGTGAATTGTACCCCTCTGTCCGATACAATGCTATCAGGTACCCCGTGTAACCGGACTATCTCCTTTATAAAAGTCTTTGCCGTATCTAGGGCAGAGGGGGTCCCTTTTAGTGGCAAAAAATGCGCCATTTTGGACAGGCGGTCTACGACTACCAAGATGGTCGTAAACCCTTCAGAGGGAGGTAGTTCCACAATAAAATCCATGGAAATTTCTTTCCATGGTGTCTCCGGGACTGGCAGTGGCCTTAACAGACCCCAGGGTCTGGTGTTGGATCCCTTATTGCGCTGGCAGATGGTGCAGGAATCCACGTATAATTTACAGTCCGCCCTTAAAGTAGGCCACCATAGGGACCGCCGTACAAGGTCTGTCGTTTTCCGCACTCCAAAGTGGCCTGCGAGTTGGTGGTCATGGAAGGTCTTCAATACCAGTAACCTGGCCTGTTGGGGAACAAAAATCTTGTCCTGGTGCCATAGAAGCCCTCCTTGGCTCCTCAGGGAAGAAACTTCGGTCTCCGTACACTGCCTAGTAGCCAGTTCGATAGAAGACCTTAGGTCTGGTTGTATTAACAGGAAATTTTGGGGAGACAGAATTGTACTGGGTGGAGCTCCTTCAGGGGTATCAGGAAACATCCTAGATAAAGCATCCGCTTTGCTGTTCTTAGATCCCGGGCGGTAAGTAAGGTGGAAGTTGAATCTTGAAAAGAACAGAGCCCATCGGGCCTGTCGGGGTCTCAGACGTCTGGCCGTACGGAGATACTCCAAGTTCTTATGGTCCGTAAAGATTAGAATGGGGTGAGCGGCACCTTCCAGGAGGTACCTCCATTCTTCAAGAGCGGCTTTGATCGCTAGAAGTTCCCGGTCCCCTACATCATAGTTCTTCTCTGGGGGACTCATTTTCCGAGAAAAAAAAGCTACGGGATGCAGTAAGGCTTTGGGACCTTGGCGTTGGGATAAGATCGCCCCGGTGGCCACCTCCGAGGCATCAACCTCTAGCACGAAGGGTAAGGCGGGATCTGGATGCTGCAGGATGGGCGCAGAGGTAAAAAGGATCTTGAGCTGATCAAAGGCGGACTGAGCTGCTGGGGACCAGTGGAACTTGGTGTGCTGGCGAGTGGTCAAGGTGATGGGGGCTACGATGGTGGAGAATCCCCGTATGAATCTTCGGTAAAAGTTTGCGAACCCGATAAACCTCTGTACCCCCTTTTTGTCGGAAGGAGCGGGCCAATCCAGGATGGATTTTACTTTCTGCGGGTCCATGGCAATTCCACCTGTGGAAATAATGAGTCCCAAGAAATGGATGGATTCCTTCTCAAAATCACACTTTTCGGCTTTGGCATATAACCCGTGAGTCCTAAGAATACATAGTACTTTCTTAACATGTACCCTGTGAAGTTCTAGTGAGGTTGAAAAAATCAGAATGTCGTCAAGGTAGGCGACAACAAAGTGGTCAAGGTGCTCCCGAAAGATATCATTAATGAAATGCTGAAAGGTTGCCGGGGCATTACATAGTCCAAAGGGCATGACTAAATACTCGAAGTGACCAAATCTTGTTCTGAAGTCGGTCTTCCACTCGTCCTCTTCCTGGATACGGACAAGATTATAAGCCCCACGTAGATCAAGTTTCGTAAAGATACGTGAGGTATGGAACCTCTGGAGGAGTTCAGGGATAAGTGGGAGAGGATAACGGTTTTTGAGGGTAATATTATTTAGTTCCCGATAGTCCACACATGGTCTTAGGGTCTTATCTTTTTTCTCCACAAAGAAGATACCTGCTCCGGCAGGGGATGAAGAGGGACGAATGAATCCTTTGGCCAGGTTTTCGTCAATGTATTGTCTCAGAGCCTCCAGTTCAGTCTCCGAAAGGGGAAAAATCCGACCAAAAGGAATGGGGGCCCCGGGTAACAATTCAATGGGGCAGTCATAGGGGCGGTGTGGAGGTAGGATATCGGCTTTCTTCTTGTCAAATACGTCTCGGAATTCCTGGTAGACTGTTGGTATGTGAGAAGCCGGACTGGGTACAGGTTGTACAGTCAGACAACTGGTCAGGTTGCGAGGGACGGGATCTAGGCAGTGCTGCTGGCAGTAGGCAGATGTGAAGGAGACCACCCTTGTGGGCCAATCGATCTGAGGGTTGTGCGCCTGTAGCCAAGGGATCCCTAGGATAACAGGGAACATCGGGGAGCTCAGAACATCGAATTTAAGGAATTCCCGATGACCCGAATCGGTGACCGTCAGGATGGGACTAGTTTCCTTGGTGACATGACCTGAACTAGGTAAGGAGCCATCGGCCAAACGGACGGTCAGTCTCTGTTCCTTGAGGTTCAGTGGGAGAGCCAGGCGCCTAGCCAAGGTTAAGTCCAGAAAGCAGCTGCAGGCTCCAGAGTCAATGATGGCTTGTAGAGGGATCCTGCTGCCTGCCACCATCAATGAGACTGGAAGAGTGATGTGGGCAGAAGCTGACTTAGCTACCTGAAGATGAGATGGGGTGCTTGAGACTGGTTTACTCGGCCTTGTGGGGCAGTAGTTAATGAAATGTCCCGATTTCCCACAGTAAAAACAGAGGTGCGCCTGACGGCGAAGGAGTCTCTCTTCGGAGGTTAAAGCGGGACGGGGAGTGTCCTTCAGAACGGGAGCTACTGCTGGATGAGCTGAAGGTGGGACCTGGATGGAGCAAGTAGTCAGAGAGCGTTCAGACTGACGTTCCCGTAGACGCCTGTCGAGCTGGATGGCGAGTAAAATGAGGTCCTCAAGAGTAGTGGGGATCTTCAATCTGGCCAACTCGTCTTTAAGGGCTTCGGACAACCCCATACGATAGTGAAATTTTAGTGCTGCTTCGTTCCAGCCGGAGTCAGAGCTCCAGGTACGGAATTCTACTGAATAGTCCTCCGCAGGTCGCCCACCCTGGCGAAGGGCGTACAAAGTTGCTTCGGCTGTGGCTGTCCGGAAAGGGTCATCATACAAGCGGGTCATGGCTTCAAAGAACAAGTCCAAAGTATCCACATAAGGGCTGCATTGCTCCAGCAGGCCGTGGGCCCACGTCTGGGGATCGCCCCTTAGTAATGAAATGGTGAACCCCACCTTGGTTGCTTCTGAAGAAAAAGTCTGAGGTTGCAGGGAGAAGTAGAGGAAACATGAGTTCTTGAAGGATCTGAATCTTCTTCGGTCCCCGAAGAAGCGCTCCGGGGCTGGGACTCGTGGTTCTGGGGCAGCTGAGATAGTAGAAGCAGGAACTTGACCAGAGAAGGTGGATGGTTCAAGCGGGTGTTGCAGGCGTTCCTTCAGCCAATGATATTTCTCTCGGAGCTCCTGAATAGCTGGAGTAAGGGCCGTAAGTTCTTGTAAAACGGCCTCCAATGGGGAGGAACCTCTGTCGACCTCTGACATGGCTGGATTATACTGTCACGATCAGGGATGAGGCCGAAATGCTGAGAGGGCTCCCCTTGCGGCCGAGCGCAGCACAACCCTGAAGTTGACACAGGGATGCAGTGCCCACAGTAGCACAGGTTGCCAGGTAGCAGCAGCAGAGGCCAAGTACGGAGTAAGCAGGCCTAGATGGGCAACTGTGCTACTAAGTCCAAGAATAAGCAGCGGAAGTCCAGAGAATAGTCAAACAGGCCGGGATCAGGTGCAGGAAGCGGATCAGGAACGTCGGGTACAAGCCAGGAGTCAGAGCCAGGAGAACAACAGGAGCAGGTCAAGCAAAGCCGGGTCGGTACACTGGAGATCGGGAGACAGGAAGCACGGGTACAGGTTCACAGGAGAGCTGACGATAATCCAGCAATGCGGGAGTGTCAGGCGATCGTTTAAATGGACGAGATGACCGGGTCACGTCGTGAGCGCGTTGGAGCGATCGTACGTCTACGTCGAGTACGTTGTGTATTCGTGGCATCACCGCGTATGCCCGCCCGGTTAGACGTAGCGTCGGTCGTTCGTCTGGAAACTACCTTGCGCTTACGTAGGCGCCGACGCGCGTTAACACGAACGTACCTCGTGGTATTGCGGCTATTTCCCTGACAATCTCAGAGTTTTTAGACCAAAAGGGACATTTCAAAAACAGATGTAAAAGAAATCACAGATTTTTACATACTGTCCCTGGTGGCCGGGGGCCCTCGGGCAGTGCCCGAGTGGCTGAATGGTCAGTCCGCCCCTGACCACAATAGTAACCAATGACATTATGCAGTTTGGCCACACAGTGTTATCCATTTCCATGGTGCCCAGCCACCTGCATCCTATCAACCAGTGATACTGGCTTGTTGGGTGGCAAATCCAGCTGTCACTGAGTTACAGTCGAGTGAGAGCCAGGTCCAGGGACTTTTTTTAAAACAGAGACACATCCGGGGACACTTTTCAGTCAGGAACATGACCTCAAAACAGGGACTGTCACCAGTAACCTGGGGACATCTGGTCACCCTACTGCAGGTAGCATTTTGCTTAACAACAACCTGTAGAAACACATACATGAAAACTGTACCATTGACTCTTATATAGATTTTCTTCTGTGTGCTTTGATTTTTTGCCATAGTTACATAGTTAGTCAGGTTGAAAAAAGACCACCCAGTTCAACCAAAAATAAATAAATAAATACAATCCCATATAATTCTATTTAATTTATTCATAAATGACCTGGAGGATAGGAGAAATGGCTCAATCTCTGTATTTGTGTACAATACAAAGCTAAGCAGGGCAATAACTTCTCCGCAGGATGTGGAAACCTTGCAAGAAGATCTGAACAAATGAATGGGGTGGACAACTACATGGCAAATTATGTTTAATATAGAAAAATGTAAAATAATGCATTTGGGTGGCAAAAATGTGAATGAAATCAACTCACTGGGTGGAGAACATCTGGGGGAATCTAGGATGGAAAAGGACCTGGGGGTCCTAGTAGATGATAGGCTCAGCAATGGCATGCAATGCCAAGCTGCTGCAAGCAAAGCAAACAGAATATTGGCATGCATTAAAAAGGGGACTAACTAAAGAGATAAAATGATAATTCTCCCACTCTACAAGACTCCGGTCTGGCCTCACCTGAAGTGTGCCATCCAGTTCTGGGCACCAGTCCTAAGGAAGGATGTGCTGGAACTGGAGAGAGTCTAGAGAAGGGCAACAAAACTAATAAAGGGACTGGAGGACATTACCGTATTTTTCGCTCCATAAGACACACTTTTCCCCCCCAAAAAGTGGAGAGAAATGCCTGTGCGTCTTATGGAGCGAATACTGAACAGCTCCCCCCGCCTGTCGCCACCACTACCATGTCGCAATAGAGGTCGGGCGTCTCCCGCGAGCGCCAGGCGATCTCCTGTCATTCAAAGACAGATAACAGAGCAGCCTCAGCGGCCGAATGGAGTACTGCCAATCGGGCTACTCTGTCTGTGGAAGGTGGACAGGCGACTGTGATGACGTCCTCGCCAGTCGTCAGGCACAGAACAGGCTGCATTTAATGGACACAGAACAGGCTGCATTTAATGGACACAGGCAGGGCCGCTGATAGGGCAGTACAACCAGCCCCGTTGTACCGGGCCCGCCCCCATCAGCTACACAGTGGGGCCCGGGCATCTTACAGTTTGTTACTGCATTTAAAAAAAAAAGTTTTCTAAATTCCTCTCCTGCTCCTACTTGCTTACAGAGGTGGGGGTTTATATAATTTTCCAGGAGGGGGGTGCAGGCACAGCAGAGGGACTATTTCTTTATTTTCGGGCACATGTACATCATGCTTCCCCACTATTCTATTAGTCCCGGCTGGTGGAGTGATACAGTGATTCTCCGTTCGTCTCCCAGCTGCAGTCCTCAGGAGATGTATAGAAGTTGACCGGCTGACAGGGGAGAGCAGGAGGAGATCGTGGCTGCACTGGACACAGTGAGTGGGGAATAGAGGTTAGAATACTCACTGTGTCCTATCATGTATCTCACAACTAGTGATGGCCGAACGGTTCGCCCGGCGGTCGTTTCGCGGCACATTTCGGTCGTTCGCGGTCCGCTCGTTCGGCGGACTATTGGCGTTGTTCGCCCCGGCGGACTTACGTGTTTAATGTGTAAAAGAACTTTGACCTATGATGACACATCCATCATGGGGTACAGGACAGCCAATTGAGACATGACAGCACATGGACACTTGGACATTCCCCCTAACTTATAAATGCACCCGATTAGGGTTGCCACCTGTCCAGGATTCACCCGGACAGTTCGGGTTTGGAATCATGTGTTCGGGTTTCAGACTGCCTGAAACCCGGACACATTATTTAAACTGGGCTATGACCTCCCAGCAGGGTTGGTGCATACAGTTGTCTAAGCTGAGAGTGTCTGTTACACTCTTTTACACTGCCCAAAGCCAACACTGACAATCCCCCCCAAACATACACACACAAGAGAGGAAAGAGGGCACGATCTGCGCCTGGTGCTGAGCCCCAGAATAGGAAAGTAAGGCGGGCCAGAAATTTGAAGTCCAGCAGCCTCAGATACATCTGGATGAGAGATGGTGAGTGAGCTCACCATCCACCCCTGTCTGTGACTGAAGTCTCCCCCCTTCTCTCTCCTGCCTCTGAGTAAGTACACTAAGACAAATCAGGGTTCTCAGAGCACCTTTTACATCAGATTTCCCCTTTACACCAGAGGCCACAGTGTTTCCCCTTTACATCAGAGTCTTCTCCGTACATCAGAGTTCTCAGGGTCCCCCCTTAAATCAGGGTTCCTAGAGCATCCCTTATGTTAGAGTTCTCCCTTACATCAGAGTCTGCAGAGTCCCCCTTATAGTGAAAGGGAACTCTGCGAGTTCAAATGTAAAAGGGGAACTCTGTGGACTCTGATGTAAAGGCAGACTCTTGTTCTTAACTTCATATGATTAGAAATGTTATTTAATAGCAAAATATATATATATGTATATATATATGTATATATATATATATATATATATATATATATATATATATAGTTTATACTATAAAAAAATTTGCCGTGCGCCGCTAAAGTGTTCGGGTTTGAGTTGAAGAAAAGGTGGCAACCCTACACCCGATCCGGCGGCCATTTTACATTCTTTCTTCTGTCACTATAGGGAAAGGTTGCTGTTTGGAGCAGGGACAGATAAACCACTAGCTATTTGGTACACAAAAGTTCTTTTCAGGACTGGTATAGGTGTTAGGTGTATATAGGTTTGCTGTGCTACTGATTGTTGCAGCAGCCTGAGTGTCTTTTGTCAGTTTAGAGAAAGGGACAGAGCGCTGTGTCTGCTGCTATTTTAGGGACAGCCAGATTAGTCATCATCATCATCATCATCATCATTAGCTGTTACTATCAGGTCCACAAAAGAGCTATTCGAGTAACCAGTAATTGTTCCAGTCTCCTCTGTTTTGCCAGTTTGTATAGGGAAAGGAAGGAAGCAGTGTGTCAGGCAGTGAGGGTCAGTTTAAACAGTTGCTGTTACTATTAGTTCCACAAAGGTTCTTTTCAGGACTGGTATCAGTGGTATGGTAATAGGCTTGTACACGTATAATATTCTTTCTTCCAAATATAGAAAGAATATTATACTTGACTGCTGCCCTTCTGCTGCAGTCTGCTAATCATTCACAACTCACTTGTTCCACAAAGCTCTTTATCAGGACTGGTAACTTGGTCTGTGTAGGGTGCTACAGTACATAGGGTTGAGTGCGGTACAGTCTGCTGTTCTGTAAGGACCGCTATCGGTCCACAATAGATAGGGTTGAGGTGCACCACTGCTGACCGCTGCCCTATACTGCAGCAGTCCTTCAGCAGTATAGGGACTGACGTACAGTCTGCTAATCAGTCACACACAACCTACTTGGTCCACAAAGGTCCTTATAAGGACTGGTAACTTGGTGAAGGGTGCTACAGTACATAGGGTTGAGTGCGGTACAGTCTGCTGTTCTGTAAGGACCGCTATCGGTCCACAATAGATAGGGTTGAGATGCACCACTGCTGACCGCTGCCCTATACTGCAGCAGTCCTTCAGCAGTATAGGGACTGACGTACAGTCTGCTAATCAGTCACACACAACCTACTTGGTCCACAAAGGTCCTTATAAGGACTGGTAACTTGGTGAAGGGTGCTACAGTACATAGGGTTGAGTGCGGTACAGTCTGCTGTTCTGTAAGGACCGCTATCGGTCCACAATAGATAGGGTTGAGGTGCACCACTGCTGACCGCTGCCCTATACTGCAGCAGTCCTTCAGCAGTATAGGGACTGACGTACAGTCTGCAAATCAGTCACACACAACCTACTTGGTCCACAAAGGTCCTTATAAGGACTGGTAACTTGGTGAAGGGTGCTACAGTACATAGGGTTGAGTGAGGTACAGTCTGCTGTTCTGTAAGGACCGCTATCGGTCCACAATAGATAGGGTTGAGGTGCACCACTGCTGACCGCTGACCTATACTGCAGCAGTCCTTCAGCAGTATAGGGACCGACGTACAGTCTGCTAATCAGTCACACACAACCTACTTGGTCCACAAAGGTCCTTATAAGGACTGGTAACTTGGTGAAGGGTGCTACAGTACATAGGGTTGAGTGCGGTACAGTCTGCTGTTCTGTAAGGACCGCTATCGGTCCACAATAGATAGGGTTGAGGTGCACCACTGCTGACCGCTGCCCTATACTGCAGCAGTCCTTCAGCAGTATAGGGACTGACGTACAGTCTGCTAATCAGTCACACACAACCTACTTGTTCCACAAAGGTCCTTATAAGGACTGGTAACTTGGTGAAGGGTGCTACAGTACATAGGGTTGAGTGCGGTACAGTCTGCTGTACTGTAAGGACCGCTATCGGTCCACAATAGATAGGGTTGAGGTGCACCACTGCTGACCGCTGCCCTATACTGCAGCAGTCCTTCATCGGTATAGGGACTAAGAGTTTTGTCACAGGGTGATTTAAAAAATGACAGGCAGAGGAAGAGGCAGGCCCTTCCGCAGGGGTGGTAGGGGTAGGGCAGGAGCACCAGCCTTGAGCCAAAGTGGGAAGTTGCAGAAGGTGCGTTCAATTACTTTAAAGGATGCACCAGACTTGGTTGAGTGGCTCACTCAGCCTTACTCTTCTGCACCCTCCTCATCCTCTCGATCTGCACCCTCTTCTTCACTCTCTGCTATGTGCACCCCCAAAGACACTACCACCAACAACACCACCACCACCACATACCTTCCGCTTTAGTCACAGGAATTATTTTCCGATCCATATCAAGAGGACATTTCTGATGCGCAGCCACTCTTGGTATTGGATCAGGAAGAGGAGGTAGCAACAACCGCTACTCAGCAGTCTGACGACAGTACCCAGATCAGCCCAAGGAGGAGGTTGGTCCCCGGTGTTGCTGCCTACTCCGAGATCTCTACTTATAGGGGTGGGGAAGGTGACGTTGATAATGACGTGTCTAGTGATGTCACGTGGGTGCCCACAAGAGAGGAAGAGGAGGGGAGTTCAGAGGGAGATATGGACCAGCAGATATGGAGGAGAAGCAGGAATAACTTACATTGCACAGGAGGGACAAAGCAGACTGCAAATGTATCAGGAGCGAGTCATCGACCATGTACGGTCACATCTGGCGCTCCCAGGACACCGGCACATGGCTCCGCAGTGTGGGCTTTTTTAACGTGTCCGCTGCTGACAATAGCGTTGCCATCTGCAATCTTTGCAGTCAATGCATTAGTTGCGGTAAGCCCAACACTCACCTAGGGACGACCGCCTTAAGAAGGCACATGGGCAGCCATCACCGAGCCGAGTGGGAGCAACGGAACACACAAAGCCACACTGCAGGCTCTCATCGTCCAGCCTCGTCTTCTACTTCTCCTTCTCCTCTCTCCTCACAATTGTCCTCCACTCCACCTTCCATCACGCCAAGCTCACATTTTTCTGCAAAAAGGCAGGCTTCCGTGGGCCTAATGTTCAAGCGTAAAAAAATGATGACGCCGGATAACCCTCTTGCCCAACGATTGACGGCTGGCTTGTCAGAACTCATAGCCCGCCAACTACTGCCATATAAACTGGTGGACTCGGAGGCCTTTCGCAAATTTGTGGCCATTGGAACACCACAATGGAAGGTCCCAGGAAGGAAGTATTTCTCAGAGAAGGGCATCCCAGAGCTATATGGCCATGTTCAGCGGCAAGTGAATGTATCTCTGGCACACAGTGTCGGTGCCAAGATACATCTGACCACAGACACGTGGTCTAGCAAACACGGGCAGGGAAGGTATATCACTTTTACTGCCCACTGGGTGAACCTTCTGACGGCCGTTAAGCATGTAACCCGTGGCACCCGTGTAGATTTGGTTTTACCGCCACGGATTGCATGCAGGCCTGACTCTTCTTCTCCTCCTCCTCCTACTCCATCCTCCTCCCTCTCCTCCTCAGCTGCCTCCTCCTTTTCTGCTGCTAGCGTCTCTTCCGCTGCACCGCCCAAGCTCCCCAGAACCTATTCCACATGCCAGGTGAGACGTTGCCATGCCGTGCTGCGTCTGTTGTGCCTGGAAGCCAAGAGCCACACTGGCCCGGCACTCCTTTCAGCTTTGCATTCACAGGCAGATCAGTGGCTAACACCGCTCAATTTGATAGTTGGTAAAGTGGTGTGTGACAACGGTGCCAATCTGCTTAGCGCATTGAAACAGGGCAAAATCACGCACGTGCCATGCATGGCACACGTCTTAAACTTGGTCGTGCAGCGATTCCTTGTCAAATACGCTGGGGTCCAGGACATCTTGCGGCAGGCAAGGAAAATCTCGGCCCATTTCAGAAGATCTTACACGGCCATGGCTCGCCTTGCTGACATTCAGCGGCGACACAATCTGCCGGTCAGACGTCTTATTTGCGATTGCCCGACGCGATGGAACTCAACCTTCTATATGCTTGATAGGCTGCTCCAGCAGAAACGTGCAGTTAACGTCTACCTGTATGAACTCTGCGGCAGAAACGGTTCTGGGGAGCTGGGTTTTTTTTCACCGCGCCAGTGGCTGCTCATGCGCGATGCATGCAGACTTCTGCGGCCATTTGAGGAGATCACCAAACTGGTCAGTCGCAGCCATGGCGCCATCAGTGACATGGTACCTTATGCCTTCTTTATGGAGTGTGCATTGCATTGTGTCATTGATCAGGCTGTGGAGGAGCAGGAGCGGGAAGATGAGGAAGTCGCAATGCTGGATGAATTCCCAGGGGGGGCTACTCTATCTGAGACAAGTCAACAACAGGAGTCTGAAGAGGAGTCAGAGGAGGATGGTGCCGGGGCGGATGAGGAGGAGCAAGAAGAGCATGCTTTAAACCTTTCTGGGATCCCTGTTGTGCGTGGATGGGGAGAGGAGAATGAAGAGGACGACATTATCCTGGATGATGAGCAGGAGCCAGGCCACCACACCGCTTCCACTTTAGTGGAAATGGGGGCCTTCATGCTCCAGTGTTTTAATAGGGACCCCCGTATAAAAAGCATAAGGGTCAAGGACCAGTACTGGGTGGCAACGTACTTAGACCCCCGGTACAAACACAAAATGGCGGAAATGTTACTGCCGTCGCAGAGGGCTGTCAGAATGCAGCACTTCCAGGCCTTGCTTCGAGAAATGCTGCATTCTGCTTTTGCGTGCGCTGGCAGAGGAGCAATTCCCACTCCCAGAGAAGGATTTGTGGGTACCAATCCAACAGCGCCTGCAAGAAGAGGCCGGTTTGAAGATGTGTTGGTGACTTCAGATATGAGGTCATTCTTTCAGCTGACCCATCGACAGGTGTCATCCGGATCCAGCATCAGGGAACGCCTAGACCATCAGGTGTCCGACTACATTGGGTTAACGGCCGATGTGGACGCTCTGAGGAGTGATGAACCCCTGGACTACTGGGTGGGCAGGCTTGACCTCTGGCCAGAGCTTGCCCAATTTGCAATCGAACTGTTGGCTTGCCCCTCATCCAGTATCCTGTCCGAAAGGACGTTCAGTGCAGCAGGGGGGATCGTGACCGATAAGCGTACTCGCCTAGCTCACGACAGTGTTAACTACCTCACATTTCTAAAAATGAATGAGGCATGGATCTCAGAGGAATTCAACACATGTGACCAGTAGACCATGTATATGTCTATAAACAATTTTTTTAATCAAGCACACAGACCTTCTTTCTTCATTTGGCTCACTTCCTTGTCCCAAAAAAGCACACCGTACTATATGCCCCTACCCTCCTCTTTGAAGAGGTTGAGCGGTGTCATATTTCTACTGGGGCTGCTTTTGAGGGGATCACACCATCCCTGTGCTGTGCTGACTTCCTCCTGGGGGTTCTTATTATGAGGTGATCACACCATCCCTGTGCTGTGCTGAGTTTCTCCTGGGCCTGCTTATTATGAGGGGATCACACCATCCCTGTGCTGTGCTGAGTTTCTCCTGGGCCTGCTTATTATGAGGGGATCACACCATCCCTGTGCTGTGCTGATTTTCACCTGGGGGTTCTTATTATGAGGGGATCACACCATCCCTGTGCTGTGCTGAGTTTCTCCTGGGCCTGCTTATTATGAGGGGATCACACCATCCCTGTGCTGTGCTGAGTTTCTCCTGGGCCTGCTTATTATGAGGGGATCACACCATCCCTGTGCTGTGCTGACTTACTCCTGGGGGTTCTTATTATGAGGGGATCACACCATCCCTGTGCTGACTTCCTCCTGGGGGTTCTTATTATGAAGGGATCACACCATCCCTGTGCTGTGCTGAGTTTCTCCTGGGCCTATTTATTATGAGGGGATCACACCATCCCTGTGCTGTGCTGAGTCTCTCCTGGGCCTGCTTATTATGAGGGGATCACACCATCCCTGTGCTGTGCTGATTTTCACCTGGGGGTTCTTATTATGAGGGGATCACACCATCCCTGTGCTGTGCTGAGTTTCTCCTGGGCCTGCTTATTATGAGGGGATCACACCATCCCTGTGCTGTGCTGACTTCCTCCTGGGGCTGCTTACGGTGCTGCTGTCAGTGCTGTATATCACGGTGCTGGTGTGAGTGCTTAATGTCACGCTGCTGATGTCAGTGCTCTCTGTCACGGTGCTGCTGTCAGTGCTGTATATCACGGTGCTGATGTCAGTGCTGTATGTCACGCTGCTGATGTCAGTGCTCTCTATCACGGTGCCGCTGTCAGTGCTGTATATCACGGTGCTGGTGTCAGTGCTGTATGTCACGCTTCTGATGTCAGTGCTCTCTATCACAGTGCTGCTGTCAGTGCTGTATATCACGGTGCTGATGTCAGTGCTGTATGTCACGCTTCTGATGTCAGTGCTCTCTATCACGGTGTTGCTGTCAATGCTGTATGTCACAGTGCTGGTGTTAATGCTTTATGTCACGCTGCTGATGTCAGTGCCCTCTATCACGGTGCTGTTGTCAGATGACACTATCATGGTGCAGGTGTCATTGCTGTATGTCACGCTTCTGATGTCAGTGCTCTCTATCACGGTGCTGCTGTCAGTGCTGTATATCACGGTGCTGATGTCAGTGCTGTATGTCACGCTTCTGATGTCAGTGCTCTCTATCACGGTGTTGCTGTCAATGCTGTATGTCACGGTGCTGGTGTTAATGCTTTATGTCACGCTGCTGATCTCAGTGCCCTCTATCACGGTGCTGTTGTCAGATGCCTCTATCACGGTGCATGTGTCATTGCTGTATGTCACGCTGCTGGTGATCATCTCCTGCACCCTCTTCTTTGCCTACCCTGGTCCCTGACCTTCCCTCTCCTCCATTGCCTTCATGCGCTCCACAGTCCAGAATTGTCAGAACAATTTCCCATATAAAAAAAGAATGCTTGTAGTTATCGATCCCAAATTCACCTCATACATGTGTTATGTCATTGGCCATGTGGTGGGACTATGTTTGCCCAGCTAATAATTATCTTGTGGCTGCAAATTTGACCTAAAGGTTTGCGAAGTTGGCCTCCCATTGAAGTCAATGGGGCCCGCCGCGAACGTTCGGTTTCGCGAACGGTCGGCCTCGTTCGCGGTCCGCGTTCGCGAAACGTCCCGTCGGAAGTTCGTCCATCACTACTCACAACACAGCAGGTTATCAGCATTACAATTATCACAGGTAGCACAATAAGCAGGTGCCGTGGCTCTATCATGGCTCTCTGTCACATTGCTTTTGGATGCTGACTGTTATGGCTGTGCTTTGTTACAGTCTGTTACATACAGTACAGCCATAATTTAACAAAGCCGGTGTCTTGTCAAATAGGGTCCTCCATCAGATGCTGTCCCCTGCGTACTGCGCATGCGCAGTACACAGGAACACAGATTCCGAAAATTGCCGAGGATGAACGGCGCCTGCGCCGTGAGTCCAGGTTCTATCCCCACTATCCAAGTGGACATAGAGTTAGAATAAAAAAGAGCCGAGCGCAGCGAGGCCGAGCCCGAAGCGTGGCGAGCGAAGCTCGCCCGTGAGGGGCCCTCTAAAATTCACAACCCTATGTCCGCTTGGATGGTGGGGCTACCACCTCCACTCACGGCGCAGGCGCCGTTCAGCTTCGGAGATTTTCCGAAGCTTCGTCTGTTCCGTACTGCGCATGCGCAGTACGGAGCGGACACATATTGATGGCCGGACTCTATTAGGCAGAACACCGGCACCCAAAAGCAATGTGACAGAAAGCCATGATAGAGCCATGACAGAGCACCTGCTTATTGTGCTCCCTGTGTGATAATTGTAATGCTGATGATCATAAGAAACAATGAGATGCTACTTTACACTTCATTTGGGGGAGCAGTAAACATGCAGCAGAGCTTCATTTTTACGGCTCCCCAAACCAATCTCCTTTAACTGCTTCCCATCCAGCAACGTACCAGTAAATCGCTGGGATAGAAGGATGATATCTTGGTCATCACTACAGCAATGATCAAGATATCATTTTTTTGGTCCCAGCAATTCTGCACAAAGCAAAGTAATTCGAATGGCTAAGAAGCCACTGGATTACTTTTACAGGCAGTGGAAGGGGGTCCCATCACCACCTTTACTGTCTTTAAGATGTGACCAGTAGCATCCGGTTCCAGGGACACAGTGAGAGGGATGGATATTGTTCTTCCCACTGTGTGACATCAGAAACCAGAAGTGACAAGGATGTTGTCACTGCCGGTTATGTAAAGAAGCCATCACTGGCTTGAACAAGCATCTAATCAAACGGATCTTAGTTTGATCAGATGCTTTGGAGGCCAGAGGGCAGATATTGGGTCTAAAAGACCTCATATCTCTCCATAAAGAGGACCTGTCATGACCTATGCTATCACAAGTAATGTAAAGATACAGTGTAAGATTTTTTTTTATTTGTACCGTATATACTCGAGTATAAGCCGAGATTTTCAGCCTCTTTTTTGAGGCTGAAAGTGCCCCCCTCGGCTTATACTCGAGTCATCGCTGTCTGCCTGCTCGATCAGCGTGTCGAGCAGACAGACAGCGGCCATTCTATTCTAATTCAAAAGCCGCGCCTCCGGCTCCGCCTTCGCCTGTGATAGGCGGAACACTGAATTTCCCAGCAGCCTGTGTTCCGCCTATCACGGACATCCGCTCATCCTCGTACTACGGACGAGGATGAAAGGATGGCCGTGATAGGCGGAACACAGACTGCTGGGAAATTGTGTTCCGCCTATCACAGACAGGGAGGCGCGGCATTTGAACAGGAAAATGGGCGCCGACGAAGAGCGGTGATCCTGGGACGGGACCGGACGGAGGCTCGGCTCGGCTCGGGACGGGACGGGACCGGACGGAGTCTCGGGACGGGACGGGACCGGACCGGACGGAGGCTCGGCTCGGGACGGGACGGGACCGGACGGAGGCTCGGGACCGGACGGAGGCTGGGGACACAGGTAGGCTGGACACACAAGGCCTCACACACACACACACACACACACACACACACACACACACACACACACACACACACACACACACACACACACACACACACACGGATGGACACACACACAGGGATGGATGGATGGATGGACACACACACAGGGATGGACAGGCATATCTCACCCTCGGCTTATACACGAGTCAATAGGTTTCCCAGTTTTTTGGGGGTAAATTGGGGGCCTCGGCTTATACTCGGGTCGGCCTATACTCGAGTATATACGGTAATAAAATACCATTTTAAATAATTTTAAACTGCACTACAGGCAGTGGAAGGGGGTCCCATCACCACCTTTAATGTTATGTAAAGTAATGTAAAGATACAGTGTAAGATTTTTTTTTTATTTGTAATAAAATACAATTTTAAATAATTTTAAACTGCCCTCCTCCTTTGTGCTTATTAATTGCAAACGCGTGCATTGGCTCCACACGCAAATGTAAATGGAAACAAACCTGCATTTTGTTTCAAGCTGGGGTCAGGGGCGGGGCCAGGGGTGGTTGAAGGGGGCCCCCTACAGCCTACCTGACGGGATTTCTAACAGCTGCCCTGGACACAGGTAAGGCTGCAAGTCAGGCTGCATATAATGGGCACAAGTCTGGCTGTATTTATTTTATTTTTTATTACAAATGTTTTTTTATTGAAAGATCATAAACATACAATCAATATGTCAGACAAAGTCCAATATGTAGAAAGGTGTTGCAGTTTTAGACTTGGGGAAATGTAGAAATCAAGCAAAAGAAAAAGGATCAACTTTGAATACATATACATTTACTCATGTGATTTAGTAATAACAGTTTGAACATCTGATAGAAATAGCTCTAGGAACAGTGTTAGGTCATAAAGATACAGTTTCCCAATGTTTCCATTTGTTATCATGAATACGCATAGCATCATACAATGTGTGGTGAATGCATTCGGATAGTTTGATTGTTTCCATTCTGGTTAGCTCTAGGGAAGGGCTGAAGAACGCCAATTTAGTGCTATTACCCAGTGTATGGCTACAAAAGGGGTACAAGTCAGGCTGCATTTAAAGGGCACAAGTCAGGCTGCATTTAAAGGGCACAAGTCAGGCTGCATTTAAAGGGCACAAGTCAGGCCGCATTTAAAGGGCACAAGTCAGGCTGCATTTTATGGGACTGGTAAGGCTGCATTTATTTGGCACAGGTCAGGCTGCATTTCGCGGGCACTGGTAAATATTGTGGTACACCATTTGGTTTCAGAATATATTTTTTCTTGTTTTCCTCCTCTAAAACCTAGGTGCGTCTTATGGCCAGGTGCGTCTTATGGAGCGAAAAATATGGTAGTTATGTGGAAAGGTTACGAGCACTGAACTTATTCTCTCTGGAGAAGAGATACTTGAGAGGGGATATGATTTCAATGTACAAATACCCTACTGGTAACCCCACAATAGGGATAAAACTTTTCTGTGAAGGGGAAATTAATAAGACAAGCGGGCCAGTCACTAAAATTAGAATAAAAGCAGTTTAACCTTAAACTGTGTAGAGGATTCTTTACTGTAACAGCTGAAAGCAGTGGTGGAACTACCAGAGTCTCAGCAGTCACACATGTGTCTGGGCCCTGGAGCTCCACCGGTGCAGGCTCCGATTCCCCTAGCCTAGGGCGATCCTGCTCCTATCTCCAATCATACCATGTGCATGGGGGAGGGGGGGTGGACGCTTTCCACCTGCTGTGCAGGGAGCTTTGTACTAGGCACAGACCGTGCACCACCCACCTTCACTGAGTGCCACAATGGAACATTCCAGAGTGCATTACTGTGAGAGCCAGCCCTGCACACATCAGTGCAGAGACCAGCCAGGCACACAGGGCCCCTCTGGGACTCCTTGACATGGCTTCTGTCACTGTACAAGGATGCATTGCTCTGGATGGAGGTATGTAACAAAGAGTGTTTTACACTCTCTATATGTGAACCTGGGGGGGGGGGGGGGGTGGGTGGAAGTGGTGGGAGACCTGTCACAGGGCTGTTCTATATGCAATTAGTATGCAGTGTGGGCTAAAGAGCCAATCAGACAGACATCTACAGAGTGTGAACACAGGGGATCAATACCTGGCACCAGGCACCTTCCTACCTGGGCTGAGATGTCTGTTTATGGGGAGCTGCGGGTACAAGAGTGTGTGTGATGTATGGTGCATACAGTCTGTATGTCATGTGAGCACAATGTAAAGTGTGTTTATATTGGATGTGTATGGTGGGTATAGTAAAGTCTGCATAGTTGTGTTCAGTACAGTCACACCATGCAGTGTGTAATCTATAGTGTGAGAATGACATAACCCTTGTATGGTGGTACCTGTGAACATAAGTCTGTACCTTGCACATCTGCCGACATCATGCTCTACATCATATATGTCAAACACAAGGCCCACAGGCAAAATCCAGCCCACCAGGCATTGTCATGTGGCCCTCCCACCCAGTTTTGCAGCCAGAATGTGGCAGAACTCCATTTTGACACCTCCAGCTGTTACCTTCCACTCCCTCTCACTGCTGTCAATTGTAAACACCGAAGACATCCGTGTTTACATGGGACAGCTTTGCTCTCAGCAGCTTCCAGATGTAACCGATCCCTGCACACACTTACAGTATAGTGGAGGGCCTACACAGGAAGGTATAACAGTGCCACCTATACAGGATGGGCCTGGGGCTGCCTACATAGGGAGTTACTATAGCCAGGCAAGTTGGGGAGTGGGTGTTGGCAAGAGCACCACTAAACCCTGCATTTTCTACACAGTGCAGCCCTAAACCTTTTACTCTGTATGTAGTGCACCCATGAACTCTACACTCAGTGCAAAGGGCACCCCTGGAACTGCACTCTGTTCATAACGCACCCCTGAAATCTGCACTCTGTTCATAGGGCTTCCCTGAAACTGCGCTTTATATAGAACACACTCTTGAACTCTGTATGTAGTTAGTGTACACCTGAACTCTGCACTCTGTGCAAAGCATAGAGTGCACCTGTGACTGGGCCCTGGTGTTCCGCCACCATGGGGGTCCCCAGCTTAGAGTCAGGGGGCCCTTTATGGTCTTTTTCACAGGGGCCCTGAAGGTTCTAGTTAAGCCTCTGGCTGTAAGGTTGTGGGATTCTCTTCCACAATACTGACATAAAATCACACACATTGGTATTGGTATTATGTAACACTATATATATACACTACCGTTCAAAAGTTTGGGGTCACATTGAAATGTCCTTATTTTTGAAGGAAAAGCACTGTACTTTTCAATGAAGCTAACTTTAAACTAGTCCTAACTTTAAACAAATATACTCTATACATTGCTAATGTGGTAAATGACTATTCTAACTGCAAATGTCTAGTTTTTGGTGCAATATCTACATAGGTGTATAGAGGCCAATTTCCAGCAACTATCACTCCAGTGTTCTAATGGTACAATGTGTTTGCTCATTGGCTCAGAAGGCTAATTGATGATTAGCAAACCCTTGTGCAATCATGTTCACACATCTAAAAACAGTCTAGCTCCTTCCAGAAGCTAAAAAACTGACCTTCCTGTGAGCAGATTGAGTTTCTGGAGCATCACATTTGTGGGGTCAATTAAACGCTCAAAATGGCCAGAAAAAGAGAACTTTCATCTGAAACTCGACAGTCTATTCTTGTTCTTAGAAATTAAGGCTATTCCATGCGAGAAATTGCAAAGAAATTGAAGATTTCCTACAACGGTGTGTACTACTCCCTTCAGAGGACAGCACAAACAGGCTCTAACCAGAGTAGAAAAAGAAGTGGGAGGCCGCGTTGCACAACTAAGCAAGAAGATAAGCACATTAGAGTCTCTAGTTTGAGAAACAGACGCCTCACAGGTCCCCAACTGGCATCTTCATTAAATAAATGAATAAGGAAGGCTATCACTCCATTTTGCAACGCCATGCCATACCCAGTGGACAGCGCTTGATTGGAGCCAATTTCATCCTACAACAGGACAATGACCCTAAACACACCTCCAAATTGTGCAAGAACTATTTACAGCAGAAGCAGGCAGCTGGTATTCTATCGGTAATGGAGTGGCCAGCACAGTCACCAGATCTGAACCCCATTGAGCTGTTGTGGGAGCAGCTTGACCGTATGGTACGCCAGAAGTGCCCATCCAACCAATCCAACTTGTGGGAGCTGCTTCTAGAAGCGTGGGGTGCAATTTCTCCAGCTTACCTCAATAAATTAACAGCTAGAATGCCAAAGGTGTGCAATGCTGTAATTGCTGCAAAAGGAGGATTCTTTGACGAAAGCAAAGTTTGATGTAAAAACAATGTTATTTCAAATACAAATCATTATTTCTAACCTTGTCAATGTCTTAACTCTATTTTCTATTCATTTCACAACGTATGGTTGGTGAATAAGTGTGACTTTTCATGGAAAACACAAAATTGTTTGGGTGACCCCAAACTTTTGAACGGTAGTGTATATATATATGTATATATATATATATATATATATAGCATGCTCCAATTTGCTACAGCAGGGGAAAAAATTCCTTCCTGATCCCCCGAGAGGCATTTGGATTTTCCCTGAAACAACTTTACCTATAAATGTTAGTACCCAGTTATAGTGATGGACGAACGTTTCGCCCGGCGGTCGTTTCGCGGCGAATTTCCGACTTTCGCCGTCCGCGGGTTCGAACGCCTTTTTCCGTCGTTCGCCCCGGCGGACTTACGTGTTTAATGTATACAAGAACTTTAACCTTTCGTGACACGTTTATCATGTGTTACAGGACAACCAATTGAGACATGACAGCTCATGGACACTTGGACATTCCCCCTAACCTATAAATACACCCGATCCGGTGGCCATTTTACATTCTTTCTTCTGTCACTGTAGGGAAAGGATCCTGTGTGGAGTAGGGACAGAGAAAACGCTAGCTATTTGGTACACAAAAGTTCTTTTCAGGACTGGTATAGGTGTTAGGTCAGCAGCCTGAGTTTCTTTTGTCAGTTTAGATAAAGGGACAGAGCGCTGTATGCTGCTATTTTAGGGACAGCTCAGCCAGATTAGTCTTTCTTCATCATCATCATCATCATCATCATTAGCTGTTACTATCAGGTCCACAAAAGAGCTATTCCAGCTAATCGTTCCAGCCTACTCTTTTTTGCCAATTTGTATAGGGACAGGCAGGAAGCAGTGTGTCAGGCAGTGAGGATAATTTTAAAGACTTGCTGTTACTATTAGTTCCACAAAGGTTCTTTTCAGGACTGGTATCAGTGGTACGGTAATAGGCTTGTACACGTATAATATTCTTTCTTCCAAATATAGAAAGAATATTATACTTGACTGCTGCCCTTCTGCTGCAGTCTGCTAATCATTCACAACTCACTTGTTCCACAAAGCTCTTTATCAGGACTGGTAACTTGGTCTGTCTAGGGTGCTACGGTACATAGGCTTGGGTGCGGTACAGTCTGCTGTTCTGTAAGGACCGCTATCGGTCCACAATACATAGGGTTGCCGTGCACTACTGCTGACCGCTGCCCTATACTGCAGCAGTCCTTCAGCGGTATAGGGACTGACGCACAGTCTGCTAAACACTAATACACAACCTGCTTGGTCCACAAAAGTTCTTATAAGGACTGGTAACTTGGTATAGGGTGCTACGGTACATAGGCCTGAGTGCGTTACAGTCTGCTGTTCTGTAAGGACCGCTATCGGTCCACAATACATAGGGTTGACGTGCACTACTGCTGACCGCTGCCCTATACTGCAGCAGTCCTTCAGCGGTATAGGGACTGACGCACAGTCTGCTAAACACTAACACACAACCTGCTTGGTCCACAAAAGTTTTTATAAGGACTGGTAACTTGGTATAGGGTGCTACGGTACATAGGCCTGAGTGCAGTACAGTCTGCTGTTCTGTAAGGACTGCTATCGGTCCACAATACATAGGGTTGCCGTGCACTACTGCTGACCGCTGCCCTATACTGCAGCAGTCCTTCAGCGGTATAGGGACTGACGCACAGTCTGCTAAACACTAATACACAACCTGCTTGGTCCACAAAAGTTCTTATAAGGACTGGTAACTTGGTATAGGGTGCTACGGTACATAGGCCTGAGTGCAGTACAGTCTGCTGTTCTGTAAGGACCGCTATCGGTCCACAATACATAGGGTTGCCGTGCACTACTGCTGACCGCTGCCCTATACTGCAGCAGTCCTTCATTGGTATAGGGACTGACGTACAGTCTGCTAATCACTAACACACAACCTGCTTGGTCCACAAAAGTTCTTATAAGGACTGGTAACTTGGTATAGGGTGCTACGGTACATAGGCCTGAGTGCGTTACAGTCTGCTGTTCTGTAAGGACCGCTATCGGTCCACAATACATAGGGTTGCCGTGCACTACTGCTGACCGCTGCCCTATACTGCAGCAGTCCTTCAGCGGTATAGGGACTGACGCACAGTCTGCTAAACACTAACACACAACCTGCTTGGTCCACAAAAGTTTTTATAAGGACTGGTAACTTGGTATAGGGTGCTACGGTACATAGGCCTGAGTGCAGTACAGTCTGCTGTTCTGTAAGGACCGCTATCGGTCCACAATACATAGGGTTGCCGTGCACTACTGCTGACCGCTGCCCTATACTGCAGCAGTCCTTCATTGGTATAGGGACTGACGTACAGTCTGCTAATCACTAACACACAACCTGCTTGGTCCACAAAAGTTCTTATAAGGACTGGTAACTTGGTATAGGGTGCTACGGTACATAGGCCTGAGTGCGTTACAGTCTGCTGTTCTGTAAGGACCGCTATCGGTCCACAATACATAGGGTTGCCGTGCACTACTGCTGACCGCTGCCCTATACTGCAGCAGTCCTTCAGCGGTATAGGGACTGACGCACAGTCTGCTAAACACTAACACACAACCTGCTTGGTCCACAAAAGTTTTTATAAGGACTGGTAACTTGGTATAGGGTGCTACGGTACATAGGCCTGAGTGCAGTACAGTCTGCTGTTCTGTAAGGACCGCTATCGGTCCACAATACATAGGGTTGCCGTGCACTACTGCTGACCGCTGCCCTATACTGCAGCAGTCCTTCATTGGTATAGGGACTGACGTACAGTCTGCTAATCACTAACACACAACCTGCTTGGTCCACAAAAGTTCTTATAAGGACTGGTAACTTGGTATAGGGTGCTACGGTACATAGGCCTGAGTGCGTTACAGTCTGCTGTTCTGTAAGGACCGCTATCGGTCCACAATACATAGGGTTGCCGTGCACTACTGCTGACCGCTGCCCTATACTGCAGCAGTCCTTCAGCGGTATAGGGACTGACGCACAGTCTGCTAAACACTAACACACAACCTGCTTGGTCCACAAAAGTTTTTATAAGGACTGGTAACTTGGTATAGGGTGCTACGGTACATAGGCCTGAGTGCAGTACAGTCTGCTGTTCTGTAAGGACCGCTATCGGTCCACAATACATAGGGTTGACGTGCACTACTGCTGACCGCTGCCCTATACTGCAGCAGTCCTTCAGCGGTATAGGGACTAAGAGTTTTGTCACAGGGTGATTTAAAAAATGACAGGCAGAGGAAGAGGCAGGCCCTTCCGCAGGGGTGGTAGGGGTAGGGCAGGAGCAACAGCCTTGAGCCAAAGTGGGAAGTTGCAGAAGGTGCGTTCAATTACTTTAAAGGACGCACCAGACTTGGTTGAGTGGCTCACTCAGCCTTATTCTTCTGCACCCTCCTCATCCTCTCGATCTGCACCCTCTTCTTCACTCTCTGCTATGTGCACCCCCAAAGACACTACCACCAACAACACCACCACCACCACATACCTTCCGCTTGAGTGCAAATGGGGGCCTTCATGCTCCAGTGTTTTAATAGGGACCCCCGTATAAAAAGCATGAGGGTCAAGGACCAGTACTGGGTGGCAACGTACTTAGATCCCCGGTACAAACACAAAATGGCGGAAATGTTACCGCCGTCGCAGAGGGCTGTCAGAATGCAGCACTTCCAGGCCTTGCTTCGAGAAATGCTGCATTCTGCTTTTGCGTGCGCTGGCAGAGGAGCAATTCCCACTCCCAGAGAAGGATTTGCGGGTACCAATCCAACAGCGCCTGCAAGAAGAGGCCGGTTTGAAGATGTGTTGGTGACTTCGGATATGAGGTCATTCTTTCAGCCGACCCATCGACAGGTGTCATCCGGATCCAGCATCAGGGAACGCCTAGACCGTCAGGTGTCCGACTACATTGGGTTAACGGCCGATGTGGACGCTCTGAGGAGTGATGAACCCCTAGACTACTGGGTGGGCAGGCTTGACCTCTGGCCAGAGCTTGCCCAATTTGCAATCGAACTGTTGGCTTGCCCCTCATCCAGTGTCCTGTCCGAAAGGACGTTCAGCGCAGCAGGGGGGATTGTGACCGATAAGCGTACTCGCCTAGCTCACGACAGTGTTAACTACCTCACATTTCTAAAAATGAATGAGGCATGGATCTCGGAGGAATTCAACACATGTGATCAGTAGACCATGTATATGTCTATAAACAATTTTTGGAATCAAGCACACAGACCTTCTTAATTCATTTGGCTCACTTCCCTGACCCAAAAAAGCACACCGTACTATATGCCCCTACCCTCCTCTTTGAAGAGGTTGAGCGGTGTCATATTTCTACTGGGGCTGCTTATTATGAGGGGTTCCCACCATCCCTGTGCTGTGCTGACTTCCTCCTGGGTGTTCTTATTATGAGGGGCTCCCACCATCCCTGTGCTGTGCTGACTTCCTCCTGGGGGTTCTTATTATGAGGGGATCACACCATCCCTGTGCTGTGCTGACTTCCTCCTGGGGCTGCTTACGGTGCTGCTGTCAGCGCTGTATGTCACGGAGCTGCTGTCAGCGCTGTATGTCACGGAGCTGCTGTCAGCGCTGTATGTCACGGAGCTGCTGTCAGCGCTGTATGTCACGGAGCTGCTGTCAGCGCTGTATGTCACGGAGCTGCTGTCAGCGCTGTATGTCACGGAGCTGCTGTCAGCGCTGTATGTCACGGAGCTGCTGTCAGCGCTGTATGTCACGGAGCTGCTGTCAGCGCTGTATGTCACGGTGCTGCTGTCAGCGCTGTATGTCACGGAGCTGCTGTCAGCGCTGTATGTCACGGAGCTGCTGTCAGTGCTGTATGTCACGGAGCTGCTGTCAGCGCTGTATGTCACGGAGCTGCTGTCAGCGCTGTATGTCACGGAGCTGCTGTCAGCGCTGTATGTCACGGTGCTGCTGTCAGCGCTGTATGTCACGGAGCTGCTGTCAGCGCTGTATGTCACGGAGCTGCTGTCAGCGCTGTATGTCACGGAGCTGCTGTCAGCGCTGTATGTCACGGAGCTGCTGTCAGCGCTGTATGTCACGGAGCTGCTGTCAGCGCTGTATGTCACGGTGCTGATGTCAGTGCTCTGTATTACGGTGCTGCTGTCAGTGCTCTGTATCTCCTGCACCCTCTTGTTTGCCTACCCTGGTCCCTGACCTTCCCTCTCCTCCATTGCCTTCATTAGCTCCATAGTCCTGAATTGTCAGAACAATTTCCCAAATAAAAAAAAAATGCTTGTAGTTATCGATCCCAAATTCACCTCATACATGTATTATGCTATTGTCCAGGTGGTGGGACTACGTGCTACCCCCTAATAATTACCCCGTGGCCGCAAATTCGACCTAAAGGTTTGCGAAATTCGCCTCCCATTGAAGTCAATGGAGCCCGCGGCGAACGGTCGTTTTCGCGAACGTTTGTGTCCGTTCGCGTTTCGCGTTCGCGAAACGTCCCGTCGGAAGTTCGTCCATCACTACCCAGTTATATTATGTACATTTAGAAAAGAATCCAGGCCTTTTTTAAAACAATCTACTGAGCTGGCCAGAACTACCTCTGGAGGGAGTCTATTCCCCATTTTCACAGCTGCTTTATGTGCAAGTCTGTATTTCCAAAAATGTATACAGTTCTGCTAAATAACACATCCAGGTTAGAGACCTCACTTTTCTCTACTGCAGTCACGCAGTACAGCTTGATCACCTCCACTCTCCTAGCCTGGATTGGTTAAAGAAGGCGCAATAACACACTGATCTCATCCATTTGCTCACTCTGGTGTGTCCTTTTGTCAGTGTGTTCTCTGTCACCACATGTGCATGCATGCCTGACTGACCTAGAGTGCTGACCAGTGGAGGCTGGTGCTCAAAATTTTTTTGGGTGGGGGGAGGGGGCGCAAACAAACTGAAAAACTAAACGGTTAGTAATGCAATTGTAAAAAGCCTTTTATCAGGTGATTATGTATCATTACTGCTAGGTAAAATGGTGCCCATCATATGCAGCCTTACAGTGCCCATCATATGCAGCCTCACTGTGCCCATCATATGCAGCCTCACTGTGCCCGTCATATGCAGCCTCACAGTGCCCGTCAAATGCAGCCTCACTGTGTCCGTCAAAAGCAGATTCAATGTGCCTATCAAAAGCAGCTTCACTTTGCACATCAATTGCAGCCTCACTCTGCCCGTCAAATGTAGCCTCTCTGTGCCCGTCAATTGCAGCCTCTCTGTGCCTGTCAATTGTAGCCTCTCTGTGCCTGTCAATTGCAGCCTCTCTGTGCCCGTCAATTGTAGCCTCACTGTGCCGTCAATTGCAGATCCCCGTTCTGTCTCTCATGCCCGCGATCATGGGTGGTCGGCAGTCATTACGACCCCCAGGCCACCACACGCATTGGGTCCCTCCGCCATGGTACCTTTATTTTTCTAGTTTGTGTTACAAATGTTTACAAATGACTGATATCAAGACAAAGTCAGGTACATACGCTAGCTGCATGTAGAAGACCTGTACATGTAATCCTTTAAATTACTACATAAATGCATTGATATGTGTTTTGAAAAATGAATATGGAACAATGCATGACATTTCTATAAGCATGCTTTATAAATGACCAAAAAAAATCAAAAATCTACAATAGAACAAAAATTGCATGCATAGATTACAAAAAACTTTGTTGTGTACACAGGCAGAACAGTCATGGAAATACAGTGAAAATATTGACCTCCAAGAGAAGGACGGAGTCGACAAAAATCTGCAATATATATTTGGTGACTTTACAGAAAGACTTTGGGCCTATATCACCATACAACAACTGCTAGAGAAACGGTATGTCAGTGTATGAAAGGTTTTATATAGTGAACATGACATGGCTGTGCATCCAGAAATATTTAACTGTTTGCTACTTGACATTATGACATTGCCTTATTTGCCGTAGGAATATGATACCAATCCATGATCAATAAGGTTAAGCTTAGAAGTAGGATTTATAAGTGAATTGTTTCCTATGGTGTCAGCTCATACCACTGCGGTTATGTGCACTGATAACAAGTACTGCATGCAGCACGCTTTTTCAATGCAGTGTGCTTCATTGAAAACCACTGCCTACCAACACTGTTGTAAGAATCAAACATTAAATTTCACTTATATTTAAATATATAGAGGAGAAAATTTGACTTTTCAGGCACATATATAAAAAATAACAATCTCTTTATTTATACATATCAAAAACACATTAGTTCCAAAGACGCAGACAGATTAAAAAATATAAAAGTGTTCAACAGGCCCATGAATTAACCCTAACAGACAATATTAAATCACAGACTGTTTCTTCCTGTGGGGTATTATTAGTGATGTAAATACAAACTCCCACTGGTATGTGACATCAATTGCTGAGATGTAATCGTGGGTCCTGGAGATTTCATTAAAAGTACAGGTGAACGCTCAACATGTTTTTCAATGCTATCGCTTCCTCAGGAGCGTCTGATTAGAAAGAAGATATTTTTACACAACGTCTATAAATTACCATATAATTATCACATAGACAGTGTACATAATCAAAACTGAACCATGTGTCTCTATCACCAACTCACCACGCTAAGTACTGATATACACTCAAGCTTGTCCAGCATGCACTGCCATGTTGCTGCTACATCATCAGCCTCCCAGATGGATTCACAGAGGAAAGCCATTCTTAATGAACCCCCAAAAAGAAGTTTCAAGGGAGCCAACAATGTGCTGACTACACTAGCGGGTATGTATCCGGTAGCTAAAAAGTGAGCATATAAAAATAATATTTTTCAGGAAGAGCGAGAGCAAAAGAAAACGGAGTGACCTATAGACATTGAAAACCCATCAAATGGTCCCATTGTACAAATTATACTAAGAAGGCTGTCCGAAATATACCAGCAAAACATCCCATTAATCATAACTTCTTATGCCGCGTACACACGATCAAACAATCCGGTGGAAAAGTCCGGCAAACTCAAGTCCGCCAAACAATCCCCCCATGTGTAGCCTCCGGCATACTTTTTTGACCCGAAAGTACGGCGGACTTAGAATGCCGTGTTGCACACCAATCTTCCCGCCGGACTCGCATTTCGGCGACCATCCGGCCGTGTGTATGCCAGTCCGCCGTACTTTTGAAATGAGCAGACTTTTCCCGCCCGGAGAAAAGTCCGTTCATTTGGAGCGGGTCTCCAGGTAGGCGGGGCCCGCGAAGGAGAGGTCGCTGGCCCCGCCGCCTGGTATGGACTTAAAGGGGAACCCCAACGCCGAAAAAAATCGGCGTGGGGGTCCCCCCCAAGTCCACAACAGACCCTTGTCCGAGCACGCTACCCGGCCGAACCGAAGAGGGGGACAAGACCCCAGAAGTCGGAAGAAGAGGCCGGCGGCGAGGAAGAAAGCCGGACTTCTCCGCTAGCAAAAGAGCTACAAGAAGATAGCGGAGGAGTCCGGCGAGAAGACCCCCGAAGACGGAAGACCCCCGGAGCTGTGCAATAAAGTATTTTATCTCGTGTGTTGTGTTTTTTTTTGTACTTTTATTTTACAGGTGAATGGGTAGGGGTACATTGTACCCCATACTCATTCACATAGGGTGAGGGGCCGGTATCCGGGGGCCCCCTTATTAAAGGGGGCTCCCGGATTCCGATAAGCCCCCCGCCCGCAGACCCCGACAACCAACGGCCAGGGTTGTCGGGAAGAGGCCCTTGTCCTCATCAACATGGGGACAAGGTGCTTTGGGGTGGGGGGGCCGCGCAGCCCCCCCTTCCCCAAGGCACTCCCCATGTTGAGGGCACGCGGCCTGGTACGGCTCAGGAGGGGGGGCACTCGCTCGCCCCCCTTTCCTGGCCGGCCGGGTAGCGTGCTCGGACAAGGGTCTGTTGTGGACTTGGGGGGAACCCCCACGCCGATTTTTTTCGGCGTTGGGGTTCCCCTTTAAGTCCATGCCAGGCGGCGGGGGCCAGCGACGTCTCCTTCGCGGGCCCCGCCTACCTGGAGACGCGCTCGAAATGAGCGGACTTTCCTCTGCGTGTGTGGGCGAGTCCGTTCATTTCAAAAGTAGGGCGGATAGTACGGTGGACTTAGTACGCCGTATTAGTCCGCTCAAAAAGTGCCGTGTGTGGGCAAGTAGCCCATTCGGAAAGTCCGACGTACAGTCTGGCGGCAAGTCCGCCAGACTAAGTACGTCAGACATACCGCTACGTGTGTACGCGGCTTTACTAAATCTGGGACTGTTGAACACTTATATATATTTTTAATCTGTCTGTGTCTTTGGAACTAATGTGTTTTTGATATGTATAAAGAGATTGTTATTTTTTATATATGTGCCTGAAAAGTCAATTTTTCTCCTCTATATATTTAAATGCAATATTAGGATGTGGCACATAATATGTTTAGGGTGATTTGATTGCCACCCAAGGGCCTTGCAATCATAAAACCTTTCTAAATTTCACTTGTGACATTTCCATAAAGTTCCAACAAAAAAAGCAAAGACAAAAACAGTGCGATGAGCCAGGATCAGCCCTTCAGCACTGTGTCGAGCCAGCGCACATTAGCAGCTGTGCATTCAGTACTGCTGCTGGTTAAATCAGCCCTTATTGTAAAATCGCCATATTTGAATTTCCTGCTGAAATTGGTAATGACAACACATGTTCAGAGGATAGGGATGCTAATGTGCAAACCTGGATTACGTATCTAACGTGGGCAATTGTGCACTTTGTATGAATCTTACTTTGCAGACAACCTATATATGCATTTTAGGCTTATGTTGTCTCGCACAAAATAAACCTGGAAAAGGTGGATAACTAGGGATGGGTCGAACACCCCCCTGTTCGGTTCGCAGCAGAACTCCAGAACAGGGGAAATGTTCTAACTCGAACTGCAAAGTCTAAGGGAGCCGAACAGGAAAAATAAAAAGTACCCATTTTGAAGGCTTATATGCGAGTAATTGGCCATAAAAGGGGGTCTGAGTACTGCGCTGGGGGTCATGTATCAATAAAAAAAATGCCTTTTTTTAAACAATTGTTTTTTCAGGAGCAGTGATTAACCACCTCAATACAGTGCACTTACACCCCCTTCCTGACCAGACCAATTTTCAGCTTTCAGCGCTCTCACAGTTTGAATGACAATTACTCAGTCATGCAACACTGTACCCATATGAAACTTGTGTCCTTTTTTCTACACAAATAGAGCTTTCTTTTAGTGGTATTTAATCACTAGTGGGTTTTTAATTTTTTGTGCTATAAATAAAAAAAAAAAAATTACATTTTGTGAAAAAAAATGCCTTTTTCTTTGTTTCTGTCATAAAATTTTGCTAATTAGTTATTTTTCTTCATAAATTTTGGCCAAAATTTATACTGATACATATATTTGGTAAAAAATAACCCCCCTTAGTGTATATTATTTGGTCTTTGTGAAAGTTATAGAGTCTACAAACTATGGTGCCAATCACTGAAAATTTATCACATCTGATCAGGCCTTCAGTACATCGGGTGTATCTAATTTCTTGAGACACTAACAAGTCGGGAAAGTACAAATACCCCCCAAATTACCACTTTTTAGTAAGTAGACAATCCAAGGTATTACATAAGTAGCATGGTGAGTTTTTTAAAGTTGTCATTTTTTCCCACAATTCTTTGAAAAATAAAGATTTTTTTTATTATTATTTCTTTTTTTACAAAATTGTCATATTATCAGGTTATTTCTCACACACAGCATATGCATACAACAAATTACTCCACAAAATACCTTCTGCTACTCTTCCCAAGTATGGCAATACCACATGTGTGAGACTTTTACACAGCCTGGCCACATACATAGCACCAACATTGAAGTAGTACCTTCAGGCGTTCTACGAGCAAAAATGACACATCTAATTTCACAGCCACCTATTACAATTTTGAAGGCCCTGGAGTACCAGGACAATGGAATTGCCCATAAAATGACCTAATTTTGGAAAGCAAACACCCCAACGTATAATCTGTGGGGCATAATGAGTCTTTCGAACGGTTCATTTTTTTCCAAAAGTTTTTGGAAAATGTGGAAAAAAATGAAAACGCATTTTTTTTTTTTACACAAAGTTATCAATTTATAAGATATTTCTAACACATAGCATGTATATAGCAAAAATGACACCCCAAAACACATTCTGCTACTCCTCCTGAATATGGCGATACCACATGTGTAGAACTTTTACACAGCCTGGCCACATAGAGAGGCCGAACATTGAAGTAGTACCTTCAGGCGTTCTAGGAGCATAAATGACACATCTCATTTCATTCCTACCTATCGCACTTTTGAAGGTCCTGGACAATGGAATTACCCACAAAATGACCCCATTTTGGAAAGCAAACACCCCAACGTATATTCTATGAGGCACGGGCTGCAAATAGGTACTCGGGTACTCTGATAGGCTGCAGATAGGTACTTTAGTACTCTGATGACCTGGTGACAAGTACTTGAGTACTCTGATGGCCTGGTGACAGGTACTCGGGTACTCTGATAGCCTGGTGACAGGTATTCGGGTACTCTGATGGCCTGATGACAGGTACTGGGGTACTCTGATGGCCTGGTGACAGGTTCTCTGATGGCCTGGTGACTGGTATTTGGGTACTCTGAAGGGCGGTGATAGGTACTCAGGTACTCATATGGACTGTGACAGGTACTCGTGGTAATGAGATGTTACAGCAATCTCCTCCTCAGACACGATCGGTGTGTGAGGAGGAGATCCCCGGTAACATCTCGTTACCGCGGTTTGTTTACATTTAGTGATCGGCTGTAAAATTATCACAGTGATCACGTGGGTAAACAGCCGGCCAACGGCTGTTTACCAGCGTCGGTGACGAGCAGTGTTCCCGGGAACACGCCGCCACTGACGTACACGCACAGCATGCTCGAGATCGCACGCACGTGCCATGCACAGTGGGGTGTAACCATCTGTGATTGACCGTGACTTCATCACGGCCGATCACATGGTAAACAGCCATACCCAATGGCTGTTCACCCCCCCTCGGCGGCGAGCGGTGTCTCCGTGACACGCCACCACCGAAGGAACAGGGATGCACGCGCACGATCACGCGCATTCCCTGTTTAAATGGGAGGACGTCATATGACGCCCTCCCGCCACAAGAGCTGCGCCACCTGGCCGTCATTTGACGGCCAGCAGTCAGCAAGTGGTTAAAGTGCAAAAATAAAAATTCCCTTAAATATAGAGGGGGGGGGTCTTAATGTGCCTGTAAAGTGGCTCATCTGTAGCATGCATAAAACATGCTACAGCAAAAATGAAATTTCTAAAGACTCTAAAAACTGGGGACCCCTCTTAACAAGGGGTCACCCTGATCCCGGTCCCCCCCATGTGAATGGGTATCGGGTACATTGTACCCCTACCCATTCACCAAAAATGTGTCAAAATGCAAAAACCACAGGAAACAGTTTTTCACAAGTCCTAAAAAATAAAAAAATAGTGTCCCTTGATGTAATCCATCGTCAATCAGGATGCTTGCCGAACCCTAAAAAAAAAAAAAAAATTGAATTGCTCCACCTTCTGGGAGGCCTCCTGCCCGCACTGTGCTTAGACAGTTCTACAAGGGGCAGGGCCACTCAGCTACACCATCTGGTGGCACCGCCCCTGTCTAATGTCACATCAGTGCGCTTGCCTGAACCAGATCGCATGGGTGTCCAGTTCCAGTGCAAACAATAGAAGCTGCCTGCATTTTTTTCATTTGGATGCAGTGCGATTTGAGCCATTCAAAGTGAATGGGCTCAAATGGCACCACACAGAATCGCATGTGATTTGCACAGGAATGCAGTGCGATTTCTGTGCCAATTTTTAAAGGGGCAGAGTGTGGTGAGTGTAGCACCATGGCGAAAAAGTGGGCATAGTTAGTGTAAAGTGAGGTGACCATATGAGTATGGTGTAAAGATATATACTGGATATGGCACTGAAAGTGTTATCATAATAAGGACAGAAACACATCCAAAAAAAGTATTGTTCATTAATATAATTATTTACATATTTGTTTAACCAGCTATAAATTTAGTACAGTCTATTTATAGTGCGAATTTATGTACACATTTTTAACCAGTTTGCGCTGAGCTGACGCATATATGCAGCGTCTCATTGGGTGGACTTTAACACCGCGCGGCCACATATATGTGGCCCTAGGTAAACACATTACTGTGCTGAGAGCATGCTCCCTGTTCTTGATGCATACTTGCGATCGGGAGCTTTCTGATCATGGGAGCCAGTATTGTATTAACTAATATTTGGGATGTGGCCTCTTTAAATTTCTCATATATGCGGTATTTAAACAAGTCGCTAGACAAGGTAATTTTATAAAATAAATAAATATTTCCTTTTTTTAACATTTAACACCTTTCTCTTTTTTCAGAATCCATGCTGATCCCTCAGAAAAAGCAAACCTGACAGCAAAGGCTCTTGATCTCTCATTAAAGTTTAATTTTGTGACTCCTTTAACATCAATGGTTGTCACAAAGCCAGAAGATAAAGAGAAGGAAGAAGAATCTTTCATTGCAGACAAGTTTGTGGAAGGTAGAGAAATCCCTCAGCACAATTTTTTTTTTTTTTTTACCAGATGGAGCTATTTGCACAGCTAGTAACTCTTCACTAAAACTTACTAATGTATGAAGTCTTTTTTTTTTGTTTTGTTTTTTTAGAAAATCAAATACAAGTGAATTTTATCTGAATAGTGAAGGCGTATTTACTTCATTTTCCAATCATTTGCAAGCAAAAATCATGTTTTCTCTATTGTTCATTAAGGAACACAGTATCAGTAATCATTTTGGGGCAGTGATATTATACTGCTGCCTACAAGGGACTAGATAGTACAAACAAAGCTGTTACTTTAGGCAGCTATAACCCTCCTCACTCCCACCATGCCCCAGTTTTTCTGCTAGCATCTTATGAGAATGGACATTATCTCTCTGCTGAGAAAAGCAAACCCTTCCCAATAGATGTTTCAGCTTTTATTAAGATTTGTATTTCAGTCAAGCATTTTTACCTACTGCAGAGCTAAGAAGGCCCATTTATACAGTTTGTGCATTTGTTAATCCTCAGACCCTGAAATGCAGAAGACGCAGAACCATTATTTAATGTGTCCCTAGGACACTGGGCTCTGCATGGGCCACTCTTCAGACACCCGGAAAAGACATAGCTGTACAAATCCAGAGCCAGGGTAAAACTGCTTGAAGAACAACCGCTTGAGGGCAACCAAAGTAATAAGAGGCATGGAGGAGCTCAGCTACCAGGAAAGATTAAAGGAACTGAATTTATTCACTCTTGAGAAGAGGAGATTAAGGGGGAGATATAGTCAATGTGGTGTAGAGTTATTTACTTTAAGGCCATCACAGAGGACAAGGGGGCACTCTTTATGTCTGGAGAAAAATAGATTTAATCTCCTAATACGCAAAGGTTTCTTCACAGTAAGAGCGGCACCCTCTCAACATAGTCTCATCATGGTTTACAGATCCATGAATGCAAGTGCTGAGATGTCAGATATAAGAAAAAGTTAAATGGTGGTGTAATGCCGTGTACACATGATCGGAATTCTCCTTGGAAAAAGCTCTGATGGTTTTCCCATTGGAATTCCGACGGAATTTCGCTTAAACTGTCTTGCATACACATGGTCACACCAAATTCCAATGGTCAATAACAAACCGCAACATACAACATGTTTCATGGCACTATAAAAGGGAAGTTTAATGCTTCCGAGCAGGCATCCAATTGTTTCCGAGCATGCTTTGGAATTTTGCATGTCAGAATTGCATACAAACGATTCAAATATCTGATAGAAATATCTTCCGTTGGAAAAATTAAGAACAGGCTCTCAATCTAAAGATCATCGGAAATGCAGACAGAAAAACTCTGATGGGCATACATTCGGTCGGAAAATCCGATGAAAAGCTCCCATCGGAAATTCCAGCCGTGTGTACACAGCATAACACATTTTAAAATATCACGAACATAAAGAATAGAAAGGTTTTTATTTTGGCAAATTACTTGATCCCTGTAAATTGATGTATCTTTTGTTCATTTTGTGTTTCTAACTTGTGTTATTTTTCTTTTTATGTTATGTTATTATTCATTTTCCAGGACAGAGTAAGTATTTATTTAACCTTATTTTAAAACCTTGACATAATATTTTTGTTTATGCATCAAAAATTTGAATATTGTGAAGAAACCTGTCAGCAGTACTAAACAAATGTGTTTGCAGAGGGAAACTGCGCTTAATGCCGTGTACACACAATCAGACATTAATCGGTCATTCTGACAACAAAATCCATGGATTTCTCAGACGGATGTTGGCTCAAACTTGTCTTGCATACACACGGTCACAGAAAGCTTGTTGGAAATTCTGAACGTCAAGAACGCGCTGACGTACAACACGTACGAAGAGCCGAGAAAAATTAAGTTCAATAGCCGGTGCGGCTCTTCTGCTTGATTCCGAGCATGCGTGGAACTTTGTCCATCGGAATTGTGCACACACGATTGGAATTTCCGACAACGGATTTTGTTGTTGGAAAATTTGAGAACCAGATCTCAAATTTTGTGCGACGGAAATTCCGATGGAAACTGTCCGATGGAGCCTACACGCGTTTGAAATTTCCGACAACAAGCTCCGATCGCACATTTTACGTCGGAAAGTCTGACCGTGTGTACGGGGCTTACTAAAAGAGAAGTTCAGAACCTCTGCCACCCCCCCCCCCATCCCCCACACACTCTCTGGAGTGCTAAGCTGTAGATGGGGCAGGATCGGCTGGCTCAGGCTCTCAGCAGCATGATGAGAGGCTGAGCCAGGTTCCCGATCCAGGCTTCTGGGTGGCTCCCGACCATGTGAACTATACCTTGTTTTTTAGAACAAATTAGGCTTTCATTTGGTGGTAAATGGTACTGCATATCTCTTTAATTTTTTTATTAGCAAAATAGTAAAAAACAAAAAACAAAAAAAAAATACTTTTTAAAAATGTAGCTGTATATTTGTACTTGTACTTGTTATTACCATAACCTACAACCACAGAACAACCCGAAAAAAATTCTCCTGCTCATGATGATGGCAGCAATACCACGTGTGTATGTGTATGTTATTTGTTGTTTGTACCCATGGTAGGGCCCAGAAACAATAGTGCACATTTTGCTTTTTTTTAAATTTTACCTAAAACACACTGGGCTCAGTTTACTGAAGCAGATCACATGCGTTATTTAGGTGTCCAGACACATTTTCCCTAAATATCGAATGCGATCCTGAAACTGTCAATTTACTATGCCGTTCTGCAGTATCTACCGCAATACCGCTGCAAATGCTTGGTAAATACCACATGAAAGGGCGTTAAACTAGATTGACAAAAGGAAATAAATGATTACATGCATGCAGTAATTAACCTCTTCGCGCCCGCCCTATAGCCGAATGACGGCCGTAGAGCAGGCGCTTTCGTCCGGGAGGCCGTCCCTGGACGTCCTAATGTGTACTTCCACAATGCGCGCCGCCGCGGGCGCGCATCGGGGAAGTTCTGTGTTTGCCGTATCCCCCGGATACAGGCAAACACAGATCGCTGTAAACGGCCAATCACAGCGGCCGTTTGCAGCTCGATCGGCGTGTCCAATGGGAGATGATCTCATATGAAAACGTATGAGATCATCTCTCAGCGCCGCTCTCCCTCCTCACACAGAGAGTGTGAGAGGGGAGAGATGAACGGCTGCAGCGGCCGTAAGTGTAAAAAAAAAAAAGTTTAAAAAAGTGCCACGTGTCTTCAGTGCCAGGTATAAGTGCCACATGTCATCAGTGCCACGTATAAGTGCCATCTGTCATCAGTGCCACATATTAGTGCCATCTGTCATCAGTGCCACGTGTCATCAGTGCCACGTATAAGTGTCATCATTGCCACGTATCAGTGCCATCTGTCATCAGTGTCACGTGTCATTGTCCTGGTACTCCAGGGCCTTCAAAAGTGTAATAAGTAGTCAACAAGTTAGATGTCTAATTTGTGCTCCAGAACACGTGATTGCGCTCCCTGCATGTTGGGCCTCTCTATGTGGCCAGGCTGTGAAAAAGTCCCACACATGTGGTATTGTAATACTCAGAAGGAGTAGCAGAATTTTTTGTGGTATACACATGCCATGGGAGAGAAATAACCTATTACAATGACAATTTTGTGGAAAAAAAGAAAAAAAAGAAAAATCTTAATTTTGCAAAGAATTGTGGGAAAAAATGATAACATCAAAAAGCTCACCATGCCTCTTACTAAATACCTTGGAATGTCTACTTTCCAAAAAGGGGTAATTTGGAGGGTATTTGTACTTTCCTGGCTTGTTCGGATCACAAGAAGCGAGATAGGCCACTAGTACATCAGATGTGATCAATTTTGTGCGATTCGCACCACAGCTTGTAGACTTTCTAACTTTCACAAAGACCAAATAATATCCACTAATTTGGGTTATTTTTACCAAAGATATGTAGCAGTATAAATTGTGGCCAAAATTTATGAAGAAAAATTAATAATTTGCATAATTCTGTCACAGAAACAAAGAAATATGCGTGTTTTTTTTCAAAATTTTCGGTCTTTTTTCATTTATAGCGCAAAAAATAAAAACCCCAGAGGTGGTCAAATACCACCAAAAGAAAGCTCTATTTGTGGGAAAAAAAGACAAAAAATTAATTTGGGTACAGTGTTGCATGACTGAGTAATTGTCATTCAAAGTGTGAGAGCACCGAAAGCTAAAAATTGGTCTGGGCAGGAAGGGTGTTTAAGTGCCCAGTAAGCAAGTGGTTAAAGAGGAACTAAATTGCATCTGAGCACTGCAAACCAGTAACGCTACCGTATATACTCGAGTATAGGCCGACCCGAATATAAGCCGAGGCCCCCAATTTACCCCCAAAAAAACTGGCAAACTTATTGACTCGTGTATAAGCCGAGGGTGAGATATGCCTGTCCATCCCTGTGTGTGTGTCCGTCCCTGTGTGTCCGTCCATCCCTGTGTGTGTGTGTGTCCATCCATCCATCCATCCCTGTGTGTGTGTGTGTCCATCCATCCATCCATCCCTGTGTGTGTGTGTGTCCATCCATCCATCCATCCCTGTGTGTGTGTGTCTCCATCCATCCATCCCTGTGTGTGTGTGTCTCCATCCATCCATCCATCCCTGTGTGTGTGTGTCTCCATCCATCCATCCATCCCTGTGTGTGTGTGTCTCCATCCATCCATCCCTGTGTGTGTGTGTCCATGTGTGTGTGTCCGTGTGTGTCCGTGTGTGTGTGTGTGTGTGTGTGTGTGTGTGTGTGTGTGTGTCCAGCCTACCTGTGTCCCGAGCCTCCGTCCCGTGCCTTGCCTCCTTGCCTCCGTCCCGTGCCGTGCCTTGCCTCCTTGCCTCCGTCCCGTGCCGTGCCTTGCCTCCTTGCCTCCGTCCCGTGTCGTGTCGTGCCTTGCCTCCGTCCCGTCCCGTGCCTTGCCAGGATCGCCTCGGCGGCCATTCTAAAATTCAAAAGCCCCGCCTCCGCCTCCGCCTGTGATAGGCGGAACACTGAATTTCCCAGCAGCCTGTGTTCCGCCTATCACCGATATCGTCTCATCCTCGTACTACAGACGAGGATGAGACGATGTCCGTGATAGGCGGAACACAGGCTGCTGGGAAATTCAGTGTTCCGCCTATCACAGGCGGAGGCGGAGAAGGAGGCGCGGCTTTCAAATTGTAGTATGTCCGCCGTCTGTCTGCTCGATACGCTGATCGAGCAGTCAGACGGCGATGACTCGAGTATAAGCCGAGGGGGGCACTTTCAGCCTCAAAAAAGAGGCTGAAAATCTCGGCTTATACTCGAGTATATACGGTATTTAATTTTTAATATTCAAAGCAAACTTATCCATCCATCCATGTCTCCATGCTTTATTTTTCTTGAAAATCGTTTGAAAAACGCCCCCTGGCATTTCTGGCTACAGTTATCTTAAATAATGGCAGATGATTAATTTAGCATTTACTTCCTGGAATACATTTGCCCGTAGCTCAGGCATGCAGGCAGGAGGATGTGCTTAGCTGGGAAAACCTCTCCCACCCTCCCGAAGATTCTTGGGATCTATGACATCATTTGCCTAGGCCTGCAAACCAGGAAGTAACTGAATAAATGTAAAAAGAAAGGTAAAGCAAGTAAATATGATATACTTTCCTATCTATTTACTAATCCTAGCAGCATAAGGATTTAAAATAGTCAATGTTGATTGAGAGAGTGAAGTTCCACTTTAACCACTTAAGCCCCGGACCAATTTGCAACGTGGCTCCCAAACAAAATTGGCATCTTTTTTTTCCCACAAATAGAGCTTTCTTTTGGTGGTATTTGATCACCCCTGCGGTTTTTATTTTTTGCGCTATAAACAAAAATAAAGCGACAATTTTGAAAAAAATTCAATATTTTTTACTTTTTGCTATAATAAATATCCCCAAAAAATATATAAAAAAACATTTTTTTCCCTCAGTTTAGGCCAATACGTATTCTTCTACATATTTTTAGTAAAAATAAAATCGCAATTTGCGATTATTGATTGGTTTGCGCAAAAGTTATAGTGTTTACAAAATAGGGGATAGTTTTATAGCATTTTTATTATTTTTTTTACTAATAATGGCAGCGATCAGCGATTTTTATTGTGACTGCGACATTATGGCGGACACAACGGACATTTTTGACACATTTTTGGGACCATTGTCATTTATACAGCAATCAGTGCTATTTAAATGCACTGATTCCTGTGTAAATGACACTGGCAGTGAAGGAGTTAACCACTAGGGGGCAGTGTAGGTGTTATGTATGACGTTATGTGTTTTGTTTATTGTAGGGGGGCGTGGCCTGGCATGTGACATCACTGATCGTCTTTCCCTATAAATGGGAAGAAACTATTGGTGACAGACACACTAGGAAGCACGGGGAGAGGTTTGTTTACACAGACCTCTCCTCGTTCTTCAGCTCTGTGACCCGATCATGGGACACCAGTGGCGATCGGGTCCGCTGGTCCCGTGGCCACGTTCATGGAGCTCAGGACCAGGTCGGGAGCGCGTCACCGGCGACACGCTCCCGTCCCACGGCTGGGCACTTAAAGAGCCACGTACAGGTACGTGATTGTGCCCAGCCGCGCCCTTCTGCTGGCGTGAGGCGGTCCTTAAGTGGTTAAGTAGTGGTCCAGACAAGCAGTATTTAAGGAATATAAAGATATAATAGCCAATTTTAAATAATCTCTGCCTTTTTGGCTCAGTTCTCTCAAATGTAATGCATAGAAACCTAAAGATGGAAATATGGAAATCATTGGAGTTGATTTACTTAAACTATAACTAAAACGTTTTTTTTTTTATTATTTATATTGCTGCCTATGCCCCCAATTATCATTGAAAGTGAAAGTAAAAGAAAAGTACACATTTTGGGTTATTCCCAGAAAAGTAATAGAGGGGAAATCTTCCAATGGGGACACAGATGGCAAAAAAAGACAGCAGTTATAACACTCCCTTACTAAAATTTTAAAAAAAAAGAGGCATCGCTAGGGGGCTGCGGTGGGTGCAGACTGCACCCAGGTGACACCTGCCAGAGGGGTGACACCAAGGGGCAGACTGAGCCAGGCCACACTGATGCCCCCTGAAAGGCCACGGCACTTCCGCTGACACATAGGCCTGGAGAAAAATCAGTGGCTCCATCCACCTGCTCCTCTACTCCCCCTCCTCTGATGACTGCTCTATCCTCTGTGGGTGACAGCTCCCTTGGCCCCCTCTATCCCCCTGGCCCCCCTCTCTCTCTCTCTCTCAGCCCCCCTCTTTCTCTCTGCCCCCTCTTTGTCCCCTTCTCTCTCTCTCTCCCTGGCCCCTCTCTCTCTGCCCTTCTCTCCCTCTCTTTCCCTGTCACCCTCTCTCTCCCTGTCCACCCCTCACTCTCTCTCCCAACCCCCCTTTCTCTCCCTCTCTACCCCCCTTTCTCTCTCTCTCCCCGCCCCCTCTCTAGCCATGCTAGACCTAACTCTCTTTCTCACCCTGTCTCTCTCCCTGCCCCATCTCTCTCTGCCCTTTTTTCACTCTCTCACCCTACCCCCCTTTCCTCTCTCTCCCTGCCCCCTCTCTATCCATGCCACTCTCTCTCTCCCCCTGCCCCCTCCTTCTCACCCTGTTCTCCTCTCTCTCTCCCTGCCCCTTCTCTCTGCCCTCTTTCTCCCCCCTCTCTCTCTCCCTGCCCCCTCTCTATCCATGCCATTCTCGCTCTCTCTCCCCCCCTGACCCCCCTCTCTCTCTCTCCTTCCTCCGCCCTCTTTCTCTCTCTATGCCCCCTCTTTCTCCCCCTGTTCCCCCTCTCTCTCCCTGCCCTCTCTCTCTGCCATTCTCTCACTCTCTCTCCTTGCCCCCTTACTCTTTCCCTGCCCCTTCTCTCTCTGTTCTCTTTCTCTCCCCATCCCTCTCTCCCTGCCCCCTCAATCTCTCTCTCTCTCCCTGCCCCCTCTATATCCATGCCACTCTCTCTCTCCCTGCCCCCTATCTCTTGCTCCCCCATCCCCTCTCTCTCCCTGCCCCCCTCTTTCTCCCTGCTCACTCTCTCTCCCTGCCCCCTCTCTCTCTCTCCGCCTTCTCTCTATTCCTGCCCCCCTTCTGTGAGGCCAAATATAGGCCTGTGGTCAGTGGGAAGAGGTTGATGGGATCTTTCTCTACCCTCTCTCCCTGCCCGTAAGAACCACATGAACCACAATCCCAGGACAAACACAGGTATGCATATATGTGGCCCCACAGCAGTAAGACCCACTTCTGTGATGCCAAATATATGCGTACGTTTGGTGGGAAGGGGTTAATGGGGTTCGGCCAGAAACCAAAATAAGGTCCACTTGCTAACTATATAAGTATAACATCTCTTTTTTGTTTTGCATTATTTAGGTGCCTTACCACCAATGGTAGAGTGAGGCCACATTATCTGGCTGCTGCCATGTCATTACAGCTAAAAATGTCGTGTACTGCCATGTGGTGCTTTTGTTATGTTATGATTTTTTTCTTCAACATGTTGTGCTATCCCAAAATATCATGATGCCAAAGTGGCCCTAAGTATCATCGTATTGCCTTCAATGTAATTCAAGAATGAGCCCAAAGTGATGCATTCACCTCCCTGAGTCATGCCATGTTCAGATCTCCTTCAACTCCCCTTTTGTATCATAGGCCAATATGGAAAAAGAAGAATTACCGTACATTAAAAAAAACATTTTTAAATGAATGGTAGATCTTAGGTGAGAATACTGTGTAGAAAATGTACTTCCAAGTCTAAATATTAATTGACTTTTACTACTGTTTATTACAGAAGATGCACAACCTCCAGTTTCATCAGCTCGTAAGTGTTTACCAATATAAAAGTCTTCCTGTTCATCCTATAATTGTAAAAATAAAATGTTGCTTTGTATGTTTTAACCTGCTTGGTTTCAAACACTTGAAAGCACAAGTATGCAATCCCAGATTGATAAATACATTCTATAAATCTGTAAAAGCACTAGCTCTCATTTTCATGCTTTGGAATCATTTGTCAATGACTAGTTACTTTATAATTAAAATAGAACTAAGGGCAAAACCTTTTTTATTTTAATAGAATCGGAGAGGGTTATAACCCCTGTTATGCCGCATACACACGATCAGTCTATCCGGCGGACTTAGTCTGGCGGACAAACCGCCGGAAAGTGCGCCGGACTTTCTGAACGAGCGGACCTGCCCACACACGACCGGACTTTTCCGGCAGACTAGGCCCCCCAGCCTATGTGAATGAGTATGGGGTACAATGTACCCCTACCCATTCACCTATGAAAAAAAAAACACAACACAAGGGTTTAAAACAATTTATTGCACAGCTCCGGGGGGTCTTCTTCTGTCTTGGGGGTCTTCTCGCCGGACTCCTACGCTAACTTCTGCTAGCTCTTTTACTAGCGGGTTTCTTCTTCGCCGCTGTCCGGGGGTCTTCTTCCGACTTCGGGGGTCTTGTCCCCCTCTTTGGGGGTCTTGTCCCCCTCTTCGGTTCTTCTTGCCGGGCCTCCGCTTTCTTCCTTTAGCACTTTTACTAGTGGTGGCCCGGTCTTCTGTCACCGCCGCCACCTCTTCTTCCGACTTCGGGGGTCTTGTCCCCTTCTTCGGGGGTCTTGTCCCCCTCTTCGGTTTTTCTTGCCGGGCCTCTGCGCCTTCTTCCAGCTCTTTACTAGTGGTGGCTCTGTCTTCTGTTGCTGCCTTCTGTTCTTCTGTGCCCCCCCTTCCCCAAAGCACCCCATGTTGAGGGCACGCGGCCTGGTATGGCTCGGGGGGCGCTCGCTCGTCCCCACCCCCTTTCCTGACCAGTTGGGCTGCGTGCTCGGATAAGGGTCTTATATGGACCTTGGGGGGACCCCCACGCTGTGTTTTCGGCGTAGGGCTTTCCCTTTAAGTCCATACCAGGTGACGGGGCCAGCGACGTGTCAATCTCGCCACCGAAGGCGGCGACATTGACTTCCTTCGCTAGTCCCGGCTACCTGGAGCCACGTTCAAAATGAACAGACTTTCCTCCGTGTGCGGGAAAGTCCTTTCATTTCAAAAGTCCGGCGGACTAGTACACACATGGCCGGATTGTCCGCTGGACTCGCAGTCTGGTGGACAATTTTTGAGTCAAAACTACTTTCTAAGTCCGTCAGACTTTTGGGGGAAAAAAGTCTACCGGAGCCCACACATGGGCGGATTGTCCGCCGATAGTTTGATCGTGTGTACGCGGCATTAGATTACCATTGGGGAGATTTAGTTAGATTATCGTTTTTACCATATGTGTCCCATAGAGGGGATTTCCTTTCACTTCTTTTCCCATAGCCAAATCAGGAAGTGATAGGAAATCCTCCAAAGTGAGGGAATACCTGGTTGTCACCAAAATGAGGGTTCCCATTGAAACAATTCCCTACATTACTCTTCTGTAAACAACACAAAATTTGGGATTTTCTTTCACTTTTGATGATGACAGTAAACATGACAAATAGAGAAAATGAATTGCCCTAACTGGGACACAAACAGCAATAAAAACTCAACATGTTTTCTGATCAAAAACAAAAAAAATGGCTTTAATTTTACTTTATTAAATGATATTATCCTCCTTCCAAAAATTACAGATTATACTGAACATATTTTGCTTTAAAAGTTACAGTAAGTATGGCCAAAGCTTTTTTGGCACAATTCTCTAGTGCAGTGCTCGACAAAACCTGGGCGCCAGGTCGCATTTGCGACTAGAATCAGCGACCTGGCGCCTGGGGCAGCATAGCTGGGGGTATCCTGTCTCCGTGGACCCCCCCCCGCCCGGCGCGATCGCGTCAGGCCGCGCGGCAGGCGGCCGTTAATTGAGCCCCCGGCTTTGAGGCCTTCTGTGATCCTATGGTTCCTTCTGGAATCTGGCGCCCTCTTGTGGTGGCCGTTGGAATTACAACCAACAATGCTAATGGGATTGCCTGCCCTGCCTGCCAGTCTTTCTCCTTCCCTTTACCCCTTTACTTAGAACCCCTAAACAAAATATATATAACTATATATATATATATATATATATATATATATATATATATATATATATATATAATTTTTTTATTTTATTTATTCTAACACTCTAGAGAGTAAAATGGTGGTCGTTGCAATACTGTCTGTCACACCGTATTTGCACAGCGGACTTACAAGCGCACTTTTTTTGGGGAAAAATAATTTATTTAATTTAAAAAAAATAAGACAACAGTAAAGTTAGCCCAATTTTTTTTTTATACATTGAAAGATAATGTTATGCCGAGTAAATCGATACCCAACATGTCACGCTTCAAAATTGCGCACGCTCATGGAATGGCGACGAACTTTTACCCTTTAAAATCTCCATAGGCGACGTTTAAAAAATTCTACAGGTTGCACGTTTTGAGTTACAGAGGAGGTCTGGGGCTAGAATTATTGCTCTTACTCTACCGATCGCAGCGATACCTCACATGTGTGGTTTGAACACCGCTTTCATATATGCGTTCGCTTCTGCACGCAAGCTTGGCGAGACAGGGCGCATTTAAAAAAAATATTTTTTTCTTATTTTAACTTTTATTTTTATTTTTTTCACTGTTCTTTAAAAAAAAATGTGTGTCACTTTTATTCCTATTACAAGGAATGTAAAAATCCCTTGTAATAGAAAAAAGCATGACAGGTCCTCTTATATATGAGATCTGGGGTCAGAGAGACCTCACATCTCATATTTACACTAAAATACAATTAAAAAAAAATTTGTCATTTGAAAAAAATAAAACAAATAAAATGTCCCTCTAAGAGCTATGGGCAATGACTTGGAGACAGGTGGGGGGCTGGGGGCTACCTTACCCTCACTCATCTCCATGTCAGGCCAGGGACAGGTCCAGATCGCCGTCACGGACCTGGCTCCTAACATTTTTTAGCTGGCTCCTAGATTCCAAGCCAATTTGTCAACCCCTGCTCTAGTGGATCACAGAAGTGCTCTCCAGCTTCAGGCTCTGGAAGGATCCTGGCAACAATGTTGGGATCCACCCAGATGGCAGATCATCAGCTTGCTCAGCCCTTCAACATGTGACCTGAGCCAGCTGCTCCAGCCCCATCCACCACATCCCATCCTACCAATGAGCACTGGATAGAAAAGAGCATTGATTATGAGTCACTACTTTCAGCTTGGGGTGGACTGAGAACTGAATGATCAGTGGTCGTGTGATCACTCAGTTCTTGGGCTTAGGTCTGACCATGCAGCAGGAAGGTAAATGTTTGTGTTTTTTTTTTCTATTCGCACACTTCTCTTTTAATACGGTTCCTGTTAATCTGATCACTTATGCCACGTACACACCGGCGGACTGTATGGCCTACTTAGTCCGCCGAAACACATTTCAGCGGACAGTCCGCTCGTGTGTGGGCTTCAGCTGACTTTTTCAGCGTGCAGTCCGGCGTACTAAGTATTTCGGATTTTTCGAAATACTGTCCGTCGTACTCGCATTTCGGCGGACAATCCGCCCGTGTGTATGCCAGTCCGCCGTACTTTTGAAATGAGCGGACTTTTCCCGCCCGGAGAAAAGTCTGCTAATTTCGAGCGGGTCTCCAGGTAGGCGGGGCCCGCGAAGGAGACGTCGCTGGCCCCGCCGCCCCCCTACCCCAAAGCACCTTGTCCCCATGTTGATGAGGACAAGGGCCTCTTCCCGACAACTCTGGCCGTTGGTTGTCGGGATCTGCGGGCGGGGGGCTTATCGGAATCCGGGAGCCCCCTTTAATAAGGGGGCCCCCGGATACCGGCCCCCCACCCTATGTGAATGAGTATGAGGTACAATGTACCCCTACCCATTCACCTGTAAAATAAAAGTACAAAAAAAAACACAACACACGAGATAAAATACTTTATTGCACAGCTCCGGGGGTCTTCCGTCTTCGGGGGTCTTCTCGCCGGACTCCTCCGCTATCTTCTTGTAGCTCTTTTGCTAGTGGAGGAGTCCGGCTTTCTTCCTCGCCGCCGGCCTCTTCTCCCGACTTCGGGGGTCTTGTCCCCCTCTTCGGTTCTTCTGTCGCCGCCGCCGCCTTCCGTTCTTCTTCTTCTTCTTCTTCTCCAGGAGATGTTGCCTCGACGATCTCTCCGGCCGGAATGCCAGGGACGCACTGCGCGGCCACTTATATAGGGACAAGGGGCGGTGTCACATGGCTTTATGTCACATGGGTTGGTGTCACATGGTGACTCCGCCCCCTTACGATGTCATAGTCCCCATGTGACATCAACCCATGTGACCAACCCATGTGACATAAAGCCATGTGACACCGCCCCTTGTCCCTATATAAGTGGCCGCGCAGTGCGTCCCTGGCATTCCGGCCAGAGAGATCGTCGAGGCAACATCTCCTGGAGAAGAAGAAGAAGAACGGAAGGCTGCGGCGGCGGCGACAGAAGACCGGGCCACCGCCTGTAAAAGAGCTATAAGAAGGCGCGGTGGCCCGGCAGAAGAACCGAAGAGGGGGACAAGACCCCCGAAGTCGGGAGAAGAGGCCGGCGGCGAGGAAGAAAGCCGGACTCTTCCGCTAGCAAAAGAGCTACAAGAAGATAGTGGAGGAGTCCGGCGAGAAGACCCCCGAAGATGGAAGACCCCCGGAGCTGTGCAATAAAGTATTTTATCTCGTGTTGTTGTGTTTTTTTTTGTACTTTTATTTTACAGATGAATGGGTAGGGGTACATTGTACCCCATACTCATTCACATAGGGTGGGGGGCCGGTAACCGGGGGCCCCCTTATTAAAGGGGGCTCCCGGATTCCGATAAGCCCCCCGCCCGCAGACCCCGACAACCAACGGCCAGGGTTGTCGGGAAGAGGCCCTTGTCCTCATAAACATGGGGACAAGGTGCTTTGGAGTGGGGGGGCTGCGCGGCCCCCCCTTCCCCAAGGCACCCCCCCATGTTGAGGGCACGCGGCCTGGTACGGTTTAGGAGGGGGGGCGCTCGCTCGCCCCCCTTTCCTGGCCGGCCGGGTAGCGTGCTCGGACAAGGGTCTGTTGTGGACTTGGGGGGGACCCCCACGCCGATTTTTTTCGGCGTTGGGGTTCCCCTTTAAGTCCATACCAGGCGGCGGGGTCAGCGACGTCTCCTTCGCGGGCCCCGCCTACCTTGAGACGCGCTCGAAATGAGCGGACTTTCCTCCGCGTGTGTGGGCGAGTCCGTTCATTTCAAAAGTAGGGCGGATAGTATGGCGGACTTAGTACGCCGTATTAGTCCGCTCAAAAAGTGGTGTGTGTGGTCAAGTCCGTTCATTCGAAAGTATGACGGACTGTCCGTCGGATTGTATGACGGACTAAGTAGGCCATACAGTCCGCCCCTGTGTACGCGGCTTTAGAATGATTGTTGCTTAAAGTGGAGGGCCACCCTGAAAAAAAAAAATACATTAAAAATTTGAAAAAAAATTGAAAAAAAAAAATGAAAAAAGATTTTTTTTTTAACTTACCAGAAATGCCTGTTGCTAGGCACATCATCCTAATCTGCCTCTTCCTCCTCCGCGGAGATCTTCTGTCTTCTCTCCTCCGTGCGGCGTCTTCTGGGTAATGGGTCGCGCTGTGTTCTGGGAACTGTGTGTCCCAGAACACAGTGCGCCCCATTCACAAAGCGCTGCGCGACTCGCGCATGCGCAGTAGGAAACGGGCAGTGAAGCCGCAAAGCTCCACTGCCTGTTTCCCTTAGCCAAAATGGCGGCGCCGGGACCCGAGACCGAGGGACGGGTCAGCCTCGGGCGGCCGACATCGTGGGCGCCCTGGACAGGTAAGTTTGCAGCTGCTGACTTTTAAAAAAAATTTTTAAACCGGCCCTCCTCTTTAAATAAAATTGCTGAAAAAGCGTTGCTGAAATGGAATAAATTACTCACCCCTACTCACCCCCTTTTTTTTTTTTTTACTAGAAATGGAAGTGATCTGCGATTTTTAGCTGTATTGCAACGGACATATTGGAGACTTTTGACACTTTTTTTGGGACCATTGGCATTTATACAGCGATCAGTGCTATAAAAATGTACCGATTACTGTGTAAATGTCACTGGCAGGGAAGGGGTTAACACTAGGAGACGATCAAGCGATTAATTGTGTCTTCCGTCAGCGTGTTCTAACTCTATGGGGATAGGATTGACTAGGAGAGGAGCCATATTGTTTTTCCTACTTAGTAGGAACAAACAATATACTTAGTAGGAACAAACGATATTGCTGCTCTTCCTCTGACAGCACAGGGATTTGTGTGTTTACTGTACTGGCACTCGTGCACGCGATCGCGCCCACCGACCACGCTCTGGTGGCCGAAAAACTGTGAGATGTACCCGTACAGAATTTCGCCGAGGAGAGCCATTGTGCCGCAGTATATCTGCGTGACATGGTCGGCAAGTGGTTAATATCACCTTTTCTTACACAAACCTCTTTGTTTACACTTCTCCCCTCTGACAATGAGAAAATATATAATGTATCTTTTTTTCTCCATTCAAAGAGTGAAAAGAACAAAGGGGCAGGCTGAACAATGACTGATCACAGTGTTAGCCAATCAGAAGCTATCACAGCGATCAGGTGATCGGGAACCAGGCCTCCGGGTTCCCAGTCATTGGTACGCAGCACAATCCCAGCATAAACACAGGTATGCATATATGTGGCCCCACAGCAGTAAGATCCACTTCTGCGAGGCCGAATATATGCGTACGTTCGGTGGGAAGAGGTTAATGTGGTTCGGCCAGAAGCCAAAATAAGGTCCCTTTGTTAACTATATAAGTCTCTTTGCATTATTTAGGTGCCTTACCACCAATGGTAGAGTGAGGCCACATTACCTGGCTGTTGCCATGTCATTAGAGCTAAAGATGTGGTGTACTGCCATGTGGTGTTTTTGTTATGTTATGATGTTTTTCTTCAGCATGATGTTGTGCTATCCCAAAATGTCATGATGCCAAAGTGCCCCTAAGTATGATCGTATTGCCTTTAATGTAATTCCAGAGTGAGCCCAAAGTGATGCATTCACCTCCCTGAGTCATGCCATGTTCAGATCTCCTTCAACTCCCCTTTTGGATCATAGGCCAATATAGAAAAGGGAGAATTAAATAAAAAACAAAAAAAACTAGCATTTTTAAATGAATAGTAGATCTTAGGTGATAGTACTATGTAGAAAATGTACTTCCAAGTCTAAATATTCATGTACTTTTACTACTGTTTGTTACAGGATATGTACCTCCAGCTTCAGCAGCACGTAAGTGTTTACCAATATAAAAGTCTTCCTGTTCATCCAATAATTGTAAAAATAAAATGTTGCTTTGTATGTTTTAACATGCTTGGTTTCAAACACTTGAATGCACATATGCAACATGAAGGTAAATATTGGTGTTTGTTTTTTTTCTATTCCCACACTTCTCTTTTAATATGGTTCCTATTAATCCGATCACTTATGCCGCGTACACACGAGCGGACTGTATGGCGTACTTAGTCCATCATACAATCCGACGGACAGTCCGTCATACTTTCCACTGAACGGACTTGTCCACACACGGATACCCAAACAGTCCGACGAAAGCTTGCGCGATGACGTACAGCACGTGCGACGGGACTAGAAATAGGAAGTCCAAGACACAGCAAAGCACCCTTTGGGCTCCTTCTGCTGACTTTGCGTTAGTAGAAGTTTGGTTAGAGACGATTCGCGCTTTTCAGACTTCAGCTTAATTTGTCAGTTTTCTGCGGCGCAGTCTACCTGTGAGGTTTGTATCTGTCTTTCGGTACGCATGGATCAGTTGGTACCTGTTGTTAGGCGCTTCTGGTCCGCTCGTTTCTGGGTTTCAGGTCGTTCTTCATAGGTCTGGCTGTTCTTCAGTGCGTTCAGTTAAGCTTGTTTGTCCAGCCGACCGTTTAAAAGCCATGGAGAGTGGACGTACTCGGGAACGAGTTTGTGCTATATGGGGGCTTGGTGTTGGGGTTAATACTTTGACCCGAGCCCAGTCTGTGAACAGGGTGAGGAGGAGTTCATGGACAAAGAATTGGTTGCGCCAGCGCGACCAATTCTCGCATATGCCTTTACTCCGTGAGATCCATGAGAATAATCCTGATGATTTCAGGAATTATCTCAGGATGACGGACCCCGTTTTTCACCGTCTGCTGGCTTTGCTGACCCCTTATATCAGCAGGCAGGATACCTGCATGCGGTAAGCCATCACTCCGGAGCAGAGGCTCGTCGCCACGTTGCGCTACTTGGCGACAGGGAGAAGCCTTCAGGACCTCAAGTTCTCTACAGGCATCTCCCCCCAGGATCTGGGGATCATTATTCCAGAGACCTGTTCTGCCATTATTCGGGTCCTGCAGAAGGAATATATGAAGGTAAGTTTGTTCTTTTAATATTGCATTATATGCATTGTATGTTTGTATTAATTTCATCATGACTTTTAATATCCATGACAGGAATATGCTGTGAATGTCCCCTTTATATGAATGCATGCAATTGTTTTTTTTGATGTTTTTTTTTTTTTGTGTCATTTTTTTTATAGCTTTTACCTTTTTGTGTCCCACGTGCATATTTGCTTTCACTAACGTCCCCAGCATGCAATCCTGGGCCCCTATACACCCACAGCCGAGACTGTTCTTCTCTAATTCATATTGTCATCTCCATTGTACTGTTTTACTGCCCCCCACCCTTTGTATACTCTTTGTATACACCCTTTGTGTATATATATATATATATATATATATATATATATATATATATATATATATAGGGATTGTATACTCATTAATTAGGCCCCCACCCCACTCAAATTGGTTGCAGGGATTGTATACTCATTAATTAGGCCCCCACCCCACTCAGATTGGTTGCAGGGATTGTATACTCATTAATTAGGCCCCCACCCCACTCAAATTGGTTGCAGGGATTGTGTCAGGAACGGTGTTGTTGCTGGGATCGCCTGCTGGTGTCACTGTTTATTTTGCCATCAAAGGTTGCAGTTCTGGTGGTCACCAGCGGGTGTCTCCCAGCAAACAGACATTCTAATAATCCAGCTGCACCCGAAGTGGTATGGCTTGGAAGTATATAAGCCCGCCCTTCACTGAGGCTCATTGCTTCAGAATCCTTCCTGCTAGCCTCGTCCCTGCCTGACCTGAGCTGTTGCCTGATACCTGTTCCTGATACCTGTTCCTGATACCTGTTCCTGATACCTGTTCCTGATACCTGTTCCTGATACCTGTTCCTGATACCTGTTCCTGATACCTGATTTGCTTCCTGTCCTGGACTCTGTTCCCTATACCTGTGACTTGTCCCCTGATTCCTGCCTTGGCTCCCCTTGCTTCCGCTTCCTCCACCTGGCCTCCTGTTCCCCTTGTCTCTCATCCCTGCCTGGTTATGTATGTGTTCCCTTTCCATGTATATATATATAGTTAGTTAGTTAGTTTAGGGTTTTGGGGTTTGCGGTGTATTATTTGTGTTCTTGCTTGTTTATGGTTTGCTGTGTTTGTTTGGTTTGCACGCGTGTCTTTTTCCTTAATAAATATTTATATTTTCACTTACCTTGAGCCTGATTCCGTTAGTGCAGCCCATTGATCTGTTTACTTTGTGCTGGATGCCTGTGTCAGGCATCCCTTCCATGACAGAATTCTGAAGCCATACTAACAGATCGGCTGCACTTGGGAATAGGATCTGGATACTTGCTATTGCCAAAAAATGCATCTGGAAGATATTCTGTATCTTTCGCTTCTGGCAACAGATGACAGAGATTTTTGTCATCAGACATTAGGTGAATACACTAGAGAGCAACTGCTGGAATGTATCCGTATAGCCCATGTTTTTGTTGATCAGGGCAGTTTTCTGTTTGAGGACGTGCAGCCATTGATTAGGATCTGTACAGAGTTGGCCCTGTCTGATGCCTCTAGTGGAGGTGATGACTATACACCCCCTTTTAGTGCAGCTCAGGTAGAGTCTTTGGTGTGGCTGTTGGAAGATGACTCAGCCTTTTTCTTTGAGCAGTACTCAGCTTGTCCTCAACAGGTGCTTGCAGCATGTATTGATTCAGTGCAGTCTCTGGTCAGACAAACCATGTGCAAACCAGATTTTGTGCAACCATTATTACAGGCCTGGTCAAGCTTGTTGTACTCAGCTTCTGTCAGCTCCAAACCACCCATTTCTGTGTCCAGATACCAGCCTGCTGGGATATCTTCCTCTCTATTACCCCCAACAACCACAATTTCTGACCCATACACCCTGCTACCAAAGAAGTACCAGTACCCTGTTTCCTCCTGCTGTACCTACCCAGTCTTTAACCCCTCTGCTACTTCTCAGCTGCCTTCATCAGTTCCATTGAATCTCCCCTCAAGATCTGCTCCCTCTGTTTTACCATCCTTCCACTCTTCGCTCTTACCAGCTGCATCCACTACCTACAGCCCTGTACCCTCATACAAATCTTCAGTTGCTAAAACCAAAAAGAAACGGAAGTTTTTCCCAACCCATACCATTCTGTCATCCCCCACTTCTGCCTCCGCGCCTGATGTTCCAATGCCTGCTGTTCAGCCTGTTGTGCCAGTGTCTCTGCCTGTTGTCCAGCCTGCTGTCCCGGCCTTCCAGCCTGACGCCTTCCAGCCTGCTGCCCCGGCCTTCCAGCCTGACGCCTTCCAGCCTGACGCCTTCCAGCCTGCTGCCCCGGCCTTCCAGCCTGACGCCTTCCAGCCTGCTGCCCCGGCCTTCCAGCCTGACGCCTTCCAGCCTGCTGCCCCGGCCTTCCAGCCTGACGCCTTCCAGCCTGCTGCCCCGGCCTTCCAGCCTGACGCCTTCCAGCCTGCTGCCCCGGCCTTCCAGCCTGACGCCTTCCAGCCTGCTGCCCCGGCCTTCCAGCCTGACGCCTTCCAGCCTGCTGCCCCGGCCTTCCAGCCTGACGCCTTCCAGCCTGCTGCCCCGGCCTTCCAGCCTGACGCCTTCCAGCCTGCTGCCCCGGCCTTCCAGCCTGACGCCTTCCAGCCTGCTGCTCCGGCCTTCCAGCCTGACGCCTTCCAGCCTGCTGCTCCGGCCTTCCAGCCTGACGCCTTCCAGCCTGCTGCCCCGGCCTTCCAGCCTGACGCCTTCCAGCCTGCTGCCCCGGCCTTCCAGCCTGACGCCTTCCAGCCTGCTGCTCCGGCCTTCCAGCCTGACGCCTTCCAGCCTGCTGCTCCGGCCTTCCAGCCTGACGCCTTCCAGCCCGCTGCTCCGGCCTTCCAGCCTGACGCCTGCCAGCCTGCTGCTCCGGCCTTCCAGCCTGACACCTTCCAGCCTACTGTCCCGGCCTTGCAGCCTGACGCCTTCCAGCCTGATGCCCCGGCCTTGCAGCCTGACGCCTTCCAGCCTGATGTCCCGGCCTTGCATTCTGACGCCTTGCAGTCTGATGCCTTGCAGTCTGATGCCCCGGCCTTGCAGTCTGATGCCTTGCAGTCTGATGCCCCGGCCTTGCAGTCTGATGCCTTGCAGTCTGATGTCCCGGCCTTCCAGTCTGATGCCTTGCAGTCTGATGTCCCGGCCTTCCAGTCTGATGCCTTGCAGTCTGATGTCCCGGCCTTCCAGTCTGATGCCTTGCAGTCTGATGTCCCGGCCTTCCAGTCTGATGCCTTGCAGTCTGATGTCCCGGCCTTCCAGTCTGATGCCTTGCAGTCTGATGTCCCGGCCTTCCAGTCTGATGCCTTGCAGTCTGATGTCCCGGCCTTCCAGTCTGATGCCTTGCAGTCTGATGTCCCGGCCTTCCAGTCTGATGCCTTGCAGTCTGATGTCCCGGCCTTCCAGTCTGATGCCTTGCAGTCTGATGTCCCGGCCTTCCAGTCTGATGCCTTGCAGTCTGATGTCCCGGCCTTCCAGTCTGATGCCTTGCAGTCTGATGTCCCGGCCTTCCAGTCTGATGCCTTGCAGTCTGATGTCCCGGCCTTCCAGTCTGATGCCTTGCAGTCTGATGTCCCGGCCTTCCAGTCTGATGCCTTGCAGTCTGATGTCCCGGTCTTCCAGTCTGATGCCTTGCAGTCTGATGTCCCGGCCTTCCAGTCTGATGCCTTGCAGTCTGATGTCCCGGCCTTCCAGTCTGATGCCTTGCAGTCTGATGTCCCGGCCTTCCAGTCTGATGTCCCGGCCTTCCAGTCTGATGCCTTCCAGTCTGATGTCTCGGCCTTCCAGTCTGATGCCTTCCAGTCTGATGTCCCGGCCTTCCAGTCTGATGCCTTCCAGTCTGATGTCCCGGCCTTCCAGTCTGATGCCTTCCAGTCTGATGTCCCGGCCTTCCAGTCCGATGCCTTGCAGTCTGATGTCCCGGCCTTCCAGTCCGATGCCTTGCAGTCTGATGTCCCGGCCTTCCAGTCCGATGCCTTGCAGTCTGATGTCCCGGCCTTCCAGTCCGATGCCTTGCAGTCTGATGTCCCGGCCTTCCAGTCCGATGCCTTGCAGTCTGATGTCCCGGCCTTCCAGTCCGATGCCTTGCAGTCTGATGTCCCGGCCTTCCAGTTCGATGCCTTGCAGTCTGATGACCTGGAGCTCGCTGCCCAGCCTGATGACCCGGAGCTCGCTGCCCAGCCTGATGACCCGGAGCTCGCTGCCCAGCCCGATGACCCGGAGCTCGCTGCCCAGCCCGATGACCCGGAGCTCGCTGCCCAGCCCGATGACCCGGAGCTCGCTGCCCAGCCCGATGACCCGGAGCTCGCTGCCCAGCCCGATGACCCGGAGCTCGCTGCCCAGCCCGATGACCCGGAGCTCGCTGCCCAGCCCGATGACCCAGAGCTCGCTGCCCAGCCCGATGACCCGGAGCTCGCTGCCCAGCCCGATGACCCGGAGCTCGCTGCCCAGCCCGATGACCCGGAGCTCGCTGCCCAGCCCGATGACCCGGAGCTCGCTGCCCAGCCCGATGACCCGGAGCTCGCTGCCCAGCCTTCTGCCCAGGCTGATGACCCAGTGTTTGCTGCCCAGCCTGGTGACCCGGTGCTTTCTGCCAAGCCTACTGCCCAGCCTGATGACCTGGAGCTTGCTGCCCCACCTGATGACCCGGTGCTTGCTGCCAAGTCTACTGCCCAGCCTGATGACCCGGTGTTTGCTGCCCAGCCTGATGACCCGGTGCTTGCTGCCAAGCCTACTGCCCAGCCTGATGACCCGATGCTTGCTGCCCGGCCTGATGACCCGATGCTTGCTGCCCGGCCTGATGACCCGATGCTTGCTGCCCGGCCTGATGACCCGATGCTTGCTGCCCGGCCTGATGACCCGATGCTTGCTGCCCGGCCTGATGACCCGATGCTTGCTGCCCGGCCTGATGACCCGATGCTTGCTGCCCGGCCTGGTGACCCGATGCTTGCTGCCCGGCCTGGTGACCCGATGCTTGCTGCCCGGCCTGATGACCCGATGCTTGCTGCCCGGCCTGATGACCCGATGCTTGCTGCCCGGCCTGATGACCCGATGCTTGCTGCCCGGCCTGATGACCCGATGCTTGCTGCCCGGCCTGATGACCCGATGCTTGCTGCCCGGCCTGATGACCCGATGCTTGCTGCCCAGCCTGATGACCCGATGCTTGCTGCCCGGCCTGATGACCTGGAGCCTGCTGCCCAGCCCGATGACCCGAAGCAAGTTGCCCAGCCTGTTTTTATTTCCAGATCTAAACTTCCAGACCCTGGTGGTGGGATACATGTTCCATTGTCGGAGTTGGGTGGCATGCCTCCCAGTAGGTTAAGAGACTCTGGCCGGAGAGCGCAAAGAAGTCAGCAATCACAGGGGAGACTTTTCTGGACTTTTCCCCATTTAGATGCACTGTCAGGTCAAGGGCAGAATGGAGTGTCCGGAGGCCACTCCTTAGGGGGGGGAACTGTCAGGAACGGTGTTGTTGCTGGGATCGCCTGCTGGTGTCACTGTTTATTTTGCCATCAAAGGTTGCAGTTCTGGTGGTCACCAGCGGGTGTCTCCCAGCAAACAGACATTCTAATAATCCAGCTGCACCCGAAGTGGTATGGCTTGGAAGTATATAAGCCCGCCCTTCACTGAGGCTCATTGCTTCAGAATCCTTCCTGCTAGCCTCGTCCCTGCCTGACCTGAGCTGTTGCCTGATACCTGTTCCTGATACCTGTTCCTGATACCTGTTCCTGATACCTGTTCCTGATACCTGATTTGCTTCCTGTCCTGGACTCTGTTCCCTATACCTGTGACTTGTCCCCTGATTCCTGCCTTGGCTCCCCTTGCTTCCGCTTCCTCCACCTGGCCTCCTGTTCCCCTTGTCTCTCATCCCTGCCTGGTTATGTATGTGTTCCCTTTCCATGTATATATATATAGTTAGTTAGTTAGTTTAGGGTTTTGGGGTTTGCGGTGTATTATTTGTGTTCTTGCTTGTTTATGGTTTGCTGTGTTTGTTTGGTTTGCACGCGTGTCTTTTTCCTTAATAAATATTTATATTTTCACTTACCTTGAGCCTGATTCCGTTAGTGCAGCCCATTGATCTGTTTACTTTGTGCTGGATGCCTGTGTCAGGCATCCCTTCCATGACAGATTGTATACTCATTAATTAGGCCCCCACCCCACTCAGATTGGTTGCAGGGATTGTATACTCATTAATTAGACCCCCACCCCACTCAGATTGGTTGCAGGGATTGTATACTCATTAATTAGGCCCCCACCCCACTCACATTGGTTGCAGGGATTGTATACTCATTAATTAGGCCCCCACCCCACTCACATTGGTTGCAGGGATTGTATACTCATTAATTAGGCCCCCACCCCACTCAAATTGGTTGCAGGGATTGTATACTCATTAATTAGGCCCCCACCCCACTCAGATTGGTTGCAGGGATTGTATACTCATTAATTAGGCCCCCACCCCACTCAAATTGGTTGCAGGGATTGTATACTCATTAATTAGGCCCCCACCCCACTCAAATTGGTTGCAGGGATTGTATACTCATTAATTAGGCCCCCACCCCACTCAAATTGGTTGCAGGGATTGTATACTCATTAATTAGGCCCCCATCCCACTCAGATTGGTTGCAGGGATTGTATACTCATTAATTAGGCCCCCACCCCACTCAAATTGGTTGCAGGGATTGTATACTCATTAATTAGGCCCCCACCCCACTCAAATTGGTTGCAGGGATTGTACACTCATTAATTAGGCCCCCACCCCACTCAGATTGGTTGCAGGGATTGTACACTCATTAATTAGGCCCCCACCCCACTCAAATTGGTTGCAGGGATTGTATACTCATTAATTAGGCCCCCACCCCACTCACCCACCTAACTTATGTCCCCTGGTCCATCAGAGGGCTGAGTAATCTGTGAATTGGGCCGTCTATTTTTTTTTTTTTGCAGAAAAACATTTTCAATATTTCTGTTTAACTGTTGTTCCAAAATGTTTTTGAGTTTTATTTGTTATGAATTGTTTTGATTTAATGACTCATTTTTTTTTTATTTTTTTATTTTTTTTCCTGTGTTTGACTCCCCAGTTTCCTTCCACGCCACAGGAATGGCAGACTGTGGCTTCCCAGTTCGCTGCCCGTTGGGACTTTCCCAACTGTGGAGGGGCGATCGACGGGAAACATGTGCGGATTGTGCCCCCACCCCATTCAGGGTCCTACTATTGGAATTATAAGGGGTTCCATAGTGTGGTGTTAATGGCGGTGGTGTCAGCACAATATGACTTTCTGTATGTGGATGTGGGGAAGAACGGCCGGATGTCTGACGGAGGAGTGTTTAGGCAGACCGAGTTCTGCCACCGTCTCATCACTGGTGACCTGGACTTGCCACCAGATGCTGATAATGTGGAGGGTCTACCTTTTGTTTTTATCGCTGATGAAGCGTTCGGTCTGAGTGACCATTTGATGAAGCCCTTCCCCCAAAGGACCCTCACCCCGGAGAGGAGGGTTTTTAATTACCGGCTGGCCAGAGCAAGAAGGGTTGTGGAGAATGCCTTTGGCATTATGGCCAGCCGGTTCCGTCTGTTTTTGACAGCAATAAACTTGGCAGAGTACAAACTGAACTATGTCATTCTCTGCTGCTGCATTTTGCACAACTTTTTAAGAAAACTTTCTGGAACCCATTACCTGCAGCCAATTGGGCCTGAGGCCGGACTAATGCCAGAACTCACAGGGCTGGATCATGCCCATCCTGGCTTAGCCCCCCTAACAGCACGTGAGGTGCGTGACCAGTATGTCACCTATTTTAATGGTAGGGGGGCTATTCCAATGCCAGCTGACCAATAAATATTTCCTTTTGTTTAAATATGTATTGTCTGATCAAATTTTTAAGTTTGGTTCTTGTTTGCTTTTCTAGGTGGTTGTCTCCTACATTCTCCTAATTCAGGGATATGCAATTGGCCGACCTCCAGCTGGTGCAAAACTACAAGTCAATCATGCCTTTGGGTCTCATGCTTGTGGCTGTCAGTCTTGCTATGCTTCATGGGACTTGTAGTTCTGCAACAGCTGGATTTCCACTAATTGCATATTCCTGTCCTAGTGCATTTGTATTGCAAAGTGGTTTTTGCCAATAGTAAATAAGGCCCTTTGTGACAGAAAACACAAAATGACTTCCCAAACTGGTATTGAGTATTGAAAGAAGTAGACACACACACACACACATCTTTTTTTTTAAATTTTTAATAGTGCACATTCCAACAAGTGCCTCTTTTTTTGGTATTTTTCTTTTTGTTTTGTTTTGTTTTGGTAAACAATTTTTTTTGTAAACATATAAATATATATATATCTATATATATATATATATATATATAATAAAATAAAAAATAAATAAAATCTAATTTTTAACTATTTACAGAAAACAAGGGGTAAAGCCAAATTTTGAAGATGCACACCAAAAATTGGTAATGTCAACATGTGCTATCTACCATCATGAGTGATCAATGGACGTGTTTGGTGGGTGCAATCCCTTCCTCTCACATACTAGAATGAGGAAGGGTTTGCAAACACAAAATGCGTACATTGCGATCCTCTGATGGCACATAGCACATGTTGACACACCGTGTGCATCTTCAAAATTTGGCCTCTAAAAAAAATGTTCTAAAAACATTAAAAACTTTTTTACAAGGAAATGAAGAACATGATCTTTCGTTTTAGGGAAAAGGGGCTTAGATTCTCCCTAAAACATCGATCATGTTCTTCAGTTCCTGCTTCATAGTGTCCAGTTCTTGTTGCATGTTTTGCATCTTGTTCTGCATTTGATCAATCTTGCCATTCCAGGCCATGATCTGACCAATCAGTCTCTGGGCACTGTCAGAGGAAAATGGCTCCGCGGCTTGTCCTTCCACAACCAGATCATCACCTAAAAACATGTGTAGATAAAAAATTTTGTTAAAATATACAGCCATTAATTGTTTACCTTAAGCTGGGTTGTCAGACACTCACTTTGTGGGGTGCGTATCTCCACCACCTCTTCCTCCTCCACATCTAGCCCTGGGCTGGGCTGCTCCAGCTCTGACACTGGGCTGGGCTGCTCCAGCTCTGACACTGGGCTGGGCTGCTCCAGCTCTGACACTGGGCTTGGGCTAACTGCCCAATCAGGCTGGTGAGGTCGGGGGGTCCTGGGCTGCTCCGCCTCTTGTCTGAGTCTTTGTTCTCCTATGAGAATGAAAAAACAAAAAAAAAGGTATACTTTTAAGCATAGTGATATTTGAGTTCAGAAATTGGAATATGAAACATTGGTTTGAAGTGGTGTACAATTATTAGCTGGTTGTTACAAGATCCTAGTTTAATACATCATTTAAATGACATTTTTTTAGTTAGGCTGTGTTCAGACTGCTGCGATGTGCGAACGCTGCAAATCTACTGTGATTTCACGCATCGCATGCCTCCCGGAGGCAGTTCACACTGCCCTATGTGACCTGCTGGGAGTGTCAGTGTAAAGTTTTATTGACACCTCCAAATTATTTCTCATATCACAGTGCAATCTTTAAACTCGGACAGGAATCGGACCACATGGTGTGAACACCCATGTGATCCGATTATGCTGTGGACTAAAAAAAGGGCTATGTACAAGTTTGGGCCGGATGCGATGCGAATTCAGCCATACTATATGTATGGCTGAAATCGCATCACACAGAGATCACATGTGATTTGCACTGCAGTACGGTGCAAATCACATTCAATCTCGTACATTGCAGCAATGTGAACCTAGCCTTTAACCAAACTGCGATACTTTATATCTTTTGTCCAAGTTTCACAGACGGACACACTCGAATCATCCCCTGGAGTATCTGTGTGTGATTATGTCAAAAAATGTTCTATGATGTCCCAAACTACACTAAATGATTCCCAGTCCAGATGTTGAACCAGCATTTTATCTATCTATCTATCTATCTATCTATCTATCTATCTATCTATCTATCTATCTATCTATCTATCTATCTATCTATCTATCTATCTATCTCTCTCTTTCTTTTTTTTAGTTAGACTACATTACATTGAATAAATTTATGAAACAGCTTCAGCTATAAAGACATGTACACAAAGATATCCTAAACTGAGTGTGACAATTCAGTTTATCATGAACAATACAAAAAAATGAATAACTAATTAAAATCTAATCCAACACCAGATAAATTTACACCATATACAAATTCACGCTATTTACGTCCACATATACGAACGAGCATATTCGCTCATTACATGAACTATTAACCACACAAACGATCAAATTCGCCAGATTTACAAATATATCGTATACACCTATACGAACGATTATGTCCGACCGTCATGATAAGCGCAGAGTACTCACTTTTTTTCAGTGCCTTTTTGATTCTCCTGTATTGGTCCGGCTCCCTGGATTTGATGTCGGACCATCGTTTCCGGAGCTGATCTTTGGCTCTTCGGACCCCAAATTTGCTCTCCAAAGTGCTCACAACTATCGTCATGATGCCATCTTTTCAGATATTGGGTTTGGGATACGGGCCATTTTCCCCATCGTAATCCTCCCTTCGGAGTATATCCACCATCTCCACCATCTCTTCAAAGGCCATGTTTGTGGCCTTAAACCTTTTCCTTGCTCCGGAAGCATGGGGTTCAGGGCTTTCCTCCGCGCTGCTAACTGAAAATCCGTCCGCCATCTTCATCTATTCAATCTCCCACAGCGGAACGAGGGTAAAAGGGGCGGGGAAATACGGTCACACGAAACGTCAGGGGCGGGCAACGTGGGCGATGCAGGCGGAGCTTGAACGCATGCGCTGTATATAAAGCGTTACCGCGAGGCCGTACGTTTGTCCGAACGGAAGCAGCGAGTGATACACGCGACGGTAAGATGGTTATCTTTTTATTTTTAGGGTTTTAGGCCTGCGTTAGGAATGTATATAGTGGGATTTTACCTTGTGGATGGTTAGTTGATTTCAATGTGGGTTGGTGGTTGAGTGGGGTTGGTGTTTTGTGTGGTAGTGTGGGGGTGGGGGTGGGGGTGGGTGTGTGGGGGGGTAGTGCGTGTGGTAGTGTGTGTGGGGGTGGGTGTATGGGGGGGTAGTGTGTGTGTGGGGGGGGTAGTGTGTGTGGTAGTGTGTGTGTGGGGGTAGTGTGGGTGGGTGTAGTGTGGGTGTAGTGTGTGTCTCGCCTACATTGTCACAATATAAATAGGGTGCATTTGGTCTGACATTAGTATTTATGTTTTTTTTTTTTTTTTTTTTTTTTTTCAGAACTCAAAATGCAAAAGTACACTCCGGACCCCTTTAAGGAGGAGGCATTCCTCTCAACATTCATTGATATGTTTGAGATGCACAGGAGCCTGTGGGATTCCAAGCACCCACTATATTCAAGCCGTCCTGGCCGGAGGAAGACACTGGGGACAATTTTGAAGTTTGTGAAAACCCGACTCCCCCAGGCAGACCTTAAGTTTGTGAGCTCCAAAATTCAGGGCCTGCGTAACATGTATAGGCGGGAGCGCAACAAGATCCTAGAGTCCCAAACATCAGGAGCAGCAGCAGATCAGATATATGTACCTAGGCTGTTGTATTACAACAGGCTGCGTTTTCTGGATGACACGTCAGAAGCCAGGCAGTCACTTTCCACTCTTCCGTCTACCCTTCCCTCCACCCTTCCCTCCACTTCAGGTGAGCCACCCCAGGAAGATCCAGACCCCTCCTTGCTGGACGAAGTTGATGCGCCCAGCTGGAGCCAGGCATATTTTAGTTTCTAAAGTTAGGATTGCTCAAATATTAATGATGTAAAGTTCAATGTTTGAATTGCTTCCAAATCTAGGATTTCATCACAAATTAAATTACATATAAGGATACAGTAGTTTCCACAAATGTGGCTAAAAGCTTGGTGAACTGATGGAAAAATGATGGTGTCAAAATGATAGCCTTTTGTATTTCAAGACAAATGTATTTGCAAGTGAGAACTGTAAAATTGTCAGTGATTGATGATTTCAAAATATAGACATATTTTATTTATTTATTTCTTTATTTTTTACACAGGATGAGCTCACCCAGGAGGAGGCCGGGACCAGTGGTATGGAGGAGGAGGCCGGGACCAGCCACACGCAGAAGATAGCTGGGCCCAGCAGGAGTCAGACCGAAAGTCAGGTCCCTCCCCTTCGCCTAGCCAGCAAAAGGCCCAGGAGGATGACGCAGACAGAGGAGGAGTCATTGGCGCTTATACGTCAAGCCAGCCAATTGCTAAGTAAACCCCCCAATCCTGAAGAGGCCTACGCTACTTATTTGGCCAGCAAGTTGCTTGAAATGGAGAAGGGACAGCGCAACTTGTGCGACGCGATTTTCTTCGACAGTATTCAGCGGGGTCTGAAGGGTGAGCTAACACCAACCACCAGACTGTACAACACAGACCCTACTGCTCCTCCTCCTCCTCCTCCTCCTCCTCCTACCACAAGTCCACCACCAGAGGCACAGCCTCCAGCAAAGCGTGGAGGGAAGGCTAGACGGAAGAGTCGGAAGTGACTGCCTGGCTTCAGTCTGCTCTGACAGAAGACGCAGGCTGTTGTAGTACCACAGTCTGGGGACATAGATGTCATCTGCTGCTGTTCCTGGTCTGTGGGATTCTAGGACCATGTTGTGCTCCCTATTTTCATGTTACACAGGATCTGAATTTTGGTGGCCACTGACTTGATGTGTGCCTGGGGGACAAAAGGCTTCACAAACTTCAAAAGTGTCTCCAGTGTTGCCTCCCTCTTGATTTTGTTTTGTACAGACTAAAAATAAAGATTTATTATTTCCAAAAATATTGTAATTTTTTTTTTATTTTGGCTTAAAAAAACTGAGTTTATTTGTGAGTAGGCAGGTACATGTCAAAAGACTATGGGGGTTATTTACAAAACACACGTTCATGTTAATATAAATATGCTAACTTCAAGTGCAATTTTTAAAGCACTGCAAGTGCACTTGGAAGTGCAGTTGCTGTAAATTTGAGGCTAACATTTGAAATGAGGGGAAGCTCTGCTGATTTTGAACATTCAATCATGTGTAAGCTAAAATGCTGGTTTGGGTATCTATCTATCTATCTATCTATCTATCTATCTATCTATCTATCTATCTATCTATAAATAAATAATTTTAAACTAACAATAGTAGTTCCAAAAATATATAGTAATAGATAAATTATAAAATTTTATATATATATATATATATATATATATATATATATATATTTTTTTTTTTTATGAAGTTTATATATATATATATATATATATATATATATATATCTATATCTATATATATATTCTCAAATTGGAATATTAATCATAGGATGAGGATGAATAAAAACATTTGTGATAACTCTGTGTGAATATAAGCAGCAAAGCTACTTCACTTTTCTTGCATTATGAAGAAGAAAAGAATGGGCTATATTAAAAAAACACAAAATTAGCAGCATGACGAATATGCTAGCTTCAATACGAACACTAGTTTTACAAGACCGAGCGCTTCCGCCCTGTAAATCCTTTCTGGGCATGCGTCATTCTTAGTCCGTCCGACTAGCATACTGACGAGCGGATTGTCCGCTGAAACCAAAGTATGACGGACAGAATTTCGAAAAATCAGAAATTCTTAGTACGCCAGACTGCACGCTGAAAAAGTCAGCTGAAGCCCACACACGAGCGGACTGTCCGCTGAAATGTGTTTCGACGGACTAAGTACGCCATACAGTCCGCCCGTGTGTACGCGGCATTAGAATGATTGTTGCTTAAACAAAATTGCTGAAAAAAAGCGTTGCTGCAATGGAATAAAGTAAATACTCACCCCTACAGCCTGAGCCTCTGAAACCTGTTCTGTTGTAAAGAAATCCTCAGCTGAACTGTTACCAAGATAAATGACTGAGAGAAGCAGGGGACACAGGAGATAAGTGTTGGTTTCAAAATCACTTCAGCCAAAAAACATCCAGTGTCCCACAAGTAATTTTGGGCTTTATGGAGCACTGCTGTCGGCTGTCCCTCCTCTTCTATCAAGTTGGCACCTGGTGTCCTGAGAATAGGTAAGTATCTTCCTCTACAGGGTAGATAGTATTGCTGTTAGAATGGGATGAGAGCAGTTTTAGCCCTTGTACACGTGGTCGGACATTCCGACGGAAAATGTCCGATCGGACCGCGTTGTCGGATAATCCGTGTGTGGGCTCCATCGCACTTTTTCCGTTGGAATGTCTGACCAACAAAGTTTGAGAGCTGGATATAAAATTTTCCGACAACATGATCCGATCGGACAAAGTTGAAGAGAATTCTGATCGGACAAAGTGCCATGCATGCTCAGATCAAATTACGAGACCAAAGCTATTGGCTACTAGCCTGAATGTATTCCCTTCGTAACAAACGAATGTCATCACGTTCTGAACGATCAGATTCTCCGACAACTTTGTCCGACCGTGTGTATGCAACACCAGTTTCGGACAAAATCTGTCGGAAAAAATCAGACGGATTTTGTGGTCAGAATGTCCGACCGTGTGTACAAGGGCTAAGGCTTAGTTCTAGCGTGGAATTCCAATTTCCAAATAATACGGTGTGGGAAAGCATGTGGTCAGTGTATTTTTCTGATGAGAACCCACCCAATGAGGCGATTCAGTTCGCATTGCACGCTATACAAGTATTTCATTCATTCATTCAATGCTCAACCTTCAAACGGCCCTTGCACATGAGCAGCTGGGAGGTGGTAAAATCAGGTGACTGTACCACCACCCGGCCACTCAAATTCTAACTGTACAGCCGAACAGGGCTGTACACATGCTGCAGCTTTTTTTAAATTGAGCTACAGAGTCTGACAGGTGGCACCACCTATCAAACTCACCTATTAGGTTCAATGAGGCCCTTCTGCAACCTCAAGCCAATGCTTGGTTTGCAGTTGTAGTGCTGTGCTGTTTTTCACAACTAAAGCGGTTATAAAGGCAGAAGGTTTTTTTTATCTTAATGCATTCTATTGCTATAGTCCTTTTGGCTGATCTCATCTTTTGACTCAAAACACTACCAGTTGTTCTACTACACTCACCACCTGTGACAAAATAGCTCCCAGACCTAAACTGGAAACATCAGTCTGGAAAAAGAACTCTTTCTGAAGGTCTTGTGCTAAAGGGCCTATTTCGGACAATCCAGTTACGCAACATAGTACTTTTACAATTGGCCAAAAATGTCAAAATTTATGCTAAGGTGGAAAAATATATAGAAGCAGTCAATCAGGCATTATAGTACAAGGAGCAGGACGGTCCGTCCATTAAGGGCGCACATGCTCCGCCCCCCATCTATGCATCCGACCCCATGCAGGATGCTGGACGTCTTAATTCCAACAGGGGATTGTTTTTTTGAAGCACCTAATTAGATCCAGAGGCTCTAATAGTCTTGAAGATAGGGTGGGCTTGGGGTGCAGAGAATGCGAATGAGCTCATCCAGGTGTGTTACAATAGCAAATGAATATGTGCTATTTGTAACACTGAATCTCCTCCCAACCAAACAGGAAGGGGGTCTTGAGATTGCTGAAAGGGCAGGCAATCCTATTGGATGTCTAGGAGGAGGGGAAGGAGCCACAAACGGCAGAAGCCGCTGTCATAGAGAAGAGAATGCAGGAGCTGCCTGATGCCCACACCACCTGGGGGGGTGCCCCAGCCTGCCGCCGGGGGGGGTTTGTTTGCCACCCCCCCCCCCAAAAAAACACCAGTCGCCACAGGCAAGGAGCATGTTAATAGCAGGGGAAAGCACAGCGAGAAAGAAATTAGCTCACCAGTGTACTGCTTCTCCATTCACTGTACAGTCATAGGGTGGGGGTAGGAAGGAAACTTTTAAAAATAAAACTGGAGAAAGATCTGTGAGATGAGTGGGAGAACTGTGTAATTCCCAGGGCTGGATAGATACAAACCCTTTTTGCAGGTAAAACTGCTAAATTATATTTATTCTATTTGTGTATTTCTTTGTTCAGAGTTAAGGGCCAACTCTAGGCCCTCCCTAGTAGTGGGGCTGTCCCTGCACTGCAAGGGTAAGTGCTTGTGTAGGTCTAGGGAATGGCAAAATGCATGTGATAAACATCAGAGGACATGCCACTGCCAGAGCATATGAGGGAAGAGACTGAGGGGACCAGTCTGACAGCTGAAAAACTGCTTTGCTTGTTCATCTAGCCTTAATAAACATTTTAATCCTTTCAGCGCTAAGCCACCCTCACTGCAAGGGAGCATTTTTACTCTCCCTGTGATTCAGCTTTAATCTTTAAATCAAAACTACAGACTTAACCACTTCAGCCCCGGAAGAATTTCCCCCCTTCCTGACCAGGCCATTTTTTGTGATATGGCACTGCGTCACGTTAACTGACAATTGCGCGGTAATGCGACGTTGTACCCAAACAAAAGGTATGTCCTTTTTTCTCCACAAATAGAGCTTTTTTTGGTGGTTTTTGATCAAGATCTGAGACAGATTGCTGCTCCTACTTAGTATGAACACATCTGTTTCTCCTCACCTGACAGGACAGGGATTTGTGTGTTTACACACACAAATCCCTGTTCCTCCTCTCGTGCCCGCAATCATTGGTCCCCCGCTGTGCAGGGCTGTTAAAGCAGCCGCAGAATATATACAGCGATTCGCACAGCAGAGCAATTCTGACACCGTATATATACAGGAGGCGGTCGGGAAGCGGTTAAAGAGGAGCTCCGGGCTCCCCAAAATTTTTTTAAAGTTAGCAGCCACAAATACTGTAGCTGCTGACTTTTAATATAAGGACACTTACCTGTCCAGGGAACCAGCGATGTCATCATCAAAGCCCATCTTCAGGTGCAGGTGCAAGCATCTCTATTAGGGGAAACAGAAAGTGAAGCCTTAGGGCTTCACAGCCGGTCTTCTATCACTCATACGTGAGCTGCACTGCGCCTTGTGAATGGTACCATAGTCTTCTGGGACCTGTGATGTGTCCTAGAAGGCTGCAGGGGAAGGGGGGGGGGGGGCGAACGTCCTGTCAAAAACAGATACCTGCTCCCCCCCAAAAAATGGCAAATGTGACAGTGGGGGGGGGGGGGGGGGGGAAGAGGGAGAATACCAAGAAGTGGAACTTCCCTTTTTTGGGTGAAGTTACGCTTTAAGCGAAGCAAATTGGAAGACAAATTCCATATGAGGAATGATTGGTCAAACTATCTGCTTGTTAGTATAATACCTTTGATAGCCAATTCCAACTGATCAGATGAAAAAAACAAAGGTGCAAGCTATAAAATGTTTATTATACATAATTAATCGAATAGAGAAAAATGGCCATGATCACGAGCAAAGAACAACCCGCAAGAAGATTGCAACAAACAGAAATCATATACAAGAAAGAACATTTAATAGGTAAATAACAGTGCAGCGCTAAGAATATATACAGAAACAAAAGAACAGATTGCTCATAGCATAAAATGTTAAAAAGTGAGGGACACTTAACCTTCTGGTGTCTTGAAGCTGATTGGTCTGACTCACGTGTTAGCTGACTGGAGACCCAGCATCGTGCCGTTGTTGATGCCAAGGTTGCTATACCAACAGACAGAATGAATAGGAAGTGAACACTTAACTTCCAGACGTTTGAAGCTGATTGGACGGCGCACGCCTTAGGAGGTGGAGTGTATAGGTGAAATTACATAGGTAGTTTACTATATAAAGGATAGACGTACAGGCCTCCATTATCGCTGAGGAAGTCCCGCTTAGGGACGATACGTGTGCGAGAGGACTTTGTGACATCACTGCAGCCACCTTATCCACCTATGTATACTGACAATACTACTTTTTATGTGAGTACCTGATTTTTATGAATAAAAATAAAGTATTTTAGCCACACAGCGTGCACTATATATTTTTTAATCGTTTTTTTCATGGTACTACAGTTGGAATTTAAGAGTGACAACGTGCAGTTGTTAAAAGTGGTTGGACATCGTATCTTATTCATCTGTACATTAAAGCTTCCATCTGTGACCGCTTTAAGTGGCGAACACCTGTTTGACCCATCTGTTAGCTCAGGGGTCCAGTGATTGAGGTGAGCGGTTTGGCTAGCTGGTGGAGGAATCACTGATTAGGAGATCGCACATGAATGTCTCTGTCACCCTTATCACCGCTAAGTAGATCTTATCTGTCAACTTTTATATCCATCTTTTATACCAAAGGGGACTTTTCAACATTTTATGCTATGAACAATCTGTTATTTTGTTTCTGTATATATTCTTAGCGCTGCACTGTTATTTACCTATTACATGTTTAGATGGCTTTTCATATATTGACCTTTTAGTGTACAGCTGCTTTCATTATGTGAGTTTATGTATATCATCTTGCGCTGACTGAACCCCCATATTTTACAAAGAAAGGACATTTGCCTTTGTTGTGCGAGAATTTTCGTACAAGTTAATACCATTGTTGGTTACATCACAATACGCACTTTCATGGAAAATTGGACAATCGTACGTAGAATTTTCTCATGATGTGCACCCCACTTTAAGCACAAATGGATTTTTCACTAGTAGTGTAGCTTTTTATCTTACTCATGCTGTTTTTTTTTTTTTTTTCAGGTTACCGTTATGCTGCTCCTCCCTCAACTCCATCTAACTGGGGTAATGTGTTTCTTGTTCTTGCAGTGAAATTTGACATTTCAAGCGTAATATATTAAAATCTATGCTATCTGTGTCTTTTATATGGAATTCAAGGATATTTTGTAGTTTGTGTAGAGCACAGTTTCCTATTCTGTTTTTGTTCTGTAGGTATTCTATTGACCAAGGCTATGGCATTATACTAGCTGGAAAAGAGTGCAAAGTGGCAGAGTTTAACTGTTATAATGATATGATCAGTCCTGGTGTAGTAATGAGGAGCAATGCATACCCCTGTCCTCCCTTTAGATGTGCAGTATGCAAATGCCTCACCAAAGATATAACTCTTAGGTTCTTTAACACTTGCTATTGAGGGGCAGTAAAAACAGATAGTTGAGCCTCTTAAGCTGCAAAGGCAGCCACATGGGGTTGTGTACATGTTGCTGCCCCAATGCTTTTCGGCAATAATGATCCCCCTGTTGTATTCAGTGGGCTATAGTGCCTGTTGTACATGACCCATTTAAGTGAATGGGACCATTCCGCACCCATGTATAATGCATGTAAGCTTTTAGGGGTTAAAACAGATGGAGTTGGGGTGACATAATGCCTCTCAGCTAGCTGTCAGATCCCCTCTGAAAAGTGATTCCCGTGGACCGCTCTTCAGAGGGCAATACTAATTAAACCAAGCCCATAGTTCAGAATATTGCTGGGGATGCCTGTAATTTAACTGTAATTGTACAGCTACTATGGTTGCAAGGAAAAGAAATAGAAAGATAATTTTAATAACATTTTCAAATGGCTTCAGTAGCCCTTTATACTGTATTATAACACTTTTTATTAATGTGGAAATGTACTTATTTGGGGCCCCAGAGTACTGGCAATAATATGAAAATATGCACAACATATTTGTGGGGCGCTGTGACAGGACACCCCCCCCCCCCCCCCCCGAAAATATCACAATAATATGTTCATTAAAAATACATGAAAATCATTATTAGTGAACACATACATAAAAAGCATGAATACCGCCCACAAGCCAAAATTCTCCCCAAATAATAATGCACATATTCCCCCAACTCCCACTTCAAATTCCCCCACCAGCACAAATTCCCCCCCCCATACCTCATAGTATCCCAAATTTCCCCACCCCCTCCTGGCAGAAAACCCCCCATCCCCCCGCCCAGCACAAATCTTCTTTCTCCAATCCCGCTCCTAGGGCAAATTCCCACAAATCCATCCTCTTAGCACAGCCCCCTCTAAATTACCCTTCCCAGCACAAATTCTTTCTCCCTACCCAAATTCCTCACCCCCCTCCTAGCAAAAACTCCTCCCTCCTCCCTCCTGGCTCCTCCAAACCCCCTCCTAGCACATATCCCCCCTCCCCCAAAAAATTACATTTTCCAGTGCAGATAGCTGCCCACTTCCCCTCCTATAAAAACATCCCCTATTCACCCTCCCCAACTTACAGGGGGAAGCCACTACAAAGTCAGGAGGAGGTGCAGGGTTTTGTGCTCTTGCCTCGTGTCAGAGCAGCGCTCCTCCATACAGCACATGGGACAAAATCACTTTTGGATCACATTGGACTGCACACACACATACAGTTTGATTATCTCCTCTAAGGGCTGCTCACCTCCAGGCAGCAGGAAATGTGGATAGGGAGCGGTAATCAAACTGTTTGCGTGTACAGTTTAATGCGATCTAAGAGCAATTCTGTCTCATGTGCTGTATGTGCACAACACAGCGCACCTCCTCCTGGCTTCTTCTCTCACAGCTCCAGCCTCCCTCTCCTTATCCTGACCCTGAGTGCAGACGGGGGTGGGGGAAGGTTCTCAGCATCTGCTGGCCAGGCACATCATCCAAGGGCGGGCCGGCCTGGGGGGCAAAACTGAAATCTAGGTGGCCCCTCTAAGTCCAGCCATGTGTGTCTCACCCAGCAGCTGAAAGCCAGAGGGAGGGAGAGGGGGAGGTACCAACTTTCAGTTGCTGCAGAAAGCCACACAGTTCTATTATCAGTTGTTCCCTGCTCCACTGATCCTCCTGCTGTCTGTGCCCCCTACAGGAGTGCCGGTGGTATCCCCCTATCAGTGGCCCTGCTTGGGTCCACCGCTGGCATTGTCGCTCCTCCCTGCTGAGTGCCCCCATAGCAAGCCAATTGCTATAGGGGTTCACTCGCTCTGGAGTAGGCTCTGTATGTCCACTAATATGCAGAGCATGGCTGCCCCCCCCCACTCCTTTTTACTGCTTGTGAGTGACAGCATCAGGAACCAGTGGCTCCCATTGCTGCCTCCCTGTCCAATGAGGAGGGAAGGAGCCAAGAGAGCCGCTGCTCTGGTGCCCATTGTTGGATCAAGATTGGGCATAAATAAGTAAAGTGTGGGGGACGGGCAACACATTGAACATTTTTTACTTTAATGCAGAGAATGCATTAAAGATGTTTTAAACATCCGGAAATCCCCCCCCCCCCCCCAAAAAAAAAAACCTGCAAGGCAAAGGCATAATGAGCTAGTTTGCATCGCATACTAGCTTAATATGAAATACTTACCTTAGAACGATGCCCTGCAGTGCCACCCGCACTCCACTTCCACGGCCGACATCTTTCACCTTAGTTACCCCAGTCATGGCATGGGTACAGAAGAAATGGCTTAAGCAGGCCTCTTCTTCAGTGCACATGCGCCAATGACATCAGCAGAAGTGCATATAGTTAATATCCCCTAAACTGTGCAAGTTTAGGAGATATTTACAGGATCTACAGGTAAGCCTTATTAAAGGCTTACCTGTAGGTACGAGTGGTGTAACAGAGTTTACAACCACTTTAAGGTAAAAAAAAAATTCAGGCTTTAGACCCACATTAAATATCCTATTTGCATACGTTTGGAAATGTTTTCTTAAGAATGGTTAGCTGTCTTTATGGATAAAAATCTCACATTTTCAGACAAATCATATTTCAAATGTCTTCTCTTGCCTTTGTTTACCATTAAATCCATGACCAGCAAATTCATTCCAGAAAGACTGAGGGCCTAAGAGCCTCTTGCTATAATCTGGGGGGCTATTTTGGCTAAACAATTTTTACATACCATTTCTTTTGTTTTCACAGTTGACTCAGATCCTCATTTTGTTATAAAAGTTCCACAAAAGAATGATGCTTTGTGCTTTAATATACAAGAGGAACCTGGCGTGGTACTGAACCTTATTGAAGACAAAGAGCTAGGTATATAGTGTTATTCCCATATACTCAACCACACACATAGGTAAACGAGAAATAGGATCCAGTAATCTGAACAAACATATTCAGATTTTGACAAACATACTTTTTATACTCAGGTAAGACCTCACAGCAAAAAAAAACAACTAAAATTCTGACTTCCAGGGTAAGACCCAGGAGGCATTTGAAAGTAAAGATGTGTCAATGCGTTGTCCGCCACAGAACTGTGCATGTGATATGGCCGCTATGGTGCCTTTTAGACATAAAACAGACATTAGATGAGTCAACTAATAAAGACAGGTGTAAAACACATAAGCACCAGTATTGCATGATCTGCTAACCACCAGGCTCATCCTGGTCAAAGAAAAATCCAACAGGCCTAAACATCACAGCAAACAGATCATTTACGGATTGAATCATGGCTATGGCCACCTTTAATATTTTGAATAAACTGAGGTCTGACACGTACTTATTGAAGCAACACATATGCCTGCTCTGTCGCTGTTAACAACTTCTGCTCTCTTTCTCTAGGGATTGCAGTTAATGGGGAACTTACTGGAAATAAGAAAGAAGAGAACAGTGTTTTATCACATGAGACATATTTTGGAAGACTGGGCATTGTAAACAAAATAAATATGCTGAGAGTTGAGGTGACCACTGAGGCGATCACTATCATGCAGGGTAGAATCACCAAAATGTTCACATGGGAAAAGAAAGCATCTGTCAAAAAACAAGGGTAAACAGCTGAATTTTACAATGATCAATTCCATAAATGAACATGTTTTTTTGAAATGGTAGAAGTTCTGCGCAACTAGGCAAATCCTACTGTGTCAGGGTTCCCCACTGCTGCACAGCCAGGAACATACAGTGCCTTAATAAAAGTATTCACACCCCTTGAAATTTTCCACCTTTTTGTCATGTTACATTAAAAAAATTTAAATGTATTTTATTGGGATTTTATGTAATAGACCAACACAAAGTGGCTCAGGGGTATTAATACCTTTTCAAGGTGCTGTAGCATCTTCAACTAGCATCCAGACTGAAAACAGTCCTTGAGCTTGTTTTTGAGCTTGTTTTTGTTTTATTATGGGATAATAACTTGAACCAGGGACAACTTCTTCCCTAATTACAGCTTCCGCTTCTTTCTCCTGCACAAAACAGCTCCGCTTGGATCACCTAAGAGCTAACAGCCCTTTGTTAGCTTAGCAATAGCCCCTTACAGGCTAGGAACTCTCAGTCTCTTAGAAAAGTAGCACATATGGAGTGAACTGCATTCTTCAACACATTCTGCTTCCCTGTAGACACTGATCCCAGCTCTACTTCTTGCAGGCAATGCTAGCCCACCTGGCTGCTGCTTCACCAGCCCACCTGGCTACTCTTTCTTCCCAGTCTACCCAACTGATACACTACACCAGTCCACCCGACTGACACTTGGGAGATCTGCCAGGGCAAGGCTGAAGACTTAAGCACATCGCTGTCTTCAAAAGTGACCTGCTACATTCAGCAGTCTCTTCCCCTTGTCTGTCCCTGAACCGTGCTGATCTACTCATACTGTCCTTCCTTGCTCCTGCTGCCTCTCTGGAAAGCCTCCTTCTAACTGCCTCCTGTTGTAGGATCCTTCCAGGCCAGCCACCCGAGTTCTGGCCTGAGGTAAAACCCCTCCCCGGTAGGGGTTCCCTGCCAGGCCCATTTTTTAGGGATTGACTAAGGACCCCTAAATATGGAAGACAGCCCTCCTAGCTTCCGCCCACTAATTTCAAGAATATTCTCCAACATTCTAGGGGTGCACCAGAGAGGTGGCAGAATGAGTCACTCAGCCCTGAACTCTAAGAACACTAACCCAGATTCCATGGCTCAGGCTTAGCCCTGAGTCGGTCTAGAATTTACCCTTACTAGCACTATTAGCACACTAGGGGATGCTACATATTTGTTTACTTATGATAACTCCTTAAAAATAATTAAAACTTCTTTAATGTGTTGTAATGTTCGGGGGACCAGGTAGATTGCAGGACACAGGCTTTTCACACAACAAGGGGTTTATTAAACTTAAACAGCATTACAGCAGCCAAAAACAAAAAGGAAAAGGTTTTTAGTCTCACCGACTTGCAAAGTCCAGAATAGCTGTCTCTATCAAAACAGTGCTTGATCTTGATGGCAGGTAGCTTCCCCTGCCAGGAGCCTTCCAAGCGGGACACTGCTGTCCACTTCAGTTGCTGCAACCCAAAACAAACACCATCCACCATGTCTTCTCCACTCCTCCACACTCATCTACCACTTCCTGTCTTGTTTTTAAACACACTTCCTCTAACAGGTGGGTTAATCAATTTTATTCCCTTAAAGGGACCACAAACCAAATAGAGGGGAAACATAGCGTCCTTCCAGGACCCAGCCACGGCGTCCTGTACATATCCCCCCCCTGTGCCCCAACGCCAAGGAGGTGGAGGCAATAGTGGAGCTCAAACAATGGACTCGGGAGAGGGCATCTGCATTTTGATGCAGTCTCCCGGGCCTATGCTCCACTACAAACTTAAATTCCTGGAGTGCCAGGAACCACCGGGTAACCCTGGCATTAGTCCCTTTTCCTTGTCTCAGCCATGTTAAAGGGGCATGATCAGAAATCAACCTAAACTTCCTCCCCAAAAGGTAATATCTGAGGGATTCCAGAGCCCACTTAATGGCCAGACACTCTCGTTCAATTATGGCGTAGTTTTTCTCCGCTGGTGTTCCTGCTGAGGAAGACTATCGGGTGTTCCTCGCCATGAATAACCTGTGACAACACCGCTCCCAATCCTACATCGGAAGCATCAGTCTGGACAACAAACTCTTTTGAAAAATTAGGTGCTACCAGGACAGGGTGTTGGCACAGCGCCGACTTGAGCTCCAAAAAAGCCTTCTCAGCGTCTGCATTCCACTCCACCATGACCGATTTCCGACCCTTAGTCAGATCGGTCAACGGAGCCGCCAACGTGGCAAAGTTGGGTACAAACCTCCTGTAGTATCCCACCATGCCCAGGAATGCACGTACCTGCTTTTTTGTGAGGGGCCAATTCTGTATAGCCTCTATCTTGTTGACCTGAGGTTTCACTACCCCTCTACCCACGATATAACCCAGGTATTTCACCTCCTCCATTCCCAAAGCACATTTTTCAGGGTTTATTGTAAACCCCTTCTTCCAAAGAGAGTCCAGCACTGCCTGAACTTTGGGCAAATGTGATTCCCAGTCTTTGCTAAAAATGACTATATCGTCCAAGTACACTGAGGCATACTTCCGGTGAGGTCGTAAAATCCTATCCATTGCTATCTGGAACATGGCTGGAGCAGTTTGCAATCCAAAAGGCATCCTTTTGTACTGAAAACCCCCCTCTGGGGTAGAAAAAGCAGTTTTTTCTCTAGCGGCCTTAGTCAACGGTATTTGCCAACACCCCTTGGTAAGGTCTAACGTAGTGATATACTTGGCTGGACCTAGTCTCTCGATAAGCTCATCTACCCGGGGCATGGGGTAGGCATCAAACCGGGAAACTTCATTAAGTTTCCGGAAATCATTGCAGAATCGCAGAGTCCCGTTGGGCTTCGGTACCAACACAATCGGGCTCGACCACTCACTCTGCGATTCCTCAATAATCCCTAGGTCTAACATCTTTTTTACTTCCTCTGAAACGGCCTTCCTTTGAGCCTCTGGGATGCGGTAGGGCTGGACAAAAACTTTGACTCCTGGTTCTGTGATAATATCATGCTCTATGACACTAGTGAGCCCTGGCAAGTCTGAAAATTTTTCTTTATTTCTCTGCAAGAACTCCTTTGCCTGCTGACTTTGGGTTTTAGACAGGGTATTTGCTACTTGGACGCTCTCCACCCCAACCCGAGGCTCAAGTTTTGTACTAGCCAGGGAGGTCACTGGTTCCCTGTCTGTAAAGGGCTTTAACAAGTTTACATGATATATCTGATAGGGTTTCCTCTTGCCTGGCTGGTGGACTCTATAATTTACCTCTCCCACTTTTTCTACAACCTCGAAAGGGCCTTGCCATCTGGCCAAGAATTTACTTTCCACAGTGGGAATCAACACTGCTACTCGATCCCCCACTTGGAAGTTCCTAATTTTGGCTGCCCTATTATAGACCCATCGTTGAGCCTCCTGGGCTTTTTGTAAATGTTCCTTAACTAGCAGCATCACAGTTCGGATCCTCTCCTGCATTTGAGAGACATATTCAAGAACACTCTTATGCTAAATTGGTTCACTTTCCCATTCTTCTTTAACAAAGTCCAGTAATCCGCGAGGTCTCCGCCCATATACCAACTCAAAGGGCGAAAACCCAGTGGAGGCCTGGGGCACTTCTCGGATAGCAAACAGGAGAGCTGGTAACAGGCAGTCCCAGTCTTTCCCATCCCTTTGTACCACTCTCTTGAGCATAGACTTAAGGGTCTTATTAAAACGTTCTACCAATCCATCTGTTTGGGTATGGTAGACCAATGTGCGCAGCTGTTTAATCCAGAACAGTTTGCATACATCAGCCATAACCTTAGACATAAACAGGGTGCCCTGGTCTGTGAGTATTTCCTTGGGAAAACATGTCCGTGTAAACAACTGGAATAGTTCCCGGGCAATAGCCTTAGAGGTGGTATTTCGCAGGGGTAGCGCCTCAGGATATCGAGTGGCATAGTCGAGGATCACCAGGATGTAAGAATGGCCTCGAGCCGACTTTACCAAGGGACCCACTATATCCATGGCTATCCTCTCGAATGGGACCTCAATTATGGGCAGAGGGACCAACGGGCTCCGGAAATGGGTCGCCGGAGCGGTCAACTGACAGGCGGGGACAAGAGGTGCAGTATCTCCTTACCTCTGCTTTCAAGCGTCTGGCCAGTAAAACCGGTCGGCGATCCGTGCCTCCGTCTTTTCAACTCCCAGGTGTCCCCCTAAAACATCATCATGGGCCAGGTCCAGGACCTTGCGTCTATACTGTTGGCGTACCAATAATTGTTCTACCACATTTTCTCTCACTTTAGTAACCCGATAAAGCAATTCATTACATATTGCAAAATGTGGCCACCGCTCATTAGCACCTGGCTCATGGGGCTCCCCATTTATTACTACAACCTGTTCCCGTGCCCTGGCCAAAGTCGGGTCCTGCATCTGGCCAGTACCAAATGCCCTCTGGGGAACACCAAAATCTGGCAAGGACACCGAGATGAGAGGGTACTCTCTAGTGTCCCCATGAATGCACACAACTCGTAAAATTTTTCTTACTGGACCGATCTTCCCAATTACTCTAGGGTGAACAAGGGTTACCATTCTTCCAGAGTCCAGCAAAGCCCGTGCAGGGTGGTGGTTCACTTGGACTTCACACTCAAATTTCCCCTCTCCAAGGTCAAGATGTGTTGTAAACGCTTTATGGGCATAAAAAGACCCCCTCCGAAGAACCCCGCATTCCATGGGTTTCTTCCTGAAATGGGCAGTGGGCCCGGGTATGGCCCCAGGCATGACATCGCCAACATTGTACATCCCCTCCTCTCCGAACAGGAACAGGTCGCTGAGGGGGTAACGGGTGTGACTCTTGGCCTTCCGGGGTGTTGGTTCCAGGGCTCCTGGGGACATCCTTTCGAAGGGCCGGCAGTTGGTCGGAAAGGCCATGGCAGACTGGGCCCTTGACGCTTGGTGGGGCCAAGCAGATCCTCCACTACTGTATATCGTTCCACCATCTCAACAAGGAGGTTCACGGTTTTGGGGTCTCCATGGCTGACCCACCGTTGAAGGTCGCCTGGCATTGACCTTAAGAATCAGTCCAGCACGACCTGCTCCAAAATTTGGTGGCCAGACAACACTTCGGGCTGCAGCCATTTTTTTACTAGTTGCACCAGGTCATGCATTTGAGATCGCGGTGGCCGGTCTGAGCGATACTTCCATTGGTGCACTTGTTGGGCCCAAACAGCCGTAGTCACCTCCAACCGAGCCAGTATTTCTGCCTTTAGTTTTTGATAATCTTTAGCGTCTTCTGGTGGTAGGTCAAAATAGGCTTTTTGAGGATCTCCGGTGAGGAAAGGAGCAATTAAGCCGGCCCACTGGTCCTGGGGCCACCCTTCTCTCTCTGCCGTCCTCTCAAATGTAGCCAGAAACGCCTCTACATCATCACTCAGGGACAATTTCTGCAGAAAATGGCTTGCCCTTACGGTCACCTGGTTGCCAGGGGCAACAGCCACTTGTTCACGGCCCTGAGAAAGCTGTTGCACTGCTTCTTTTAAGGCAGCCATCTGAGCCTGCATAACCCCTTGTTGGGTCGCTTGCTGGGCTGCTAACTGGGCCACCAACAGGCGAGTATTTTCTTGCTGCAAAGCCAGTGCCTCGTTGTGGTGCGTTTTTTGTACCTCCAGCTGGGTTGCTAAGCGCTGATTAGCTTCCTCATGGCGAGTCTGCGCTTGCATATTAGCCAAGGACAGCTGTTTAATTAGCTCCTCCATTGTTTCAGCTTTCAACAGTTGTGCAGCTTTAACCCAGGACATAAATTCACTGTACTGTCCCTTTAAATGTCAGTTCAAATCCAATGCAAAAAAAATAAAAAATAGCAAGAAAAACGCCTGTTACTTTGTCCTGCCCGCATTCTCCACCACTTGTAATATTCGTGGGACCAGGTAGATCGCAGGACACAGGCTTTTCACAAAACAAGGGGTTTATTAAACTTAAACAGCTATACAGCAGCCAAAAACAAAAAGGAAAAGGTTTTTAGTCTCACCGACTTGCAAAGTCCAGAATAGCTGTCTCTATCAAAACAGTGCTTGATCTTGATGGCAGGTAGCTTCCCCTGCCAGGAGCCTTCCAAGCAGGACACTGCTGTCCACTTCAGTTGCTGCAACCCAAAACAAACACCATCCACCATGTCTTCTCCACTCCTCCACACCCATCTACCACTTCCTGTCTTGTTTTTAAACACACTTCCTCTAACAGGTGGGTTAATCAATTTTAATCCCTTAAAGGGACCACAAACCAAATAGAGGGGAAACATAGCGTCCTTCCAGGACCCAGCCACGGCGTCCTGTACAGTGTATATAATTTTATTTTTATCCTTCCTTTTTTTTAATGATATTTTGGTATAGGCTGGTTTGCTAGCTCATGATTATAATTTAGGGGTATATCTGACCAGGTGACTATTGCTTGGTTGGTTCCAGGTTACCCTTGTCCGCCATTTCATTATTACAGCATTTGTGATAACATGTATAATGTTAAAGTGAACCTGTGCCCAGATAATGCACATTAGGTATTTAAAGCCACCTTTGTACGGATGATGGAGAAATTAAAGCTGAAGTCTAATATGCTTTTATTTTGCTTTCCCTGGTACCTCCTTTCTGCCCTCATGCCATGAATGCTAATGACATTTTTTTCATAATAAGACCTTTTGATGGCAACAGTGGGCTAGCTCTTGGGATGAGTTATACAAATATCAAAATACTTTGATGGGTGGATGTCAGTTTGGAGATTATTTGCATAAAGACCACAATATGTAATACCCAAAAGTGATTCTGAGCCATTTTGAATGAAAGAACTTAAATACAATGATTTAAGGGGAAGACTAGGGACAGTCACGCTGAGAAGGAAAGGGCTTAGATGATGCTGGATGTCTTTCAGACAGGAAATGAGTCAGACTCTGTCTGACTTGTTGCAACTTCTGATGCATAAATCTATATTAAATCAGTGCTGCGCAGTACAAAATATTGTGAACTGTGAATTATATCATATAATCAGAACCATATTTCATTTGTGATACTATATACTTTTCCAAATGGTGACCCTGCCCCCTTATGATGTCAGAGTCCCGGCGGATGCTGGGACTGTGACATCATAAGGGGTGAGGTCTAGTAAAAGAGCTATAAGAAGATAGTGGAGGCCGGACAAGAAGAACCGAAGAGGGGACAAGACGCCCGAAGTCAGAAGAAGACCCCCGGACGGCGGCGGCGACGAAGAAGAAAGCTGGGCTCCTCCACTAGTAAATAAGCTAGCAGAAGATAGCGGAGGAGTCTGGCGAGAAGACCCCCCAAGACGGAAGACCACCGGAGCTGTGCAATAAATTATTTTAAAAACATGTGTAGTGTTTTTTTCTTTACACTTTTTTTCACCAGGTGAATGGGTAGGGGTACATGGTACCCCAATACTCATTCACATGGGGTGAGGGGCTGGTATGTGGGGGCCCCTTTATTAAAGAGGGCTCCCGGATTCCAATAAGCACCCCGTCCGCAGACCCAGACAACCAACGGCCAGGGTTGTTGGGAAGAGGCCCGTGTCCTCATCAAAGCACCCCCCCATGTTGAGGAGGGGGGGCGCCCGCTCATCTTCATCCCCTTTCCTGACCGGCCGCGCTGCGTGCTCGGATAAGGGTCTGATATGGACTTTGGGGGGCACCGCCACAACGTTTTTTCGGCGTAGGGCTTCTCCTTTAAGTCCATACCAGGTGATGGGGCCAGCGAGGTGTCAATCTCGTTGATGGAGGTGGCGACATTGACTTCCTGCGCTAGTCCCGTCTACCCGGAGCCGCGTTTCAAAATGAACGGACTTTTCTCAGTGTGTGGGCAAGTCCGTCCATTTAAAAAATCTGGTCGTGTGTGGGCAGGTCCGCTTGTTCGGAAAGTCCGGCGGACCTCCACTGCAAAGTCCGGCGGTTTTTCCGCCGGACTAAACCCGCCAGATAGTCCGATCGTGTGTATTCGGCATTATAGTGCTTGCGCTGTTCCAACTTCTAATGCATGCTGTGAGATGCTTAAACTCGCCATTCTCGTTCAAGAGGTGTCGACCTAGTGACCTAGTGATCAACGCCTCCCCAGACTATTGGAGAACATGTGTTCGATCCGTGCATGTAGCCAATTGGCTGCAGCACTGATCAGCGTATTCTGGCACAAGAGAAATCCTGCTGTCAGAATACAATAGCACAGCAGGGAAAATGCCAGCATCCACCTTGAATAATGTGGACAGGAAAATCCATTTGTTGTGTTTGGGCTTTTTTTTGTGATCAGCCAGCTAGCTGATCAAAAAATTAAAAGGCAAATAATCTATGGCTAGCTTTACAGTGTGCAGTGAAATCATGCCGCGTACACATGTTGGGAATTATGGTCGGAAAAAGGTCTGATGGTTTTTCCGACGGAATTCCGCTTAAGCTGTTCCCTACACATAGTCACACCAAATTCCGATCGTTTGAACGCGGTGATGTACAACACGTACGACAGGACTAGAAAAAGCAAGTTCAATAGCCAGTAGCCAATAACTTCCGTCTCGTAGTTGAATCTGAGCATGCGTGAGTTTTTGCATGAATTGCATACACACGATCGGAATTTCCGATGGAAAGTTTTTCAGTCGGGAAAATTGAGAACGTGCTCTCAAATTTTTGCTGGCAGGAATTCGGCCAGCTAAATTCCGATGGAGCCTACACACGGTCGCATTTTCCGATGAAAAGCTGTGATCGGTCTTTTTCTGGCCGAAATTCCGATTGTGTATGCGGCATAAGTCATTTCATACAACTGTTTACTGAAGGTAAAGATGGAGTTCAGCTTTCATTTTTAAAGTTCACAACACATGCACTGAAATATTAGCTTTTACTATGAGAGCAGATCTCGGTAGCCTGGCAGTTGTGTGAATAACCAGCAGATGTTTCTTTTTTTTTTTTTTTTTTTTTTTAGATTTTTTTATTGGATTTCCAAACAAATAACAGAAATAATAAAGGCATCCCTTTTCATTATAAAGCAATCAAGCAATCAGATATAGCAATATAATACGTGCATTCTCAATCAATATAATACTCAATACAATTAAGAATGGTCAAATTATACATTCCAAACAATATAGTAGAATCCCTGTATACCCCATTGAGTGATAGCTGTAAACCAGCACATGCTTCTAAGCTGTTGGAAACGTACTTTAGGCCCCTCTCACACTGATGTGGTGCAGTTTGACGGCACTGTAGGAGCAGGGCAGTGTATTAGGTACCTGCGGGTTGTTGTGGGTTAGCTGCATTTTTCCTTAGAGCTCTATGAGGTCCCACAGTTTTGGTGCATTTTCTGAAAGCACACAGAAACTTCTGCATTCTCAAATTATTTTTTTCACTCATTCCTATTATTCATTATTTTTACTTACCTTTTCTTATTTTATCCCACCATGGGTTTTCTCATATTCCCTATATTCATTTTCAACCACCACCATTACACCTCACATTACATCCTTTTTTTCTTTTCTAACACTTTTCTTTAATTTTTCTTATTATTTACTTTTTTTTGTGTACTGTTGATTTTTAATTTTATTTTTACCTTTTGGCACTATATCACATTTTTTTTCCTTGTTTTTTGGATGACTGAAGTCAGCTCAGCTTCACCTTCACTAAAGCAAGCCATAGATATTCGAATCTTGGCCGGTTCAGCAGGGACCAGCCGTGAGTCTAACCATCTATACACAGGCTGGATGTACCCAAAGTGATCCATCGAACCTGTCAGATTTTTGGCATGCAATTATCGCCAGCTACTATAGCTGCTAGCAATAATCATGTTCTCCCGGTATGAGGGGGAAAGGGGACACAGGGAGAGATTCCCTCAACAACACTTATTGTGTTAATGGAGAAATCAAGTGATTTTTCTGCTTGCAGGAAATAAATAAAAAAAATAAAAAATAAAATCGCAGGTATCTATGGTCTGCCTCAGAGAGTCTCCCCCTACATCATGATCCCCAAAGAGCCTCCCCCTACATTAGGGTCCGCAGAGAGCCTCCCCTTACATCAGGGTCCCCAGAAAGCCCCCCTTACATCAGAGTCCACACAGAGGTCCCCTTTACATCAGAGTCCACATAGAGGATCCCCCTTACATCAGAGTCCGCACAGAGGCCCTCCTTACATCAGAGTCTACACAGAGGTCCCCCTTACACCAGAGTCTGCACAGATCCCCCCCTTACATAAGAGTCTGCATAGAGCCCCCCCTTACATCAGAGTCTGCACAGAATTTCCACTTAAATTGTAAGGGGAGCTCCGTGGACTCTAATGTAAAGGGGAATCCGGATTTAAGGGGGGATCTGAGGTAAGGGGTGTTCTGGGAACCTTGATTTAAGGGGGAATGCTGTGACTCTGGTGTAAAGGGGGTCTCTGCTCACCAAAATCTGCCCCCCACCGATAACATACACCCCACATGTAATACTGCCCCCACTGATAATATACATCCCACATATAATACTGCCCCCCCACTGATAACATACACCCCACATTTACTTTTAGCCCCCATTAATTATATACAGCCCAGATACAATACTGACACCTCATTCATAATATACACCCCACATGTAATATGAACACCCCGCTGATTATATACACCCCCATCACAATCCCACCCCCATTTGTGGCCCCCAACACTCACCTCGTCTTTGAGTTTGGGGCCCCCCAGTAGTTGATAGTGGATTGGAAGCCTCCGGACAGTCCGCAGGTTGCTCAGCAGCCAGGAGAAGTCTGTGGCCCCTGGGGTGATGCAAGTCTCCGGGGGGGGGGGGGGGGCAGTGGGTGGCTGAGTGTCAGGTGAGAGAAGCCGGGATTGCTGCTGCTGGGGATCGTCCGAGCAGATTGGTGCTCCGGAAGCAGAGCCGATCCGCCCTTGGGGGCCACCCCACATCAGCGAGGCCCTACGCAGCTTACGCAATGAGCGTATAGGGCGGATCGGCTCTGTCTATGGGTAATGAACATGAAAAATTAAAAGTGCTCATTTTAAAGGCTTGTATGCAAGTTATTGCTGTAAAAAGTGTATGGGGACCTGGGTACTGCCCCAGGGGACATGTATCAATGAAAAAAAAAAAGTTTTAAAAAATGACAGTTTTTTCAGGAGCAGTGATTTTAATAATGCTTAAAGTGAAACAATAAAATTGAAATATTCCTTCTTTAAATAGTCTGCCGGGGGGGGGGGGTTGTCCACTTAGTCTGCCTGCAAAGTACTGCATCTTTCTGATGTTTATTACAGTACCTCAGAAAAATGACACATGTATTGTCAGCTTCAGTAATATAGATGAAAAACCATCGAAACAAAATGGTGTGTGGTTCCCCCCCTGTTAATGAATATCTAGTCTACACTAAATGCAGAGTATATATATATATATATATATATATATATATATATATATATATATATATATATTCACACACACACACACACACACACACTCGTGAACAAGCGAACACCCTAGCTGAGACCCTCATCAATACTCCAAACAGCTCCTCCTAGCCTGCACCCTCTACTTCTGGAAACTTCTCCAAGGTTCTAGAAAGCAGGGGGAGTCACCAGAGATGCTGGCTGCTGAGTTTTCCAGCCTCCCTGAATCTCTCAGCCCTGACCCCGATTCATAGCTCCTAACTGTCCCTAATTTCGAGGGAATGTCCCTGATTTTGAACAATATCCCTCTGTCCCTCTTTCATCCTCATGTGTCCCTCATTTTGGTCTGTTCTATACAGTTGTATATAAAACACACTTTTTATCTTTCAAAAAGTGTGTCCCAGTGCTAAACCTTCCATCCAAATTCTAAATGGCTGCATTTTAAAAGCCAATATAAAGGAATAGTAGTGGTAAAAAAAAAAAAGCCCTTGTGGATTTACCAAACCTTTTTTTGATTAATTCTCCTTTAAGGGGGTGTGGCAGGAGGTGTGTCCTATGCCTACATACATTTGCTAGTAGGTGTCCCTCATTCCCATCTCGAAATGTTGGGAGGCATGCAGATTCAACCCAGGTCTGGCTCTTAGCCAGGCCAAATTTTCCAACACTAATAACTATGTACATTTAATCTAGCACACTACAGTGCTACTAGTAAATCAAATTCAGTGTGCACAATAAATGATCTGTTCATATTCTGCACACTTTTCTCATACATTAATTATTATTTTTTAGGTTGAACTTGGTAATCAACAAGAAAGCAAATGTGACATTTTCATTTGAAGAAGGGGCGACATTTGTTATAATTTTACATAAAGCTCCAAAAGATCACCCTCTCCACAGAGATTTCTTGGGGTTTTACACTCTGGATGATCACATGTTTTCTACAGAGGTTCATGGGCTCTTAGGTAAGAGATTTATTTTCATACATTGTTTGCATTAAAGTGGTTGTAAACCCTTACATATACCCAGTGACTGGTCTCAGGTAAAACACAGAGATGAAACAAATCCTCCTGCATAAGTTCTACCTGTTTATCTTTAGGGAAGAGACACATGCCCTTTCACACAACACTTTGAAACAGCGCTGAAGCTGTCAATCACAGGCTGTGTGCTGGAGGTCCCTCAATATCAACTTTTTTCTTTTGGTATCAAGTGGTTATACCAAGATTATTGCTACAATTGCAGCCATGAGTCTGGCTTTATTTTTCAGCCGACAACCAGCTTTCAGGTTGTAAATGTTATCAGAGCGGCTTTCCAACTGCTTGATCACTTTCGCAGTGATTGGAGCCCTCCCTTGCTGCCACCCACTGCAGTTCTCCCATTCTACTGGAAAGCCCGGGACCACTGCAAGCAGTCTGATTAGCTGCCTGGAGAGGAGATGGAGGAGCATTCTTTTCCCCATCTCATTTGTGACTTATGAAGTCGAGAGCAATGAGGATTTTGTTACCTATGGTTAAATTACTCTCTTAACCTGGCTGTTACAGATAGGGTAGCATCTGATCAAACGCATCTGTGTTGTGTTTCACCAGATGTTTTGAGGAGGGATCGGACGCCTGGGGTCTAACAGACCTCTAATCTCTCTATAAAGAGTATGTGCCACTACCCAAAGCTATCACAAAAGGCTTGTTCACACCTTAGGATAGCGATGAAGTTACATTGAAATAAAAAATAAATAAATAAAAAATAATAATAATAAATAAAAAAATGTTAAAGCCAAAGGTGATTGCACCACACATGGGAGGTAACACTGTGAATACCGTAGTGAGAGCAATAATTCTAGGACCATAGCTCATGTTTAACGCTAAACTGACAACCTGTAAAGGCTTTCAAATTGTCATATATGGACAGTTTTAGGTAATGTAGTTTGTCTCCATTTTACAGGCGTGCACAAATTTAAATCGTGACATGTATGGTAGCTATTTACTTGATGCAACATCATATTTTATATGTTACTGCAAAATTAGGTATTAAATTGTGTTTGTGTGCACTAAAATGTATTAAAATGCATTTTTCCTAAAAATTTGCTCTTGATAAACACCTGTGCAAATATCATGTGATTTAAAAAAAAATAACAGCCACTCTTTTATTCTCCAGGGCCTTTGCTTTCAGAAAATATAGACTTTTTGGGGTTCTAAAGTAATTTTCTAGCAAAAAAATGCAGATTTAAAAATGTATGTAAAAAAAATTTCAAAATGCACTGGATGGCAACCAGTTAAAACACCTGACAGGTCTTTTTTTCCCATCTGTGTACCATCAGGGATATTTTCCTTCACTTCTTGTCCCAAAGATGCAAAAAGATGTAAAAGGAAATATCCCACAGTGAGGAGATTTCCTCTCTTAGGCCGCGTACACACGGGCGGACTGTCTGCCCAACTTAGTCCGCTGAACAGTGTTTCAGCGGACAATCCGCTCGTGTGTGGGCTTCAGCGGACTTTTTCAGCAGACAGTCTGACAAACAAAGTCTTACGGAATTTCCGTAAGACAGTCCGTTCAAACTTGGTTTTGTCCGTCCAAACTTGGTTTCAGCGGACAGTCCGCTCGTGTGTAGGCAAGTTGGACGGACTAAGTATGGCGCATGCTCAGAAAGGGTTTACACGGCCGAAGGTTGCATTGCAGTGTATAGGACGTCGTTTTTCTAGTCCTGTCGTACGTGCTGTACACGTCATCACGCACGCTTTCAGCGGACTGTCTGCTCATCGTGTGTGGTCAAGTCCGTTCATGCTAATTTTGAACGGACTGTCTGTCGGATTGTCTGCCGAACTTAGTTGGGCAGACAATCCGCCCGTGTGTACGCGGCCTTAGACATATATTTCCATTGGTGGATTAAACCTAACCTCTTGCTATCTGAACAGTTCCAAGATTTTGTAGAACTCATCAGTATAAATAGAATGGTGACTTTCCCATATGGGGACACCATCTAGCCCTCCCCCACTTTATACAAAATAAAAAAAATGTTGTCCAGAGATATACCTTAATCTAGCATAAAAGAAAGCTTTCTATACTGTTTACATTATGTATTTTATGTATAGGTTTAGTAGTACTAACTGTGCAATATCTTATTTTCTTCAAAGGACAATTCTTTCATGGCATTGATTATGAAATATCCAATATTCATGAAACCAAAGTTCCCAACAAACCAGATGCAACAATGAAAGTTAAGAATAAGATCCTTACAGTGACAAGGTAGAAGATGGATTTTTTATTTTATGACACTGGTTTAAAAAAAAACATTCCATCCACCCAAAAGTGGTATTTTAGTTATAGCTGGAGTCTGGTGGGAGGTGAATCCTCCACCAACTTCTTATATGTCTTGAACATACTAATTTCAAGATCTCCTTGTCCTGATTCCCACTAGACATGTGCATTCGTTTTCGTCCGAATGCATTTTCGTCCGAATTTCAGCTATTTTCGTTTTGACAAACGATAACGAAAGCACAGAATCCGAAAAACGAAAGATCCGACATAAATAAATGCTTTATTTTCGTTTTCATTGTTACAACAGTTCGATGTAGAATAGGAGATTCGATGTGACTCTGACAATAACAAGCTGTCTATAGAACCTGTGGTCGAATGTGCCTAACCTTACCTCTATTAGTCCAAGATTATATAGAGAAAATATTCGACAGAGAAAAAAGATTTGACAGAGAGAAAAGATTCTGCAAGTTACTGTCCTAAAAAGTGTTTGGGGACCCGGGTCCTGCCCCAGGGGACATGTATCAATGCAAAAAAAAGTTTTTTTCGGGAGCAGTGATTTTAATAATGATTAATGTGGAACAATAAAAGTGTAATATTCCTTTAAATTTCGTAGGGGGGGGGGGGGGGGTTGTCTATAGTATGCCTGTGAAGGGGCGCATGTTTCTGGTGCTTAGAACTGTCCCTGCACAAAGTGTCATTTATGCAGGAAAAAAGTCCTTTAAAATCACTCGCAGCTATTATGAATTGTCGGCTCCGTAATACAGAGAACGCTCATTGAAAGTCATTGATAAAAAATAAATAAATACATTTAAAAAAAAAAGCGTGAGGGTCCCCTAAATTCAATTACCAGGCCCTTCAGGTCTGGTATGGATATTAAGGGAAACCCTGCCTCAAATTTAAGAAAAAATTTGACGTGGGGTTCCCCCTAAATATCCATAACCAGACCCTTCAGGTCTGGTATGGATATTAAGGGGAACCCCGCGTCAAATTTAAAAAAAAATTGACGTGGGGTCCCCCTAAAAATCCATACCAGAACCTTTATCCGAGCACGCAACCTGGCAGGCCGCAGGAAAAGAGGGGGGGACGAGAGAGCGGCCCCCCTCCCTCCTGAACCGTACCAGGCCACATGCCCTCAACATTGGGAGGATGCTTTGGGGGTCTGTGACCCCTCAAAGCACCTTGTCCCCATGTTGATGAAGACAAGGGCCTCATCCTCACAACCCTGGCCGGTGGTTGTGAGGGTCTGCGGGCGGGGGGCTTATCAGAATCTGGAAGCCCCCTTTAACAAGGTGACCCCCAGATCCCGACCCCCCCATTTGAAATGGTAAGGGGGTACAAAAAAAACCTTAGCATTTCACAAAGAAAGTGTAAAAAATAGTTAAATAAGACAAACACACTTTTGAAAAATTCCTTTATTAAAAATAAAAAAAAATAAAAAAAAGATTCCAGCGGTGCTAATCCACTCTTGCTATCCAGCGACGGACGGTCATCTCTCCAGCGATGGCTCATCTCATCCAGCGCAGCAAATTCATCCGTCTTCTGTCTCCACGGAGGAGACACTGCAGGGATTCTGGCGGCCTGACGTTTCTTATATACGGAGGGCGGGGCCACCCGCCACCTGACCCCGCCCCCCTCTGACGCAAGGGGAAACACGGGGTTCCCTGTGACGTATGGGTGACCCCGCACCCCTCTGATGTAACACAGGCAGGTTTCCGTTACATCAGAGGGGGGCGGGGTCACCCATACGTCACGGGGAACCCCGGGTTTCCCCTTGTGTCAGAAGGGGGCGGGGTCAGGTGACGGGTGGCCCCGCCCTCCGTATATAAGAAACGTCAGGCCGCCGCAATCCCTGCAGTGTCTCCTCCGCGGAGACAGAAGAAGGATGGATTTGCTGCGCTGGATGAGATGAGCCATCGCTGGAGAGATGACCGTCCGTCGCTGGATAGCAAGAGTGGATTAGCACTGCTGGAATCTTTTTTTAATTTTTTTTTATTTTTAATAAAGGAATTTTTCAAAAGTGTGTTTGTTTTATTTAACTATTTTTTACACTTTCTTTGTGAAATGGTAGGGGTACTTTTGTACCCCCTTACCATTTCAAACAGGGGGGGGCCGGGATCTGGGGGTCCCCTTGTTAAAGGGGGCTTCCAGATTCTGATAAACCCCCCGCCCACAGACCCTCACAACCACCGGCCAGGGTTGTGAGGATGAGGCCCTTGTCCTCATCAACATGGGGACAAGGTGCTTTGAGGGGTCACAGACCCCCAAAGCATCCTCCCAATGTGGCCTGGTACGGTTCAGGAGGGAGGGGGGGCGCTCTCTCGTCCCCCCTCTTTTCCTGCGGCCTGCCAGGTTGCGTGCTCGGATAAAGGGTCTGGTATGGATATTTAGGGGGAACCCCACGTCAAATTTTTTCTTAAATTTGAAGCAGGGTTCCCCTTAATATCCATACCAGACCTGAAGGGCCTGGTAATTGAATTTGGGGGACCCCCACGCTTTTTTATTTATTTATTTTTTTATCAATGACTTTCAATGAGTGTTCTCTGTATTATGGAGCCGACAATTCATAATAGCTGCGAGTGATTTTAAAGGACTTTTTTTCCTGCATAAATGACACTTTGTGCAGGGACAGTTCTAAGCACCAGAAACATGAGCCCCTTCACAGGCATACTATAGACACCCCCCCCCCTACAAAATTTAAAGGAATATTACACTTTTATTGTTTCACTTTAATCATTATTAAAATCACTGCTCCCGAAAAAACGGCCGTTTTTAAAACTTTTTTTTGCATTGATACATGTCCCCTGGGGCAGGACCTGGGTCCTCAAACACTTTTTAGGACAGTAACTTGCAAATTAGTCTTTACAATTAGCACTTTAGATTTTGAACGTTGGAGTCCCATAGACTTTAATAGGGTTCTAAAGTATGCTATATACTAGCTCCGTCGAATCTTCTTTATACATTCGACAGACACCATAAGTCTTCCAAGACAGATTTGATCGTAATTCATGTGGATTTTCAGACGAATGCAATTTTTGAACGAAAAACAAAATAAATAAAAACTAATTTCGGGAGTAACTAAATAAATTAAGTTTTCGGACGAAAACTAAATTCCGAAACGAAATATTTTACTCTGCACATGTCTAATTCCCACTTCATTCCTGTCCAGATGGGAGTTTTTGTGTGTTCAATCTCTTCCTTTTACATTCTTTTAATTTAAAGGATATGTTCACCTTTGGGAACATGTTACATATTCCACCTATTATTAGGGTGACAGCGGGCTGGGGATCTTCCCCTCACAACCCTATCACAATTGGAAAAGAATGCGGCTCTGCCCACACAGCTGTCAATCATTTACAGATTTCTGTGAATGAATGAACTACAAGTACCAACATCCATTGGCGCTGACAGCTTGTAGTTCGCAATGAACTTCCAGGGCGTTGGTGAATGCTCTAGAAGTTCATTGATCCCCTTCACCTTGATATTTTTCGTGATACTTTTCACTCAACTGTGGATGACAAAGTTTATAATATTACCTCTTTTTTTTAAATTGTAACACTACATATTTACATTTATACACATATATACACATTTACTTAATAACTCCAGTACATGAATCGTACAACTAGGCGGCTTAGGGACCGCTTTTATGAGCATCTCTAAAGTATAGAGAAACACCTTTCGACCAATATCGTCCAACATTTCAACAATTGCCATGCAGGAGATTTGTCAGCAGTACAAGTTCAGGTTATTGAAAAAGTGAGAACTCCAAAAAGAGGTGGTGATGTTTTTTAGCTTTTATGCAAGAAAGAGGTTTTTTGGATGTTTTATTTAAAAACTCAGATCCCACAGAGTCTGTCTAAACCATTAGTGGGATATTACACATTTCTGAGTAGTTTAGTTTTATATATACAGTATCTCACAAAAGTGAGCACATCCATCACATTTTTGTAAATATTTTATATCTTTTCATGTGACAACACTGAAGAAATGACACTGTAAAGTAGTGAGTCTGCAGCTTGTATAACAGTGTAAATTTGCTGTCCCCTCAAAATAACTCAACACACAGCCATTAATGTCTAAACCGCTGGCAACAAAAGTGAATACACCCCTAAGTGAAAATGTCCAAATTGGGCCCAAAGTGTCAATATTGCACTCCTTCGCCTTCCGTTTGAGGATGCCCCACAGATGCTGAATAGGTGGAGACATGCTTGGCCAGTCCATCACCTTTACCCTCAGCTACTTTAGCAAGGCAGTGGTCATCTTGGAGGTGTGTTTGGGGTCGTTATCATATTGGAATACAATACTGCCCTTTGGCCCAGTCTCCAAAGGGAGGGGATCATGCTCTGCTTCAGTATGCCACAGTACATGTTGGCATTCATGGTTCCCTCAATGAACTGTAGCTCCCCAGTGCCGGCAGCACTCATGCAGCCCCAGACCATGACACTCCCATCATCATGCTTGTCTGTAGGCAAGACACTTGTCTTTGGACTCCTCAACTGGGTTCCGCCACACACGCTTGACACCATCTGAAACAAATACATTTATATTGGTCTCATCAGACCACAAGGCATGGTTCCAGTATTCCATGTCCTTAGTCTGATTGATTGTCTTCAGCAAACTGTTTGCAGGCTTTCTTGTGCATCATGTTTAGAAGAGGCTTTGATGCAGTGTGTGGCCTATGGATTGAGCACTGACAAGCTGACCCCCCCCCCCCCCACCCCTTCAACCTCTGCAGCAATGCTGGCAGCACTCATATGTCTATTTTCCAAAGACAACGTCTGGATATGGCGCTGAGCACGTGCACTCAACTTCTTTGGTCGACCATGGCAAGGCCTGTTCTGAGTGGAACCTGTCCTGTTAAACCACTGTATGGTCTTGGCCACCTTGCTGCAGCTCAGTTTCAGGGTATTGGCAATCTTCTTATAGCCTAGGCCATCTATATGTAGAGCAACAATTCTTTTTTTCAGATCTTTGCCATGAGGTGCCATGTTGAACTTCCAGTGACCAGTATAAGAGAGTGAAAGTGATAACACCAAATGTAACACACCTGCTCCCCATTCACACATGAGACCTTGTAACACAACGAGTCACATGACCCTGGAGAGGGAAAATGGCTAATTGGACCCAATTTGGACAATTTGATGTCACCGCTGTCCCCTCTTCCATGGAGCAAAATATAGACATTTTGGGCCCAATTTGGACATTTTCACTTAGGGGTGTACTCACTTTTGTTACCAGCGGTTTAGACATTAATGGTTGTGTGTTAAGTTATTTTGAGGGGACAGAAAATGTACACTGTTATACAAGCTGTACACTCACTACATTGTAGGAAAGTGTAATTTCTTCAGTGTTGTCACATGAAAAGATATAAAATATTTACAATATTTGTTTTACTGATCGCAATAAACTTCCCTCTATCCACCGGATATTGTAGTGCATCTTTTCTTGGAGATTTTTTTTTTGGGTGCATTTAACAGTGAGAATTTTGCTACTAATACACATCTACATGTATACATACAGTATATATATTCGTCTATATTTTTCCAGATGCAGGCTTCTTCTATATGGTTGTCAGCACTTCCAATGTATTTGACTGGATATGCATGGGCATTTAAAATTTAGTGCATTTATAGTTTAAAGACTTGAGATCCATTGACCTCGAGTTCATTGATTTAATGCTTCATTGTTTGATTTGGTTTTACTGTTTTGTTAAGTTATTTCTTTTATTAAAATTATTGGACTCTTCAGGGTTAAACTATGTATCTAGATTTGTTCTAAGATTTTTTCCAACATTTCTGATGTAAGTGCTAAATGCTTTTATTGGTTTTCTTTATCGCTCTTCTCTGTCTTTTAATGTTTTATCAGGAGGAGGTAAGTGCACTAATTAACACAGGTGTAGGCTGCTATATATATGCGCCATATAAGGCAGTGTCCTTGACTACATTAATGTTATGATTAAGCACTCTTTCATGTGAAACGTGTCAACTGTATGTCAATTCTCTGTGCTGTGTGGATTCACTGTGATAGCTGACTGGAAGTGTTTCAGTGTGAATGCCGACAGAAGGTAATTTCCATTGATATGTAGACATGTGTGATTTGGTTCATAACTAATGGATTTTCATCATTCGGATCAATTCGAACATCCGAATAGCTGAAATAACCAAATTATACAAATTGCGAAATAAGCAAAATAACGAACACACGAAAATACAAATGAACTGACAAACTTACGAAAATGAGAAACCCCCCAAAAAAGTAAAAAGAACAAAAATGACATCTATAACGAATGATTTACATTTCATATTTTCAATCCTTTGTCTGTTCATAATTTCGTATGTTCATATTTTAATTTGTTTGTTCGTAATTTCGTTTCTTCATGTTCTCGAATCATTCTTGCGAATGGACAGTGTATTAGTGAGTGATGGATCTTACTTAACCACTTGCCGATCTCTGGCGGCAAATATACATCGGCAGAATGGCACGGCTGGGCAAAGTAACGTACCCGTATGTTATTTTGAATTTCCCACCTGCCGCGGGCTCCGTGACCATGCCCGCGGGACCCGCATTGCATAGTAGCCCATTATGTGTCACTTACCTGACACAGGAGCCAGCGATGTCACCGCTGTCCCCTCTTCCATGGAGCATCCATCTTCTTTCCGGGTACAGTGGCTCTGGCGCTGTGATTGGCCAGAGCCGCGATGACGTCACTTCCACGCATAGGCATGGGAGCCGCCACTAACGGCATATCACCGTTAGCAGTGGCAGTGTGCCTGTCTTTTTGCAAATATCTCCTAAACCGTGTAGGTTTAGGAGTTTTTTTTGGACCTACAGGTAAGCCTAGATTAAGGTCTGTAAGGCCGCGTACACACGCGGGGACTGTTCGCTCAACTTTGTCCGCTGAACAGTGTTTCAGCGGACAGTCCGCTCGTGTGTGGGCTTTCAGCGGACAGTTTCAGCGAACAGTCTGCTGAACAAGGTTTTTCGGAATTTCCGAAAAACTGTCCGCTGAAACCTTGTTTCAGCGAACAGTCCCCTCGTGTGTAGGCTTGTTCGTCAAACAAAGTTCCGCGCATGCTCAGAAAGAATTTATACCCCGAAGGTTGCATTGCAGTGTATAGGATGTCGTTTTCTAGTCCCGTCGTACGTGCCGTTCATGTCATCGCGCACGGTTTCAGCAAACTGTTCGTACGTTGTGTGGCCATGTCCGTCCATGCTAATTTTGAGCGGACTGTCCGCTGAAACTGTTTGACGAACAAAGTTGAGCGAACAGTCCCCGCGTGTGTACGCGGCCTAAGGGTTTACAACCACTTTAATGCCAATGGTCCCAAAAATGTGTCAAAATTGTCCAATGTGTTCGCCATAATGTCGCAGTCACGATAAAAATTGTGGATTGCCGCCATTACTAGTAAAAAAAAAATTATTAATAAAAATGCCATAAAACTATCCCCTATTTTGTAGACACTATAACTTTTGCGCAAACCAATCAATAAACGCTTACTGTGTTTTTTTTTTTACTAAAAATATGTAGAAGAATACGTATCGGCCTAAACTGAGGAAAAAAATGTTTTTTATATATTTTTGAGGGATATTTATTATAGCAAAAAGTAAAAAATAATGCATTTTTTTCAAAATTGTCACTCTTTTTTTGTTTATAGCACAAAAAATAAAAACCGCAGGGGTGATCAAATACCACCAAAAAAACGCTCTATTTGTGGGAAAAAAAGGACGTAAATTTTGTTTGGGAGCAACGTCGCACGACCGCGCAATTGTCAGTTAAAACAACGCAGTGCCGAATAGCAAAAAGTGCTCTGGTCAGGAAGAGGGTAAATCCTTCCGGGGCTGAAGTGGTTAATATCTTTAGCCAAACAGCTTATCCCTTTTGTGTCTGAATCACACTGCATTCCTGAATCTTTTTAGATTCAGTTGAGGAGGAGACTGACTCGGGTTTCGTGACTGAGGGAGTGGACTGGAGTAAGTACAGGACTTATTAGAAAAGCAAGCATAGGATTATTATTCTTTTATTTCCTACAAAAGTACAAATCAACGAAAAAGGCAATCTCACAAAAGTAACAATCACTAAATTACGAGTAGTGTACTGAATATACGAAAATTATTATCTAACAAAATTATGAATTGCGAATCAAAGAAAGGAAATTACAAATCATTTCATTATCAACGAAATAATAACTGTTACGAAAATACGAACGAGTCAGAATATAAAACCTCACGTCTTACGAAATTATGAATCGTTAGACTAACGGAATTCCGTATATTTCATATCAATGAAAATATAACTGTTACGAAAATACGAACGAGTCCAAATATGAAAACTTGCGTCTTACGAAATTACAAATCGCTACGAATCAAGAGAGATGTAAAGAAACAAAACAAACATTTTTGTTGTGCACATGTCTATTGAAATGTCTATTGAAATGTCTATTAATGTCTATTAATGTGTTTTTGTTATTTTAGGGGTGTACAGAGAGATTACAGAAGAGATCGCAAAAATAGCAGTGAAGTTGCTTGTTGGTTTGTTCATTCCAATGGAGAAGGGTTGATTGACGGAACACATACAGATTATATTGTCCCGGATATCTTCAGCATTGCTGATTAATCCATTGTTTTAAACATTATGAATAAAAACAAAAAATGCAGAATAATTCATTGCTAATATGTAAATGTATTTTTGTGGGATAAATCATTCCTTGTATCACAGCTGGCAAATGAATAAATCACCAAATCTACTGTCATGTCTTTTGTACTTTGTGCTGTTCTGTGTCAAACTTTCTGTTAGCTGAGTAGCAGTTTTCAAAAAGCTCTCACCACTGAGGACTGGTTTACACTATTGCGGGTGGTTCTGGATGCAGGAATAGCAGTTATTCCCACACCTGCAAAATGCTCTGCTGTTAAAAAATGCGCGGGCTGCAATTAATTTTTAATGGCACCTCCACACATCACAAACTGCCACACGCATTTGTGGGTGCGGGAACTGCAGGAAAATCACATGGTGCTTTCATTTCCTGGGCCGCTGCGTTTCCAAAATGGTGCATGAACCTTTTTCTGAGGAAAACTCAGGCACGATAGCCCATTCAAATGAATAGGCTGCCGTGTCTGCGCAAACATAGACCGCAAACCCGCAATAGTGTGAATCAGGCCTCATTGAAATGTGTCTGCTACAATATTCCCAGGACATCTACTTCACTGCTTATGCTAGACAAGATCAGTAATCACCAGGGGAGGGCTGGGCCAGGGGGCAGGCAGGGGAGGGCTGGGCCAGGGGGAAGGGATGCAATTGCCCCCTGGGCTGCTCTGATATGCGGTGGCAAAGGCTGCTGTGTCGTCAGCTCAAAACCGCAACATGCACAGTTCTTGAGCTGGCCAAGTCCAGTACTGTGAGCCAGCGATGTGTTCATGTCAGGGCTGACAGTCTGTGTTACACAGCACAGCCCCGCCCAGCCCCTCCCTCCTCCACACCATTGGCTGGCAGAGGCTGGACCTGCTCTCTGCTCAATCTGAGCAGTTGGCTGGAATCCAGTGAGGCTCCTGGGAGGCTGGGACCATCCAAGTAAGTGAGCTCCTCCTCTCTCCTCCTCTCTGTAGCCAAAGAGTTTTTTTCTAGCAGCCTGTGCCAGTACCTTGCCCTCCTAGGGCTAGGTGGTATGATGTGGGCTCTCACTGACATGCTGCAGTTTGGCTGCAGTGCTGGTGTACTGGCAGTCATCCTGCATGTTGCCCCTGGGACATAGAGGATGCACATTTTTACTGCATGTTCTGAAAGTGCAAAAAAACTCCTGCATGCTGCATGTTTGGTGCACTTTCAGAACATGCATCAACAATGAGTAACCTAAGAAGTCTGAGGGGGTGTGACACCCGCCAATACACCCGCACTGCAGCCAAACCGCAGCACACCAGTGTGAGCCTAAATGCTTGTATTCACTTGCAGCAGCCACTGCCACTCCTCTGAAAAGTGATCCATGCTCAGGTCACTTTTCAGAGGCATTTGACAGGCAGTGAATAGTTGATATCACATTTCATCCCTGCTTAACCCCCCTAAATGCCAATCCCTGCAGGTAATGACACAGTTCACTTTGAACTCCACCTCATTTCCATTACTCTCTGTAGGTATTAGATGTGGTCTCACCTTTTTGCTTGCACATCTAATACCAAAGGGTATTTTCACACTGGGGCGATGTGGGCGGTAGTTGTACACCGCTGCTCATTTTGGTGGCGCTTTACCATTGTTTTAGTGGCGCTAGCGGGGCACTTTTAACCCCCACTAGTGGCCAAAGAAAGTGTTAAAAACGGGCGTGTTGCATTCATTTCAATGGGCTGGGCACCTCTCCCAAACCGCCCCAATAATGCTGCTTGCTGGACTTTTCAGAATGTCCTTTAAGCGCACCGCCCCAGTGGGAAACCTGGGGTGGCATAAGAAGCGCTTTACATGTGCTATTTTTTAGCACTAAAACGCCTGTACAGCGCCTTCAGTGTTAAAGGACCCTAAAGAGACTTCTGGAAATAAGGTGGAGTTCAAAGTGAATTTCTACACCTAAGTGGAGCCCCCCCTTTCAGAAGATTTGAGGATATTATTAAACCCAGAGACTGGTGGACTTAGGCCACAATAGACAGATTGAAATTCTGCCAGTTCAGCAGACATTTCAACCTATCTCTGTGCAGACTGATTGTACAGAATTTGACTTCATCAGCTGACAGTACAACCAGCGGGTCTTTATGTTTTTTAGTGATCAGTGCTGGCTGCTATAGCTGCCAGCAGTGATCACTGTATTCTGATGGCTTTGAAACTTTCACCTCAGAGCACACACCGACACACGGCTCTTACGGAAGCTTGGTAATTCAAGTTCTGGGCTTCCCTAACATTACAGCCCTGTGGGGCTGTGACCAAGTCTGGGCAAGAGCTGGGATATGACATTACTTACCTCATATCCCTGCCACTCCTAAACCTGCTCCACTGCAGCACCAGGCCCACAATGCCCTCAATCTGGCCTGTGCTCCGGCATGCGCCTGCATGTGCATTTCTTACTATCCGCAATTGAGACAGGAGGAACCTGCACCCTGGTGAATCTGGTGTTCATGCCGGGGAGACAACAGGACTTGCGTGTTTAGCCTGCTGCGCTCACTGTGACTCTCAGCTACTCTGCTTGCTTGGCTTGCCCAGTGGTGTGGTGCTCACTCACCAGAGAAGCTCCGGACTCCACAGGTAGTGCTTAGTGTGGTGGCAGTGACAGCACAGTCTTTAGTCACTCTTCATCTTCCTGCAGTCTCATTGGTCTGTGTACTGGGTGTGGGGAAGGGGCAAGCTCTTTTTCTCAGTCTCTCTGGGGGCAATCATGCAGTCTCTTTCTGAGAGACTGCTCCATTCTCTGAGAGACTGCTCCACTTCACACTGCCTGTACAGAGACTGACTGCTTCATAGTGCCTGCACAGAAAGTGACTGCTCTCTCTGTGCAGGCAGTGTGAAGCAGGGTCTGTGCAGGCAGTGTGAAGCAGGGTCTCTCTCTGTGGAGGCAGTGTGAAGCGGGGTCTCTCTCTGTGCAGGCAGTGTGAAGCGGTCTCTCTCTATGGAGGCAGTGTGAAGCGGGGTCTCTCTCTGTGCAGGCAGTGTGAAGCAGTCTCTCTCTCTGTGCAGGCAGTGTCAAGCAGTCTCTCTCTCTTTGGGGCAATGTGGAGCAGTCTCCCTCTCTCTCTGTATGGGGAATGTGGTGTAGATGGATGGTGAGCTGATTCAGTGGTTCAATGGGCCACTTGACTGGACTTGCCCCCCAGGCCTAAGGCTGCCAGCCCTCCCCTGGTCTTCACTGAGGAAAACAAACGTGTCTGTTAAATTTGCTACGCTGTTTACTCTACTCTAAGGCTACTTTCACGGTGGGGGGGCGTCACTGGGGCTGCAGAAGAGGAAGTTTACAGCCACTATTTTTAGCGCAAAAATGCCTGTAAAACACCTCAGTGTGAAAGGGGTGTAAGTAAGGGATGTTTGTAATACTCCCAGAACAGAAACAGGTGGGAAACTATAATATATTTCACTTAAAGAGGTTGTAAACTTCCATTTTCAAGTGGTACCTATAGGTAAGCCTATAATAAGGCTTACCAATAGGTACAGTAAATATCTCCTAAACGTGCGCCGTTTAGGACATATTTACTTTGTCCTGCGCCAATGATGTCATCACCACATGTACTGTGAAGAAACGGCCCCCTGTGCCGTTTCTTCACTAGCGAGTGCCATGTCTGGCGGCTCCCAGCGATGCATACTAGCACATTATGCTTTTAGTTTGCAGGGAACAAAAAATTAAGTAAAACCCATCAAGGTTTTCTACCTCTTTAAATATTAGCAATATACATAGTAAGCTTAGGAGGGGATAAATCAGATAAAAACCAGCCTGATGACAAACCTACATACCATCCATCTATCTGGGGGGTTTTGCAAATGCAGTGGGCCTGTATGCTCATACATTGAGCTGCTGGTGTTGAGCTCTTCCTTCTATCCAAAAGGAATGCAAACGAGAAGAGGATTGTGAGATATGTAGTTCTTTGCAGACTGAGCTGACTTGGTGGGCTGCTAGAAAAAAACTGCAGATCCCATGAGGCACTGGAGCTCAGAGGAGAGGTGGTTTTCTGTTGCTTTTCCTGGGCTGAGGAGAAGTGTGGAAGCTATTTAGAAAGAATGTACATAGAGCTACAGTAGACTGCTCTCCCCTGAGAGGAAGAGAGGAGCAGTGATAGGACTTCTTAACCACTTAAAGACCAGGCCTCTTTTTAAGACTCAGTGTTTACAAGTTAAAAACAAGTTTTCTTGATCATACATCACGGGACACAGGAGCTTCATTACATAGTGGGTTATATAGGCACCACTGGTGATTGGACACTGGTTGACCCCAATTAAGGAGAATTCCTTCCCTATATAACCCCTCCCATTTGGGAGGCACCTCCGTTTTTTCGCCAGTGTCTATGGTGATGGTCACGTAAAACTTTAGCTCTATGCAGGTCCCTGCGAGGGCCTAAGGGCTACAACAAACCGGATCCATACCTCCGGCCGATATTTGACTCCCAAGATGGTATGGTACCCGGGCCTCGTCAGCCGAAGAAGCGAGGTTTTGCCTGTAAGTCCTCTCCATTGGAAGACTGGGCTCTGGGAAAACCAGACTTGGTGTACTGTTTATACAGAGCTCACGAAAGTTTCTGGCAGAGTTTTATACATGGCCCAGGTAGGAGGTTCTTCCGAGAAAGAGCCCCAGATAAACCTGAAGGTTGGCTAACAATACCCGCCGTGATGGGTGAAGGCTGGAATTTGTCTGGTCAGCAATTCCTGCGGCGAGGACAGGTAAGGGAAGTTAATCCTGTATATATATATATATATATATATGAATGGATTTCTTCATTATGAGTAGTTGTATGTCTTACCTGGTTTCCACCACTAGAGGGAGTAAGTGCAGCCTGATGCATACTTACATGCCTTTTCAGTACACACGCTCAGTGAAGCCTGGTTCTCCAGCTGACTCACGTCTCCATTACAGTCCCTGCCACATCAAGGTAAACAGAGGTCCTGCGTAGTTTGGGGGTCCCACGCAGCCCGTTTGGGGTTCTCCTTCCCCCCCTGGATCCCGCAGTCCTCGTGCATGCACGCGGGCGTGTGCACGCGCACCGGGCACGTTCCCAGCCTAATGGAGGAGGGGGGAGTGTGGTTGTGAGCCATGCACGTTGGTGTGCACGGCGCTGTAATACACAGGCACCAGGCGGCAGTTTGTAAAGTCCAGAGCGTCAGGGGGCTGTAAGTGAGAGACACAGGAGCTGTGGGCAGTAAGCATCCGTGGAATTGGATCCAGGCAAACCTAGACACCTACTCAGCATCAGGTTGTGCAGTTTAAGCATATATATTTATTGTGAGACTTTAAGCACAACAGTGATTGCACTTGTACTAGTACCTCTGCTTTATAGCTTAGGACTATGTCTCCTCGTATGAGGGTTTCAGGGGGAGGTAGCAAAGGCACTGGTAAATCACCGCCTAGGTCCAGGGGTTCTAAAAGAGTGCCTGTAAGTTACCACCCCCCCCCCTGCAAGACTGGAGCCAGCCTCTCAAGACGAGTCAGTGCACCTGTCAGGTTTGCAGCCTCTCCTAATGTGTCAGCCCCGGTTTATGTCGCTGAGATACTCCCTTAGGGCTACATTGGAGGGTTTTGAAGGGAGAATCATGAATTTTATTTCTGCTTCCCTGAAAGATAGCAGGAAAAGGGGTAGATCCCCTCCCTCTGCTGAAATTCCTCTCTCAGATGATTTTTCTGAAAAGGAGGAGAGATCCCTATCTTAGGATGGGGATCATGAGCAGTCGGATGAATCAGAGGAAGAGGAGATAGTCCCCTCCTCCCAAGCACTCAGAAAACAGGTGCAGTATTATACTGAATTGGTGCGTACCACATTCAGAATGCCTACTGCTGAAGTCGCTACGTCCTCTGTCTCTTCCCTGGGAGTCAGGAAAGCCCCACAGACTGCCTATTCCTTTCCAATCCATCCCTTAATGGATGAATTGTTGTATAAGGATTGGGGACATCCCAATAAACTGTTTGCTCCTCCTAAAAAGGTTTTCTTTGCATTATCCTCTGGAGGAAAGTTTCACCAAGAAGTGGGGGGTCCCATCTGTTGATGCGGCTGTTTCTCTCCCGAAGCATCAAGCTCTAAGCAGTGGTAATGGCCTTCTCAGCCCTCCTCTACTAGAAAGGCTCAAGGCAGAGCCCAGGGGCAGGAAAAGACTTGGGGGCGAAAGCCTGCCAAGCAAAGCCCAAAAACTTCCTTGTGAAGGGGCGCCCCCGCTCGGCAGAGTGGTGGGAAGGCTCCTGCAGTTTGCAGGAGCCTGGCGGAAAGAGATCCAGGACAAGTGGGTAATCTCTTCGGTATCTCTGGGCTACAGGCTAGAGTTTCAGGAGATTCCACCTTCTCGTTTCCTAAGGTCAAGGATCCCCAGGGGTCCAGTAAAGCAAAAACCGCTATTTCTGGCCTTAGATCACTTACTATCCCAGGGAGTGATAGTAGAAGTGAACCCAAAGAACAGGGTTCAGGGTTTTACTCAAATCTCTTCACCATTCCAAAGCAAATGGAAGTGTCAGACCTATCCTGGATCTGAGGGATCTGAACCGGTTTTTACGCATCCGGTCCTTTCCGAATGCAGTCAATCCGCACTGTGGTCTCCTCCCTGCAAAGGGGAGAATTCATGGCATCAATAGATATCAAAGATGCATATCTCCATGTGCCAATTTTTCCCGCACACCAAAAAATTCTAAGGTTCGCGGTAGAGCAGCGCCATTTTCAAATTGTGGCCTTGCCATTCGGGCTTGCTACGGCCCCTCGAGTCTTTACAAAGATTCTGGACCCTCTCTTAGCAGACCTAAGAGCTCAGGGCATAGCCGTTATGGCTTATCTAGACGACTTGCTTCTCATGGAGAAAACAGCAGCGTTCCTGAATCACAGCGTCACCAAAACGCTAGAACACCTGGAACACCTGGGGTTGGATCATAAACCTAAAAAAGTCGTCCCTACAGCCTGCCACCAGGTTGGAATACCTGGGCATGATCATTGACACCGCTCAGGGCAAGGTGTTTCTTCCAAGGCTAAAGGCCTTGACCATTGGGGATCTGATGCACCTAATTCTGGGCAGAAGATCTTCCCCCATTCGGTTGTGCATGAGACTGTTAGGGAAAATGGTCGCCTCCTTCGAGGCCGTCCCATTCGCCCAGTTCCACTCAAGGCCTCTGCAAAGATGCATACTTGCGGCTTGGAACAGGAAGCCCCAATCCTTGGATCTTCCTATGCGTCTATCCCCAGGGACACGCAAGAGTCTTGTCTGGTGGTTGCAAACCAATAATTTGCTGAAAGGCAAAACTTTTCTTCCTCTTCCATGGAAGATTATCACAACAGAGGCCAGCCTGACAGGCTGGAGAGCAGTGTTGGAGGGGACGTGCTCGCAGGGGAAATGTTCTGCGATCGAGAAGCTACTGCCCATAATTATCTTGGAGATCCGGGCAGTTTACATGGCTCTCATAAAGTGGTCTTACAGACTACGAGGTCTCCCGTTTCGGGTTCAGTCCGACAATGCCACAGCAGTGGCTTATATCAGTCACCAGGGCGGTACCAGGAGTCTGGTGGCCCAAAAAGAGGTGAATCGCATACTTATCTGGGCAGAAAAGCATGTTCCGTGTTTTTTTCTGCAGTCTTCATTCCAAGAGTGGAAAATTGGCAGGCGGATTTTCTGAGCCGCCAGCAGTTGTGCCCAGAAGAATGGGCTCTGCACCCCGACGTGTTTCGGAACATATGTCACAGGTGGGGTACTCCGGATGTAGATCTATTTGCATCCAGGTTCAACAGGAAACTGGACAAGTTTGTGTCAAGGACAAGAGATGCGCTTGCTCAGGGGTCAGATGCTCTGACAGTTCCCTGGGATCAGTACAATCTGATCTATGCCTTCCCCCCGAGCCCGCTTCTGTCGCGGTTCCTGGGAAGGGTCAAGAGGGAGACAAAGTCGGTCCTTTTGGTGGCCTCGACTTGGCCCAGGCGACCATGGTACGCGGAGATCATGAAGTTGGCAGTAAGCAGGCCATGGATCCTCCCTCTCCAGCCAGATCTGCTCTCACAGGGTCCAATCTACCATCCTGCTTTACGCAGTCTGAATTTGACGGTTTAGCTGCTGAGACCCACATTCTGAGAGACCGTGGCCTTTCGGGGCCAGTCCTTTCTACTCTGGTCAAATGCCAGAAAGCCAGCCTCCAGGCTTATTTATTACAAAATCTGGAGGACATATGTTTCCTGGTGTGAACTCAGGAAATGGCATCCTAGAAAGTATGTCCTTAGCAGAATCTTGGCCTCTCTCCAGTCAGGCCTAGAAATGAATTTGGCCATAAGCACTATCAAGGTGCAGATTTCGGCCCTGTCAGTGTTTTTTCAAAAGCCACTTGCATCACATTCCCTGGTACGGGCTTTTATCCAGGGGGCCATGCGGATAAGACTGCCAGTTAAACCTCCGGTATGCCCTTGGGATCTGAATTTGGTTCTCTCGGCCTTGCAGGGGCAACCATTTGAACCTTTGCATCTGGCTTCATTAGTTCTCCTGACTAAAAAAATGGTCTTCTCGGTAGCCATATCTACGGCTAGAAGAGTATCAGAGCTGGCAGCTCTTTCCAGCAAGGAGCCGTATCGAATTATTCATAAGGACCGGGTGGTCATGCGTCCCAACAGGTCCTTTCTACCTAAGGTGGTTTCGGGTTTCCATTTGAATCAGGATGTAATCCTACCATCCTTTTTCCGGACCCTCAATCCACAGAAGAAGAGTCTTTGCACACTTTGGATGTGGTTAGAGCAATCAGTATTTATCTTCAAGCAACTACTCAGATAAAGAAAACTGATTGCTTATTTATTTTGCCGGAAGGCCCTAGGAGGGGCCAGGCGGCGTCAAGGTCCACTCTCTCAAGGTGGATTAGACAAGTTATTTCTCAGGCCTATGGTTTAAAGGGGAAGATTCCTCCTTTTCAGGTGAAGGCGCACTCTACTAGGGCTGTTAGTGCTTCTTGGGCAGTGCATCACCAGGCCTCCCTGGCTCAGATCTGTAAGGCTGCAACTTGGTCATCAGTCCACACATTCACCAGATTCTATCAGGTGGATGTCAGAGGGCAAGAGGATATCGCCTTCAGGCGCAGTGTACTGCAGGCTGCAGTTTAGGTCCTCCGGTCCCTGGCGGTCTATAATTATGATCTGTGTCTCCCTCCCCTCAATCTGAGCATTGCTATGGGACATCCCACTATGTAATGAAGCTCCTGTGTCCCGTGATGTATGATCAAGAAAATGGGATTTTTATATACAGCTTACCTGTAAAATCCTTTTCTTGAGAGTACATCACGGGACACAGTGCTCCCGCCCCTCTTGGGTTTTTACGTGGTTTCTTATTGCTTTGCTACAAAACTGAGGTGCCTCCCAGATGGGAGGGGTTATATAGGGGAGGAATTCTCCTTAATTGGGGTCAACCAGTGTCCAATCACCAGAGGTGCCTATATAACCCACTATGTAATGAAGCTCCTGTGTCCCGTGATGTACTCTCAAGAAAAGGATTTTACAGGTAAGCTGTATATAAAAATCCCATTATTTTGCTAGAAAATTACTTAGAACTAATACATTTTTTTTCTAACACCCTAGAGAATAAAATGGCAGTCATTGCAATACTTTTTGGCACACCGTATTTGCGCAGCGGTCTTACAAGCGCACTTTTTTTTGGGAAAAAAATAATAAAATAAAAAAATAAGACAAGTGTAAAGTTAACCCAATTTTTTTTATATTGTGAAAGATAATGTTATGCCAAGTAAACTGATACCCAACATGTCACGCTTCAAAATTGCGCCCGCTCGTGGAATGGCATCAAACTTTTACCCTTAAAAATCTCCATAGGTGATGTTTAAAAAATTCTACAGGTTGCATGTTTTGAGTTACAGAGGAGGTCTAGGGCTAGAATTATTGCTCTCACTCACTTGCGGCGATACCTCACATGTGAGCTTTGACCACCATTTTTATGCGTGGGCGCTACTCACGTATGCATTCGCTTCTGCACGCAAGCTCGTCGGGACGAGGCGCTTTAAAAAAAATTCTTATTTATTTTACTTGATTTTATTTATTTTTTCCCTGTTTTTTTTTTTTTAAAATTGGGTCACTTTTATTCCTATTAAAAGGAATGTAAACATTCCTTGTAATAGAAAAAAGCATGACGGGTCCTGTTAAATATGAGTTCTGGGGTCAAAAAGTCCTCAGATCTCATATTTGGACTTAAATGCAATAAAAAAAAATGTTTTAAAAAAATGACAACAAAAAAATGGCCCTTTAAGACATATGGTCGGAAGTGATGTTATGACGTCACTTCTGCCCTGCTATGGTATGGAGACGGGTGGGGGCCATCTTTCCCTCACTCATCTCCATACCCAGCCATGGACAGGTCCTGATCGCCTCCGCCACTTCCGACGGCTCTGGTAAGCTGTGCAGGAGAGCAGCGGGAGTGGGATGGCCCCTCTCTGGCCGCCGATAACGGTGATCCACTGCAGAGACGACCATTATCGTAAACAGAACCATCGGCCTAAAAGATGGAAACCTCGGTTGTGGCAGCAGCTGCCAACGTATATGTACAGGAGCCGGTCGGCAAGTGGCCATGGATGCTGATAGAGCCTGTTGCCTGAATAAGGGAAGGACACTGCGAACTCTGACCAGCTGTGCTGCTGACAGTGAACAGACTTGGTAAAAGGCCATTGGCCAAAATCACACTATACTTTGACAAAAGAAGAACAGCATTGCTTGCCAATATCCAGTACATTTATCAGTGCTACCAGGGACCAGAACCAATACCTTATCAGTGCTTAAAGGACAATTATCCTGAGTGCCCAGACATACCAATTGGGCCCCACTGAGCTGGCCAGCAGAAGAAAGAGAGTATATTACAAATTGATGAAGTGTTAGGGTGGCATAGTTCTCCCTCTTTAAGATTTCTCCAGTATAGGGTTCAAGAGGAACTGTTCTCTACACCAATTGATTGTATTTTTTACAGTAAAGTTCTTTCTATTGTTCACTTATTTGCAATGCCCTAAATATTCCCCACTCAGCCAGGTGTCAGAGTGCATGGTGCTATTTTCAGAGCCATGGGCACAGGAACAGGGGACCCAATAGATCGCCGCTTCTTCAGGGTTGAACACTACATACTGTAAATATTATGCAAATGTTAACAATACCCATAACGGTAATTTACCTGGGACACTGTGGGATACAAGGTAAAAACAAGTGGGTGGGCATGGACAGTCATCTGACAGTGGAAGTGGCTTGAAAAGGAGTGATGAAACAAAATCTTTGCTTATTTGCTGTATATTCCGCATCCTTATGCCACAGTCCTTGTACCCAGAAAATACTGCTAATCACTGTGCCACAAGGGACAGTCTCAAAGACTCACATAAACCTCAGGACAAGGGATATTTTTTTTTAAACTAAACTTTCTGCTTACATTTGCTTTTCTGCACAAAAAAGTATCGCTTTTTTGAACCTACTGCTAGAAGAACTTCATTAAAACCAGCAAGTGTTGAGACAGTAAACATTTTTTTCATGACTAGGTAATGTACATCATAACAAATAGAACATAGAGACAGAGAGAATGGGAAGAGTGCCAGGGAAGCTGAGGAGAGAGAGTGTGGAGAGGGTAGCAAAGAGATAGAGAAATGGGAGGGTGAGGGGGAGAGAGCAGGAGAGGGAGGAAAAGGAAATAAGAAAAGGAAAGGAAGAAGGAAGGGAGAAAAGGAGAGGGGGATAATTGAGATGGATGGAGTAGGTAGAGACTAGGGAGAGAGAGAGGGGGAGGAAAGAGATGGAGGGAGGAGAGAGAGTGAGGAAAGGGGAAGGGGAGATGGAAATTATATGGTCGCTAAAGGGATTTTCCTCAAAATGCAGTGCTTCTCTCTACTCCCTATAAATAAGTGAAGTTTGGTGAGTTAAAGTGGAGCTCCACCCTCTTTTTCAAGTCCCCTGCATCCCCTTCTTCTCTGGCCCCTTAAACACATTTGGAATATAATTTTATTTATTTTTTTAAACTCACATTGTTATCTTTAAAAGTTATCTTGCTTCCTGTTTCCGGCCGCGGCCTGAACACTTCTTCCCCCGTCCTCTATGCCTCCTGGGAGATGTTTTTTATCAATCCCAGAAGGCACTAGGGGCCGCTGGGCTGTAGTATCGCGTGATTTCCGAACCGGAAATGACGCAATACAAGGCGGCGCCGGCCGGCGCCATTTTAAATAAGGGCAACGTTGCCTTTGTTGCCAGTGTTCATATAGCAGCAGCAGCAGCAGTAGAAGAAGCAGCAGCAGCAGCAGCAGAAGAATCATCATCATCATCATCATCATCATCATCATCATCAGCCTCCTCCTCGCAGAGAACAAACGCCTGGAGGATAAAGAAAGCAGCTACTGCTCATCGTAAGTACATGTGTGCTGTGTGCTATGTGCTGGGAAGGGAAGGGGAGGGAACGTTTGATTTGCTTTGCTGGTGAGGTGTTTTTTTGTTTTTTTTTGTCTGTGCTGTGCCATGTGGTGAGGAGGGGACATGTGATGAGAGGTGAGATGTTTGCTTTTTTTCATGGAGATCTGTTATGTGGAGAAGGGTTTGCTTTTTTTCATGGAGATCTGTTATGTGGAGAAGGGTTTGCTTTTTTTCATGGAGATCTGTTATGTGGAGAAGGGTTTGCTTTTTTTCATGGAGATCTGTTATGTGGAGAAGGGTTTGCTTTTTTTCATGGAGATCTGTTATGTGGAGAGAGGATTGCTTTTGAGATCTGCTGGGGGGGGAGGGGGGAGACGGGAGACATGTGCTGTGGGGGGTGGGGAGGCTGTGTGTGTGTGTGTGTGTGTGTTGGGACATGTGATGGGAGGTGTGTGTGTTGGGACATGTGATGGGAGGTGTGTGTGTGTGTGTTGGGACATGTGATGGGAGGTGTGTGTGTTGGGACATGTGATGGGAGGTGTGTGTGTGTGTGTGTGTGTGTGTTGGGACATGTGATGGGAGGTGTGTGTGTGTGTGTTGGGACATGTGATGGGAGGTGTGTGTGTGTGTGTTGGGACATGTGATGGGAGGTGTGTGTGTGTGTGTGTGTGTGTTGGGACATGTGATGGGAGGTGTGTGTGTGTGTGTTGGGACATGTGATGGGAGGTGTGTGTGTGTGTGTTGGGACATGTGATGGGAGGTGTGTGTGTGTGTGTGTGTTGGGACATGTGATGGGAGGTGTGTGTGTGTGTGTGTGAGATGGGAGGTGTGTGTGTGTGTGTGTGTGTTGGGACATGTGATGGGAGGTGTGTGTGTGTGTGTTGGGACATGTGATGGGAGGTGTGTGTGTGTGTGTGTGTTGGGACATGTGATGGGAGGTGTGTGTGTGTTGGGACATGTGATGGGAGGTGTGTGTGTGTGTGTGTGTCTGCGCGTGCGCTGTGATGGGAGACGTGTGGTGGGGGGGGCGTGTGTGTGTGTGTGTGTGTGTGTTTGTTGGGACATGTGATGGGAGACGTGTGTGTGTGTTGGGACATGTGATGGGAGACGTGTGTGTCTGTGTGCGCGCGCTGTGAGGGGTGTGTGTGTGTGTGTGCGCTGTGTGATGGGAGACATGTGCGGTGGGGGGGGCACGTGTGTGTGTGTGTGTGTGTGTGTGTTTGTTGGGACATGTGATGGGAGACGTGTGTGCGCTGTGTGATGGGAGACATGTGCGGTGGGGGGCACGTGTGTGTGTTTGTTGGGACATGTGATGGGAGATGTGTGTGCGCTGTGTGATGGGAGACATGTGCGGTGGGGGGGGCACGTGTGTGTTTGTTGGGACATGTGATGGGAGACGTGTGTGTGTGTGTGTGTGTGTGCGTGCGCTGCGTGATGGGAGACATGTGCGGTGGGGGGGGCACGTGTGTGTGTTTGTTGGGACATGTGTGGTGGAGGGACGTGTGTGTTGTGATGGGGGGACATGTGCTGTGTTGTGGGACATTTCCTTTGCTGTGATGGGGTACATGGGACATGTGCGATGCTGTGGGGGGGCCATGTGAGATGTGCGGGGGACATGCAAAGTGAGCTGTGGGGGCATTGGGTTTGGGGGGACGTGGGCTGTACTGGGGGACATGGGAGGTGTGGGGGGACGTGTGCTGTGCAGGTTGATTTTATATCTCTATACCCCTCTATTCCCACGTCACCCTCACCTGCCCCCTTCTTTTCAACTTGCCCACTACCCCTTATCATAGAATGAAGAAATATAGTCATTAAATATATTTATTTATTTTCTTGCAGAAGCTGTAGGACTGTAGAAATTCATATTTACTTGGTCTACGCCATTTACAGGTAAGCAATGAACAAAATAATGCAAGTTATTAACAAATGTGTAGATTTATTATTATTTTTTTTTTTTTTTAAATGTCTAATTTATTTTTTGTTTTATTGTTTTAAATCTCTAGGTTGAAGATCGAATTGATTTTGTGACTTTTGAAACCAAAAAATTAAGACATATAGTACGAAAAGGTTCCCTACTCTAAGCTCAATAATATTTTTAAAGTGTCTCCCCCTCTGTGTCTCTCGCGCCTCTCTCTCTCTCTCTCTCTCTCTCTCTCTCTCTCTCTCTCTCTCTCTCTCTCTCTCTCTCTCTCTCTCTCTCGCGCGCCCCTCTCTCTCTCTCTCTCGCGCGCCCCTCTCTCTCTCTCTCTCTCTCTCTCGCGCGCCTCTCTCTCTCTCTCTCGCGCGCGCGCCTCTCTCTCTCTCGCGCGCGCCTCTCTCTCTCTCTCTCTCTCTCTCTCGCGCGCGCCTCTCTCTCTCTCGCGCGCCTCTCTCTCTCTCGCGCGCCTCTCTCTCTCTCTCTCGCGCGCGCCTCTCTCTCTCTCTCTCTCTCTCGCGCGCCTCTCTCTCTCTCTCTCGCGCGCCTCTCTCTCTCGCGCGCCTCTCTCGCTCGCCTCTCTCTCTCTCGCCTCTCTCTCTCTCGCGCCTCTCTCTCTCTCGCGCCTCTCTCTCTCTCTCTCGCGCCTCTCTCTCTCGCGCCTTTCTCTCTCTCTCGCGCCTTTCTCTCTCTCTCGCGCCTTTCTCTCTCTCTCTCTCGCGCCTTTCTCTCTCTCTCTCTCGCGCCTTTCTCTCTCGCGCCTTTCTCTCTCGCGCCTTTCTCTCTCTCTCTCGCGCCTTTCTCTCTCTCTCTCGCGCCTTTCTCTCTCTCTCGCGTCTCTCTCTCGCCTCTCTCTCGCGTCTCTCTCTCGCCTTTCTCTCGCGTCTCTCTCTCTCGCCTTTCTCTCTCTCTCTCTCTCTCTCTCTCTCGCCTTTCTCTCTCTCTCTCTCTCTCTCTCTCTCGCCTTTCTCTCTCTCTCTCTCTCTCTCTCTCGCCTTTCTCTCTCTCTCTCTCTCGCCTTTCTCTCTCTCTCTCTCGCCTTTCTCTCTCTCTCTCTCTCGCCTTTCTCTCTCTCTCTCTCTCTCTCGCCTTTCTCTCTCTCTCTCTCTCGCCTTTCTCTCTCTCTCTCTCTCTCTCTCTCGCCTTTCTCTCTCTCTCTCTCTCTCTCTCTCTCTCTCGCCTTTCTCTCTCTCTCTCTTGCGCCTTTCTCTCTCTCTCTCTCTCTCTCTCTCTCTCGCCTTTCTCTCTCGCCTTTCTCTCTCTCTCTCTCTCTCGCCTTTCTCTCTCTCGCCTTTCTCTCTCTCGCCTTTCTCTCTCTCTCTCGCCTTTCTCTCTCTCTTGCGCCTTTCTCTCTCTCTCTTGCGCCTTTCTCTCTCTCTCTTGCGCCTTTCTCTCTCTCTCTCTCTCTCTCTCTCTCTCTCTCTCCCGCCTTTCTCTCTCTCGCGCCTTTCTCTCTCTCGCGCCTCTCTCTCTCGCCGCCTTCCCCTCTTCTGTAATTATAAAAAGGCTTTTTACAAATATTGTTTTTTATTCTGTACATTTAATTGCATATTTAATAAATTTAACATACAAATAAAATTCTATATTCTCATACATTTATGTGGTCGTTTTTTTTTTTTTTTTTTAATGGTTATAGGTCAGATTATATCTAAGGTCTGTATCTCACACTCATGTTACTATAAGAATATATACATTTATTATTTCTATATCACACAAGAAAGCAAACCAAAATCTCTTGAGAGTGGAGATATATTTTTTGGTGTAAATACATTAGTCTTTGTTGTGCACCTGGTGACACTATTTATGGCAGAAGTGTGTGGCGACAACTGATGAATAATTAAAATTTATTAAGAAACATTTAAATAAAAAGTGTGTTTGAAAATTTATATATTTTATTTTTTTTTATTTTTTTTGTGGTGGTTATGCTCTATTCACTTTATTTATCAAAATAATGAAACTAGTTAGATCTAAAAACGTTAATCTTTTATTTCCCCCAATTACACTGACATATAATCTCTCTCGCCTTCTTCCCCTCTGTAATTATAAAAAGGCTTTTTACAAATATTGTTTTTTTTTTTTTTTTTTATTCTGTACATTTAATTGCATATTTAATAAATTTTAAAGATGCCTAACCGGTTCCCGACCAGCGTACGTCTGCAGAATGGCATGAGCAGGCAAATTTGTGTAACTACGTCCCTTTAAATTTGCCGCCCTGCCATCGCGAGCGCGGTGGTGTGCTGGCCGGGACCCCTACGAGTCCGGTTGCAGGTCTCGCGGGCATACCTGCGATTGTTTCACGGGGCGGCTGAATGAGGAAATGCCGTTGTAAACAGCATCTCCCCGTTCTGCCTAGCAACTAGTGACACTGATCTCTGCTCCATGTGATTGGAGCAGAGATCAATGTTCACTAAATTAAAGCCCAGCCCCCAACAGTTAGTAACACACCCCTAGGAAGACTTAACCCCTACACTGCTACCCACTGCTTAACCCCTTCACCGCCAGTGTCATTTACACAGGAATCACTGCATTTATATAGCTGGGATTGCTGTATAAATGACAATGTTCCCAAAAATGTCTCAAAAATCTCCGATGTGTCCGCTATAATGTTTCAGTCACACAAATCGCTGATAGCCGCCATTACTTTAATAAAATAAAATAAATAAAAATGCCATAAAAACATCCCTTAGTTTGTAAACGCTACTACTTTTGTGCAAACCAATCGCTTACTGCGTGGCTGCTTTTTTTTTATTTTTATTTTTTTTTGACACATGCTGAATTACCTAATCGAGGGTTGCCCAACCGCTGGTCCTCTGATGTGGCACACCATGTCTTGCTCTGAGATGGTGGGTCAGCATGCCCAGATCGCTGATCCTTGACCCGCCATCTCTGAGCATCAGCGCAAAGAACTGAGCTGTTCTTAAAGGAAGCAGAGCCGATGTTTCCTGTATAGCGCCAACTCCTTCACAGGCGGAGTGATACCAAATGTACTCCCGCCTGTGACAGGAAGCATCAGTTCTGCTCTCTACAGCAGCCGCATGCTTCTGCTTTCTGTCACACTAATGCATTGGAACGTTGGTACCAGAGCCAACCATCAGTAACAGCCAGCAGTACCAGTCAGTGGTATCAGCTGGCATTAACCAACAGCAGTAACAGCCAGCAGTTCCAGCACCTGTCCGAAGTACCAGCCCTTGAGGACAGCCAGCAGCAGCCACCAGTTATAACCACCTGGGGGACAGCAGCAACCAGCTGCAGGAATCCTGAGGAAGAAGTGAAGATCAAGGTCAGTTGAGATGCAAGAAAAGAGCCGTGCATCCGTGTGAAAGCGGCCTTAGGCCCCTTTCACAGTATTAGTTCGGGTCTGCCTGTCTGTTTTTCATGAGGACCCAATCTGACCCTCCATTCACCTATATAGAGTGGCAGATGTAAACAGAGTTGTATCTGCTTACAGAAGCCTATCTCTAATCCAATTTCCTTAAATAAATAAATAAGATGTGTCCCCTTCTGTTTGGGCAGATTGGAGGGCCCTTAGGCTAGCGCGAGGTGCGTCTGTGTCTGCTCTACATATGCAGAGTGGACACAGATCTTGCAATCCGCCTGCTATGCTCATTGTGGCCACTTTACTGGACACTTTATTATGTACAGCTTTCATAGCATCGTTTTGAGTGTAGAACTGGGAGAACACTGTAGCCATAAAGGGATGGACATGGTCAGCAACAATACTCAGGTAGGCCGTGGTGGTTAAACCATACTCAATTGGTAGTTAAGTGGCCCAAAGTGTGGCAAGAAAAATATTGCCCACACCATTACACCACCACCAGCCTGAACCAGTGATACAAGGCAGGATGGATTGATTCATGCTTTCATTTTTTTTTTAATGCAAATTTAAGACCCTGCCATCTGCTTGTTACAACATAAAATGAGACTCATTAGACCAGTCAACATTTTTTTCAATCTTCTATTGACAAAATTTGGTGATCCTGTTACAATTGTAGCCTCAATATCATCATGTACTTAGATGACTGGAGTGGCACCCAGTGTGCCCTTCTGCTGCTGTAGCCCATCTGTTTGAAGGTTCAATGTGTTGAGCATAAAGAGATGGTATTCTGCATACCTTGGTTGTAAATAGTGGTTATTTGCGTAACTGTTGCCTTTCAGAAATCTGTACCATTAAAAACTCAAATATGAAGTAGGGATTTTAACACACACATAACAAATGGTCCATACTGGTGACACGCACCGCACCCCCTATCCATGCCCCTATATCTACATGCAGGTTGATGGATGCATGGATTACAATCAGGGGGTTGTTTATTTTTGTAAGCATTTGATTAGAGCCATGGGCTCTAATAGGCTTCAAGAAAGAGTGACAATGGCGCAGAGAGCACCGTGCTCAAAGCCCAGCCACTTGTGTGACATTAGCAAATTTAAAATCCTGATTGTGACACTGATTTCCTCCTGGTCAATCATGGGCAAAGGGTCCTGAGACACAACTGGGTGGGAGTCCTAACTAAGACCTGATTGGCCATGATGAGAAGCAAACACCAGGACTCGGGGGAGATGCAGGGGTAAGCCACTGTAGCCGTGACATGGATGGGGTAAGTGCGGGACTGGCAGTCAGTCAATGGGTGAGCGAAGTGGCGATCAAACGATGTTGTGTGGGTGGAGTGAGTTTGCAAGGTGGACCACCCCATCCCCCCCAAAAAAAAATAAAAAATCAAGCAAAGGGAACCAATGCACATAGATAATACTCTATGAATATTTAAAGCGGATGTCCACCCTAAAGTGGACCTTCTGCTCATCGGAACCCTCCCCCCCCCTCCGGCACCACAATTGGCACCTTTCGGGGGGAGGGGGGTGCAGATACCTGTACAGTACAGGTATCTGCACCCACTTCCGGGATAGCTCTCTATGCCCCTTTCCGCAAGTGCCCTGCTGCCTGCTGGGAAACGCACAGATCCTAGAGGCAGCGGGGACCGTCCTTATTGCGCAGCGCGACTCGCGCATGCGCAGTAGGGAACCGGGAAATGAAGCCGAAAGGCTCCATTTCCTGATTCCCATACCCAAGATGGCAGCGGCAGCACCCGAGAGACGATCTAGAGATCGGCTTCGGGTGCCGACATCGCGGGCGTGCTGGACAGGTAAGTGTCACTATTTTAAAAGTCAGCAGCTGCAGTATTTGTAGCTGCTGGCTTTTAAAAAAAAAAAATGCAGAGTCCCGGCGGACTCCCGCTTTAATGAATTTTAACGTGATTATATATCTATATAACATAGAGAAAGTAGTTTGTGCAAATAGTTGTAAATTTAAAGTTTTTGGTAAAACTCCCACCATCCCATCTAACACCATAACACACCACCCCCCACCCCCCATTAATTAATATGCTCAGTTTGTATATCTTCAGTACATCTAGAATAAGATGCATAAATGAATTTTGTTGCTGAGATTTGTTTTTATTTTTTTAATGAAAAGCTGTACAGAAAAAAGACGCTGGGTGTAGATATACACACATATATAGACACACATAACGAGAAACATATATAACAAGATATATATACACACACACACTCTCTCTCTCTCGATGCATATATATAACAAGAGATATAGATATATCTATATAGATATATACATACACACACATAACAAGATACATATATATCTATATAAATATATACATATACACACATACACACATATCAAGATACATATATAACAAGCTTTATATCTCTTGTTATGTAGATATGTCTGCACAGAAGCAAATGATTTAGTTTACAATTAGTATATTTACTTACCTTTTGCTGCTGGTGTCTGTTGTTATAAATGCAGTATATTTCCTGGTTCCTGGAGGGAGGAGGGGAGGAGAGGTTTGCATAGCTAAGGGGCGGCAACTTCCTCTGGCACTGCCGTTGCTATGGAAACCTGACCTGAAACATATTTCACTGCTTGTGCAGCACTGAGCATGTGCGAGATTTGCAAGGCTGAGATCCAGGAAGAAATGCTACAGACTGCTGCAAGTTTATAAAGTTACAAAATGCTGTAATAACCTAACAAAACGGACCTTTGATTACAGACTAACTTTACTAGAATGCTTTAAGCTTGTGTATGATAAGTGTATGATAGGTTATTTTTATTTAAAAAGTCACATTTTGGCTGGAAAACCACTTTAACCACTTCCCACCCGGCCAATGCGTATATACGGCCGGGTGGGAGCCGCCTGCTCCTGATAGGACGTTTGGGAACGTCATTCAGGAGCAGCGGGATCGCGCGCGCGCCCGCGCAGCGGCGCGATCCCGATGTGCTCGTGTCACCCGGACACGGCACATCTCAGATCGGCAGGAGGGCTCTGTGATTGGCCCTCCTGATCACATGACGGCCGTGTCCAATCACGGCCGTCATGTGATGTAAACAAACAGCCGGTTGCTAGGCAATCGGCTCTCCTCTCCTCACACGGAAGTCACCGCTGAGGAGAAGAGAGCAGATCGCTGCAGCCGGCTGATGATCAGTGAGTATGGGCTGCTTTTTACAGCTTTTTACTCACTGATCATCAGTGTAGTGTACACACACAACACACCACACAGTACAAACACAGTCCCCACATATGTCCCCAAAACACACATGTCCCCAAAACATACATGTCCCCAAATAATAAAAACACATGTCCCTAATAATAAAAACATGTCCCCCACATATGTCCCACTAAAATCACATGTCCCAATGATTATCTGCACACATATGTACGTGATCACCTGCACACATATGTACATGATCATTTGCGTACATATGTCCGTGATCACACAAACCAATTATTATACACTTAACGGAATTTTTTTTACCAAAAACATGTAGCAGAATACATTTTGGCTTAAATTTATGACAAAATTTGATTTTATTGGATTTCTTTTCAAATAGAAAAAAGAAAATATAGTTTTTTTTCCAAATTTCCGCTATTTTTGCGCTTATATCGCAAAAAAAAAAAAAACGGAGTCGTGAATAAATAACACCAAAATAAAGCTCTATTTGTGCGAAAAAAATGATAACAATTTCATTTGGGTACAGTGTAGCATGACCACGCAATTGTCACTGAAAGAGCGAGAGCGCTGAAAGCTGAAAATTGGGCTGGGAAGGAAGGGGGTGAAAGTGCCCTGTATTGTAGTGGTTAAGTGTGAATATCCCACTGTTACACTGGTTATCAGTGTAGCATGCCCAAATGTACACTTACTACAGCTATGGACAGTGTATGCATAACCATTGAGGGTTTTTTACCTGTCTGTCACTTTTCTGCTACCTTTATATGCAGAAAACTTGAGCTTCTGGTACAGTGTGAGCAAATTACAAGGGCTTCCCACAAAGACTGGTGATTGCATAACTAATCAAGGAGGGAGTCAGTTGCATCCACAAAGACACCTCAGTGGAAATTGAAAGAAGGGATGGTCTGGTCCATAAACCTGACTGCATACACAACTACAATGAGTTAATGGGAAGTGTAGATTATAAAGAAAATTTGGAAATTCGAAAAGCCGAAAATTCATATATCCAAAAATCTGAAATAATAACTAACTAATAACTTAACTATTACTAACTATTAAATTATAGGTATTGAAATTTCCTTTCAAATTTGACTGTTAGTGAACATAACAAATACAAATTTATCCGATGTTACGAATTATCCAAAATAATGAATGCTGTATCTAAACAAATGGAATGTACCAAATTATTAATAATAAATAACAATAATAATAATAAAAAAAAAACTTTTACTATTATTATTATTTATTATTAATTTGTTCCGTTCCATTCGCTTAGATGCGGCATTCGTTATTTCAGATAATTCATAACTTCAAAAAACAATTTGTAGGGAAATGGAGAAAGGGGAAACAAAGGAACCTTCACACAAAAGACCTCAAGGAAAAGTGTAGGTTCAGTTGGACTTTTTAGGCAAACGAAAAGGTTGTAAAAACAACCAATATATTCAAAAATATTATTCATTATTTATAAAAAATAGAAAATAATGAATAATAAAATTTAAAATAAAAACTAAAAAAGAAAGGAATTATAGATACACATCAAGTCTCGTTTGATATCCTGTCAGGATTACATTTCGTGCATATAGTGTTGATGTTATGATGAATTTACTTACATTTCTTCGTGGGTATGCCCCAAAGAAAGATAGACCAAGAGGGAGAAGAAGAGTGAAAAAGGGGACTCTTCCTCTCCCTCTTGGTCCATCTTTCTTTGGGGCATACCCACGAAGAAATGTAAGTAAATTCATCATAACATCAACACTATATGCATGAAATGTAAATGTCATATCCGTTCCCATATTGCTTCTTAGTCACGAGAGTCCTCACAAACCCCCTTTTTTTTTTCTCTTTCTCTAGAACATTTTAGCATTTTGATTGTATAAATAAATATATATGTAATGTATAAATATATACGTAATGTTTTATGCTATGGATCTTATTGATATATTGTACACATTTTCTTTTTATATTTTAGAAAATTGTTAAAGCTCCTGAAGAAGCGTTATTCAAAAAAACGCGAAACATGTAGAGCACCAGAACATATTTAAGTTTCAGTTATATACTTGATATCCTCTACATTCTGTATTAATGTATAAACTGCTAATCTTTGGATATATATAGAAATGAATATGAATTATATGTAGATTGTATTAATCCTGACAGGATATCAAACGAGACTTGATGTGTATCTATAATTCCTTTCTTTTTTAGTTTTTATTTTAAATTTTATTATTCATTATTTTTTATAAATAATAAATAATATTTTTGAATATATTGGTTGTTTTTACAACTTTTTCTTTTGCCTAAAAAGTCCAACTGAACCTACACTTTTCCTTGAGGTCTTTTGTGTGAAGGTTCCTCTGTTTCCCCTTTCCCCATTTCCCTACAAATTCTTTTTTTAAAGTTATGATCAGGACTTGGCAACTGGTTGCTTTGAACTTTTAGTGTATCCACAAACACCACCCTGTGATAGATACACACCCTCATTTTAATTCATAACTTCGGATTAATTTGTATCCGCTACGTTCACTAACAACCAAATTTGAAAGGAAATTCAAATACCTATAATTTAATAGTTATTATTAGTTATTTTTTAGAATTTTCAGATTTTCTTTCTTATTTTAGGATTTTCGAATTTACGAATCTTAAAACTTACAAATTGCGATCATAACGAATGACCCAAAAAATGTAAAAAAAAAACAAATGAAAAAAAAACAAACAAACACATTCTCTAGGCAGTGCATATGTCTAATAGGAAACTGCTTCTGTTGCTACCATACCTCACTACGATTTTAGTGAAGTGTATCTCTTATGTCTGACTTACATGCATTTTGCCTGTATCTGATGTCTTGTGTACTGACCATTTGCCTGTTTTCTCATCCACATTTCTGCCTGTGGCCTGTGGCCTGAATCGACCTGTCGGCCACCTAAACTGACCCCAGCCTGTTTATCGACCATGTTTTTTGCCTGCCACCTGGAATGATCTTCTGGGATTGAAGACAACACATGGTTATCATTTATGCAGAGTGAGGGGTTACAGAGTAGTGTTTCCAAGCAGAGAAAACATTTTTGCCCCAGGTTTTGTAATTCCCAGATATGGGTCTGGAGTCCAAAGACTTTTAAGAGTTTTGTAAGGGAAGGAAGCCCCTACCTCTGTGTCCATATCTTACCAGAAATCAGCAGGCTACTGCACTTGAGCAATACCCTCAGAATATCACACAGCATACTCAGGGCAGGGGCATATCTACCACAAGGCAAACAAGGCGTTTGTCTGGGGCAGAATTTTACAGGGGGTGGCATTGCCCCTCCATCCACTTGCCATCTGTGCAACATTCCTAACATTGTTTGCCGCCGATTCCACTGCTCTACACCAGACCTGACAGCAGCAACCTGTGACCCTGCCCTCCTTCCCCGCACTGTCCCTGCCTTGCATTGCGGTTAGGCACATCCACGGCTCTTTCTCCCCCCTCTTACACAGCTGCATCCTACTTCCTAACCTGTGGCTGCAGTTGTAAGTAGGGAGGGATCAGGAGAAGAGGCTTGTTCACAGGGGGCTTCCCGATCCATCCCTGGAAGGAAATGCAGGAGAGCCAGAACAGGGGGAACATAGCCCAGACACCCGGCACCCCCTATCTGTCATCTGGATCAGCCCCAGACTCCTGCTGGTGATATAATTATGGGTGATTCCAGTGATTCCGAAGAGATCTGCCATCCTCTGGAGACATGTGTGGGCGCTGGGGGCGTATGAGGTGACTGTGGGCACTGAGGGGGGTGAAAGGGGGGCCAGGGTGGGAGGTGAGTGTGGTTACTGGGGGTGTCTCTCTCCCACCTCCTCCCTACCCTTCCATTTCTCTCCTTTTCCATGTCTCATATCTCTCTCTCTCCTTCCTATTTCTTTCTCTTCTCCTAGCGGGGACAGACACGGGAACAGGAGCACTGTGGCAGGAAAGTGAGGGGTTTGGGGGGAGCATTGTGGCAGGCTATTGGGTGGGGGAGTTGGGGAGAGCACTATGGCAGGCTAGCACGTGGTTGGGGGGAGTAATGTGGCAGACTGGTGGGGGGGGGTTACTACCCCACAGTCCACCAGAGACCCTGCACAGCCACCAGAGACTCCATACATCCACCACAGACCCCACACATCCGCCAGAGACCCAGAATAGCCACTATAGCTATTCCAGATAGGAAGGAAGGGGACCAATTTAGATGGGGGTGCCAAATTTTAGTCTTGCCTAGGGCAGCACAAAACCAAAATACACCACTTTCCATATTAACCACCAGCTGCCTGAACTGATCTTTTGCCTGCATACCAACCACATCTCTGCCTGCTTCCTCAACCAAACCTTTGCCTGTTTGCTGACCATGTCTCTGTCTGCCACCAGTACCGACCCTGACTACATTCCTATGAGACACCAGTCCTACCCATCCTCTGCAGATATCTGCACTCTTGAAACCCCTAGAACTCTTTTATTTACCCTTTCTTCAACCTCCTGTACTTTCTGGCCAGTGAGCATAGCATTGAGTTTGGACAGCCACGCGCCAGTAGATTAGGCAGGCTTGGCTTTTAGGAACAGGGACTGCTGTAGGTGAAGCTACACTATGCTATATTCCTTCACCTTTTGTACACAGGCAACTATCACAGTCATGGGTGTAACATAAGGGGTCACAATCGCGACCCCGCCCCTAACTCCAGGAGGCCAACAGCTCTGTGCCATCAAATTACATGCTGTATTTTCCCTACAAAATCCCGGAGAAGGAGTCCAGCAACAATACGCCTTGTGCCCACAAGGAACCCAGCAGGGCTCTATAATCCAGTAACCAGCTTCCAGTTTGCCTTCTCTCAGTCCACACCCCTCCTCCACTCTCATTGGCTGTGGAGAAGCCAAATGTGCCTGGGCTTCTTGAACAGAGTGGAGGACCATGATCAGCCTGGGATGGGGAAGTGTGGCAGTGTGCTGACAATGGAAAGGGGGGGGGGGGGGCAGACAGTGACCTGCCTGTCTGTCAAACAAAAGGAAGTAAAACACTGCTGTGCTCGGGTCACTCAACTTTCGTGGTCTCTGTACCTTCCCACCCCAGGAAGAGGGGACACATGTGGAAACACTGGCTGACAGCTTGGAACAGACACACTGCCCCCCCACAGCACCTGCCAACACTTTCAGAAAAGTTATTAAAAATCCCCTTAAAGGCTCCAGGGGCCAAAGGTTTTATTGTGTCAATGATGAGGGGCATGCCATTACTAGGATGATGGGGGACATGTCATCATTACTAGGATGGTGGTGGGAGGGAGGTATATTATGTGTAATTACTTGGAAGAGGGCACCTATCATTAACTGGAGGTGGGGGACATCTGTCATTGCTTGGAAGGGGTGAACATGTGTCTTACCAGGATGGGGGACAAACCTTTGTTATTACCTTCGTGGGGGGGCATTTTTGACTTGTAACTACTGGACTGGGGGGGGGGGGGGTGTCATTACCATATGTAAATGTCTTGGAATGGTAACTGTTGCCAATAAGAAAACATATGGCTAAGGGTCGGCTTCATAACTACACATGCGCAGTTCCCAAGGCAGCTGAATGGTGCTTGAGTTCAAGGTGGGCTTGAGGCAGGCTAGGGCGGGCTACTGATAAAAAAGCTTACCCCTTATATCAGTAACCCCCCTACTTTAGTGTATTCACTCTGGGGAAAGTGGTCTGTGGTCACCAGAGTGCCCAGCTTTCCCCATTAAATAAGTGTCTTCATGTTTCCCCTTTACATCAGAGTTTGCAGGATTCCACAAAATAAAAAAGGGGGAACTCTGTAGACCCTAATGTAAAGGGGAACACAGCAGAATGATGCGGACCTTGATGTAATGGGGAACTCTGTGGACCATGATGTAAAGAGAAACTCAGTGGGGTCTGATGGAAGGGGAAACACTGGGGACTCTTGTGTAACAGGGGGGCTCTTGTGACCAAAGACCTCCTTACACCAGAGTTTCACATTACACCAGAGTGTAGGCAGCTGTGTGCAGAGCAGCCTAGTTGGCAGCTAGAGGTAGTAGGCTAGCAAGTAGGGATGAGCCGAACACCCCCCGGTTCGGTTCGCACCAGAACTTTCGAACGGACCCCAAATTCGAACGAACTTTAGAACCCCATTGAAGTCTATGGGACTCGAACGTTCGAAATGAAAAGTGTTAATTTTAACGGCTAATATGCAAGATACTGTCCTAAAAAGGGTTTGGGGAGCTGGCTCCTGCCCCAGGGGACATGGGTCAATGCCTAAAATGTTTTTAAAAATGGCCGTTTTGGCGGGAGCATTGATTTTAATGACGATTAAAGTGAAAAAAAAGTGAAATATTCCTTTAAATATGGTGCCTGGGGGGTGTCTGTAGTATGCCTGTGAAGTTTCCCGTGTTTAGAACAGTCCCTGCACAAAATGACATTAAACGGAAATAACACCATTTAAAACTGCTTGCGGTTTTAATGTTATATCTGGTTCCTGCAATATGGTTGAAAATCATTGAGAAAAATGGCATGGGTAGCCCTCCCTGCCCATTACCAGCCCCTTTAGGTCTTGTACGCATATTAAGGGGAACCCCGTACCCATATTAAAAAAAGGAAATGCGTGTGGCCCCCAGGCCCTATATACTCAGAACAGCAGAATACAGGCGGTGCAAACAAGACAGGGACTGTGTAGGTTTGTTGTGTTAAGTTGAATCTGTTTGTCATTTTCAACTGGTACATTTTTAAAGTGTAGCTCCAGTCAAAAAAACAATTTTTAAGCTTTTTGGAAAACATAGGGAAGGTCTATCACCCCTGTATAATTTGTTTTGTCGTCCATCTTTTTTCATCTCACTTGCTGTTGTCTCCTTCCGTTTGCAAGTAGGAGATGTTTGTAAATTGGATGTTTGAAAGTAGGGGCCTGCCTTATATGCTCTGCAGAAATGGCGGGAACAAGGTGTTGGTTTTGCCACAACATTGTAAGCCCTCAAAGTGACTCTTGGTGGGCGCTGGAGCGCCCTGCTGTGAACGATTATATCAAGAATTGTAATTACATGCCATTGTTGAACAGTGGTAGAAAAATTGACCTTTGGTGGTTGTGGTGCTGGTGCCACAACACTATAAGTCCTCACCGTTACTCTGGGTGGGCACAGGAAGGGGCCCTCCTGTGAAATATTATATCAAGAATTGTAATTACATGTCCCTGTTAAACAGGGGCAGAAAAATGTGGCCTTAGGCACTGCTGCTGGTGCCATCACACTGCAACCTCTCCCATATACTCTAGTTTTATTGCAGGAATTAGCCCTGCTGCAAAGCATTGCATCAAAAATTGTAATTAAACGCCCCTGTTAAACAGGGGCAGAAAAATTGGGCCTTAGGCACTGGTGCTGGTGCCACCACACTGCAACCTCTGCCATATACTCTAGTTTTATTGCAGGAATTAGTCCTGCTGCAAAGCATTGCATCAAAAATTGTAATTAAACGCCCCTGTTAAACAGGGGCAGAAAAATTGGGCCTTAGGCACTGGTGCTGGTGCCAGCACACTGCAACCTCTGCCATATACTCTAGTTTTATTGCAGGAATTAGCCCTGCTGCAAAGCATTGCATCAAAAATTGTAATTAAACGCCCCTGTTAAGCAGGGGCAGAAAAATTGGGCCTTAGGCACTGGTGCTGGTGCCACCACACTGCAACCTCTCCCATATACTCTTGTTTGATTGCAGGAATTAGCCCTGCTGCAAAGCATTGCATCAAAAATTGTACTTAAACGCCCCTGTTAAACAGGGGCAGAAAAATTGGGCTGATGGTATCAACCAGAACCAGAAATGTTCTTCCAAGATATCAGCGGAGGAGGAAGAGGATAGACAATCAACATAACAGGACAGTCACTCAGCATCAGCATAGGCAGTCTTGAAGGGATGTGATATTTCAAAAAAAATTATTCTGTTACATCAGCTTCAGGTGCTTGGTAGCTGTGGGTGATCCAAGACTGATTCATCTTGATGAAGGTCAGTCGATCAACTGATTCGGTGGACAGGCGCACCCTGTGATCGGTAACAAAGCCACCAGCAGCACTGAAGGTGCGTTCCGAAAGAACGCTGGATGCAGGACAGGCCAGTAGCTCAATTGCATACTGTGCAAGCTCTGGCCAGTGATCCATCCTCAAGTAAGCCAGAGGATTTTCGGTGGGAAAGGTGTCCAAGTCTGACCTTGCCCCTAGGTATTCCTGCACCATGTAAATCAGACGCTGGCGATGGGTGCTGGAACCGATCATACCTTGGGACTGCGGACTAAAAAATTGTCTGAAAGCATCAGTCAGACAGCCACCTTCTCCACCGCTCCTTCTGACCGATGCCTCAGCAACACGTTGTCCAGGACCAGGAGTTTGTAACCTCCCAGTCTCTCGGAACGCGTTGCACAGACCTTTCTGCAAGGCCTCCCGGAGATGTCTCATCCTCTGCTCCCTCTGCAATGTCAAGATAAGGTCGGCAACCTTACCCTTGTACCGTGGATCAAGGAGAGTGGCCAGCCAGTAATGGTCCCTCTCCTTGATCCGAAGAATATGAGGATCCTTCCGCAGGCTTTGCAGGATCAGGGAGGCAATGTAGCGTAGGTTAGCTGAGGCATTCGGTCCGGAGTCCTCTGGGTCACTAAGGACAACATGATCCGCAGCTACCTCCTCCCAGCCACGTACAAGTCCACGTGTTTCTTGGGACTGTAAATCATCCCTACAAGACTGCTGCTGCTGATGCTGAGTGCCAGCCTCCATCTCCATGCTGACACAATCATCCTCCTCCTCCTATTCCTCCTCCTCATCCTCTTCCTGTGTGATGGGTGGCACATCAGGAACACTGTCTGGATAAAGGGGACCTTGAGAGGCAAGGAAGTCCTCCTCTTCCTGCCTCTGTTCTGCCTCAAGTGCCCTGTCCATTATTCCACGCAGCGTATGCTCCAAGAGGTGGACAAGAGGTACAGTGTCACTGATGCATGCACTGTCACTGCTCACCATCCTTGTGGCCTCCTCAAACGGTGACAGGACAATGCATGTATCCCTGATCATGCCCCACTGGCGTGGTGAGAAAAAACCAAGCTCCCCTGACCCTGTCCTGGTGCCGTAGTCGCACAGGTACTCATTGATGGCCCTCTGCTGCGTGTGCAGCCGCTGCAGCATGGCCAATGTTGAGTTCCATCTGGTGGGCATGTCACATATAAGGCGGTTCTTGGGCAGGTTCAACTCCTTTTGGAGCTCAGCCAGCCGAGCACAGGCATTAAATGATCGGCGGAAATGCACACAGACTTTCCTGGCCTGCTTCAGGACATCCTGTAAGCCGGGGTACCTGCCCAAGAACCGCTGCACCACCAGGTTAAGGACGTGAGCTACACAGGGCACATGGGTCAGTTGTCCCTGTCGGAGGGCGGAGAGGAGGTTGGTGCCATTGTCACAAACCACCATTCCTGGCTTAAGCTGGCGTGGCGTCAAAAACCACCTCTCGGCCTGCCCCTGCAGAGCTGACAAAACATCTGCCCCAGTGTGGCTCCTGTCCCCCAAACAAACCAGCGCAAACACGGCATGGCATCGTTTTGCCTGCGTACTTGCGTAGCCCCTGGAACGCCTACGGAGCACCGCTGGTTCTGAGGACAGAGCACTGGAAGAGGCCATGGAGGAAGAAGAAGAGGAGGGGGTGGAGGAGAGAGGTGTGTCACAACCAATAGTAGCATTTTGGAGGCGTGGTGGCGGAACAACCTCCAACACTACTGCACCTTGTCCTGCATCCTTCCCAGCTGCCAGAAGAGTGACCCAATGGGCCGTGAAAGACAGGTAACGCCCCTGTCCATGCCTGCTGGACCATGAGTCAGCGGTAATATGCACCTTACCGCTGACCGCCCTGTCCAGCGAGGCAAGGACATTGCCTTCCACATGCCGGTAGAGAGCCGGAATCGCCTTCCGTGAGAAAAAGTGGCGTTTGGGGACCTGCCACTGAGGAACCGCACATTGTACAAATTCAAGGAAGGGGGCCGAGTCTACCAACTGAAAAGGCAGCAGTTGAAGTGCTAGCAATTTAGCCAAGCTAGCATTCAACCGCTGGGCATGTGGATGGCTGGGAGTGAACTTCTTTCGCCGGTCCAGCAGCTGGGGCAGGGACATTTGCCTGCTATAATCGGACGTGGGTGTACCGCTAGCAGAGTTCCCGGAAGCACTTGGCTGTGACACACCTAATTCTACACCTTCATTCCTCTCAGAGCAAGTTTCAGAGAAGACTGAAGGTCTAGTGGGGTTGGAGATGCCAGCTGATGAGGAGCAAGGAGAGGTCCGCTTTGTTCTTTGGTGTGGGTCTTTGAGGTACGCTTGCCAACGAGCTGCATGGCAGGTCAACATATGTCTGGTCAAGCATGTGGTGCCCAAGTGGCTGATGTTTTGGCCACGTGAGATACGCTTGAGACATATGTTGCAAATAGCAGCGGTGCGATCTGATGCACTCGTCTCAAAAAAGGCCCACACCAAAGAACTTTTAGAATAACGCGCAGAGGCAGCACTCTGCACAGGCGGAGCTCTGCGGTGTGATTCAGTCGGTGTGCTGCCCCTAAGCTGGCCCCCGCAGGGCATCCTGCCTCGTTGGACATGTGCCTCCTCCTCCTCCTCCTCTCTCCTTCCAGGCACCCACGTGGAGTCAGTGCCCTCATCATCCCCTCCCTCTTCATCGCTGTAGCAAACCTGGCAGTATGCTGCAGCTTGTGGAACATGAAGCTCTATTATAAAAGATAGATCACTAGCTATATAGGTGAGGTGAATATAGCGGTGTATACTGCGGTCAGGGCACGCAGACAACAACCACTACACAACAGCAAGATCGAAAATCGGCCGAAAACAATCGGTGTGTACTGTGTTGAAGGTACACAGAACACCCACTAACTCCTGCAGATGCCTTTATTATAGAACACCAGAGATAAAGGGGTATATACAGATGTATACTGTGCTGTGCTGGAGGCACACACAACTTCCAATAACTCCTGCAGATGGCAAGTGGTCTCAAATAGAGAAGAGCTATGTAGGTGGATATAGCGGTATGTACTGGGTACAGAGCACGCAGACAGCACGCACACTAGCTATATAGGTGAGGTGAATATAGCGGTGTATACTGCGGTCAGGGCACGCAGACAATAACCACTACACAACAGCAAGATCGAAAATCGGCCGAAAACGATCGGTGTGTACTGTGTTGAAGGTACACAGAACACCCACTGCTTCAGACGCCAACACACTACACAAGGCCGCCGCGCTGGCGGCCATATATAGTGTGGGGCGTGCACTACACAGCCTGAGCTATGATTGGCCACAGGCATCATGGCTCTCCTCGCTGCTCGCGATTGGCCAAGCATGCAGGGTCACAGTGCATGCTTGGCCAATCATGAGCCAGCAATGCACTGCGCCATCACAGTGCATTGTGGGCCGTGAGGGCCACACGAATTTGGCGCGAACGGACCAAAATGTTCGGACTTCGCCGAACGGACGAACAGCCGATGTTCGAGTCGAACGTATGTTCGACTCGAACACGAAGCTCATCCCTATTAGCAAGTGTATATTCCTATTTGTAATGCCTATTTGATATGTTATGTGTACATATGTTCAGAGCTGTTTGGCCTCTATATTGTCTCCAGTACCATTTTGGAGAAGCCCGGTGTACTGATAGGACAAGTAAATCTCAAGAGATTTGGTAGGCCATTTTTGAGTGGATATTGGATATAAGAAAGCCCAGTCACGTTTAGTTCAGTTCACATGTGTACACAGACAGGGAGAGTTAAGCTGCTTGTCAGGGAGAGTTAGGAGAAGATAGGGAGAGTGTTCCGGCCTGTGAGGGATAGCTCAGGGTTCTTACGGAGTCCTGTATCAGCAGTCCTGACTGGAGAAAAGACCCCCCGATGCGGATAATAAATCCGGTGTCCTCACTGTGAGAGAGGGACAAGTGTATCAGATGCCTATATCCATCTACTGAAGGAATACCCCTGTTAGCAGGTAACGTGTGTGCATATCAGCCTCTACAGAAACGCATTGTGTGCTTGGGTTTATACTGTGTCAGTCAGTGGAAAGTGACTATAGTGCTGACAAATACAACTACTGCTTACATCAGAAGTGACTGTGCTGTGTATCTATGCCTCCATGCTTGGAGTGAAACTACTTGCATTACTGCTGTAAATACTCTTTCTACTACTGTCTCTCCGGTAATAAACATTTTCCTGGTTTATAAAGTCAGCACTTGTGATTCCCTCTGTGAAGCCGCTATACCCTACACCCGCTAACAAGAGTACTTAGCATCCCCCTACATCTAATCTCTTAAAAAATGTTTTAGACACTTGGAGTATCTTGGCACGTAATGGGAGTATCTTGCCATGCAGTGGAATGGTTGGTGGTAGTGGGGGGCTCAAGGTCAACTTTTACAATGGGGCCCACAAGCTTTAAGCTACGCCTCTGATTACTGTTATTTTTTTCTATGCAGTGTTGGCTGATTTAAGTGATACACAAGATGAAATGTCAGATGCATAATAAGTCCAAACATTGAAAATATCTTACACATGTGGTATCTCCATATTTAGTAGGAAATGCAGAATGTGCCTTGGGGGTAATTCTAAGTATGTCCATGCTGGGTGCTAGAAATATATTGTTTCATTTTAACACACTTTCCAAAATTATGTTTCCAAAAACTCACTATACCTATATAAAATGAGTTGGGGTGTTTGCTTTCCAAAATGTGGTTGTCTTGTAGGTTTTTCCACTGTCCTGGTGCTCCAGGACATTCAAAAAATGCGATAGGTAGCCAGGAAAATAGGTGCGTAATATATAGAAAGCCTGAAGGCACTCCTTGGATTTCGGACCTTTTTATGTGGCTAGATTGTGAAAAGTCTTAAACATGTGGTATCCCCATACTTAGGAGAAGTAGTACAATGTGTTTTGATACGTAATTCTAAGTATACCTACAGTATCTCACAAAAGTGAGTACACCCCTCACATTTTTGTAAATATTTTATTATATCTTTTCATGTGACAACACTGAAGAAATTACACTTTGCTACAATGTAAAGTAGCGAGTGTACAGCTTGTATAAGGCTTAATTCACACCTGTGCATTTTTTGTGCTTTTTGCAGATTTGCACTACAGAACATGTTCTATAGGAAACCATGTTAAATGGACTGTAGTGCAAACCTGCAAAATACAAAAAGCACTAAAAATGCATAGGTGTGAATCAGGCCTAACAGTGTAAATTTGCTGTCCTTTCAGAATAACTCAACACACAGCCATTAATGTTTAAACCGCTGGCAACAAAAGTGAGTACACCCCTAAGTGAAAATGTCCAAATTGGGCCCAATTAGCCATTTTTCCTCCCCGGTGTCATGTGACAAGGTCTCAAGTGTGAATAGGGAGCAGGTGCATTAAATTTGGTGTTATCATGCTCACTATATCATACTGGTCACTGGAAGTTCAATATGGCACCCCATAGCAAAGAACTCTCTGAGGATCTGAAAAAAACAATGCTTGCTCTACATAAAGATGGCCTAGGCTATAAGAACATTGCCAGGACCCTGAAACTGAGTTGCAGCATGGTGGCTAAGATCATACAGCGGTTTAACAGGACAGGTTCCATTTAGAACAGGCCTCGCCGTGGTCGACCAAATAAGTTGAGTGCACCTGCTCAGCATCATATCCAGATGTTGTCATTGGGAAATAGACATATGAATGCTGCCAGTATTGCTGCAGAGGTTGAAGAGCTGGGGGGGAGTCATCCTGTCAGTGCTCAAACTATACACCACACATTGCATCAAATTGGTCTGCATGGCTGTCATCCCAGAATGAAGCCTCTTCTAACGATGATGGCACAAGAAAGCCAGCAATCAGTTTGCTGAAGACAAGCAGACTAAGGACATGGATTATTGGAAGATAAACTTATTTGGTTCACATGGTGTCAAGCGTGTGTGGCGGCAACCAGGGGAGAAGTACGAAAACAAGTGTGTCTTGCTTACAGTCAAGCATGGTGGTGGGAGTGTCATGATTTGATGCTGCATGAGTGCTGCCGACACTGGGGAGCTACAGTTTATTGAGGGAACCATGAATGCCAACATGTACTGTGACATACTAAAGCAAAAAATGGTCCCCTCCCTTTGGTGACTGGGTCGCAGGGCAGTATTCCAACATGATAACGACCCCAAACATACCTCCAAGATGACCACTGTCTTGCTAAAGAAGCTGAGGTTAAAAGCGAAGGACTGGCCAAGCATGTCTCCAGACCTAAACCCTATTGAGCATCTGTGGGGCATCCTCAAACAGAAGGTAGAGCTCCATGATGTTGTCATGGAGGAGTGGAAGAGGACTCCGGTGGCAATCTGTGAAGCTCTGGGGAAACTCCATGCCCAAGAGGGTTAAGGCAGCGCTGGAAAATAATGGTGGACACGCAAAATATTGACATTTTGGGCCCAATTTGGACATTTTCACTTAGGGGTGTGCTCACTTTTTCTGCCAGTGGTTTAGACATTAATGTCTGTGTGTTGAGTTATTTTGAAGGGACAGCAAATTTACACTATCATACAAGCTGTACACTCACTACTTTACAGTGTAGCAAAGTGTAATTTCTTCCGTGTTGTCACATGAAAAGATATAATAAAATATTTACAAAAATGTGAGGGGTGTACTCACTTTTGTGAGATACTGTACATTCCAAGGCCTTCCATGCAAAAGGTGTTCAAAGGCTTAGAGTTTGTTTTCTTTTAAAAGCATCTATAACCTAAGTAGAAAAGTCTGTCCTCTGCTAGCATGTTGCAGAGAATGACCATTGTTCTGTGGAAGGAGAGGTCACGCCAAATGCTAAGGCACACCTGTGGGATCCCGTGGAAGTCACTTTACTAGGCACTGCTAGTAAGGACCAACTCCGAGCAGCTGCCCTGCTTATTGAACACAGAAAGTCACTTGCTTGGCATGGGTGCCATTCGTAGGACAATTTGCATTTTATCCATGAATGCACAGAGTTCCCTGACGGGATGAGGTGAAGATTGTCATATCACTGCTCTGCCTCAACAACCTTGTCAAATCAGAGAATGCTTTCCATTCATTGAGAAAATACAAAGTGTTCTCTGAATAGAACCTGTGCTGAGCAAGTGACCTCCTGTGTTCACAAAGCAGCAGGGCAATTGCTTGTCAGGGGACCCAGAAGCTAGCAGTGATCACTGGCATAGCAGTGCCTACTACATTGATTTACAGCTTTCACCGGGATCCTGTCAGGAACCATGAATCAGACTGAGACAGAAAATGTAGTAAATATCACACCTTTTAATATAAGGATAAAAATGGTACAGAACAGTAAACGTAGGCAAAATGTTGCCAGAGATCAGAAGCCAAAGTGGATAGTCAGACAAGCCAGTAAATCTGGAAACCAGAGATCAGCGTAGTGGGAGGCAGAAGAACAGGATCAAGAATCAGAAGGGACATCAACCGAGCAAAGTCTTTCACAGGAACACAGAAGAGAATCTCCAGATATGTTTAACCAAGGTGAAGTCACAAAAGAAATGAACAAGGCAGTTTAAATAGCCAGAAGGGGCTGGCTGTAGGCGGGACTGACGAGCAGGAAATGATTATCAGGTGAGCCACTTTGGAGCGATGAGTACTGACAATTATCCAACAGCTGAGCAGCCTGAGCACAGAAAAGGTAGCTGCTGAGAGCCCAGCCCTGACAGAGACCACGGGTATGTCATATACATACTATGGAGACATTAACATACTGGAAGTTCAGCGTTAATGTCTCCCTTCCTCATCCACCTTTCCTTCTCTTCCACCAGGAAGTGTGTAAGCTCCATGATCCTCTAGTTATAGCTTACACAGGACTGAGGACACTTTCCTCACACTGATGCGACTGTCCTGGGCCAGTCAACACTGAATTTTTCATATATATATATATATATATATATATATATATATATATATATATATATATATATATATATATATATATATATTATAGCACATTGATGTATTCATTCTTGTCTAGCACGAACTAGCATGGATAAACTAATTTGAATTAATAAATTTGATTTGTGGAAAGATGTGAAATTCTCCTTAACCATAGATTTTTGCATAATTCCATAAATATAATACTGTTAATATTTTAGGATAAGCATCTGACAACTACATTGATTTACATTGATTCACTGGGATTCCACTGGGATTTCAGCTTTAATGCCTCCCTTCCTCAGTCACCTTTCCTTCTCTTCCACCAGGAGAGATGAAAGAAAGTCTTGTGTAAGCTCCATGTCCCTCTAGTTGTAGCATAAACAGGGCTGAGAACGCGCTCCCCACACTGATGTGGCAGTCCTGGGCCAGTCAAAGGTGACATCCACTGGTGGATGTCAAACAAACAAATTTACCAAACAAACATATCTCAGTGTGTCTCTCCTTTGATTTGCAATTAGGGTGTCACTTCCCCTACTGAAGTGGTATTTATTTGGTGTGGCAACCTGCAATGCGGTAATGCCCCCGATGATGTCAATTACGATGAAACGCATTGGGCCAAGCTAAATCACATGACATTGCAATGCTTGCATGCAATCTCTGGAATATCTGGATTTGTTTACTACTATGCTTTGTATACACAGGTCTCGGTCCCGAATACTAGGGCAGCCTTTTTCAACCAAGGTGCCTAGGTACCCTGGAATGCCTTCTGTGTTCTTTAGGGGTGCCTTGACAGAATGTCCAAAAATTACCTCAAATTGCCTAAAAATTGTGTACAAGTCAGTAGGTGGATCAAGCCTGCCTTTTTGTTACACAAAGCCAAGTTTTCATCTTTCATATCTACCTTGGGCACTGTGTGGGCCAGCCGCCAGAATCCTAACAGATGCTGATGCCATTGGATGATAAGGAGGATGTCTGTCACCTACACAGCATCCTTATTTGACCACTCACACCTCTCTGTCAGCACTGGGGTCATGTTAGCAGCATGGTGGAGAGACAATGAGGACGAAAAAATCCTGGAATATTAGTCAGCTTTACAAGAAATAACAATCTCTAATGTTGGACGTCCTATGTGCATGGATGACGCTTCTATTAGGGGTGCCTTGACTGGAAAAAGATTGTCAAACACTGTACTAGGATATTGTTTGCAGTCCTATCTGGCTCCGTAATAGAGTCCATAGATTCTGGTAAAAGTTCATCTAACTACTGGTGATGGCCCACATGATGAGTATAGACGCTTTCTGACATTCCTCATTACACATCGGTGGATGTCACTTTTGATTGGGACTGTTGTTTTCATTTATGCACATTTTAAAAGGACTTATAATTGATATATTTTTTTTCACATATGTTTTTCAGTCTATTAATGTGGTTTATATTATTATTAGCATGGCAGAATGTTTGTTTATTTGTGCGCAGTGTGTCTGACTGATCTTCCAAGGCTTTCTTTGTATATGCTAGTGCGTTTTCCATTCTTTTGATCTAAACAGCATCTGTTCTCTTGAGCTGGTCATACACTTGTAGAACTATATTTGAAAATTTTCATTTTTAGAGCATTCATTCAATTTTCTATTTGTTAATCGGGTCAAATTGATCAATGTTAGTGACTGTAATGGTGAAAAGATTGGATACATAGTTTATGCCCCTAGAAAGCCTGAAGGTGCTCCTTGAATTTTGGGTCTCTTTGTGTGGCTAGACTGTGAAAGTAGTATCTCCATACTCAGGAAAAGTAGTAGAAAGTGATTTGGGGTTTAATTGTAGGTATGTCTATGTCCTGTGCGAATTTTTTTTTAAAAACGACAACTTTGTGGAAAAAATAAAAAATAAATGTATGAATAAAGATTATTTATTTGCAAAAATTGTATAACAGAAACCAAGAAAAACTTTTGTTTTCAAAATTTTCATTTTTTTTTTCATTTATATAGCAGAAAAAAAAAACTGTGGTGATTAAATACCAACATAAGAAAGCTATATCAATTTCAAAAGAATGCTAAACATTTCATTTCGCTACAGTGTTGCATGACTGAACAATGGTCATTCAAAGTGTAACAATGCTGAAATTTGAAAAATGGCCTGAGGTGTTCAAAGGCTTACAGTTTGTTTTCTTTTAAAAGCAGCTACAACCTAAGTAGTGAAGTCTGTCCTCTGCCAGCATGTTGCAGAGCAGGACCATTGTTCTCTATGTGGAAAGAGGGTTCACTTCAAATGCTAAACCACACCTGTGGGTTCACATGGAAGCTGGAAATCACTTTAGTAGGCACTGCTTATAAGGTCCCATGCTGAGCTGCTGCCCTGCTTATTGAATACAGAAAATCTTGGCATAGGTGCAATTCGTAGGACACTTTGCATTTTATACATGAATGCACAGAGTTGCCTGACTGGATGAGGTGAATATTGTGACATCACCGCTCTGCCTCTCCACCTTGTCAAATCAGAGAATGGTTTCCATTGACAAAATGCAAAGTGTTCTCTGAATACAGCCTGTGCTGAGCAAGGGAACTCATGTGTTCACAAAGCAGCAGGGTAGCTGTTGGTCACAGGACCCAGAAACTAGCAGTGATCAATGGCATATCAGTGCCTACTATGTCAGGACCAATTGCTGGTGTTCTTCTGATTCTATACCACAAACAGGCAGCTGCAGTAATTGCAGATGGTGTACTGTGTACTCTGCACAATGTGCACTTAAAGCTACCCCAATTGCTGGTGCTCTTCTGCTCCTATACCACAGGAAGGCAGCTGTAGTCATTACAGTTGGTGTACTGTGTACTCTGCACAGTGTGCACTTAAAGCTACCACAATTGCTGGTGCTCTTCTGATCCTGTACAACAGGCAGGCAGCTGCAGTCATTACAGCTGGTGTACTGTGTACTCTGCACAGTGTGCACTTACAGCTACCCCAATTGCTGGTGCTCTTCTCATCCTATACCATAGGCAGGCAGCTGCAGTAATTCCAGTTGGTGTACTGTGTACTCAGCACAGTGTGCACATAAAGCTACCCCAATTGCCGGTGTTCTTCTGATCCTATACCACAGGCAGCTTCAGTAATTACAGTTGGTGTACTGTGTACTCTGCACAGTGTGCACTTAAAGCTACCCAAATTGCTGGGGTTCTTCTGACCCTATACCACAGGCAGCTGCAGTAATTGCAGTTGGTGTCCTGTGTACTCTGCACAGTGTGCACTTAAAGCTACCCCAATTGCTGGTGCTCTTCTGATCCTATACCACAGGCAGGCAGCTGCAGTCATTACAGTTGGTGTACTGTGGCAGGCAGTTGATTCTGCTAGCTGCAGTATAATCAGTATATACGTCCCAGCTTTGTGCAGCTACATCTCCCTGCAGGCCATTAGTATGTCTGGAAGGGCAACAAGGAGAGGCAGACAGTCACAAGCCAATAGAAGAAGGCAAGCAGGCTCTGTGTCTAGAGGCAACAGTGCTGGTCGTGAACACGGTGCATCCTCATCAGCACGTGGCCATGAAACACGCTTTTCCTTTTTTTCGGTAGCTGGCCGTGTTGAGCCGCAACATGCTGAAGACTTGGTAGAGTGGATGACCAAGCCATCCTCATACTTCTCATCCTCTCTCACCCAGGCTCAGGGTACTTTGTCTGGCAAAGGAGCTGCCAATGCGGCCTCTTCCCTTGACTCAATGGCATCGGTCACTCCTTCCCTAGCCCCACCATGTCCTCCTGAGAAGTCCCCCGAACTGTTTGACCACAGTGTTGGGTACATGCTCCAGGAGGATGCCCAGAGGTTTGAAGGCTCTGATGATGATACCCAGCTAGAGGAAGGCAGGAACGTGAGCCGAGCGAGAGAGGTTCCCAAGAAGGACAGCAATCTGGCAGTCATGTTCCCCCAGCTGCAGCATACTGCCAGGATTGCTCCAGTGATGAGGAGGGAGGGGATTATGAGGTCACTGACTCCACATGGGTGTCTGATAGGAGAGAGGAGGAGGAGGAGGCACATGTCCAACGAGGCAGGATGCCCTCCAGGGACCAGCTTAAGGGCAGCACACCGACTGCATCACACCGCAGAGCTCCGCATGAGCAGGGCACGCCTCTGCACGTTATTCCAAAAGTTCTTTAGTGAGGGACTATTTTGAGACTAGTGCATCTTATTGCACCACTGCCATTTGTAATATACAGTGCCTTGCAAAAGTATTCGGTCCCCTTGAACTTTTCAACCTTTTGCCACATTTCCGGCTTCAAACATAAAGATATAAAATTTTTATTTTTTGTGAAGAATCACCAACAAGTGGGACACAATTGTGAAGTGGAACAAAATCTATTGGATTTTTGAAACTTTTTAACCACTTTCAGACCGGACCATTTTGCTGGTCAAAGACCAGACCACTTTTTGCAATTCGGCCCTGCGTCGCTTTAACTGACAATTGCACAGTCGTGCGACGTGGCTCCCAAACAAAATTGACGTCCTTTTTTTCCCACAAATAGAGCTTTCTTTTGGTGGTATTTGATCACCCCTGTGGTTTTTATTTTTTGTGCTATAAACAAAAATATACGACAATTTTGAAAAAAACGCATTATTTTTTACTTTTTGTTATAATAAATATCCCCCAAAAATATATAAAAAAACATTTTTTCCATCAGTTTAGGCCGATACGTATTCTTCTACATATTTTAGGTAAAAAAAAAATGCAATTGTTGGAATCAAACAGGAATTAATATTATACATCTACACAGCTGTTTGTACAGCCGAACTCAGCCATATTGATGCCATGCAGTCTCACATGTTTAAAAGCAAGGAATGTGACACCAAGACACAATTTGAATAGCAGAATGAGTTCTATTCAGCCCACCTGGAATGTACTGAACTTCAAAGACATTGATGACGAAGACGGCCCAGGGCACATCAAATGCAATACTGGCCACAGAAGCCAAGTATGGCAGGACAGTCAGTAATTTTAGGAGGGCTGTCATGTGAACACTGATTGGTCCAAGCAAATGGGACTGGCAGTAGGGTGTGGTATGGCTGAGGTATGTTTAACAAAAAGGGTTGCAACCATGAGTTTGGTCTCTCTCACTTCCATCATGAGGCGTAGCTGCGAAGGTCTGATAAGTATGGCTTATATTGTACTTTGATTGTATGCTATGTATTATTGTAACTTCTATTGATACCTTATGCACGCTTTCTTATTTCCTTGGGAAATAAATGAGATTTAATTGATCTTAGGCCGTGTATTGATTTCATAGCCAATGGTGGTAATATTGTGATATTAACGATAACATGTGCTTGGCGTATTGATAAACTAGCTGAACTATAGGGACTAAACAAAGGAATACATAACTGATAATAATAATAATTGATTGAAGTGATCAGTTACTTCATTTGGCACCCCAGAAGGCGTGTAAAACGTATTTTTACACAGAATCCACAAAAATCTAAGGTATTTTTGTTTGAGTCCCTGTAAGAACAGATGCTCAGACACCCAGAACTGAAAGTCATCTCTAGTGTGGACAAGATTGGCGCTGGCTCGCGAATTCTGAAACCACGCTTGGATGAGCAGGAAAATTCTGTGAGATATTTCACTGGTAGGAAACGCACGCGTAAAACCTGGTGAGAACTGTGACTAATATATATATATATGTACGTATTGTTGTGTTTGCTGCAGAACTGTAACCAGAGGGCAAATTCTGGCGAGATAGGGACTGATCATCATTGGTTATGTGATATAACCGCAGATTGACAGGATAAACCACACAATTTTGAGGGAAAAGTGGAAATACCCACGTGAGGGTCCCAAGAGAAATTCCCTGTGGCCTGCTATCGGATAGGAGGGCATTGAATAAGAGTGTGTTCTCCTAAAGAAATTCGTGGGTAAACGGATTTGTATTTGTTTTTTTTTTGGTTTTTTTTTTTTTTGTGTAAAAAAAAAAAAAAAGTTGGGGAAATATAGGTTTTATTTCTACCCACGTGAGAGTGAAATAGCTCTGGTAAAATAACCTGCAGCCTAAGGCATTAAGAGTGTGCCTTGTGTCTTGTATGCTGTAGAACCACAAGTCACTGGAAATTTAAACGGTTCGTATCTATTTTTTTTTTTTTTGTTTGTTTGTTGGTAGGAATCTGTCTTTGTGGGGGTTATCTAGTTGTTTGTCTGGTTTCTATTGTCTAAGCAACTGGTGGAGCAACCGTAGTGTGGATAGGCTAATTAGCATATCAATGGAAGCCATTGAAGGTTTCATTAGCAAGCATGGTGGGATTAGATTTCAACTTACTCACGAAAGTAATTTAACATATCAATTCAATGAACTTTTGAGACAATGTAATACACATAACAGTCTCATAAGTAATAAATCAAAAAAAGGCAGGAAACAGAGAATGGCCAATGCCTTATGCATGTTAATGAGAATGAAAGAAATTGCGGAACAAAAAGAATTAGAATGGTTTGCTGATAGAGAAAAAGTGATGGAACAGGTAAGTGATATAGCAATGGGGATTGAAAAGGCTGATGCAGATGCTCGTAGTCGGATTAAACAATTAGTGACTGAGAAATGTGTATTGCAACAGAGATTAGATGAATTAGAACAAACGTGCGAATTAAGAGAAAGTTGCATTGCCTCTTTGAATCAAAGGGAGGCTGAGAATTTGCAGGTTATCACAAGGCTTAAGGCACAAGCAGCCATAATGGAGTTATCCTCCAAGTGTGCAATAGTGGAGGTACCCTCCGCACATGCTCAGTGTACAGAAAAGCTAGAAGTGAAACATGAAGAAAACCCGTATGCTATTATCACTGCAAATGATAGTACTGTGATGGGAATCGATGTGGAGGAAGCAAATAAAGGTGGGATAACTGCACTTGAAATTGACTCAGGAGTTGAAACTTCTGATGACTCCTCAGACAACGAAAGTGTAAAGTCTGTTCATTCCAATCGCAGTAATATTATCCAGCAATGTGGGTTTCCAGCGCCATATGCTAAAAAAATGGCCTATGTAGGGAAACCAGAACTAAAATGTTTTTTGTGTAAAAGGGGGGGTCACATTTCAAAATATTGTCGGGTGGCGAATAATGATATCGAAAGGAAATTATACCCGAAAACTACCCCAAGGCTTCATGTGTGTTATTCAGCCAGGTGGGGGTAGCCATCCACAGCATGGAACCCATAGTAATCAAACCCATTTCCCGTGTAAAACGCAAATGCAGGGTCTACAAACTAAAAAGCAATATGTAGGACAGTTGCTTAGAGTCAAAATGGAGGTAGACGCATGGTTACTCAAATATAGCACTGGGGGAAACGATGTTAGCAGAACTTAGTGAGCTGTAGGTATGGTAAGAATATTCTGGTCAATGTTTCCCGGCTATGAAAAAGGTTTGATGTAAGTTTCAGGTTCAGAATATGATAGAGGACCTTGATATAGATATACATTTTTTTTTTTGTTTTTGTTTTTTTGTTTTGTACTTTCAGGGATAAACCTCTGAATTGATATTGTGATTTTTCTTTTGTGGGGTTAAAAGATGTTTCAGTTATGAGTATTGTTTTTCTTGTGTTTCTTTAATCTTCTCTTATTGTCAGTCTTTGTAAACTTTTCCTGAGTAAGATCCAATACTGTTGATTAACATAAAAATTGTGTTTTCCAGAGACCAGGAAGAAGTTAAACTGGTTCGTATACAGACATTTGCATTTGTTTGCAGGTCTCTCAAAGTGGGAACAGTGGGAAAAATATAACGGAACAGGGGTTAGATTATTGTAAATGCATAATCGATTATCACATGGTACCATGAGCTCATTAGTTAGTAATTGTTTGCAAACAATGAAAAATAAATAGTACTAAAGAGTTACAAATGAAGCTAAAATGTTGTGATGATACATATGCTTTGTTTTGTTTTTGTTTTTCGTTTTCCCCCATTAACTAATTGTATTTCAGATTGGAATAAGCACTCTTTGCAGGAGAAAAGTCCATGGATATTAACTAAAAGTTGAGTGTTTGTCATTGTTGTATGATGGTTGTCTTGTCGTATGATGGTTGTCTTGTCATGTTGTTTGTGTGATCATGGCCAGATTTTAAATTTTTTTTTTAATTTTTATTTTATTTTATTTTTTGTTATTTTTTCTTCGAAATTTTTTTTTTTTTTGATATTGGTTTAGTCCTCTATTTTAGTTATATTTTTATTCAGGTGGAAAAGTAGTAGGTCTAATCCACCTGAAAGGGGGGGAATTGACAATGCCCTCAGTTAGAACCAGTCACCTGAAAGGGGGTAGTGCATACATCGTAAAGATACAGATAGATGCATTGTTTTTGTAGCTTGTAAAATTTGAAGTTTTTGAGAAGCAACACTGACGTTCAGTTTGAAACATTTTTTGATCATACCATGGGGATCCATTTTACAGTGGGTTCAGCCTAAAGAGGTCATGGTTGTTTGGATAGTTTGGTCAGAGTTGCAGAAGCCAGGAATACTGAGATCCTGGGCTCCAAGGAGGGAACTATAAGTAAACATGGTAAGCGAGCAGATATTGTGGATAAGAAGTTGATACTGCTCTTGTTTTTCTCTTCCAGAATCCAAGTGGGGCGAGAATTGGAGAGGCTTCTGGAACATGGATGACAGATGATCATCTGGTTGGCAGTTTGTCTGTGCCACACCATACCACAAATTTGTTCTGATAAACATCAGGAGAGGAAAAAAGGAAAAACTTGAAAGATTCAGATTATACTTGTTTTTTTTTGGTATGGACAATTTGGTGCTAATGCTGAATCTGAAAGACTGTGCCTAGCAAGAGAACTTGTGAAATATTTTTGCTGAAGTCTCTCCTGATGAATGGTCACATGTTATTTATACATGTGCAATGGGTTGGAGGTTGGGGAAGAATTATGACACATCCAATCCGTCAAAACATGAAAATGTAAAATATGTGTTTTTTTGTTGGAAGGAGGAATTGAAAGAAGAAAGGTTTTAATGTATTACATGTATTGATGTAACGGAGTTAATATGGTGCAGGTACCCAGGAGGCAGACTGGCGCTTATGCATAATAAGGTAGCTGTTGGTCAGACAAAAGGGTGCCAGGTGACACATCAATGGGGTGAAAACATCCTCGTAGGGGTGGTGTCTCAATCCTAGCGGTCCTAGAGAGAAGCTTTCGGTTACAGGACATGCGGGACACCAGAACTAGACATGATGAAGATACGCCCGGTTGGTGTCTCACCTGAGAAGTTGAAACCCTGCACAGATAATGCCAGTAAATACACACAGGAGCATGCTCCGTTAAAATAAAGGGAACAAACGCTGGCTACCAGGGTACCGTAGGACTTCACCACATGGCGCTGCAGCATCTCACGTGGTTGACAAAACCTATCACCCTATATGTGCTGAGTATACACTGAATCAAGTGCGTTATTATGTATCAGTGACTTACTCCCAGAGATGCGATCAAGTCCATGCAGGATGCTTATTTCTGAGGAGTAACCCGAAAGAGGAGGGATGTATTCAGCACTATATTGGGGGGGAACAATAGCTGGGATCGGTGTTGTTAATGGAGGGGACATCAGCCTCCTGAGGAACAAACTCACAGCCATAGCTTCAGAGAAGGAGCGTGACTTTGTTACCCCGGGAGATTGGTGGCATCCTTGATAACATTCAATGTAGTCACAGAAACACTCAGGTTAGAGTGGCTCCGGATTTTGTCAACCATGTTGAGAGGTTGGTAGGGAGGACAGAAACCTGTCATTGGATCTGGCGCGCACTCTGTGGCAGGTGGAAATATCAGCCAACATCAAGCTGAGTGTACCGTCTCTGTATGAGGGGCAGTGGCCTGATGAGTTAGCATCACCGCTCAGTAAGATTTTGCCAAAACACGTTGCTTACACTAATCCAAAGTAGTGGTCGAATGCCTGTATGGGCTGTACTAAGTTGGATTGTGAAAGGTGTTATGCTGTATGTTCTCATATACAGAAGTACAGACTCGGTCTGTATATTTGGGTGGCATCAATGGGCTTACTGACTGGGGATTCTATCTTGTTGCATTGGAGACTATATCACACATGTGATCAGAGAAGATGAATGCTGGAGGCAGGTGGATATTTCCCTTTGTCGGAAACATGACCATGATGTCCTTTGTATGCCAGGTCAATACGTGGGGATGAACGAGTAATGTTGGGAAGTTATTTCTCTCTGTGTTCTGGATGGAGAGATCATTGCTGGGAAGAAGGCACCCAGGTATTATTTAGGACATAGGTGAGTTTGTTTCTTTGTTCTAAAGAATACCGGTGTAGTGTTAGTCATGGAACTAGAGGGTTCCTTGAACCTGACCGTAGGTAGAGGTGCATGGTATACAATGGGCATGATCTCTGAAATCCAGGCACAGGGGTGGAATTGTGTGGGTTTGGTAATTGTTGTAAACTTATATGTGTAGTTAAGCGATATTTATCTAGAAGGGTCTCCCATTTGTCTATGCAAGTTGAGGGACGATTTGACGGTGAGCTCTCTGTGTACAAATTGGAGACGTTGCTGCCAAGTCAGAGCCCTGCAGCGCCGCTGCGAGCAAGCCTGCCTAATCCCGACCCGTATTTACAGTAAAAGGTTATAGGAGGTTGGGAGCGGGGTGTGTAATACATATATATGTATATATATTATGGTAATAATTTGATTTATGTTTGTGGTAGAGTGTGACCTATGGGTATTGTAGGCTAGTAATATGGGCAAGAAAGGCCCTCCTCAAGACTCTGGGTCTGAAAGCTGGGTGATATGTTGCTCTGAATGGGTGCTGGTGAATGGTGAATGAATGGGCACCCCTTGCCTGTACTGCCGTCCTGAAGATACCCAAGATGCAGAATGGTGACATGGAAGCTGTCGCTGAAGAATGGTGGAGATGTGTCACTCAGTGGCAAAGCGGCACGTGTGGGGAAACATCACATGGTAAAACAATTATGGACTGCTTCATAGGACCTGTTTCTGCACACGTTGAAAACCCAGCGTGGTAAGACAATTGTGTACTGTTCCATGAGAGATGTCTCTGGAGCGCTCGTTGAAAACAACCACGCGTTACACAAGCTAAGCACTGTGCCACAGGTACTATTTCAGAAGCACATGTTGGGGAACTACACACGTTAAGACAGTTATGGACTGTTCAATAGGAGCCGTGTCTAAAGAAGGGTGGTGTGCGCCTTTTAGGCGCAAAGTGGCATATGTTGGAATCAAACAGGAATTAATATTATACATCTACACAGCTGTTTGTACAGCCGAACTCAGCCATATTGATGCCATGCAGTCTCACATGTTTAAAAGCAAGGAATGTGACACCAAGACACAATTTGAATAGCAGAATGAGTTCTATTCAGCCCACCTGGAATGTACTGAACTTCAAAGACATTGATGACGAAGACGGCCCAGGGCACATCAAATGCAATACTGGCCACAGAAGCCAAGTATGGCAGGACAGTCAGTAATTTTAGGAGGGCTGTCATGTGAACACTGATTGGTCCAAGCAAATGGGACTGGCAGTAGGGTGTGGTATGGCTGAGGTATGTTTAACAAAAAGGGTTGCAACCATGAGTTCGGTCTCTCTCACTTCCATCATGAGGCGTAGCTGCGAAGGTCTGATAAGTATGGCTTATATTGTACTTTGATTGTATGCTATGTATTATTGTAACTTCTATTGATACCTTATGCACGCTTTCTTATTTCCTTGGGAAATAAATGAGATTTAATTGATCTTAGACCGTGTATTGATTTCATAGCCAATGGTGGTAATATTGTGATATTAACGATAACATGTGCTTGGCGTATTGATAAACTAGCTGAACTATAGGGACTAAACAAAGGAATACATAACTGATAATAATAATAATTGATTGAAGTGATCAGTTACTTCAGCAATAAGCGATTATTGATTGGTATGCGCAAAAGTTATAGCATTTACAATATAGGGATAGTCTTGTAGCATTTTTATTAATCATTTTTTATTTTTATTTTTTTTACTAGTAATGGCGGCTATCAGCGATTTTTTATTGTGACTGCCACATTATGGCGGACACATCGGACATTTTTGACACATTTTTGGGACCATTGTCATTTATACAGTAATCACTGCTATATAAATGCAGTGATTGCTGTGTAAATGACACTGGCAGTGAAGGGGATAACCAGGGGGTGGCAGTGTAGGGGTTAAGTGTTCCTAGGAGTGTGTTACTAACTACAGAATGGAGAAATGCTGTTTACACGGCATTTCCTCCATGCAGCCGTCCCAGGAGACGATCGCGGGTATGCCCGCGGCGATCGAGTCCGCGGGTCCCACGACCGGACTCACGGGGGTCCCGACCAGCGTGATGCCCGATGGCAGGGCGGCATTGAAGATTGGACGTACATGTACGCCAATATGCCTTTCCCCGTGCCATTCTGTCGACGTACATCGTCGTGCGCTGGTCGGGAACCGGTTAAACTAATAAAAAAATGAAAAGTGGGGCATGCAAAATTATTCGGTTCCCTTGCATTAATACTTTGTAGAGCCACCTTTTGCTGCGATTACAGCTTCAAGTCGCTTGGGGTATGTCTCTATCAGTTTTGCACATCGAGAGACTGAAATTCTTGTCCATTCTTCCTTGCAAAACAGCTCGAGCTCAGTGAGGGTGATAGAGAGCATTTGTGAACAGCAGTTTTCAGCTCTTTCCACAGATTCTCGATTGGATTCAGGTCTGGACTTTGACTTGGCCATTCTAACACCTGGATACGTTTATTTGTGAACCATTCCTTTGTAGATTTTGCTGTATGTTTGGGATCATTGTCTTGTTGGAAGATAAATCTCCGTCCCAGTTTCAGGTCTTTTGCAGACTCCAACAGGTTTTCATCCAGAATGGTCCTGTATTTGGCTGCATCCATCTTCCCCTCAATTTTAACCATCTTCCCTGTCCCTGCTGAAGAAAAGCAGGCCCAAACCATGATGCTGCCACCACCATGTTTGACAGTGCGGATGGTGTGTTGAGGGTTATGAGCTGTGTTGCTTTTACGCCAAACATATCGTTTTGCATTGTGGGCAAAAAGTTCGATTTTGGTTTCATCCGAGCAGAGCACCTTCTTCCACATGTTTGGTGTGTCTCCCAGGTGGCTTGTGGCAAACTTTAGATGAGACTTTTTATGGATATCTTTGAGAAATGGCTTTCTTCTTGCCACTCTTCCATAAAGGCCAGATTTGTGCAGTGTACGACTGATTGTTGTCCTATGGATAGACTCTCCCACCTCAGCTGTAGTTCTCTGCAGTTCATCCAGAGTGATCATGGGCCTCTTGGCTGCATCTCTGATCAGTCTTCTCCTTGTCTGAGCTGAAAGTTTAGAGGGACGGACAGGTCTTGGTAGATTTGCAGTAGTCTGATACTCCTTCCATTTCAAAATGATCACTTGCACAGTGCTCCTTGGGATGTTTAAAGCTTGGGAAATCTTTTTGTATCCAAATGCAGCTTTAAACTTCTCCACAACAGTATTACGGACCTGCCTGGTGTGTTCCTTGGTCTTCATGATGCTCTCTGCGCTTTCAACAGAACCCTGAGACTATCACAGAGCAGGTGCATTTATACAGAGACTTGATTACACACAGGTGGATTCTATTTATCACCATCAGTCATTTAGGACAACATTGGATCATTCAGAGATCCTCGCTGAACTTCTGGAGTGAGTTTGCTGCACTGAAAGTAAAGGGGCCGAATAATTTTGCACGCACCACTTTTCAGTTTATTTGCTAAAAAAGTTTAAAATATCCAATAGATTTCGTTCCACTTCACAATTGTGTCCCACTTGTTGGTGATTCTTCACAAAAAATTAAAATGTTATATCTTTTTGTTTGAAGCCTGAAATGTGGCAAAAGGTTGAAAAGTGCAAGGGGGCCGAATACTTTCGCAAGGCACTGTACGTCTCAAGCGTATCTCGTGTGGCCAAAACATCAGCCGCTTGGGCACCACATGCTTGACCAGACATATGTCTACCTGCCATGTAGTTCGTTGGCAAGCATACTTAAAAGACCCATACCAAAGAACAAAGCGGACCTCTCCTTGCTTCTCATCAGCTGGGATCTCCAACCCCACTATACCTTCAGTCCTCTCTGAAACCTGCACTGAGAGGAATGAAGGTGTAGAATTAGGTGTGTCACTGCCAGGTACTTGCGGGCAATCTGCTATCAGTACACCCACGTCCGATTGTACCAGGCTAATTTCCCTGCCCCAGCTGCTGCACCGCCGAAAGAAGTTCACTCCCAGCCATCCACATGCCCAGTGGTTGAATGCTAGCTTGGATAAATTGCTAGCACTTCAACTGCTGCCTTTTCAGTTGGTAGACTCTGCCCCCTTCCGTGAGTTTGTGGAATGTGTGGTTCCTCAGTGGCAGGTTCCCAAACACCACTTTTTTGTATGGAAGGTGATTCCGGCTCTCTACCAACATGTGGTAGGCAATGTCTTGGCCTCACTGGACAGGGCGGTTAGCGGTAAGGTGCATATTACCGCTGACTCATGGTCCAACAGGCATAGACATTGACGTTACCTATCTTTCACAGCGAATTGGGTGACTCTGCTGGCAGCTGGGAAGGATGCAGGACAAGGTGCAGTAGTGTTGTAAGTTGTTCCGCCACCACGCCTGCTACTACTGGTGATTCTGACACACCTCTCTCCTCCACCCCCTCCTCTTCTTCTTCCTCTATGGCCTCTTCCTGTGCTTTGTCCTCAAAACCAGCGGTGCTCTGTAGGCGTTCAAGGGGCTACGCAAGTATGCTGGCACAAAGAGATGACATGTGGTGCTTGCACTGCTGTGCTTGGGGTACAGGAGCCACACTGGGGCAGAGATTCTGTCAGCTCTGCAGCGGCAGGCTGAGAGGTGGTTGATGCCACGCCAGCTTAAGCCATGAATGGTGGTTTGCGACAATGGCACCAACCTCCTCTCCACCCTCCGACAGGGACAACTGACCCATGATCCCTGTTTGACTCACATCCTTAACTTGGTGGTGCACCGGTTCTTGGGCAGGTACCCGGGCTTACAGGATGTCCTAAGGCAGGCCAGGAAAGTCTGTGTGCATTTTCGCCGGTCATATAATGGCAGTGCTCAGCTGGCTGACCTCCAAAAGGAATTTAACCTGCCCATGTGCACCAGGTGGAACTCAACGTTGGCCATGCTGCAGTGGCTGCACAGCCAGCAGAGGGCCATCAATGAGTACCTGTGCGACTATAGCACCAGGGCAGGGTCAGGGGAACTTGGTTTTTTTCCCCACACTAGTGGGCCTTGATCAGGGATGCATGCACTGTCCTGTCACCATTTTAGGAGGCCATGAGGATGGTGACCAGTGACAGTGCATGCATCAGTGATGCTGTCCCTTTTGTCCACCTGTTGGAGCACACGCTGCTTGGAATAATGGACAGGGCACTTGAGGCAGAACAGAGGCAGGAAGAGGAGGCCTTCCTTACCTCTCAAGACCCCCTTTATCCAGACAGTGTTGCTGTTGGCCCGCCGATCACACAGGAAGAGGGCAAGGAGGAGGAGGAGGATTGTGTCAGCATGGAGGTGGAGGCTGGCACTCAGCATCAGCAGCAGTCTTTTAGGGATCATTTACAGTCCCAAGAAACCCGTGGACTTCTACGTGACTGGGAAAAGGTGGCTGCGGATCATGTCGTCCTTATTGACCCAGAGGACTCTGGACCAAATGCTTCAGTTTAACTACGTGCATGGCCTCCCTAATCCTGCAAAGCCTGCGGAAGGATCCTTGTATTTGTGGGATCAAGGAGAGGGATCATTACTGGCTGGCAACCCTCCTTGATCCACATTAAAAGGGTAAGGTTGCGGGCCTTATCTTGCCATCACAGAGGGAGCAGAGGATGAACCATCTTCGGGAGGCCTTGCAGAAAGGTCTGTGCAATGTGTTCCCAGAGACTGGGAGGTTACAAACTCTTGGTCCTGGACAACGTGTTGCTGAGGCTTCGGTCAGCCACAGAAGGAGCAGTGAATTTTTTAGTCCGCAGCCCCAAGGTATGATCGGTTCCGGCAACCATTGCCAGTGTCTGATTTACATGGTGCAGGAATACCTAGACGCAAGATCAGACTTGGACACCTTTCCCACCAAAAATTCTCTGGGTTACTGGGTCTTGAGGATGGATCACTGGCCAGACCTTGCACAGTATGCAATTGAGCTACTGGCCTGTCCTGCATCCAGCGTTCTTTCAGAACGCACATTCAGTGCTGCTGGAGGCTTTGTAACCGATCACAGGGTGCGCCAGTCCACTCAGTTGATCAACTGACCTTCATAAAAATGAATCAGTCTTGTATCACCACCAGCTACCAAGCACCTGATGCTAATTTAACCAAATATTTTTTTTTTAAATGTCAGATCCCTTCAAGACTGCCTATGCTGATGCTGAGTGACTATCCTCTTCCTCAATGATCATGCTGATAGCTTGTAAGAACATTTTTGGTTCTGGGCGCCTACACCAGTGGCTAAGGCCCAATTTTTAAGCCTGTTTAATTACAATTTTTGATGCAATACTTTGCAGCAGGGCTCATTCCTGTGCTGCAACTAGAGTATCTGTGAGGGGTTGCAGTGTTGTGGCACCAGTGGCTAAGGCCCAATTTTTCAGCCCCTGCTTAACAGGGCCGTGTATATACAATTTTTGATGCAATACTTTGCAGCAGGGCTCATTCCTACGCTCCAACTAGAGTTTCTGTGAGGTGTTGCTCTGTTGTGGCACCAGTGCCTAAGGCCCAATTTTTCTGCCCCTGTTCAACAGGGACATGTAATTACAATTCTTGATCTAATGTTTCACCGCAGGGCCCATTCCTGCGCCCACCAAGAGTAACTGTGAAGGCTTACAGTGTTGTGGCAACATCACCAAAGGTCCAATTTTTCTGCCCCTGTTCAACAGGTGCATGTAATTACAATTCGTGATATAATATTTCACAGTAGGGCCCATTCCAGCACCCACCAAGAGTAATTGTGAGGACTTACAGTGTTGTGGCACCAGACCCACCACCAAAGGCCCAATTTTTCTACCACTGTTCAACAATAGCATGTAATTACAATTCTTGATATAATAGTTCACAGCAGGGCATTCCAGCGCCCACCAAGTGTAATTTTGAGGGCTTACAGTGTTGTGGCAACACCAACACCTTAGGCCCAAAATTTCTGCAGCGCATATAGGCCAACTTACAAATGTCTCCTACTTGCAAATGGAAGGAGACAACAGGAAGTGAGATTAAATCTAACCCTAGGAAGGGAAATTCTCTCCTATAAGAGTTGATATGGGAAAAACGTGTCTCCTCTCCACTGATGCTTTATCACCAATCCTTGTTTCACTAAAAAACCCACATTTTCAAAAAACATTTGTCATTGGGACAGAAAGTGAGGTGAAATCTTTTGAAGAGGTTTACAGACAGCAAAAAAAAATGTTACAGGGGTGATAACCCTTCCCTATGTTTTACAAAAAGCTTAAAAATAGATTTTGTGACTGGAGCTACACTTTAAAAATGTACCAGTTTAAAATTACAAACAGATTCTACTTAACAATAAACCTACAGTCCCTGTCTTGTTTGCACCACCTGTATACTGCTGTTCAGAGTATGTAGGGCCTGGGGGCCCCACGCCTTTACTTTCTTTAATTTGGGTGTGGGGTTCCCCTTAATATCCATACAAGACCCAAAGGGCCTGGTAATGGAGCGGGGGTCCCAATGCCATTTGTCTCACTGATTTTCATCCATATTGCCGGGATCAGACATTACATTAAAGCCGCAAGCAGTGTAAATTACTTTTATTCCTTTAAAAATGTCATTTTGTGCAGGGACTGTTCTAAGCACGGGAAACATGCGCCACTTTACAAGCATACTATAGACACCCCCCAGGTACGACATTTAAAGGAATATTTTTTTTTTCACTTTAAGCATAATTAAAATCACTGCTGCGGAAAAAATAACCATTTTTAAAACTTTTTTTTTGCATAGATACATGTCCCCTGGCATATTAGCCTTTAAAATGAGCACTTAAAATGAGCACTTTTGATTTTGAACACAGGTTCTGGTACGAACCGAACCAGGGGGTGTTTGGCTCATCCCTAAACAACAGCAATAAAGTGATAACATGCTAAAATACATACAATATTCCAAATAAAGTGCTTTCATGCGGGATATGATAAAACATCCATATGGTGAGAAAAAAGCAATCAATAAAATCCTTAAACCAATATAATGGTGAACCAAACTATAAAATCCTTATATATATATATATATATATATATATATATATATATATATATATATATATGAGAAAAAAGTGCTCCAATGTAATCCATGCGATCCAGTGGTTGCTGTGATATCAGTCCAATATTAAAGTGCTGCATGTGCACTCAGGTTTTCCCCCCAGGTAATGGCTGCATGCAGTCCTACAATGTGCTGTGCAATCCTACAATGTGCTGTGCAATCAGAAAAAGTTCAAAAGTGCTCCAATGTAATCCATGTAATCCATGCGATTCAGTGGTTGCTGTGATATCAGTCCAATATTAAGGTGCTGCGTGTGAACTCAGGTGTTCCCCCCAGGTAATGGTCACTCACCTTAGAGCGTGTGACCTTGCTCATTAGGCTTGGTCAGTACACGCACTGGAACCTGTAAATGGTTTAGTGGTAAATCCGGATTCCTGTGGTGGCCTCACTCTGTGCTTCAATGTGGCAATGGAGTCCCTTTTGTGTCTCAGTAATACCAATAGAAAAAGGAGGACTTCATAGTGTAGTATGTCAAAACTTTTATTATCAACACAGTAAAAAATCCCTTGCAGGGTACTCACATTTGCATGGCGCGTCAAGGCGCCACTCTAAAATCGCATAAAACCAAGCTGCAGCGGCTGATATCAGGGTGGTATGCTGATCGCCCTTAGTGGGTGCACTAACTAGCGTTCTGTCCTGTCCCCTTCCCCTGCTAGTTAGTGCACCCACTAAGGATGATCAGCATACCTCCCTGATATCAGCCGATTTTTGCATATTTCCATAAATATAATACTGTTAATATTTCAGTATAAACATCTGACAGCTACATTGATTTACAGCTTTCACCTGGATCCCACTGAGATTTCAGCTTTAATACCTCTCTTCCTCATTCACCTTTCCTTCACTTCCACCAGGAGAGAGGAAAGAAAGTCTTGTAGAAGCTCTATGTCCCTCTAGTTGTAGCTTACGCAGGGCTGAGGACTCTCTCCCCAGGCTGATGTGACACTCTCAACTGTGCTGTCACAAGAGAGAAAGGTAAATGAGTCACATGCTTATCCCTTACCAGAAGTACCAAGTATTTTCTTTGCTCCCAGGCTGCATGCTTGGATAAGGGTCTGGTATGGGGGGGGGGGGCGCTATTTTTTTTACATTTTGACAGGGTTTCTTCTTATTTTTTGCCATGAATTCTACTTTTTATATTCAACTGTCAGCGAGAACCCCTGCTGATAGCTGATGACTCATCCATCAGCTGTTAAGGATACCGCGGCCACCTGCCCCTTAACAACCGGCTATTCACAGTTTGTTAAGGAGAAAAAAAACACACAGTGCACGAAAAATGCATTAAAAAATGCTTTAAAATCATATGTTCAGAAATGCAAAATGCACCACAAATTGCATCGGAAAACAACATCAACTTTAACCGCATAGATGTGAACCTACCCTAATAGGTATTCCTACCAACCTGGAGAAAATCACACCAAATAAACAGTGATAAGCAAGTATACAAAAAATGTTATCTACGTGGAAGACTATGAAGTGACATCGGGACATTCCCGAAGCTGCAAAAAGGGGGGAAGGGAAGAGAGAATATAAGAGAAAAATGCAAAGGGTAAAGGGAAGGAGAGGTATGTGGAAGGAAGGAATGACATGATATCCACTAGTATAAGTGAATAGCTGATAAGCGGTATAGTTCTACTACTCTGGCAAAGCGGATTAATTGGAACATCAGAAATTTATCCAGATGGATCAAATGTTTTAGGGCAGTTTCTACTTGGGTAAGTTAAATTATACATTGGTAAAGTGTTATCAATAGCAGCATGCCATGAAGACAAGGGTGAGATAGCTTCCACTTAAGAAGGATCTCTCTGCGGACATAGAAAGCAGAAAAGAATATAAACAGCTTAACATAATGACCCAAATCTACCCCATCTAAGATACCTAGCAGGAGTAGAAACACATTATTTTATTGTCTGTTATTATCACTTAAAATTGTTCTTTCTTATATAAGCTTGGCAATATTTTGTACATTTATGGTACAAATATTGGATCTCAAATATACAATTGAACAGAGCCGGTTGTGAATTTTCCTCTTTATTATTATTATATTATACAGGATTTATATAGTGCCAACTGTTTGCACAGCTCTTAACAAAATGAAGGCAGACATTACAGTTACATTACAATTTGGTACAAGAAGAAGCAGAGGGCCTTGCTCGCTAGAGCTTACAATCTAGGAGGGAGGGTCAATTAATACAAAAGGTAATAGCTGTGGGGGATGAGCTTATGGAGAAAGTAAAACAGTGTATTAGTTAGAAGCAGGATAAGCTTCTTTAAAGAGAAGAATTTTCAGGGATCGTATAAAGAAGGACAGGTTAGGGGACAGTCAGACAAATTGGGGTAGGGAGTTCCAAAGGATGGGAGAAGCTCTAGAGAAATCTTGTAGGCGAGCATGGGAGGAGGTGACAAGGGAGCTAGAGAGAAGGAGGTCTTGGGAGGACCAAAAGGGGGCGCCTTGGTTGTATTTTGGGACTAGGTTAGTGATGTAGCTGGGGGCAGAGTTGTGGATGGCTTTGCAAATTATTGTTAGTACTTTGAATTTTATTCGTTGGGTGAGTGGAAGCCAGTGCAGGGATTGGCAGAGAGGGGTGGAGGACACTGAAAGGTTGGTAAGGTGGCTGAGTCTTGCAGCAGCATTCATTATGGACTGAAGGGGGGAATAGTGTATATATAGGTAGTCCAATGAGGAGTGAGTTGCAGTAGTCGAGGTGAGAGATGACCAGGGAGTGAATTAAAAGCTTGGTGGTGCCATTGGTTAAAAAGGGGCATATTGTAGAGATGTTGTGGAGGCTAAGGCGGCATGATTTGGACAGGGATTGGATGTGGGCCTGAAAGGACAGTTCAGAGTCTAGGGTTGCCCTTAGCACCCTGGCATGTGGGGACAGAATGATAGTTATGCCATTGATTTTGACAGAGAAGTCAGGGAAACAGGCACATGGGGGAGAAAATATTATGAGCTCAATTTTAGATTCAGTTTGAGGAAGTGGTGTGACATCCAGGCTGATATGTCTGTTAGTAAATCAGTGATGTGTGAGGTGACTGATGGGGTGAGCTGAGGGGTAGAGAGATAGATATGGGTGTCATTGGCATATAAATGGTAGTGGAAGCCATGGGAGGCTATCAGCTGACCCAGGGAGGATGTGTAGATCGAGAATAGTAGAGGTCCAAGGACAGAACCTTGGGGGACGCCAGCTGCAAGAGGTGTTGGCGAGGAGGAAGTAGAGTTATAAGTGACACCGACGGTGCGGTGAGATAGGTAAGATTCTAACCAACTGAGAGCACAGCCATGGATACCAAGCAAATCAAGTTTTTTGAGGAGGAGGGGGTGATCAACTGTATCAAAGGCAGCGGAGAGGTCCAAGAGTAAGAGTACGGAATAACGACTATTGGTTTTAACTGTTAGCACGTCATTTGTGAGTTTTAGGAGAGCAGTTTCTGTGGATTGCTGTCGACAAAATCCAGACTGAACGGGATCAAGAAGGTTACTCTTAATGATATGGTCGCTCAGTCATTTGTAGACTAAACTTTCAAGGAGTTTGGAGGCAAAAGGGAATAAGGAGATGGGTCTTAGGTTGTTAAGATTGGTGGAGTACAGTGAGGCCTTTTTTGGTATGGGAGTGACTAGTGCTAAACTAATGTTTCAGAGAGCTGGGGAAGATGCCAGTAGAGAGGGAAAGGTTGAAGATATAAGTTAAAGGGTGTAGGATAGAGTCAGAGGGTGACTGTAGTATTTGAGAAGGAATGGGGTCCAGCGGGCAGGAGGTTAGGTGGGCGTTAGAAAAAAGTTTGACTTCCTCTGTAGTAGTTGGGTTAAACAAGAGTTTTGATTGCACAGGAGGACAAAGAGTGTAAAGTGAGGGAGATATCTGTAGAGTGGAGGAGATCTCAAGACGAATTTGTCTCAATCTTATTTTTGAAGTGTTTGAAGTGTTTAGCAATCTCCTGGGCATTGATTAAGTTAGTGAGTGGAGGTAATGGCGGACAAAGTAGAGCATTAAAGGTAGAAAAGAGTTGACGGGGACTGCGTGAGAGGGTGTTAATGAAAGTGACTTTACTTTTCTTTACTAATCCTGCAGAAATAAGCACATGTTGTAGTTTACTAATCGGGATAACTGAGTTGTTCATTGAAGACTGGATGGACTTGTTCAACCAAAAAGAAACTAAGTAAACCAGTAAACAACCAGTAATCAATAGTTATATCTTAAAAAAGGAATGAAATGTGTATCAGCAAATCACCTGTGAACTGATTATTCAGCTTTGGTCACTGGAGACTGAGCACAGTGAACCAAGGCAGCCAACACAGTCTGTAGCACCTACCTGGTGTGACCAGGCTGGAAAGATGCATACAGAGTCTAATTCTTTTTCACTAGACTAGAGAGACAGTAGTCATACTGACCACCAAAGTAAATACAGTAAAAAAAAAAGGGGCTTTCAACTGACCACCACTGTAAAAATTCTTATGACTACCAATGTAACAGGAGCATTTTTAGTCATCAATAATATAAACGGGACATAGTTACCAACCCCCTATATAAAAGAATACTTTCACTGGCCAAACTGAAGGATGTTTGTAAAGAATACTAGTCTAAATATCTAAATATAGGCTTTACTAAAGACTGTTAATGTAAAGGAGGCCCTTCCATGGCCTTCAATCTGTTTACCGACCACCAAATCTAAAGGTTGCCGTTCTACTGACAGTCAATGGAAAGGGAGAAATTCCATTGGACATCAAAGAACGGGGGACCGCCGATGTAAAAAGAGAGTTTTACCAACCATCAAAAAAAGGGGGGATTTTTACTGAAGGTGGGCATTTCCATTGACCATGAATGTAAAGGGGGAATTTTTCCTTTTAAAATGGTATATCACAAAGAGTACATTAATCATCAATTATTTATATAATAGAAAAAACATGAATGCAGAATTATTCCTTAAATTACTTAATGGCAAAGACGAGAAAGAGAAGATATATTTCCTAATCGATGTAGAAGATATCGGTTACAATATAATCTTTATGTGTGCCGTCAATCAGCCCTTCTGCGTTGGAGTGTACAAACCAGCAAGGGACCTTTTTGCCATTCCTGTAATCACTCTTGTAATCTTTTTGTGAACCCCTAAAACATTAAAGTAACACATAAGCTACATTTGCTACAATCATATATAACAACATTTATACTCCATAAGATATATAATATAACATGCCAATTTATTTAAAAAGCATTAATAACTGTCTAAAGACAGATATGCTCCCATGTAACTTACTTTGGGGGCAACAAAACAATGTGGGAAATTCTACCATAAAATATGTATTTGATATGACACCAAAAGCCTCCTTTGCTGCTAAGCAACTGCTATCAAGTTGTTACTCCATGTGAAGAGTTTAATCTTGGTTCAAATATACTGTAGTTCTGTAAAGATAATGTTTTCAGTCCTTCCAAGTTTTATCCTGTGTTTTAGCCCTGATAAGGGGTAAATTATATTGCCCCAGGGGGGACCAGCAGACCTCCTGTAGGGGGCCCAGGCACACAGGGGTGACCCGAACAGCAGAGGGAATCAGTGTGGTCGTACAGAGGGGCAATTACAGGATGCCCTGTGTGGCTCTGCAGCAACTGAAAATCGGTGTCTCTTCCTCCTGCCGACTTTCAGCTGCTGCAGGATGAAACACAGCACCCCCCTCCTCGTACGAAAGCTGCCGGATTCCCTGTCCCGTAAAAAAATAACAAATTGTAAAAAAAAATTGTAAAAATTGTAAAATAAAATAATTTTAAAACATGTAAACATTTTTTTTAAATTATAAAGTGCTTTGTTTTTTAAATATAAAAAAAAACATTTAAAAAAAGGGCTAATTCACACTGCTAAGAATTATTTTAGTATATTTTTTGTGAAAATGTTGTTTGATATATTCAAGGGGGGCCCTGCCAAGTAGGCTGTACGGGGCCCTATGATTTCTAATAGCAGCCCTGATTGCCCCTAAAACACATTGGATGTTTTTATATACCTTTTTTTTTTTACCAATTAAAATTATCTTGGACTTTGTTATTCCAGTTTGGTCTGGCGCTCCTTCCTGTATTTCTATGGTTTGAGCTACTGTTGGGTTCCCATCGAGGGAAGCCTTGCTGTGTTGGAGCCATCATGGCAGAGTATTTGAGCTTCATCTGAAGTTTTCCTTCGTCTGACTACACATGCAAGTCTAAAAGTTCCCAGCGAGTGTGTTGTTTCAGAATGAAATAGTAAAACAAAGCAAAGACCTGCATCATTCATTCCTCTGGCTTTTAAAATCAGTGCTAACATTATGGCAACTGATTCTGGCAAGAGAAAAACTAAAATCCTATCTCTGCAGTTAAAGTGGCACTAACCAATACTCCTATTCTACAAAAATAATCCATGCACATCTACTATATAATGGTCTTGTTATCTATTTTTCATGAAATAGTTTTTTCCCCTATGGTTGGAAAAAGCAGTGTAGGTTAGTTGCACTCATGTGCACTGCTGTATGCACCCTTCAAATTACATAGTCCATAGGACAAAGTCCATCTCAGGAAAGAGCAAGAGAGGGTGGCTACATTCCTACATACAGTGGGATCATGGTGATAAAAACAGCCACCTTCTAACAGAAAGTCGGATAACAGCAGCAACAAAAAAAAAAAAGAAACAAATTTGGAGGTTTGAAGGAGGCTGAGAAAATAGAGGGCCCTCTTTTAAATTAAGAATACATAGTTGAATAGATTTTTTTTTAGGCAAAGCAACAGGCTAGTGCTAATGCTGGCCCTGGCCATTTCTTATACATATCCTCCTTTTGCTTCCCTCTATTTCCTTCAAGGTAGCTCTTTCATACGGGCTTACTGATTTCAGGGGGCCCGTTTTCACCCACACAAGATGCACAGGTGTTCCATGCAATTGTGTACAAGCAGCTTGTTCATAATAATGATGACCTGCATGAATCACAAATCGCATCCGCAACTGTACATCTGCACTGGACAGATGCACAAATCAGAATCAACTTTATCTGGGTTCTAATCCATGCTTTAGTGAACACCAATGCATCTCCCGCAGTTGAAGACGGCACTTTGTATGGGTGTATGAATTGGTACCCCAGTGTGAATGAGGCCCAAGTCATAACATGGAGCTTATACAGGACTAAGGACTCTCTTCCCACCCCCTACTCGGAGTAGTCAAATGCAAAGAACCAGCATTGGCACCTGAAAGGAAAAAGAGTGTCACTTTGTTTACTTTGCACACCCAGAGTATTATTAGATAAATATATAATATTCATATATATTGGATTGCATCAAAGCCAGGAAAATAATCTACAGAGTAACAGTTTTGCTTACTACAGAGAAATGAAATTACCAGCTTACTCAGCAAGTGTCTGGAGTGGAGCTGATGCTCGGAGTCCTAAATTAGAGTCCCAAATTTGGAAGTGAAATTATTACCGCAACTTGTAGGGAAGTAAATGTTAACTTGTATTTTTTTTCCTGATTGTGTACGTTATTTCACCGGTAATATCAAGAGACTTAAGTACATATATAATCTGTTTCCTTGTAGCCATTGCAAATTAATAGTGAAGCTGGGGTGCAAAGGAAAGATAAGTGGGCAAAGCACAGGCCCAAGACATACACTATTACCAAAATTATAAATGACATCAAGGAGATTGTAGAGAATTTAGAGTCAATGTTGTTAATGCTAAATATCAGAATGTGAGGACCATCCCAGTGGACAGATGTTTATGGAATCTATTTTTTACTTGCGTCAGTTTCTTTTTATTGACACGTGTTCCTTCCTAATACTCTTTTTTATAGCCCATGACAGGCCAATGAATCAATTATTGAACCACCTTTAATTTCCATGTTTTCCAAATGCTGCAGAGATTATACTCAACTACATTCTATCTATACACATCTCTTCTTACTGTACCTTGTCACTGTCAGTATCCTATTCTTCACTTTCATTGTAGCATCTGGTTTATCGGGATTTTTGGTTTCATGGATATTGGAAATTTCATAATCAATCCCATGGAAAAACTGGCCTAAAAAATAAGATAAAAATGTGTCCCCAAGATAAATTGTAGATAATGATTTTAGCAGGATAGCCTAAATGCCTTTTAATGTCAGTGGCAATTTTAGGTACACATGTTTATCCCCATAATAATAATATTCAGATTTGCTGGAAATTTCTAATTATTCTTATACAGGCTTTATGTAGCACCAACAGTTTGATCAGTTCTGTACAATATAAAGGGCGGCATTGCAGTTCCAATGCAATTCAATACAAGATGATTGTGAGAGCTTACTATCCAAAAAGGAAGGGCAAGTGATAAAAACATAATAACTGTGTGGATTGATGGACAAAGTAACATTTCAGTTGTTAAAGTAGAACATCACTGTCTCAGTAAACATTGCCTATTTTCAATCCTTATGCAGTTAGTGTTAAAAAAATAAACAGAAAAAAGTTTTGTAACTTTTTTTAACATTTCTTCAGTTATTTCCTGGTTTCCAGGCCTAGGCAAATAATGTCATACATCCTAGGGGTCTCCAGGAGGGGAGAAGGGGTTACTCAGCTAAGCACATCCTGCATGCCTGAGATTCCAGGAAGTACTGTAAATGCTACATCATATGCCCTTACTTAGGATGGCTTAAAGGCAGACAGAGTAGGAAACAGAATAGGGTAGGAAGTTTCAGAGGTTGGGAGAGACTCTGGAGAAATCTTGGAGGAGAGTATGGTAGACTGTGATAAGCAGGAGGTTTTTTAAAGGGTGACAAGGACTATTTGAGTGATATTTTTGAATGAGGTTGGTGGCAGGGTTATGGATGCTGTGTATGTTTTTAACATTTTGAATTTTATTCATTGGGCAAATAGAAGCCAGTGGAAATATTGGCAAGCACTAAGCAGTTGGTAATATTAAGCTCAGGTATTAGGAGGCAGAATGTGTGCCAAGAAAACATTCCTTACACCAGCATTAGCCTGTACTGTTGACACATGATATGATAGATGCATAGGTTCATGAAGAGTATGCTAAATGATGAATTTACTGTCTACATGTCACAGCAGAAGTTGACATAACACATAACATAACACCAGGAAAAAAAAAATTAGTCTTTAGCCATCCAATCTTCGTAATCTCATAACCACTCTTAGTTGTTTAAGTTGTAGTGTATTCAAAGATTTCCCTCTCAACATCATTGCTGTAAGGAGTGGTTATTTGGTGAGTTGTAGACTTCCTTTCGGGTTGTAGTTTTGGCCATTTCCCTCTGACCATTCTCATTTAAACTGAATTTATACCCATGGAACTGCTATCCACTAAATGTTTTTGGTTCCTTGTACCATTCTCTGTAAACTCTAAAGAAGGTAGTGCAAGAAAGTCTTAAGAAGAAAGCTGAGATACAGCTATGCCTTGCACCAACAATCATTTCACCTTAACCACTTCCCTAAGGCGCATAGTCATATGACGGCGGCAGGAACCCTTTGTCCCTCTGGGCCACCGTCATATGACGTCTTTTACTTTCTGAGCCTCTAGGGGGCGCACACCCACCACATGACTAGGCACCCGATTGCCATGCCCAGCAGCCGCGATGTCCGCCGTTCACCCGCGATTGCCCATAAAAACAGCAGGACCGTGGATCTGTGTGAGTAAACACACAGATCCACGTCCTGTCAGAGGAGAGGAGACTGATGGTGTGTTCCCAGTACAGAGGAACAGCGATCGGTCTCCTCCCCTTGTGAGTCCCCTCCCCCTACAGTTGGAATCACTCCCTAGGTATCACATTTAACCCCTTCCTTGCCCCCTAGTGTTAACCCCTTCCCTACCAGTCACATTTGCACAGTAATCAGTGCATTTTTCAGATCAGAGGTTTCCTCATTTTGCCTTAAAGGGGGACTTGCTTTATCGAGTGGCTGAAAGCCGTGGGGAAACTATAGAGCAGTTGCCAGTTCCCCAACCGTATAGGCGGATGCTACTCGATCTAGCCCACAACGACGCACTGGGAGGACACTTGGGGGCAGAGAAAACAGAGGCCAGGATAACTGACCGGTTTTACTGGCCAGGGGTGAAAGTTGAGGTTAAAAGATATTGTGCATCTTGTCCCGTTTGCCAGTTAACTGCCCCAGTGCCCCACTATAGAAGCCCTCTGGTACCCTTGCCAATTATTGAGGTTCCATTTGAGCGGATCGCTATGGATCTCGTAGGGTCCCTGGTAAATTTGGCAAGAGGGCACCAGTATATATTAGTCATCCTAGACTATGCAACCAGGTACCCAGAAGCAGTTCCTTTGAGGAAAACTTCCTCTAAAGCCATTGCCCAAGAACTATTTCAAATGTTTTCATGAACTGGTTTTCCCAAAGAGATATTAACGGACCAGGGCACCCCTTTTATGTCAAAGGTGATGGTGGACCTGTGCAAACTGTTCCAAATTAAGCAGTTACGGATGTCCGTCTATCACCCACAGACTGATGACCTAGTGGAGAGGTTTAATAAAACTTTGAAGACCATGCTCAAAAGAGTAGTCCAGAAGGACGGGAAGGATTGGGATATGTTACTCCCTGCCCTTTTGTTTGCCATCCGGGAGGTTCCACAAGCATCCACGGGCTTCTCCCCATTTGAGCTAGTGTATGGGCGATGGCCTCGGGGTTGCTGGATCTGGTAAAGGAAACATGGGAAAGTGAGTCCACACCACACAAAACCATGGTAGAGCATATCTCTCAAATGCGAGAGAGGGTGGCTAAGGTGATGCTGCTGGTGAGGGAGCACATGCAGAGGGCTCAGGAAGCCCAAAGAAGGGTGTATAACCGGTTTGCGAAAGTCAGACAGTTTCAAATAGGAGACTGGATGGCTGTCCTAATACCCACAGTGGAGAGCAAGTTCTTGGCCAAGTGGCAAGGTCCATTCGAGATAGTGGAAAAAGTGGGGGAGTTAAACTACAAGGTACACCAGCCAGGGAAAAGGAAACCATACCAGATCTACCACGTGAATTTGTTGAAACCCTGGAGAGACAGAGACCAGGTATCAGCGGTGGTAGCGGTACAGTCAGGAGATCATGCAGGGATCGACCTGGTTCAGGTGGCTACTACCTTAACTAGACCCCAAACCCAGCAAGCAAAGGAATTTCTTCAAAGAAATAGGGACATGTTTTCAGGGTTGCCAGGACTCACCAATGTCATCGCGCACGACATTGTAACTGGCCCCAAGGTAAAAGTGCGGTTAAAGCCTTACCGTATCCCAGAAGCTCATAGAGTGGCAGTGTCTGAAGGTGAAAAGAATGCTCGAGCTTGATGTCATTGAGGAATCGCAGAGCGAGTGGTCGAGTCCAATCGTGTTGGTACCCAAACCCAACGACACTCTTCGCTTCTGTAATGATTTTAGAAAACTGAATGAAATCTCCAAGTTTGATGCTTATCCCATGCCACGGGTAGATGAGCTCATTGAGAGGTTGGGGCCTGCCAGGTATATTACCACGCTGGACCTCACAAAAGGGTACTGGCAGATTCCCCTGACCAAGGAAGCTAGGGAGAAAATGGCCTTCTCTACCCCGGAAGGCCACTTCCAGTACAAACGAATGCCGTTTGGTTTACACTCTGCCCCTGCTACGTTCCAAAGGGCCATGGACAAAACTTTGCGTCCACATCATCGGTACGCTTCAGTTTATTTGGATGACATCGTCATCTTCAGCCCTGATTGGGAGTCACATCTTCCCCGAGTTCAGGCAGTCGTAGGCTCCCTGAGAAGAGCAGGATTCACCATAAACCCAGAAAAATGTGCAGTTGGGGTGGAGGAAGCCAAGTACCTAGGGTACATTGTGGGTAGAGGGTGGGTAAAGCCCCAAATGAGCAAGGTGAAAGCCATACAGGACTGGCCCCGTCCCCTAACCAAGAAGCAGGTCAGAGCGTTTTTGGGCATAGTTGGCTACTACCGGAGGTTTATACCCAACTTTGCCACCATTGCTGCTCCCTTGACTGACCTGACCAAAGGCAGAAAGTCAGTGATGATAAAATGGAATAACGATGCCGAAAAAGCTTTTCAGAAGCTTAAGACGGCATTGTGCCAGGATCCGGTGCTTGTTGCTCCAGACTTTAATAAGGATTTTGTAGTACAGACAGACGCTTCAAATGAGGGGTTAGGAGCAGTCCTGTCGCAGGTAATCAACGGGGAAGAGCACCCTGTTGTTTTCCTAAGTAGAAAGCTGACGGCAGCGGAGAAAAACTACGCGGTGGTAGAGCGGGAGTGTCTTGCCATTAAGTGGGCCTTGGACTCCTTGAGGTATTTCCTCCTAGGCAGAAGGTTTCGCCTGGTATCCGACCACGCTCCGCTGACCTGGATGAGGCAAAATAAACACACAAATGCCAGAGTAACGAGGTGGTTCCTGTCTCTCCAGGAGTTCAATTTTCTGGTGGAGCACAGACCTGGGAGACTGCATCAGAATGCTGATGCCCTCTCCCGGGTCCACTGTATGGTGTCAGATGGTGCCTCCAACACCTCCGCGTTGAGGCGGGGGGGGGGGATATGTACAGGACCTCAGGGGGTCACCCAAAAATGGGTGACAGATTCCGGGTATAGTTTTCGGGAGAAGACTGATTCGTGGTCCTCTCTATATTTTAAGAGAGGTAGTTGGGACCCAGAATTTGGGAGGCTCTAAATTGACATTTGGGTGGGAAAGAGCCTCCCTCCCTGACCACAGGGGGTTAACGGCCTCCAGGAAAATAGACAGCCTATAAGACAGGAAGTAGACAGAGAGGTGGTGGTGAGGAGGAGAAGGAGATGAACACCTGTCTGAGGAGCTGTCTGGCGGTGTTGTTATATTTGCTGTGTTCTGTTTGCTGTTTTGGAGGCTGCAAAAAGATCTCTGCAAGGACTCTTTTTGGTGAAGACCTATCTACAGAACTGTAGGTGCTTTTCTTTTTGTATTATTTTGTGCTGAAGATAAGCGGACTTTAATTTACGTTTTTTACATGCTGAAGAAAAGCTTTATTTTTGATTTAATTATAAATAAATATATTTTGGTTTTACCTGACAACGGTTTATGCACTTAATCCCATGGAGCTAGTATCCCCAAACTTCACAATATATATATATATATATATATATATATATATATATATATATATATATATATAGGCCCCTATGCATTGAGTTGCAGCTATATCATTCATTGTGTAACTATTTGCATTGAAAAGCCAATCTACCTACAGAAAAAAACCACCAGCAGCAGAGTTTAAAGTCCAACTCCAGGTAAAGATTGTTTTAGTTTGGCTTGGACTTATTGAAATAAAAGATGCAGCTCTGACTGCAAAACTCACCTAATCTTCTTTGCAGTACGTCTTCGTACTACTAGGTCATGCTGCAGTTGTTGGTTGAATGACAGCATCACTTCCTGTGAGCCCTGGGCTGTGGGTAAATTACTCAGCTGCCCTGGGCTCACAGAAACATACTGCAGATTTCTGTGTTATATCATTATAAGGAAAGAATAATTAATTTGAATGTATTACCCTTTAAGGACAAATGATTAAGGAGGAATATGTGTATCTTGTATAAATACATAAACACTACATATGGCAAACTCATTGGAAAGCTGATCAATTTAAGGTTACTGCAGAGGAGAGGACATGTGGACAAACTTTGTAATAGGAAGAAAGAACATCAACCTTTACATGTGGGAAGGGTTCTTTACTGTAGGAGCTTTGAGAATGTGGAATAGGCATCCATTTAGCAGCAGTTAGATCTAACCAACACAAAAGATTGCTTAAAATAAAAAAGGTTTGATGTATTTTATCCCAAACTGGATCTGATACGGGTACTACGTTATCTTATTGTCATCTTTTCTAATAGCAAATGCCCATTATTTGATTGCCATTTCTGTATCTATTTTCATAATATATGAAAGAAACTTAAAATCGAGCTTGGATGATTTTTGGAAATAATCAACAAATAGTTTAATCATATGTAGTTCTAAGACACATGCAGGGCTGAACAAGAGAAATTATTAGATTCCTTCATCCACACTGAAGAGTGTGCATGGAGGACTCTCCCCTGCGGGCTATTATATTCTGACAGCCAGCAGCACCTGTGACTTTCAGAATACCCAAACAATGACTGTATCTGATTGACTCTTTCTTCGCTCACTCTTTGGCTGAGAATTTTTCAATTTTCAGATTGAAGTCACTGGGCCAGGTGATGCCAACAGGATTAGCCATGGCTCAAATTCAAGCTTGGTATTGCCAGACTTCTAATAATAGCTCAATCTAAAAAAACTCTATAACAATGCCGTTACCTTACCTAACAATCCATGAACACCTGCAGAAAATTTATGATCATCCAAAGTATAGAATCCTAAGAAATCCGTGTGTAGAGAATCATTTTTTGCAAAATTATGTAAAAGAATGACAAATTGTGCCCCTTCTCCAAATGACAGTGTTACATTGTTTTTCTTATGGACAATCAGGTTAAACCTGCAATTATAAGAAAAGAAAAAATCTAGTAAGTAAATACAGCGTCTCATTTTTTAATAGCCTGCATTGGCCATGTTATAGAGTGGTAGGACTGCCAAGGGGTGGAACAAAGCCACCAAGACACCATGTTATCTTCCTCTGTACAATTAAAGGTCTCTGAGCATAGGTAGTTTAGCCAAGTGCCCTAGCTGTGTTAGCTTCTGCCAGCCTCTCTTTTCCCCCATGCCATGTCGGGACTTCTGTGTGCTGTGCACCAACCAACTTTCCCCTGAGCTTCCCTGCTGTGTGAGTATTGTAACAACTCTGTGTGAAATCCCATTGTTTGCTCCTGCTCTCTCCCTCCTGTCAGCAGAGGATCTGAGCCAATCAGTGGCAAAGGGGCTTGCTATGCAGCAGCCACAATGCATTCTGGGAAATGTAGTCCTTAAAGGGGCACAGTGCAATGCAAGTAAAGGGAGGCTGATGGAGTTGGGGACTTCACTACCCAGTATTCCCTGTACAACAAAATATGAGATATACAACTTTTCCCAGGCAATTCTGGACAGATCTGGGTCTTCTGCACTAGGAAGCCAAGCCTTACAGAGCTTTAGCCTTTGGTGGAACCATGTAGAGACCAGGGACCATATGTCTTTGCCAAAAGGGACAAAGAGAGTGCAGACCTATTGCTGGGCTGTCTGTAGCCACACCAGAGACCAATGGACTGAGACACTAGGAGTTCTCCTGATGTGCTGGGACCCAAAGCTGGAGGGACCTGTTGCTGTGTGTGCCAACAATCAGGCAGAGCCAGTGAGGAACTGATCACAAGGACTGAGACTTCTGGGACAGTAGACCGCCAAGTGATCTGGACTGGATTTCTGTGTATCAGGAGGGGAAAGCGGAACTATCTGTGCTTATCTCAATAGTTGAACAATTAATGCAATAGAGACTGCTCCCAGTTTAGCAGCTCATTAACCATCCATTGCATACTCCTAAAGGGATAACTATACATGCGACATCTTACAGAAGAGCCCCAATGATAGCCGGCTTATACTGACAGGGACTTTCATTTTTGGGTTAGTTAAGGCCAACACTTTTAACCCTGTTTGCATCACTAAAATTCAGTTGATTGCCCTCTTATGGGTTAGTGTTCACATTATCTAAAACAGCATATTTAAACCTGTTCAACTGCCTGTCTATTAATTTGTGCATTGTTTAATTGCATTGCCAAAATTAATCTTTTTAGTCTAGCATCAAGTTGCTTGTGGCCTGTTTTCTATGCATTATTATAAAGTGGTAACATACTAACTTTTAAGTTACAGAAGTGTGTCAGTGAGGTCTGAGCAGCTTAAGGAGTCGTGGCAGAACAGAGAACTCATCATATCCAGTGGCTCCTGTGGCAGTAAGTGCTACAGTAAAATGAGGGTGTAGGACCTGATTAGATTTGGCACAATTGCTCCCGTGGCACATATTACAGATGCAGGGAGTTTGTCTTATGTGTTTCTTTAGGGGTTCACTTGGTTAAAGTTAGGACTGGAATTAAGGAGTTTAATTTCAGCTGTAATGTTAAAGTTAGGGCTAGGTTTTTTTAAAGCTGGTGCTACCAGAAAAATAAAAATAAGTAAAGTTCACTTCCATACCCTTCCTTCTTGACAGATGTTTTCTTCTCCCATGTGTATTCCTTCTTGTTTTTACCCATCATGATAGTGATTGTCTCAGTAGTCACCTCAATTCTCAGTTTCATCTTTCTGTTTACAATCCCTAGTTTTCCAAAGTAGGTTTCCTTTGATATAACATTATTGCCTGTTTCCTTCTTTCCAATAATTTCACCATTAACAGCGATGCCTACAGAAGATAATATATTAAAGGGTCACAATATTCCATTTCAGTAGCATATGAATGTTAAATTGGTGACACATTACAGGCAGTCCCCAAGTTACGAACATCCGACTTGCAAAGGACTCCTACTCATGAATGGGAGGCGTTTGCCGTTCTGCGCATGCGGAAAATGACGTCTGCGCATGTGCGGCTACTTGACAGAACAGAGGAAAACATTGCAAAACTACATCTCTGCCATTCTGCACATGTGCTCCCGACTTACGAACATATTCGACATAAAAACAAACCTATAGTCCCTAACCCGTACGTAACTCGGGACTGCCTGTACAGTGAAAATATGTAATAGGGCTAGACTGAAATGTATATACATTTTAAGGTGATTGTAGTAAAATAGGTTTCAGTTCAGTTTGCGTTTAAAAAAGGATGATAGTTTTTGGCTAAAAACTCGCAAATGAGCATAGCAAAGGCACATGTATGCTTTTTTCTAAAATTAAAAAAACAGGCAAATTTGGATGAGCCGAACACCCCCCCCCCCCCCCACCCCCAGTTTGGTTTGCACCAGAACCTTCGAAGGGACCTAAAAGTAGTACGAACTTTAGAATGTAGAACATTCGAAATCAAAAGTGCTAATTTTAAAGGCTAATATGCAAGATATTCTCCTAAAAAGGGTTAGGGGACATGGATCAATGCAAAAAAACTATTTTAAAAAGGCCATTTTTCTGGGAGCACTGATTTTAATGACGATTAAAGTGAAAAAAAAGTGAAATATTTGTTTAAATATCGTGCCTGGGTGGTGTCTATAGTATGCCTGTATTACAGAAACAGAACAACACCAGTAATAAGGGGTATCTTCAGGTGTATACTGTGCAGGAGGCACACAACACCCACTCTAACTGCTGCAGATGTCTGTATTACAGAAACAGAACAACACCAGCAATAAGGGGTAGCTTCAGGTGTATACTGTGCAGGACGCACACAACACCCACTGTAAATGCTGCAGATGGCTGTGTTACAGAAACAGGACAACACCAGCAATAAGGGGTAGCTGCAGGTGTATACTGTGTAGGAGACACACAATACCCACTTTAACATTGCTAGGTTCCCAAGCAAAAATACACTGTCCCTGCCTATATTGCTCTTTCCCTGCACAACAACACACTACACAAGGCCGCCTTGCTGTGGCCATTTATGGCTCTCCTCGCTGCCGGCGCTGTGGTTGGCCAAGGATGCGGGCTCACAGTGCATGCTTAGCTAATCATGAGCCAGCAATGCACTGCTATAGCATAGTGCATTGTGGGCCGTTCGCGCCACACGAATATGGTGCGAACGGTCCACAAAGTTCTGAATTCGGCAAACAGGTGAACGGCCCGTATTCGAGTTGAACATGCGTTCGAGACGAACACCGAGCTCATCCCTACAGGAAAAATATCACATCTGCAGAGCTGGTCGCCCCTGGAGTACCTTCTCAAATGGGAATGTAACTTGAGTATTACTTTTACTGAACAGCAGAGGGGCAGGATTATACAGATGACTCACAAGGCATCCATCTCTAGTAAGATTCAAGAAACTGATACAAAATCCTAACTAGATGGTACTATAGATTAATTGGTAAAACCTTACATCAATTATTCCCCCACAGCTCCTTGTTATGTTGGAGATGTCAAAGGGAGGTGGGCTCATGCTCCACATTTTCTGCTCCTGTGAGGGTCTTAAAGAATTCTGGTCGCAAATCAAACACTGAATTCAGAAGTTTACTGATATCCAGATGCCGGATGATGCATCTGCTTTTCTGTTGCATTAGACCCCCATTTCCTTATAGCAATAAAAGTACTCTTGATTACTTAATTTCCTGAACGCTGCAAAGGTATGTATTACACTATTCTGGAAACAGACCCCCTTCCATTAAGACTTGGTTTGCCAAGATCAATGAAGTTCAACTAAAGGAAGATCTCATGGCTGGGGCACACCTTAGAGAGGAATGGGTTCGTAAAACATGGTTTAAGTGGATGAAATTTACTTTCACATCTGAATATCAGGATATTCTGGGCTCTCAACCGTGTCACCCTTGACCGCTCCTTTTGTGGTGAAGGCTTTGACCCCCAACAGACTTCTTTGAGCCAGCTCTACTTGGACAGTGCACTAACTTTCTTTTCCCTAAACTCCCCCCCCCCCCCTCCCTCAACTTCTCTGGTTCAATTCCTCCTTACTTTTCCTTTCTTTTTTTCTCTTTTTTAATGTTTTTCCATTTGTACTTCCATATACTTTATATTTGCTGGTCTATCTTCGGTGATTCTACTGTTGATTTTATTTTATTATGTGTACTATGCTCCTTGCCCAAGCTGCTGGTTGTTTGTGGGAGCCTGTAGGCCCCAATAATCTCTTTATGATGTAAAAACTGATAAATAAAGAATTTAAAAACAATCAAAATACATTTGTTACTCATTTCAAGTGTACAGAAATTTTCATCTTATTTATGCTAACTCACTGAAAGAAACTAAAGAAGAAAATGCAGAAAATACTTAAGGGTATATTCATCAATAATTTGATGGTCATTTCACCTGACTTTTACCCATAATTCTGTGCTGCACATTCACCTAAATATCAGCCAAAATTAGAGGAAATTCAGCAAGCGAAAATCACACTCCCTATCATGTGCAACATTTTTTCTTCAATAGGAAAAGGTCTTTACTGTAATATTCATCCTATATAAGAAAAGGGTAAATATTACCTTCAATGCACATTAACCTGACAACTCCTAATCCTGTTATTAATTAAATTTCCCCTGGTTGTGCTGTTAGATCGGTGCTTCTTAACCTTTTTTGAGTCATGGACCCATTTAAGAATTTGATGAAAGCAATGAACCCCCTCCCCAGAAAAATTCACATAAACACAATTTTACATGCAATGAATATATGTATTTTATTGAAATTTGATTGCCTCATACATATATGACATATTCAAAGTTTGAATAAAGTAAACAATACTAAGAAAAAAACTCACTCTTTTTCATGCAAAAAGTAAATGGCCATGCATTACATCTTGTGCAAATTAAACACTACTACTACTTTAGAATTATCATGTTCTATTATGGAGTGGCACAAGACTAGTGATGGACGAACTTCCGATGGGATGTTTCGCAAACGCGGACCGCGAACGCGGCCGATAGTTCGTGAACCGGAACGTTCGCGGCGGGCCCCATTGACTTCAATGGGAGGCGAACTTCGCAAACCTATAGGTCAAATTTGCAGCCACAAAATAATTAATAGCTGTGCAAACATAGTCCCACCACATGGCCAATGACATAACACATGTATGAGATGAATCTGGGATCGACAACTACAAGCATTCTTTTTTTATATGGGAAATTGTTGTGACAATTCAGGACTGTGGAGCGCATGAAGGCAATGGAGGAGAGGGAAGGTCAGGGACCAGGGTAGGCAAAGAAGAGGGTGCAGGAGATGATCACCAGCAGCGTGACATACAGCAATGACACCTGCACCGTGATAGAGTCATCTGACAGCAGCACCGTGATAGAGAGCACTGACATCAGCAGCGTGACATACAGCAATGACACCTGCACCGTGATAGTCATCTGACAACAGCACCGTGATAGAGAGCACTGACATCAGCAGCGTGACATAAAGCACTCACACCAGCACCGTGATATACAGCACTGACAGCAGCACCGTGATAGAGAGCACTGACAGCAGCACCGTGATAGAGAGCACTGACATCAGCAGCGTGACATAAAGCACTCACACCAGCACCGTGATATACAGCACTGACAGCAGCACCGTGAAAGAGAGCAATGACATCAGCACCGTGATATACAGCACTGACACCTGCACCGTAAGCAGCCCCAGGAGGAAGTCAGCATAGCACAGGGATGGTGGGAGCCCCTCATAATGAGAATAGCACAGGGATGGTGGGAGCCCCTCATAATAAGCAGCCCCAGGAGGATGTCAGCATAGCACAGGGATGGTGGGAGCCCCTCATAATGAGCATAGCACAGGGATGGTGGGAGCACCTTAAAATATGCACAGCAGAGGTACAGTCCCAGGAGGAAGTCAGCACAGCACAGGGATGGTGGGAGCCCCTCATAATGAGCATAGCACAGAGATGGTGGGAGCACCTCAAAATATGCACAGCAGAGGTACAGCCCCAGGAGGAAGTCAGCACAGCACAGGGATGGTGGGAGCACCTCATAATGAGCATAGCACAGGGATGGTGGGAGCACCTCAAAATATGCACAGCAGAGGTACAGCCCCAGGAGGAAGTCAGCACAGCACAGGGATAGTGGGAGCCCCTCATAATATGCACAGCAGAGGTACAGCCCCAGGAGGATGTCAGCACAGCACAGGGATGGTGGGAGCCCCTCATAATAAGCAGCCCCAGTAGAAATATGACACCGCTCAACCTCTTCAAAGAGGAGGGTACGGGCATTAAGTACGGTGTGCTTTTTTGGACAAGGAAGTGAGCCAAATGAAGAAAGAAGGTCTGTGTGCTCGATTAAAAAAATTGTTTATAGACATATACATGGTCTACTGTTCACATGTGTTGAATTCCTCCGAGATCCATGCCTCATTCATTTTTAGAAATGTGAGGTAGTTAACACTGTCGTGAGCTAGGCGAGTACGCTTATCGGTCACGATCCCCCCTGCTGCGCTGAACGTCCTTTCGGACAGGACACTGGATGAGGGGCAAGCCAAGAGTTCCATTGCAAATTGGGCAAGCTCTGGCCAGAGGTCAAGCTTGCCCACCCAGTAGTCCAGGGGTTCATCACTCCTCCCACTGTTAACCCGATGTAGTCAGACACCTGACGGTCTAGGCGTTCCCTGATGCTGGATCCGGATGACACCTGTCGATGGGTCGGCTGAAAGAATGACCTCATATCCGAAGTCACCAACACATCTTCAAACCGGCCTCTTCTTGCAGGCGCTGTTGGATTGGTACCCGCAACTCCTTCTCTGGGAGTGGGAATTGCTCCTCTGCCAGCGCACGCAAAAGCAGAATGCAGCATTTCTCGAAGCAAGGCCTGGAAGTGCTGCATTCTGACAGCCCTCTGCGACGGCGGAAACATTTCCGCCATTTTGTGTTTGTACCGGGGGTCTAAGTATGTTGCCACCCAGTACTGGTCCTTGACCCTTATGCTTTTTATACAGGGGTCCCTATTAAAACACTGGAGCATGAAGGCCCCCATTTGCACTAAACTGGAAGTGGTGTGGTGGCCTGGCTCCTGCTCATCATCCAGGATAATGTCGTCCTCTTCATTCTCCTCTCCCCATCCACGCACAACAGGGATCACAGAAAGGTTTAAAGCATGCTCTTCTTGCTCTTCTTCATCCGCCCCGGCACCATCCTCCTCTGACTCCTCTTCAGACTCCTGTTGTTGACTTGTCTCAGATAGAGTAGCCCCCCCTGGGAATTCATCCAGCATTGCGACTTCCTCATCTTCCCGCTCCTGCTCCTCCACAGCTTGATCAATGACACGACGCAATGCACGCTCCATAAAGAAGGCATAAGGTACCATGTCACTGATGGCGCCATGGCTGCGACTGACCAGTTTCGTGATCTCCTCAAATGGGCGCAGAAGTCTGCATGCGTCATGCATGAGCAGCCACTGGCGCGGTGAAAAAAAAACAGCTCCCCAGAACCGGTTCTGCCGCAGAGTTCATACAGGTAGACGGGCAATCGCAAATAAGACGTCTGACCGGCAGATTGTGTCGCCGCTGAATGTCAGCAAGACGAGCCATGGCCATGTAAGATCTTCTGAAATGGGCCGAGATTTTCCTTGCCTGCCGCAAGATGTCCTGGACCCCAGGGTATTTGACAACGAATTGCTGCACGACCAAGTTTAAGACGTGTGCCATGCATGGCACGTGCGTGATTTTGCCCTGTTTCAATGCGCTAAGCAGATTGGCACCGTTGTCACACACCACTTTACCAACTGTCAAATTGAGCGGTGTTAGCCACTGATCTGCCTGTGAACGCAAAGCTGAAAGGAGTGCCGCGCCAGTGTGGCTCTTGGCTTCCAGGAACAATAGACGCAGCACAGCATGGCAACGTCTCACCTGGCATGTCGAATAGGTTCTGGGGAGCTTGGGCGGTGCAGCGGAAGAGACGCTAGCAGCGGAAAAGGAGGAGTCAGCTGAGGAGGAGAGGGAGGAGGATGGAGTAGGAGGAGGAGGAGAAGAAGAGTCAGGCCTGCATGCAATCCGTGGCAGTAAAACCAAATCTACACGGGTGCCACGGGTTACATGCTTGACGGCCGTCAGAAGGTTCACCCAGTGGGCAGTAAAAGTGATATACCTTCCCTGCCCGTGTTTGCTAGACCACGTGTCTGTGGTCAGATGTATCTTGGCACTGACACTGTGTGCCAGAGATACATTCACTTGCCGCTGAACATGGCCATATAGCTCTGGGATGCCCTTCTCTGAGAAATACTTCCTTCCGGGGACCTTCCATTGTGGTGTTCCAATGGCCACAAATTTGCGAAAGGCCTCTGAGTACACCAGTTTATATGGCAGTAGTTGGCGGGCTATAAGTTCTGACAAGCCAGCCGTCAACCGTTGGGCAAGAGGGTTATCCGGCGTCATCATTTTTTTACGCTCGAACATTAGGCCCACGGAAGCCTGCCTTTTTGCAGAAAAACGTGAGCTTGGCGTGATGGAAGGTGGAGTGGAGGACAATTGTGAGGAGAGAGGAGAAGGAGAAGTAGAAGACGAGGCTGGACAGTGAGAGCCTGCAGTGTGGCTTTGTGTGTTCCGTTGCTCCCACTCGGCTCGGTGATGGCTGCCCATGTGCCTTCTTAAGGCGGTCGTCCCTAGGTGAGTGTTGGGCTTACCGCGACTAATGCATTGACTGCAAAGATTGCAGATGGCAACGCTATTGTCAGCAGCGGACACGTTAAAAAAAGCCCACACTGTGGAGCCATGTGCCGGTGTCCTGGGAGCGCCAGATGTGACCGTACATGGTCGATGACTCGCTCCTGATACATTTGCAGTCTGCTTTGTCCCTTCTGTGCAATGTAAGTTATTCCTGCTTCTCCTCCCTATCTGCTGGTCCATATCTCCCTCTGAACTCCCCTCCTCTTCCTCTCTTGTGGGCACCCACGTGACATCACTAGACACGTCATCATCGACGTCACCTTCCCCACCGCTATAAGTAGAGATCTCGGAGTAGGCAGCAACACCGGGGACCAACCTCCTCCTTGGGCTTATCTGGGTACTGTCGTCAGACTGCTGAGTGGCGGTTGTTGCTACCTCCTCTTCCTGATCCAATACCAAGAGTGGCTGCGCATCAAAAATGTCTTGATATGGATCGGAAAATAATTCCTGTGACTCAAGCGGAAGGTATGTGGTGGTGGTGGTGTTGTTGGTGGTAGTGTCTTTGGGGGTGCACATAGCAGAGAGTGAAGAAGAGGGTGCAGATCCAGAGGATGAGGAGGGTGCAGAAGAGTAAGGCTGAGCAAGCCATTCAACCAAGTCTGGTGCGTCCTTTAAAGTAATTGAACGCACCTTCTGCAACTTCCCACTTTGGCTCAAGCCTGTTGCTCCTGCCCTGCCCCTACCACCCCTGCGGAAGGGCCTGCCTCTTCCTCTGCCTGTCATTTTTTAAATGACCCTGTGACAAAACTCTCAGTCCCTATACCGATGAAGGATTGCAGCAGTATAGGGCAGCAGTCAGCAGTAGTGGACCTCAACCCTATGTATTGTGGACCGATACCAGTCCTTATAGAATAGGAGACTGTACCTCACTCAACCCTATGTACTGTAGCACCCTATACCTTACCAGTCCTTATAAGGACTTTTGTGGACCAAGTAGGCTGTGTGTGAGTGATTAGCAGACTGTATGTCAGTCCCTATACCGATGAAGGACTGCTGCAGTATAGAGCAGCGGTCAGCAGTAGTGCACCTCAACCCTATGTATTGTGGACCGATACCAGTCCTTATAGAATAGCAGACTGTACCTCACTCAACCCTATGTACTGTAGCACCCTAGACAGACCAAGTTACCAGTCCTTATAAGGAGCTTTGTGGACCAAGTAGGTTGTGTGTGAGTAATTAGCAGACTGTACGTCAGTCCCTATACCGATGAAGGACTGCTGCAGTATAGGGCAGCGGTCAGCAGTAGTGCACCTCAACCCTATGTATTGTGGACCGATACCAGTCCTTATAGAATAGCAGACTGTACCTCACTCAACCCTATGTACTGTAGCACCCTAGACAGACCAAGTTACCAGTCCTTATAAGGAGCTTTGTGGACCAAGTAGGTTGTGTGTGAGTGATTAGCAGACTGTACGTCAGTCCCTATACCGATGAAGGAATTCTGCAGTATAGGGCAGCAGTCAGCAGTAGTGCACCTCAACCCTATGTATTGTGGACCGATACCAGTCCTTATAGAATAGCAGTCTGTACCTCACTCAACCCTATGTACTGTAGCACCCTAGACAGACCAAGTTACCAGTCCTTATATGGAGCTTTGTAGACCAAGTAGGTTGTGTGTGAGTGATTAGCAGACTGTACGTCAGTCCCTATACCGATGAAGGACTGCTGCAGTATAGGGCAGCGGTCAGCAGTAGTGCACCTCAACCCTATGTATTGTGGACCGATACCAGTCCTTATAGAATAGCAGACTGTACCTCACTCAACCCTATCTACTGTAGCACCCTATACCTTACCAGTCCTTATAAGGACTTTTGTGGACCAAGTAGGTTGTGTGTGAGTGATTAGCAGACTGTACGTCAGTCCCTATACCGATGAAGGACTGCTGCAGTATAGGGCAGCGGTCAGCAGTAGTGCACCTCAACCCTATGTATTGTGGATCGATACCAGTCCTTATAGAATAGCAGACTGTACCTCACTCAACCCTATGTACTGTAGCACCCTAGACAGACCAAGTTACCAGTCCTGATAAAGAGCTTTGTGGAACAAGTGGGTTGTGAATGATTAGCAGACTGCAGCAGAAGGGCAGCAGTCAAGTATAATATTCTTTCTATATTTGGAAGAAAGAATATTATATGTGTACAAGCCTATTACCATACCACTGATACCAGTCCTGAAAAGAACCTTTGTGGAACTAATAGTAACAGCTACTGATTAAACTGACCCTCACTGCCTGACACACTGCTTCCTGCCTGTCCCTATATAAACTGACAAAACAGAGGCTGCTGGAACAATAACTGGTTACTGGAATAGCACTTTTGTGGACCTGATAGTAACAGCTAATGATTAAACTGACTCTCCCTGCAGCACACACCGTCCTGTCCCTTTCTCTAAACTGACAAAAGACACTCAGACTGCTGCAACAATCACTAGCACAGCACTGCCTATCCTGAACTACACCTAACACCTATACCAGTCCTGAAAAGAACTTTTGTGTACCAAATAGCTAGCGATTTGGGTCACTGTAATCTCTCTCTGCTCCACGCAGCAACCTCTCCCTATAGTGACAGAAGAAAGAATGTAAAATGGCCGCCGGATCGGGTGTATTTATAGGTTAGGGGGAATGTCCAAGTGTCCATGTGCTGTAATGTCTCAATTGGCTGTCCTGTACCCCATGATGGATGTGTCATCATTGGTCAAAGTTCTTTTACACAGTAAACACGGAAGTCCGCCGGGCGAACGTCGCCAATAGTCCGCCGAACGGGCGGACCGCGAACAGCCAAAAATCGCCGCGAAACGACCGCCGGGCGAACTGTTCGGCCATCACTACACAAGGCGGCAGTTGTGCAGAGAAAAAAACTATTCAATTTTAAATGGAAAACATGTGCCAACAATGAGTCAAGAGACTCATAGTGGTCATAAGCAGCGGCAAGGCATGTTTTCTTTAATTTCTCTCAATGGGAAACCATTAATTGCAACAAGGGGGCTGTATAGTAAATATAAATGTTATTTTTTTTATCTAACACTCACAGACCCCCTGAAATGTATCCGTGGATCACTTAGGGGTCTATGAACCCCAGGCTAAGAACCTCTTGTCTTTCTCTTCAGCTGTGGCGCCGCTGCTGAGGAGCGCCACCTGCAGTGGAGAAAGTAGACTGCCCCTGTCTACACACAGAACACATCATTCCCCGCATTCCCCACTTAACCAAGCAAGGGTACAAAATCATAAGAAATACTATGGCACAGTATTATTTTTGTATAACTATAGTGGCAACAAAGTGGAAGATAAGGAGGATTTGGAACCCATGGTAACAAATAGAATCCATCCTACAACAATTAAATATGATTTTTATCAGTGCAGCCAAAAAGAACAGTAAGATGTTGTGCTGTACTGAATCCCCAAGAGGGACCAGAACTCTGCAGTAGTAAGTATAACTATAGAATCAGAATCTTCGTGTGTGCATTAATTATTCAAATACAAATGGTCACACATTGTATAACATACCGAGTTCTTGGTCCTCAACAAGATTCAACACCACTCCAGGCTCCTCTTGTATGTTAAAGCACAAAGCATCATTCTTGCTTGGAACACTTATCACAAAATGGGGATCAGAATCAACTGTTAAGACAGAGTTAAACTCCTGAGACAATATGATAGAGAATGGCCTGTGACATTTATAGAATGATATTAGGGGAGAGGTAGCAAAGACAAAGTCACATTGTGTAGCTCTGTTAAGACTAGTAAGCATGATAACATCTTTAGTTATTCTGGGCCATAGGGATAAAGCAATTAAGGTAATTCCAAGGCCAGAAAGATTGCAACAAGCATTTTTTTTTACTGCTCATTTCAGAGGTGTATGAAATGGGTACTGGTGGCTTAAAACCTTAAGACAACCACCTCAGTGATCTACAGCAGTGTCTTCTTTACTTTGCAAGAAATCAGACAAAGAAAGGGCACGCCAGCCTAGTGCATTATCCCAAACCCCTTTTATTAGTAATCCAAATACAGTAAAACATACTCACAAACCATATGATGAATATAGCATATCAACGTAACAGCTTCAGGTTGCTCGATCCGCCCTGTGCACTCCAAAACAGGAGAGGTCATCATTGGAATCTTAAGGCTTAAGGCTTTCCTCAGATCCAAATCACATAGACTTTCACACTTCAACAATTATATATATATATATATATATATATATATATATATATATACAGGTATATACACAAAACATACCTAGTGAGTAGGTATGTTTGTGTATATATATTGTTAAAGTGTGAAGGTCTTGATGGTTTGGCTCTGGGAAGAGGATCCATCCCTCGAAACGCTTATTGACATATTAGGGTAATTTGTACTATGCAATCTCTAGCTAGGATCCCAAGGGTGTCTTCCCCAGTTTTGAAGTACGCTAGGCGAAACAAGCAACCTTGAGCTGATACTTTGAGATTCTATGTTAATCAAAAGGTTTGTGAGTATGTTTTATTTGGATTACTAAAAAAAGGTATGTGGGATAATGCACTAGGCTGGAGTGCCCTCTCTTTGTCTGAATTCTTGTCATGGGGACCTCCCCAGTCCTAAGAGGCCAGCATGGCAGCGTGCATTCTTGAATCATGTTGTGCAGTCTATACGGAGGAAAATAAAATATATACTGTGTATATATATATATATATATATATACACACACACATATACATACACACACACACACACACATACATGGAGGACCCCAAAGCACCCTCCCCATGTTGAGGGCAAGCAGCCTGGTATGGTTTGGGGGGGTGCTCGTCCCCCCCTAGCCTGGCCTGCCAGGTTGCTTGCTCGGATAAAGGTCTGGTATGGATTTTGGGGGGGACCCCATGCCAATTTTTTCAAAATTTAGAGTGGAGTTCCCCTTAAAGTTAATATGAGATCCAAAGGGCCTGGTATGGTCTAGGGGTGGGGGACCCATGCCATTTTATCTCTTAATTCTGTCATAGGGTTCCCCTTAACCACGTCAATACACTGTACACTGATTCCTGCACTGTATATATAGTCTACACTGAATGCAGAGTATATATATATATATATATATATACACACACACTAAACTGCCTGCACGCCACTAAGTCCATGCCCCGCTCTATATAAGGCTTCTTACACAGCAGCTGTGTATAGAGTTGTGCTCATAAGTTTGCATACCCTTGCAGAATTTATAATTGCTTGGCCATTTTTCAGAGAATATGAATAACACAAAACATTTCTTTCACTCATGGTTAGTGTTTGGCTGAAGCCATTTATTATCAATCAACTGTGTTTACCTTTTTTAAATCATAATGGCAACAGAAACTACCCAAATGACCCTGATCAAAAGTTTACATACCCTGGTGATTTGGGCCTGATAACATGCACACAAGTTGACACAAAGGGGTTTGAATGGCTATTAAAGGTAACCATCCTCACCTGTGATCTGTTTGCTTGTAATTAGTGTGTGTGTATAAAAGGTCAATGCGTTTCTGGACATCTTTCATCCAGTGCTGCACTGACATTTCTGAATTCTGAGTTATGGGGAAAGCAAAATAATTGTCAAAGGATCTGCAGGAAAAGGTAGTCAAATGGTATAAAACAGGAAAGGGATATAAAAAGATATCCATGGAATTGAAAATGCCAATCAGTAGTGTTCACACTCCAATCAAGAAGTGGAAAATTCATTTTTTTTTTAAATCAAACCACGGTCAGGTAGACTGACTAAAATTTCAGCCACAACTGCCAGGAAAATTGTTGCAAAGAAAAATCCACAAATAACTTCAGGTGAAATACAGGACTCTCTTCAAACATGTGGTGTGGCTGTTTCAAGATGCACAATAAGAAGGTACTTGAAGAAAGATGGGCTGCATGTTTGAGTCGCCATAAGAAAGCCATTACTATGCAAATGCCACAAAGTATCCTGCTTACAATATGCCAAACAGCACAGAGACTTCTGGCACAAAGTCATTTGGAGTGATGAGACCAAAATTGAGCTTTTTGGCCATAACCATAAAATGCTACATTTGGAGAGGAGTCAACAAGGCCTATGATGAAAGGTACACCATTCCTACTGTGAAACACGGAGGTGGATTGCTGATGTTTCGGGGGATGTGTGAGCTACAAAAGCACAGGAAATTTGGTCAAAATTGATGGCAAGATGAATGCAGTATGTTATCAAAAAATACTGGAGGAACATTGGCATTCATCAGCCAGGAAGCTGTGCATGGGACGTACTTGGACATTCCTACATGATTTAAAACACAAGGCCAAGTCGACCTGTCATTGGCTACAGCAGAAAAAAGTGAAGGTTCTGGAGTAGCCATCTCAGTCTCCTGACCTCAATATCATTGAGCCACTCTGGGGAAATCTCAAACATGCAGTTCATGCAAGACAGCCCAAGAATTTATAGGAACTTTGGAGGTTTTTTGCCAAGAGGAATGGGCAGCTTTACCATCTGAGATTAAGAGCCTCATCCACAAATACCACAAAAGCCTTCAAGCACTCATTGATGTTAAAGGGGGCAATACATGGTATTAAGAACTGGGGTATGTCAATTTTTGATCAGGGTAATTTGGGTAGTTTCTGTTGCCATTATGATTTAAAAAGAGTAAACACAGTTGATTGATAATAAATGGCTTAAGCCAAACACTAATCATGAGTGAAAGAAAAGTTTGTTTTATTATTCATATTCTCTGAATAATTACCAAGAAATCATAAATTCTGCCAGGGTATGTAAACTTATGAGCACAACTGTATACATAGTCGTATAAAGAGCGGGGCATGGACTTAGCCCCCTGATCCATGATTGGCTAAAGGCTCCCTGCCTTTGGCCAATTATGGCTCTCGCAGCAGAGCGCGCTGTGGTTGGCCAAATCATGCAGGTCAAGTGCATGCTTTGGCCAATAAACAGACATCAATGCACTGCAATCGCGCAGTGCATTATGGTGCATTCCACTGTGCTCAAACTTGCTGCAAACGCACCATAATGTTCGCTATTTGCCGAACGGGCTCATCCCTACTTGTGTGATACTGCACTGCCTCATTGACATTGCATTGTTAGACAGGCATTTTTTACCTATGGTGACCTATCCCCTCTTTAAAGTCTCCTTAGTGAGGATCTCTTTCATCTCTAACATTTACCTAAAAGGTTTAGAGCTCACATAAAAAAAAAAAAACATGGACTGCAGCATCCTACTTGGTTTTCTTTGTGGTGGATATCTTTTATCATAGTAATGCTTTGCTACTAGGCATTCTGCATTATTAGAATAACTTTTCCCATGGGTAGTAAACGTCCTAACCACAGCGCCTTAAGCTCCATACACACTATCAGATTTTCTGCTGATTACTTCCTTCAGATTTACCAAAACCATATAATATGAGGTCAAACCTTAGGAGTTTCAATGTGTATGCAATCAGGCAGGCCCCTCTACTACATGGTTTTGGTAAATCTGAAGACAAAAACCAGCAGAAAATCTGATAGTGTGTATGGGGCTTTAGAGCCCCCTTGTAGATGTTTGCCTTCCCTGGGAGGGTGTTTGTAGACCTTCTCACTTTCTGACTTTACACACACATCCTAGACCAAGATTAGAGCCACTAAGAGAAATGTTAACCTTTAAGACCCAATTACATATGCCCAATAAAGGCACTGACATGAAAACACAGCATTTATTAGAGGTTGGCCTTAAAAAGTTATTGATTTTTTTCAACTGTATGTCAAGATAAAGTAAAAAAACATTTGAAGTACAAGTCTTCAGTGTATGCACAATTTTCCATGTTTTATCCCACTTAAAGACCCAGCAAATACAGAAAAATACCTGTTGATCTGCCCACAAAATTGTTCAGCAACCTGTTGTGGGCTGACAACACAGATTTTTTGTGGACTGTTTTTTTAGCCCTGCCCAGTGTATTGTGCTAAACTACCCAACCACTCCCTTTTTCAGATGCCTACAACATAAAGACTATTCATTCTGTAGTTCAAGATAAAAACTAGAAGGACTCTTTGAGATAACACATGACAGTCCTGAATTTTTGAGAAAAAACAACAGTTTTTTATACTTATCAAACAAATATAACAAAATGCTTCATGGTGTCCTTACCCCAGTTAGAAGGTATATGACCTGTAAAAAAAATTCAATAAGCAAGATTAATTTTAATAACAGAAGCTGCTTTATACATAATGATCATAAAGAACTGCAGTGGTTCTTACCACTACTCAAGTAATGTGAAAGACTGCATACTGTATATGGGAAGATATAGCACAAACTGGAATTGAGAAAACTCTGTACTCATAATCAGAGAGGAATTCTATAGGGAAATGACCCATCAAAACTATATGGTTAATAACCAGCATCATGTAGACCCCCAAACAATTTGGATGATGCTCTCAAAAGCTTATTAGAAGGTCTATCAGAACATATGTTAAAGTGGAACTTCACCGCTCTATCAATCCCCTCTTTTCGCCCTTTTTCCATGCCAACATCGTAAAAAAATTCTGGGACATGGCAGAGTCCTGCTGTGCATCTGTGCACTGGCAAGGGATTTCTGAACATGTGCACAAATCCAATGGTTGCCAAGTTTTTCAACATTTCCATGTGGTGTGGCTGTTTCAAGATGCACAATAAGAAGGTACTTGAAGAAAGATGGGCTGCATGTTTGAGTCGCCATAAGAAAGCCATTACTACGCAAATGCCACAAAGTATCCTGCTTACAATACGCCAAACAGCACAGAGACTTCTGGCACAAAGTCATTTGGAGTGATGAGACCAAAATTGAGCTTTTTGGCCATAACCATAAAATGCTACATTTGGAGAGGAGTCAACAAGGCCTATGATGAAAGGTACACCATTCCTACTGTGAAACACGGAGGTGGATTGCTGATGTTTCGGGGGATGTGTGAGCTACAAAAGCACAGGAAATTTGGTCAAAATTGATGGCAAGATGAATGCAGTATGTTATCAAAAAATACTGGAGGAACATTGGCATTCATCAGCCAGGAAGCTGTGCATGGGACGTACTTGGACATTCCTACATGATTTAAAACACAAGGCCAAGTCGACCTGTCATTGGCTACAGCAGAAAAAAAGTGAAGGTTCTGGAGTAGCCATCTCAGTCTCCTGACCTCAATATCATTGAGCCACTCTGGGGAAATCTCAAACATGCAGTTCATGCAAGACAGCCCAAGAATTTATAGGAACTTTGGAGTTTTTTTGCCAAGAGGAATGGGCAGCTTTACCATCTGAGAAGATTAAGAGCCTCATCCACAAATACCACAAAAGCCTTCAAGCTGTCATTGATGTTAAAGGGGGCAATACACGGTATTAAGAACTGGGGTATGTCAATTTTTGAGCAGGGTAATTTGGGTAGTTTCTGTTGCCATTATGATTTAAAAAGAATAAACACAATTGATTGATAATAAATGGCTTCAGCCAAACACTAACCATGAGTGAAAGAAAAGTTTGTTTTATTATTCATATTCTCTGAATAATTACCAAGAAATCATAAATTCTGCCAGGGTATGTAAACTTATGAGCACAACTGTATACACAGCTGCCGTGTAAGCAGTCGTATATTGAGCGGGGGCATGGACTTAGCCCCCTGAGCCATGATTGGCTAAAGGCACCCTGCCTTTGGCCAATTATGGCTCTCGCAGCAGAGCGCGCTGTGGTTGGCCAAATCATGCAGGTCAAGTGCATGCTTTGGCCAATCAACAGACATCAATGCACTGCAATCGCGCAGTGCATTATGTTGTGTTCCACTGTGCTCAAACTTGCTGCAAACGCACCATAATGTTCGTTATTTGCCGAACGGGCTCATCCCTACTTGTGTGATACTGCACTGCCTCATTGACATTGCATTGTTAGACAGGCATTTTTTACCTATGGTGACCTATCCCCTCTTCAAAGTCTCCTTAGTGAGGATCTCTTTCATCTCTAACATTTACCTAAAAGGTTTAGAGCTCACATTAAAAAAAAAAACATGGACTGTAGCATCCTACTTGGTTTTCTTTGTGGTGGATATCTTTTATCATAGTAATGCTTTGCTACTAGGCATTCTGCATTATTAGAATAACTTTTCCCATGGGTAGTAAACGTCCTAACCACAGCGCCTTAAGCCCCATACACACTATCAGATTTTCTGCTGATTATTTCCTTCAGATTTACCAAAACCATATAATATGAGGTCAAACCTTAGGAGTTTCAATGTGTATGCAATCAGGCAGGCCCTTCTACTACATGGTTTTGGTAAATCTGAAGACAAAAACCGGCAGAAAATCTGATAGTGTGTATGGGGCTTTAGAGCCCGCTTGTAGATGTTTGCCTTCCCTGGGAGGGTGTTTGTAGAGCTTCTCACTTTCTGACTTTACACACACATCCTAGACCAAGATTAGAGCCACTAAGAGAAATGTTAACCTTTAAGACCCAATTACATATGCCCAATAAAGGCACTGACATAAAAACCCAGCATCTATTAGAGGTTGGCCTTAAAAAGTTATTGTTTTTTTTCAACTGTATGCCAAGATAAAGTAAAAAAACATTTGAAGTACATGTCTTCCGTGTATGCACAATTTTCCATGTTTTATCCCACTTAAAGACCCAGCAAATACAGAAAAATACCTGTTGATCTGCCCACAAAATTGTTCAGCAACCTGTTGTGGGCTGACAACACAGATTTTTTGTGGACTGTTTTTTTTAGCCCTGCCCAGTGTATTGTGCTAAACTACCCAACCACTCCCTTTTTCAGATGCTTACAACATAAAGACTATTCATTCTGTAGTTCAAGTTAAAAACTAGAAGGACTCTTTGAGATAACACATGACCGTCCTGAATTTTTGAAAAAAAACAACAGTTTTTTATACTTATCAAACAAATATAACAAAATGCTTCATGGTGTCCTTACCCCAGTTAGAAGGTATATGACTTGTAAAAAAAATTCAATAAGCAAGATTAATTTTAATAACAGAAGCTGCTTTATACATAATGATCATAAAGAACTGCAGTGGTTCTTACCACTACTCAAGTAATGTGAAAGACTGCATACTGTATATGGGAAGATATAGCACAAACTGGAATTGAGAAAACTCTGTACTCATAATCAGAGAGGAATTCTATAGGGAAATGACCCATCAAAACTATATGGTTAATAACCAGCATCATGTAGACCCCCAAACAATTTGGATGATGCTCTCAAAAGCTTATTAGAAGGTCTATCAGAACATATGTTAAAGTGGAACTTCACCGCTCTATCAATCCCCTCTTTTCGCCCTTTTTCCATGCCAACATCGTAAAACATTTCTGGGACATGGCAGAGTCCTGCTATGCATCTGTGCACTGGCAAGGGATTTCTGAACATGTGCACAAATCCAATGATTGCCAAGTTTTTCAACATTTCCATATGTTGGAGTTATGGTGTGGCAAAAACGGGTTTTAACTTCTTGCTGATCCCATAATGCATCTATGCAGAGAAGTGGGCTTTAACGGTGACCTGATGTGTGCTGAGAACAAGCTTACTGTGCGTTCCCCACACCTTGACCGAGTTGTCTTTGACAGTTCTTGGTTATGGCTTCTGATTGAGAGTTAGTGAGACGAGCTCCCACTCATGTGACAGCTGTGAGAGTTAATCACTGTGGTCACATGATAATAAATCCATGCCACCTCCAGGCATTAAATCTCACTTGATTACTAACATATTAAAATTAATAAAAAGTCCAAAGATAGCTTTTGAGTCAAAAAGTCCACGTGAGGAATCTTCAGTGGTATACAGTCAGTTTATGCATAAAGTGACTTAGTGCCAAGGGGGGGACCACCACCAATGGTAAAATTGGCTGCTCACCCCATCGTATGGACCCTTTAAATTACAGAGGGTCGTATGCACTTAAATATCAACTCGTTCAATCGCTGTACTCCTCTCCGACAATATCCGACCGATTCACAAACGAAAACACAGCTTTCTCCCATTCAGAGTCAAATGAACTGACACCTTCGTGGAATACCCACACTGGATTGGTATATAGCAGGATTCACAATTCCTCAGACCATGTGGATAGAAAGACAGGCCATAGTGCTCTCCATAGAAAAATGTTTTAATGATGAATATACATAAAAAACACACTTACAATAACGAAGCTTCATACGATCGTTAAAATGATCAATGACCGTGGGTGACGTCACGTGATCTCCGTCCGTACGTTACGTCCCTATGGGCGGGACTTCATCAGCAGACACGGAAACTACGTGACACCCGATATACGAATTGATTCCGTATCTGCTAGATTGGGTCAATATATTGACTTTTTTCCCCAGCCTTTAGTGAATACTCCGGCATACCTAAAAGATACTAAACATATTATACAAATTTTGGAAGAATTGGGATGTCACGTGACGTCACCCGCGGTCATTAATCATTTTAACAATCATATGTTATTGTAAGTGTGTTTTTTATGTATATTCATCATTAAAACGTTTTTCTATGGAGAGCACTATGGCCTGTCTTTCTATCCACATGGTCTGAGGAATTATGAATACTGCTATATACCGATCCAGTGTGGGTATTCCACAAATGTGTCAGTTCATTTGACTCTGAATGGGAGAAAGCTGTGTTTTCGTTTGTGAATCGGTCGGATATTGTCGGAGAGGAGTACAGCGATTGGACGAGTTGCTATTTAAGTGCATACGACCCTCTGTAATTTAAAGGGTCCATACGATGAGGTGAGCAGCCAATTTTACCATTGGTGGTGGTCCCCCCCTTGGCACTAAGTCACTTTATACATAAACTGACTGTATACCACTGAAGATTCCTCACGTGGACTTTTTGACTCAAAAGCTATCTTTGGACTTTTTATTAATTTTAATATGTTAGTAATCATTTTATTTTAGTTAGAGCGCTGTACCATCTGTTTGATATATTGTATTTTGGGATTTGGTAATTGATCCTTGGTGTTCAGCAGCTTTTCGTAAAGGGGTTGTACTGCGCTGTTTTTTTCTGTATTTCTACTAAATCTCACTTGAAGGGCCACTGGGAGGTAGCAAGAAGAAGAATAAACAAAGTTTGTTTACAATTTATTCAGTAGTCTGCCGCATTTCTAATAGAAGTGATCAGAACAGGTGGGACACCCATCTCAAACTTCACCACTGTGTGCTTCCTGGACTCATTTAGGACACACATGCATATGTAATTAGAGATGAGCCGAACACCCCCCGGTTCGGTTCGCACCAGAACTTTTGAACGGACCCCAAATTCGAACAAACTTTAGAACCCCATTGAAGTCTATGGGACTCAAACGTTCGAAATTAAAAGTGCTAATTTTAACGGCTAATATGCAAGATACTGTCCTAAAAAGGGTTTGGGGACCTGGCTCCTGCCCCAGGGGACATGGGTCAATGCCTAAAATGTTTTTAAAAATGGCCGTTTTGGCGGGAGTACTGATTTTAATGACGATTAAAGTGAAAAAAAAAGGTAAAATATTCCTTTAAATATGGTGCCTGGGGGGTGTCTGTAGTATGCCTGTGAAGTGCCACGTGTTTCCCGTGTTTAGAACAGTCCCTGCACAAAATGACATTAAACGGAAATAACACCATTTAAAACTGCTTGCGGTTTTAATCTTATATCTGGTTCCTGCAATATGGTTGAAAATCATTGAGAAAAATGGCATGGGTAGCCCTCCCTGCCCATTACCAGCCTATTTGGGTCTTGTACGCATATTAAGGGGAACCCTGTACCCATATTAAAAAAAGGAAATGCGTGTGGCCCCCAGGCCCTATATACTCAGAACAGCAGTATACAGGCGGTGCAAACAAGACAGGGACTGTGTAGGTTTGTTGTGTTAAGTTGAATGTTTGTAATTTTCAACCGGTACATTTTTAAAGTGTAGCTCGTCCAAAAAACTATTTTTAAGCTTTTTGGAAAACATAGGGAAGGGTTATCACCCCTGTATAATTTGTTTTGTCGTCTATCTTTTTTCATCTCACTTGCTGTTGTCTCCTTCCGTTTGCAAGTAGGAGATGTTTGTAAGTTGGATGTTTGAAAGTAGGGGCCTGCCCTATATGCTCTGCAGAAATGGCGGAACAAGGTGTTGGTTTTGCCACAACATTGTAAGCCCTCAAAGTGAGTCTTGGTGGGCGCTGGAGCGCCCTGCTGTGAACGATTATACCAAGAATTGTAATTACATGCCATTGTTGAACAGTGGTATTAAAATTGACCTTTGGTGGTTGTGGTGCTGGTGCCACAACACTATAAGTCCTCACCGTTACTCTGGGTGGGCACAGGAAGGGGCCCTCCTGTGAAATATTATATCAAGAATTGTAATTACATGTCCCTGTTAAACAGGGGCAGAAAAATTTGGCCTTAGGCACTGGTGCTGGTGCCACCACACTGTTACCTCTCCCATATACTCTAGTTTTATTGCAGGAATTGGCCCTGCTGCAAAGCATTGCATCAAAAATTGTACTTAAACGCCCCTGTTAAACAGGGGCAGAAAAATTGGGCCTTAGGCACTGGTGCTGGTGCCACCACACTGCAACCTCTGCCATATACTCTTGTTTTATTGCAGGGATCAGCCCTGCTGCAAAACATTGCATCAAAAATTATACTTAAACGCCCCTGTTAAACAGGGGCAGAAAAATTGGGCTGATGGCATCACCCAAAACCAGAAATGTTCTTCCAACATATCAGCGGAGGAGGAAGAGGATAGACAATCAACATAACAGGACAGTCACTCAGCATCAGCATAGGCAGTCTTGAAGGGATGTGATATTTCAAATAAAATTATTCTGTTATATCAGCTTCAGGTGCTTGGTAGCTGTGGGTGATCCAAGACTGATTCATCTTGATGAAGGTCAGTCGATCAACTGATTCGGTGGACAGGCGCACCCTGTGATCGGTAACAAAGCCACCAGCAGCACTGAAGGTGCGTTCCAAAAGAACGCTGGATGCAGGACAGGCCAGTAGCTCAATTGCATACTGTGCAAGCTCTGGCCAGTGATCCATCCTCAAGACCCAGTAAGCCAGAGGATTTTCGGTGGGAAAGGTGTCCAAGTCTGACCTTGCCCCTAGGTATTCCTGCACCATGTAAATCAGACGCTGGCGATGGGTGCTGGAACCGATCATACCTTGGGGCTGCGGACTAAAAAATTGTCTGAAAGCATCAGTCAGACGGCCACCTTCTCCACCGCTCCTTCTGACCGATGCCTCAGCAACACGTTGTCCAGGACCAGGAGTTTGTAACCTCCCAGTCTCTGGGAACGCATTGCACAGACCTTTCTGCAAGGCCTCCCGGAGATGTCTCATCCTCTGCTCCCTCTGCGATGGCAAGATAAGGTCCGCAACCTTACCCTTGTACCGTGGATCAAGGAGAGTGGCCAGCCAGTAATGGTCCCTCTCCTTGATCCGAAGAATATGAGGATCCTTCCACAGGCTTTGCAGGATCAGGGAGGCCATGCAGCGTAGGTTAGCTGAGGCATTCGGTCCGGAGTCCTCTGGGTCACTAAGGACAACATGATCCGCAGCTACCTCCTCCCAGCCACGTACAAGTCCACGTGTTTCTTGGGACTGTAAATCATCCCTACAAGACTGCTGCTGCTGCTGATGCTGAGTGCCAGCCTCCACCTCCATGCTGACACAATCATCCTCCTCCTCCTCTTCCTCCTCCTCATCCTCTTCCTGTGTGATGGGTGGCACAGCAGGAACACTGTCTGGATAAAGGGGGCCTTGAGAGGCAAGGAAGTCCTCCTCTTCCTGCCTCTGTTCTGCCTCAAGTGCCCTGTCCATTATTCCACGCAGCGTATGCTCCAAGAGGTGGACAAGAGGTACAGTATCACTGATGCATGCACTGTCACTGCTCACCATCCTTGTGGCCTCCTCAAACGGTGACAGGACAGTGCATGCATCCCTGATCATGCCCCACTGGCGTGGTGAGAAAAAACCGAGCTCCCCTGACCCTGTTCTGGTGCCGTAGTCGCACAGGTACTCATTGATGGCCCTCTGCTGCGTGTGCAGCCGCTGCAGCATGGCCAACGTTGAGTTCCATCTGGTGGGCATGTCACATATAAGGCGGTTCTTGGGCAGGTTCAACTCCTTTTGGAGACTTTCCTGGCCTGCTTCAGGACATCCTGTAAGCCAGGGTACCTGCCCAAAAACTGCTGCACCACCAGGTTAAGGACGTGAGCTACACAGGGCACATGGGTCAGTTGTCCCTGTCGGAGGGCGGAGAGGAGGTTGGTGCCATTGTCACAAACATCCATTCCTGGCTTAAGCTGGCGTGGCGTCAACCACCTCTCGGCCTGCCCCTGCAGAGCTGACAAAACATCCGCCCCAGTGTGGCTCCTGTCCCCCAAACAAACCAGCGCAAGCACAGCATGGCATAGTTTTGCCTGCGTACTTGCGTAGCCCCTGGAACGCCTACGAAGCACCGCTGGTTCTGAGGACAGAGCACTGGAAGAGGCCATGGAGGAAGAAGAAGAGGAGGGGGTGGAGGAGAGAGGTGTGTCACAACCAATAGAATCATTTTGGAGGCGTGGTGGCGGAACAACCTCCAACACTACTGCACCTTGTCCTGCATCCTTCCCAGCTGCCAGAAGAGTGACCAAATGGGCCGTGAAAGACAGGTAACGTCCCTGTCCATGCCTGCTGGACCATGAGTCAGAGGTAATATACACCTTACCGCTGACCGCCCTGTCCAGTGAGGCAAGGACATTGCCTTCCACATGCCGGTAGAGAGCCGGAATCGGCTTCCATGAGAAAAAGTGGCGTTTGGGGACCTGCCACTGAGGAACCGCACATTGTACAAACTCACGGAAGGGGGCCGAGTCTACCAACTGAAAAGGCAGCAGTTGAAGTGCTAGCAATTTAGCCAAGCTAGCATTCAACCACTGGGCATGTGGATAGCTGGGAGTGAACTTCTTACGCCGGTCCAGCAGCTGGGGCAGGGACATTTGCCTGCTATAATCGGACGTGGGTGTACTGCTAGCAGAGTGCCCGGAAGCACTTGGCTGTGACACACCTAATTCTACACCTTCATTCCTCTCAGAGCAGGTTTCAGAGAGGACTGAAGGTCTTGTGGGGTTGGAGATGCCAGCTGATGAGGAGCAAGGAGAGGTCCGCTTTGTTCTTTGGTGTGGGTCTTTGAGGTACGCTTGCCAACGAGCTGCATGGCAGGTCAACATATGTCTGGTCAAGCATGTGATGCCCAAGCGGCTAATGTTTTGGCCACGTGAGATACGCTTGAGACATATGTTGCAAATAGCAGCGGTGCGATCTGATGCACTCGTCTCAAAAAAGGCCCACACCAAAGAACTTTTAGAATAACGTGCAGAGGCAGCGCCCTGCACAGGCGAAGCTCTGCGGTGTGATTCAGTCGGTGTGCTGCCCCTAAGCTGGCCCCCGGAGGGCATCCTGCCTCGTTGGACATGTGTCTCCTCCTCCTCCTCCTCCTCTCTCCTTCCAGGCACCCACGTGGAGTCAGTGCCCTCATCATCCCCTCCCTCTTCATCGCTGTAGCAAACCTGGCAGTATGCTGCAGCTTGTGGAACATGACTGCCAGATTGCTGTCCTTCTTGAGCATCCCCTCTCTCTGCGCTCACGCTACTGCCTTCCTCTAGCTGAGTGTCATCATCAGAGCCCACAAAACACTGGGCATCCTCCTGCAGCATGTACCCAACACTGTGCTCAAAGAGTTCAGGAGACTCCTCAGGAGGACGTGGTGGGTCTAGGGAAGGAGTCACTGATGATGACATTGAGAGGAGGTAAGACGATGCGTTGGCAGCTGCTTTGCTAGTACCCTGAGACTGGGTGAGAGACGCTGAGGAGGATGAAGAGGGCTTGGTCATCCACTCTACCAAGTCGTTGGCATGTTGCGGTTCAACATGTCCAGCTGCCGAAAAGAAGGACAAGCGTGTCCCATGGCCACGTGCTGATGACAATGCACCGCGCCCACGACCAGCACTGTTGTCTCTAGACACAGAGCCTGCTTGCCCTCTTTTATCGGCTCGCGCCTGTCTGCCTCTCCTTGCTGGCCTTCCAGACATGGTAATGGCCTGAAGGTAGTTGGGTAAAACAGCAGTGTAATGGAGTCACACAACACCCACTAAGCCCTGCAGATGGCTCTATTAGAGAACAACAATAAACGGTAGATACAGGTGTATATTGTGCTGGAGTCACACAACACCCACTAACTCCTGCAGATGCCTTTATTATAGAACACCAGAGATAAAGGGGTGTACTGTAATTGAGTCACACAATACCCACTAAGCCCTGCAGATGGCTCTATTAGAGAACAGCAATAAAGGGTAGATACAGGTGTATATTGTGCTGGAGGCACAAAAAAAACACTAACTCCTGCAGATGCCTTTATTATAGAACACCAGAGATAAAGGGGTATATACAGATGTATACTGTGCTGTGCTGGAGGCACACACAACTTCCAATAACTCCTGCAGATGGCAAGTGGGCTCAAATAGAGAAGAGCTAAGTAGGTGGATATAGTGGTGTGTACTGGGTACAGAGCATGCAGACAGCACACACAAGCTCCTAACACTACTGACTGCAAGCTCTATTATAAAAGATAGATCACTAGCTATATAGGTGAGGTGAATATAGTGGTGTATACTGCGGTCAGGGCACACAGACAACAACCACTACACAACAGCAAGATCGAAAATCGTCCGAAAACGATCGGTGTGTACTGTGTTGAAGGTACACAGAACACCCACTAACTGCTTCAGACGCCAACACACTACACTAGGCCGCTGCGCTGGCGGCCTTATATAGTGTGGGGCGTGTACTACACAGCCTGAGCTATGATTGGCCACAGGCATCCTGCCTGTGGCCAATCATGGCTCTCCTCGCTGCTGGCGCTGTGATTGGCCAAGCATGGGTCACAGTGCATGCTTGGCCAATCATGAGCCAGCAATGCACTGCGATGACGCAGTGCATTGTGGGCCGTGAGCGCCACACGAATTTGGCGCGAACGACCCATAACGTTCGGAATTTGCTGAACGGGCGAACAGCCGATGTTCGACTCGAACGTATGTTCGACTCGAACACGAAGCTCATCCCTATATGTAATCATAAATTGGGCAACACATGTTAAATATCCCATGCATGCTGAAGTGAGGAATAATTCTAGGGCCTTTATTTACACAATAGTTCTAAACTGATGAGCTAAAGACTTTCAAAGCATTATCTTTTGACAATTTTGCCCACCCTATTCTTTTCACAGACACACGCAATTGTGAGGCTTAAAGTGGTTTTAAAGGCTCAAGGTTTTTTTACTTTTATGCATTCTATGTATGAAGGTAAAAAACCTTCTGTGTGGGCACCTGAGCCTCATCTCGATCCAGCGATGTGCACTAGAGCCAAGCTTCTCCCGGGTCTCTCATTCCTCACACTGAAACAGCATAGGGAGCCATTGGCTCCTGCTACTGTCAATCACAGCCAGTGTGCAAATGAAGAGAAGGGGGGGTCGAGCCCCAGCTCTATGTGTCCTCTATGTGTCCAAGCGACTTGGTATTGGGGGAACTGGTTGAAGAGGAGGAGCCAGGAGTGCTGGCGGGGTGGCCTGAAAAGAGGAGGATCGGGGCTGCTCTGTTTAAAACCACTGCACAGAGCAGATAAGTATAACATTTTTGTTATTTATTTATTTTTTATGAGCCTTTCATTTCACTTTAACATATTTGGCATTTATTTAATCATGTTTTACATTTAGCAGTAAATTGAAGAGTGCGCTAAAATTAATTTGAGAGTATTTTTTTTTACTGAAAATATTTGAGAAACAGTTGCGCAAATAGTAACTGCAACTGATAAAATATATACAAATATTTTAACAGGCATCCAAGGTTGGCTGTAGAGGTTTATTGTCGGAGATAATGTGGTTATGCTTTTCAGAAATCCCAAAGGTTATAGCAGCATACAATTTAAATATAATTATATGGATTATATTTATGCATACACCATATTTATAAGACACACATGTGAATAGTACCTCTATTTATGGAACAGACCTTAATACATCCAGGAAAAAAAAACATTTTATTTACCGGACTGATATGGTGAAGAGGCGTAGTTATGCAAATCTGAAAAAATAAACAAAACTATTAATGATAATGTAAAATACTTACAAAACTGGGGTAGAGCAGTTTCTCAATATTAAAGAGAACATTACTCCCCCTGTACAAAGAGAAAGGGCAGGCGGGACTTTAAAGGTACTAAAATGTACCTTTAAGAAACAATCATTTTGAAAAAATGTAATTTTTATTTAAACAATTCTTTAAAATCAAAGTAAGCATTTACAAAAGTCACATAATATTTCTTTGGACATGTACAACTACTTCTTACTCAACATGTTTCAATCAGAGGAGCTTCTTCAGGAGTTTTTGGAAGTGTTGCATGAAGTATTATATACTATAAAGAAAACAACAATTGTAAATGGGCATGCTTAAAAATTGCCATAGATAAAATCACATGGCATGTCATGTGATAGGACATATGTTCTATTGCTATACCATGTGATTTTATCTTTGGCAATTTTTAAGCATACCCATTTAAAAATGTTTTCTTTATAGTATATAATACTTCATATGACACAAAAACTCCTGAAGAAATTCCTCTGAACGAAACATGTAGAGCAGTGGTTCTCAACCTGGGGGTTGAATTATGATTTTCCAGGGGTCACCGAATCCTGGGCTGTTCCTGAAGCCTGCACTGCTCTCCCAGCCTTTTCGCTGCCACCCAGAAGGGCTGTCCCTGGAGCCTGTGGCTGCCCAGCTGGGCTGTTTCTGGAGTCCGTGGTGGCCCGCTCAGCCTCTTCACAGCCACCCATTCAGTTCACAGCATGGCTTGGGGGCAGAGAATAGAGGTCAGCAGATTATAGTTGCCATTAAAAGTCCCCACTACAGTTCTCTAAACAGCAGATGACTTTGATCAAGAACATCTAAGTTGGCTGATCAGAACTCCCCCCAGGACTGCCACTCATCCCACCCCCCACCAGCACTGCCACTCAACCCAACTCCCCGCCAGCACTGCCACTCATCCCATTCCCCCCCACCCCCCCCCCCCCCCCCACCAAGGAGTAAGAGAAGGAAATAAAAATAGAGAATACATGGAAGGGAGAGGAAAAGAGGGGGAGGAACAAAGAGAAAGAGAGAGAGAGAGAAAGAGAGAGAGAGAGAAAGAGAGAGAGAGAGAATAAGAGAAAGAACAAGACAGCAAGAGGGGGATGGGGGAAAAAACAAGAAATTAAGATAGAGAGGGATAAAAGGGAAAGAACGGAGAACAAAAAGAAAGAGTGGTACATCCTAAGTTGAAGGGACTTAGGGAGCGCTAAATATCCGTGGGTTGGGGCGCAAATTACTTGTCTTGCCTTTGGTGCTGACAACCCACGCTATGAAAATGATTTTACCGTTAGGGGTCCCCACAACTTGAGAAATTTTATCAAGGGGTCACGGCACTAGTAAGGTTGAGAACCACTGATGTAGAGTAAGAAGTGGTTGTACATGTCCAATGAAATATTACGTGACTCTTGTAAATGATTACTGCAATTTTAAAGAATTGTTTAAATAAAAATGATATTTTTTCAAATTGATTGTTTGACCTTTAAAGTCCCGCCTGCCCTTTCTCTTTGTACTTATATGAATGGCATGTGGTACCGAATTTTGATTCCTTGTCACTCAGTTCTCAAATAGATATTACTCCCCCTGTGTTATTTTGTTTATTCTGAATTCACATACTCACCCACCCAGGAAATTCAGTGTTGTGCTGCTGTGATCTGCCACTTAGCTGTCATATACTGGTCCCGTGATGCCAAATTCTTCTTTGATGTCATGAGGGAGCCAGCTGACCCTTATGGGTCAGAAAGCCAGCCTCTGATAACACATTTCAAATCCATCCTACTCCAGCTACAGAATGTAAAAGAGAATACTTCCTGGGATTTATGACGTGTATATCCCAGGAGGCTTCGGGTGCCGGAGCCTAGACAGAAATGTAGGGAAGGGGCGGGATATATAAAAAAACAAATAACCCTCTCCAAAAAAAAAATTTTTACATTACCCTGCGGAAGTTAAGGGGAATGCTAGTGGGGAATGTTTTTGACGAGTGAAGGTCCGCTTTTATGTCTGGACAGCTCGGTTTAGTATTTAGACAGCAAATCTGCTGTCACTGTGTACATGATTGCAGCTAAATGCAAGCTGAATGCAAAAGGCAGGACCTAGGGCATTCCTATGTTACAAGCTACACAATTCAGTGTATACTATTGGCCATCACTACATTTGCCAGAAAACTTTGATTACTTGATGCTGGTCACGTTGAAGATGAAGAGCATAATTTTTTCCTGAAAATTATAGCTTTGAGAAATCTGTTTTTTCATCTATGTGCTGCTTTAGCTAATGATGGGGTGATCTTACTGTGATCCCCACCAAGTTTCAGCTTATGTCGGTTGAAGATTCAGACAATAAGTGATCAAACGTCACTTCCTATCCAACAGTTGTCTTCCATATTTTTTACAGTGTGGTTAAACACCACTATCAACACTATCTTCTCCTCGTGTCTTCAAATGTTATTAATATAACACAACTGACTTTTTAGTACCATTTCACTACGTAGAGTCTGGTCATTATGGCAACAGCAAAATGCTTCGATTTTGAATTAAATATCTTGCATTTCATGTAGGCCTTCTACAAGAAAAGATTAGCAACATTTATGCTGCGACTATAGATGAGCTGAAGTGTATTGCCTGAAACAGAAATTAGCACCACACCATACTCTAAGCCCTTGTACACACAGTCGGAGATTCCGACGGAATGTGTCCGATCGGACCGTTTTGTCGGATATTCCGACTGTGTGTGGTCTACATCGGACTGTTTCCGGAGTATCCGATGGACCAAGTTTTCCAACTTGTTGGTAAAATTTTCAGACAAAATGCTCCGATCGGACATACTCCGATCATGTGTAGAGAATTCCGATCGGACAAAGTGCCACGCATGCTCAGATCAAATTCCTACACCAAAGCTAATGGCTACTAGCCTGAACGTAGCCCCCTCATAACGAAATAACGTCATCACGTCGGATTTTCCGACAACTTTTTCCGACCGTGTGTATGCAACAGTTTCGGACATAATCCGTTGGACAAAATCCGACGGATTTGGTTGTCGGAATCTCCTACTGTGTGTACAAGGGCTTACAAGACTGTTATAAATTACTTTCACCCATGCTTATGTCTAAACATATAGTATATGTTTTTTCCATTCTTGCTTGGCACATACACTTACTGTACATAACGTTGGAGTTGTGGTTTGAAATGAATAATTCCTACCATTACAAATAATACTGTATATCCAAATAAAATTGAATGCATTAAATCAATGACAATTATATATATATATATATATATATATATATATATATATATATATACATATATAAAATATGTGTTGATGTATTGATTAGCATTTTCTTTTGTTAATATAGATATTTTATTATAGAAGTTCATGGTATGGTATGATCAGTTTTTTTTTATGTTAATGTTTTGGTAGTGCTATATGTTGCATACAAACTTTTTTAAATATTCAGATTTTTGGATATTCAAATTATTCAGACTAACAGGGGTACTTGCAAAGATCAGTTTTTATTCATTTATGTAAAACCTTTATCCCAAAAGGAAAACACTGTTTGCTGTAACTGTGTATAAAGTTTTAGCTAGAATGCAGTTTCAATTTGTTAGTCTAATGCAGGGGTCAGCAACCTATGGCCCGTGGGCCACACCCAGCCCTTTCCCGTAAAATGACTGTCCGGTGTCAGGCTGGCGCCCCCTGTGAGTGAACCTGTGACACCGGGGCAGGCTCAGGCGCTGTGACAGGGCAGAGAGAGAGGTGAGCGGTGAAAGGGTGTGGGGGTGCCCGCGCCAGATGTGGGCCGTACCAATAACCGGGTGACACCCAGGGCCGGCAGCCGGATTAACTCCACCTCTCAGAGCAGAGCGAAGCAGGAGATAGAAAACACTGTCTCCTGTACAGCAAGGGAGGGAGAGAGTGACAGAGGAGAAGTGCTGAATAGAGGACCAAAATGGAACTGCCGGAGTTAACTTTCTAAATTAATCAGCAGGTGATTGGTTGATAGGTGGTGCTAGCAACAAAGCATTAGCTTCTTAATATGAAAAATGAACTCCAGCAGTTCCCGCCTCCTGTTCAGCGCTGCTGTGCTTCCTCCTCCGCATGCATAAGGTAGGAAGGGGCAGAGCTGAGGGGGCTGTGTAACATGCAGGGGTCCAGAGCTGGGGGGTGTGTAACATGCATGGGTCCAGAGCTCTGGGGGGGTGTAATGTGCAGGGGTCTAGAGCTTGTGGGGCTGTGTAATGTGCAGGGGTCCAGAGCTTGGAGGGCTGTGTAACATGCAGGGGTCCAGATCTGGGGGGACTGTGTAATGTGCAGGGTTCCAGAGCTGGGGGGGGCTGTGTAATGTGCAGGGTTCCAGAGCTGGGGGCTGTGTAACGTGCAGGGGTCAGGAGCTGTAGGTGGGGGCTGTGTAACATGCAGGAGTCCAGAGCTCTGGGGGTGGGCTGTGTAACATGCAGGGGTCCAGCGCTGCGGGGGGGGGGCTGTGTAATGTGCAGGGTTCAGAGCTGTGGGGGGCTGTGTAGCATGCAGGGGTCCAGAGCTGCAGGAGGGCTATGTAAAATGCAGGGGTCCAGCGCTGCGGGGGGGGGCTGTGTAATGTGCAGGGGTCCAGAGCTGCGGGGGGGCTGTGTAATGTGCAGGGTCCAGAGCTGTGGGGGACTGTGTGACATGCAGGGGTCCAGAGCTGCAGGGGGGCTGTGTAACATGCAGGGGTCCAGTGCTGCAGGGGGGCTGTGTAATGTGCAGGGTCCAGAGCTGTGGGGGGCTGTGTAACATGCAGGGAGGCTGTGTAATGTGCAGGGGTCCAGACCTGGGGGTGCTGCGTAATGTGCACAGAGCTGGGGGGGCTGTGTAACATGCAGAGTTATGGGGGAGCTCCCAACTGTCCCTGATTTTGAGGGACTGTCCCTGATTTGGAGCAATGTCCCTCTGTCCTTCGTTCCCCATCATTTGTCCCTCATTTTGGTGCACTTTTTATCTTTCAAAAAGTGTTTCCCAGTGCTAAACCTTTTATCCAAATTCTAAATTGCTGCATTTGTAAATTCTAAAAGCCAATATAAAGGAATAGTAGTGGTAAAAAATAAAAAGCCCTTGTGGATTTAATTAACCTTTTTTTGTTAATTCTCCTTTAAGTGGTGTAGCAGGAGGCATGCCCTATGCCTACATACATTTGCTAGTAGGTGTCCCTCATTCCCATCTCAAAATGTTGGGAGGTATGGTGTAACGTGAAGGGGTCCAGAGCTGTGGAGGGGGGGTCTGTATAATGTGCAGGGGTCCAGAGCTTTGATGGGGGGGGCTGTGTAATGTAAAGGGGACCAGAGGTGCGGGGGCTGTGTAATGTAAAGTGGGCCAGAGGTGCGGGACTGTGTAATGTGCACGGGGTGTGTAATGTAAATCTTTGTATTAGTAAAGTGAGGTAAACTGTACTATTATTACTGTTAGGATTATCATGACCTTAATTTATTAGCAGGTGAATGTGGCCCTTCATGCATTCGAATACTTTGAATCTGGCCCTTAAGTGGAAAAAAGGTTGCTGACCCCTGGTCTAGTCCATCCAAATCTGCTGGTCTAATGCCGCGTAAACACGACCAGACTTTCCTGCAGACTAGGTCGGACAGATTTGAAACATGTTCTATTTCTAGGTCCATCGGATTTGTTTAACGAGAAACGATCAGATTAGCCCACACACGATCGGATTGTCCGACGGACTGATTCCGTCAGACCTAGTCTGCTGGAAAGTCCGGTTGTATGTACACGGCATAACACTACCCTCTCCCCAGACTGACAGTGCTGCTTTACAAAGGTGTCTGCTTTACTACTTGAAATAAAGGAAAAAAGCCTAATAAAAGAAAACAAATGCAGCCACCATATTTAAGGATTGATAAACTGCAATAAATTAGATTTTTATATTTTGGTTTAACCCCACTTTGAGCCGAATATGCTGCTTTTGAAAGATTTTAGCAATATGTTAACCATTTTTATAATTGACACATGACATCAAGAATTAATATTTAAGTCCTTACATTGATGGGGTGAATTGCGGCCTTGAGCTGTAGAATATAAATTACAAATACAATTAAAACAAAACATCTCACAACAAATAGATTTTAAATAATTTTAACAATGAAGTCAGGTCAAAATATCAGTTCCCTTTAAGGGTAGTAAGTTAGCAAAATCCCACACTGGTATCGGATGAAATGCTGGTGATTGGCAATTTTCACATGGTATTCATCATCAACTCCAGGACAGGTACATAGAATAAAAGTAATAATATATAGTGCTCCCTGAATATTCGGAACGTATTTATTAAAATGAATAAAATGCACTTACAAATCACGCACTGTGCCCCAGTGCTAAAACATGAATGGCATATAGTAGCAATGTGTGTCCACGAGGATAAGCGTTTAGGACGCAGGTGACGCCACGATCAAGGTCACGTGGTTTCCGTACGCATTACATGCCTACTGGGCGGGACTTCAGCAGCGGACCTTGATCGCGACATCACCCGCGTCCTACACGCTGATCCTTGTGGACACACATTGCTACTATATGCCATTCATCCTTAGCACTGGGGCACAGTGTGTGATTTGTAAGTGCATTTTATTCATTTTAGTATTGTTTTATTTGCTTGCGCTGTACTGTTTTTTTATTAACTAAAGTGAACAATAGTCTATTGACACTGGCCCCTCACATGGCAAAAGCAAATATACTACCTTGTCAATGATTCTACCCCAGTCTTCCCTCCTGCATTAATACTTTAGCCCCAGCACCTTGGATTAGCATAAACAAGAGATACCTGTCCAATCTTCCAATCTTTTAATAAATCATCTTTCTGCCTTTTTGCTTCCTGCTCTGATCACCATATCCTAAAAATTATTGTGCATGCAATATAGTTTAAAGTAAATAAAATACTTACATTCACCTTGTGAATGAGAGCAGGTGGGAAGATAGAGAAAAAGAAAATATCACAAAATGAAAAAAAGAAAACAAATCAGTAAATGAGGATTCTACAAATTCATATTTTAATCTGTAATTGTGTCAACTAAAAGAAGAAGGCAAAAATAATATATGACAGTTCTTTGCATGGTTCACTAAGGAGAGATTGTCCTTTGCTCAGGGGAGGGCTGGGCCAGGGGGAAGGGATGCAATTGCCCCCTGGGCTGCTCTGATATGCGGTGGCAAAGGCTGCTGTGTCGTCAGCTCAAAACCGCAACATGCACAGTTCCTGAGCTGGCCAAGTCCAGTACTGTGAGCCAGCGATGTGTTCATGTCAGGGCTGACAGTCTGTGTTACACAGCACAGCCCCGCCCAGCCCCTCCCTCCTCCACACCATTGGCTGGCAGAGGCTGGACCTGCTCTCTGCTCAATCTGAGCAGTTGGCTGGAATCCAGTGAGGCTCCTGGGAGGCTGGGACCATCCAAGTAAGTGAGCTCCTCCTCTCTCCTCCTCTCTGTAGCCAAAGAGTTTTTTTCTAGCAGCCTGTGCCAGTACCTTGCCCTCCTAGGGCTAGGTGGTATGATGTGGGCTCTCACTGACATGCTGCAGTTTGGCTGCAGTGCTGGTGTACTGGCAGTCATCCTGCATGTTGCCCCTGGGACATAGAGGATGCACATTTTTACTGCATGTTCTGAAAGTGCAAAAAAACTCCTGCATGCTGCATGTTTGGTGCACTTTCAGAACATGCAGCAACAATGAGTAACCTAAGAAGTCTGAGGGGGTGTGACACCCGCCAATACACCCGCACTGCAGCCAAACCGCAGCACACCAGTGTGAGCCTAAATGCTTGTATTCACTTGCAGCAGCCACTCCTCTGAAAAGTGATCCATGCTCAGGTCACTTTTCAGAGGCATTTGACAGGCAGTGAATAGTTGATATCACATTTCATCCCTGCTTAACCCCCCTAAATGCCAATCCCTGCAGGTAATGACACAGTTCACTTTGAACTCCACCTCATTTCCATTACTCTCTGTAGGTATTAGATGTGGTCTCACCTTTTTGCTTGCACATCTAATACCAAAGGGTATTTTCACACTGGGGCGATGTGGGCGGTAGTTGTACACCGCTGCTCATTTTGGTGGCGCTTTACCATTGTTTTAGTGGCGCTAGCGGGGCACTTTTAACCCCCACTAGTGGCCAAAGAAAGTGTTAAAAACGGGCGTGTTGCATTCATTTCAATGGGCTGGGCACCTCTCCCAAACCGCCCCAATAATGCTGCTTGCTGGACTTTTCAGAATGTCCTTTAAGCGCACCGCCCCAGTGGGAAACCTGGGGTGGCATAAGAAGCGCTTTACATGTGCTATTTTTTAGCACTAAAACGCCTGTACAGCGCCTTCAGTGTTAAAGGACCCTAAAGAGAGTTCTGGAAATAAGGTGGAGTTCAAAGTGAATTTCTACACCTAAGTGGAGCCCCCCCTTTCAGAAGATTTGAGGATATTATTAAACCCAGAGACTGGTGGACTTAGGCCACAATAGACAGATTGAAATTCTGCCAGTTCAGCAGACATTTCAACCTATCTCTGTGCAGACTGGTTGTACAGAATTTGACTTCATCAGCTGACAGTACAACCAGCGTGTCTTTATGTTTTTTAGTGATCAGTGCTGGCTGCTATAGCTGCCAGCAGTGATCACTGTATTCTGATGGCTTTGAAACTTTCACCTCAGAGCACACACCGACACACGGCTCTTACGGAAGCTTGGTAATTCAAGTTCTGGGCTTCCCTAACATTACAGCCCTGTGGGGCTGTGACCAAGTCTGGGCAAGAGCTGGGATATGACATTACTTACCTCATATCCCTGCCACTCCTAAACCTGCTCCACTGCAGCACCAGGCCCACAATGCCCTCAATCTGGCCTGTGCTCCGGCATGCGCCTGCATGTGCATTTCTTACTATCCGCAATTGAGACAGGAGGAACCTGCACCCTGGTGAATCTGGTGTTCATGCCGGGGAGACAACAGGACTTGCGTGTTTAGCCTGCTGCGCTCACTGTGACTCTCAGCTACTCTGCTTGCTTGGCTTGCCCAGTGGTGTGGTGCTCACTCACCAGAGAAGCTCCGGACTCCACAGGTAGTGCTTAGTGTGGTGGCAGTGACAGCACAGTCTTTAGTCACTCTTCATCTTCCTGCAGTCTCATTGGTCTGTGTACTGGGTGTGGGGAAGGGGCAAGCTCTTTTTCTCAGTCTCTCTGGGGGCAATCATGCAGTCTCTTTCTGAGAGACTGCTCCATTCTCTGAGAGACTGCTCCACTTCACACTGCCTGTACAGAGACTGACTGCTTCATAGTGCCTGCACAGAAAGTGACTGCTCTCTCTGTGCAGGCAGTGTGAAGTAGGGTCTGTGCAGGCAGTGTGAAGCAGGGTCTCTCTCTGTGGAGGCAGTGTGAAGCGGGGTCTCTCTCTGTGCAGGCAGTGTGAAGCGGTCTCTCTCTATGGAGGCAGTGTGAAGCGGGTTCTCTCTCTGTGCAGGCAGTGTGAAGCAGTCTCTCTCTCTGTGCAGGCAGTGTCAAGCAGTCTCTCTCTCTTTGGGGCAATGTGGAGCAGTCTCCCTCTCTCTCTGTATGGGGAATGTGGTGTAGATGGATGGTGAGCTGATTCAGTGGTTCAATGGGCCACTTGACTGGACTTGCCCCCCAGGCCTAAGGCTGCCAGCCCTCCCCTGCCTTTGCTTCATGTTGTGTCACATGTGCAGGGTTACATAGTTACATAGTTAGTCAGGTTTAAAAAAGACACAAGTCCATCCAGTTCAACCAAAAAAAATAAAAAATAAAAAATAAATAAATAAATATATATATATATATATATATATATATATATATATATATATATATATATATATATATATATATATATATATATAAAATAAATATCATACCAGCCCATGTACTCTCAGCATATACTCTCATTCTACAGGAAAGGACTTTGCTCACTTTGGAAACCGCAGCTTGGCATTGCATGCTATTATTGAGCTTATGATCTACCAAAACCCCCAGATCCTTCTCCACTATGGATTCCCCCAGTTGTACTCCCCCTAGCGTGTATGATGCATGCATATTCTTAGCCCCCAAGTGCATAACTTTACATTTCTCAACATTAAACCTCATCTGCCACATAGTCGCCCAATTAGGCTGCTTTCACACTGGGGCGGTATTCAGGCGTTACAGCGCTAAAAATAGCGCCTGTGTAGCGCCTGAAAAAAAACTGCCCCTTTCACACTGGAGCGATGCGCTGGCAGGACAGTGAAAAAAGTCCTGCTAGCCGCATCTTTGGAGCGGTGAAGGAGCGGTGTATTCACCGCTCCTAAACCGCTCCTACCCATTGAAATCAATGGGACACCGCGGCACTACCGCCGGCAAAGCGCCACTGCAGCGGCGCTTTGCGGGCGGGTTTAACCCTTTTTCGGCCGCTAGTGGGGGTTAAAACCACCCCGCTAGCGCCCGCAGACCGCCGCTAAAACGACGGTAAAGCGCCGCTAAAAATAGCGGCACTTTACCGCCGACGCCGCTCCCGCCCCAGTGTGAAAGCAGCCTTAGACAGAGCTTTGAGGTCGGCTTGTAAATTGGTGACACCCTGTAAGGTCGTTATTGCACTGCATAGCTTGGTGTCATCTGCAAAGACGGAAATTTTACTTTTGATCCCAGACCCAATATCATTTATAAAGATATTAAAAAGCAAGGGTCCCAGCACTGAACCTTGGGGTACACCACTGATAACCTTAGACCATTCAGAGTAAGAATCATTAACCACTACTCTCTGAATTCTGTCTTTTAGACAGTTTTCTATCCATCTACAAACTGATGTTTCCAAACCTGTAGACTTTACCTTACTGTATCGAACACTTTTGCAAAATCCAAATATATCACGTCCACCGCCACCCCTCTGTCCAAGGTTTTACTTACCACCTCATAAAAAGAAAGCAGGTTTGTCTGACAACTTCTGTCTTTCATGAATCCATGCTGTCTGTTGCTCAAAATATTTTTTTCCTGCAAGAACTCGTATATGTGGTCTTTTATTAATCCCTCCAGTATCTTCCCTACTATAGAAGTTAAACTAACGGGTCTATAATTACTTGGTAAAGACTTTGTTCCCTTTTTAAATATAGGCACCACATTGGCCCTGCGCCAATCCAGTGGTACTATTCCTGTCATTAATGAGTCCCTAAAAATTAGATACAATGGCTTTGAAATTACAGAGCTCAATTCTTTTAGGATCTGTGGGTGGATGCCATCAGGTCCAGGTGCTTTATCCACCTTTATTCTGTCCAAATATTTCTGGACCATATCACTTATGAGCCATTGTGGATTTGGGGCTGCGTCAGTACCACCCCCATTATGGATATGAGCTTCCCCGTGCTCCTTTGTATACACAGAGCTGAAGAAAGTATTTAATAAGTTAGCCTTCTCTTTGTCCCCAGTCACCCACTCCAGATTATTTTGCAAAGGGCCTACATGCTCAGACTTAACCTTTTTACTATTAATATATTTGAAGAATTTTTGGGGGTTTGTCCTACTGTCTTTTGCAATCTGTCTTTCATTTTGAATTTTTGCATCCTTGATTTCCTTTTTACATATTCTGTTATATTCCTTGTAACATTTAAATGACACTAGCGTTCCTTCATTTTTATATTTTTTGAAAGCTTTTTTTTATAGTTTATAGCTTTTTTAACTTTGGCCGTGAGCCACATCGGTTTTATTTTTAACCTTTTAAACGTATTGCCCATGGGAATATACTTTGCCGTGAGATCACAAACAAGCTTTTTGAAGAATTCCCATTTCTGATCTGTGCCCATTGGTGCCAATATTCTCTCCCAGTCTAAGTCCTGGAGAGCAGCCCTCATCCTTGGAAAATTTGCTCTCTTGAAATTAAGTGTTTTTATCTTTCCGTGTGTGATTTTTGCTTACAGCTAACATCAAATGAAATCATGTTATGGTCACTGCTACCCAGATGTTCCTTTATCTGAACATTAGTAATATGTTCTGCATGGTTTGAGATTACCAGGTCCAACAGAGCATCATTCCTAGTTGGGGCCTCAATAAACTGTGCCATAAAATTGTCCTGTAATAGGTTTACAAAGTTCCAGAGCTCTGGGGGGGCTGTGTAACATGCATGCGTCCAGAGCTCTGGGGGGGGGGGCTGTGTAATGGGCAGGGGTCCAGAGCTGGGGGGCTGTGTAATGTGCAGGGGTCCAGAACTGGGGTGGCTGTGTAACATGCAGGGGTCTAGAGCTCTGGGGGGGCTGTGTAACATGCATGGGTCCAGAGCTCTGAAGGGGAGGCTGTGTAATGTGCAGTGGTCCAGAGCTGGGGGGCTGTGTAACATGCAGAAGTCCAGAGCTGGGGGGGGGGGCTGTGTAATGTGCAGGGGTTCAGAGCTGGGGGGGCTGTGTAACAAGCAGGAGTCCAGAGCTGGGGGGGGGGGCTGTGTAATGTGCAGGGGTCCAGAACTGGGGTGGCTGTGTAACATGCAGGAGTCCAGAGCTGGGGGGGCTGTGTAATGTGCAGGGGTTCAGAGCTGGGGGGGGCTGTGTAACATGCAGGGGTCCAGAGCTCTGGGGGGCTGTGTAATGTGCAGGGGTCCAGAGCTCTAGGGGGGGGGGGCTGTGTAATGTGCAGGGGTCCAGAGCTGGGGGGGGCTGTGTAATGTGCAGGGGTTCAGAGCTGGGGGGGGCTGTGTAACATGCAGGGGTCCAGAGCTCTGGGGGGCTGTGTAATGTGCAGGGGTCCAGAGCTCTAGGGGGGGGGGGGGCTGTGTAATGTGCAGGGGTCCAGAGCTGGGGGGGCTGTGTAACATGCAGGAGTCCAGAGCTGGGTGGGTTGTGTATTGTGCAGGGGTCCAGAGCTGGGGGGGCTGTGTAACAAGCAGGAGTCTATTTTTTCCTGTGCCCTTATTTGATTTATTTTTGATACTTTGAAACATATTATGTAATGTTATGTATACATACACTTGAACTGAATATGAGTATTCATTAAAGCGGAGGTCCACCCTAAAGTGGACCTTCCACTCATTGGAACCATCCTCCCCTCCGGCGCCCCAATTGGCACCTTTCAGGGGGGAGGGGGGTGCAGGTACCTGTACAGTACAGGTATCTGCACCCACTTCCGGCGTAGATTCTGCAGAAGGTACGCCCCTTTCCGCAGAATCTACGTCCCTTTCCGAAGGACCCCCGCTGCCTTCTGGGAAACACACGGATCCCAGAGACAGCAGGGACCATCCTTATTGCGCAGCGCGACTCGCGCATGTGCAGTAGGGAACCGGGAAATGAAGCCGAAAGGCTCCACTTCCTGATTCCCATATCCAAGATGGCGGTGGCAGCACCCGAGAGATGATCGAGAGATCGGCTTCGGGTGCCGACATCGTGGGCGCGCTGGGCGGGTAAGTGTCATTATTTTAAAAGTCAGCAGCTGCAGTATTTGTAGCTGCTGGCTTTTAAAAAAAAAAAAACGGTGGTCTCCCGGCGGTCTCCCGGCGGACTCCCGGTGGACTCCCGGCGGACTCCCGCTTTAAATCTTTTTGTTATTCAACAGTTGCCACATAAAATATCTCCTGAAGAAGCTCTGCCGAGCACAACATGTAGTGAAAGTGGTATTATCTGTGTCCAAATGCTCAAGTGTAACAACAAATTTTGAAATACAAGTGAAGTTGTTCTCATGTTCTTTTTTAATAATTTTTTGTATTAACAAAAATGTTGTATATTTTTTATATAAATATATGCTATCAGTGTATTTATACCTATATTTTTAATATACGACATCTCTAAAGTCCTGAGGTTTGTGACTTCTAGCCCCTTTCTTCCTATTCTATAAGTTGGGATGTGTTCAGTGGCAGCCCATCCATAGGGGGCGCCCGGGCGCTGCCCCCCCCCCCTCCTGTAGTGTAAAAAAAAAAAAGGGGCCTTTTTAGACGTTTAAAAAAAAAAGACATTTAACATAGTGTACTGTGGCGCCGGTCGCAGTGCACTATGAGAAGCGCCACGTCGATGCAACACAAGATTGCATCCATGGCGCTTCATTTGCGGGTTAAAAACCCGCCTTGCGGCGCAATGTAGAACGCCGACTAGCTTCCGCCCGTAAAATCACTGTGATTCTACGGGCAGGAGCATTGTCATTCAAAGACAGGCAGGTCACTTTCGGGTTTCGTAAAAGCAGCTGAGGTGAGTGGCATTGCTGTCTCTGGAAAAAAAATGAAATAATTAATTTGCAAATAATAATTGCCAAATGCACCCCAGCTGGCCTAAGCCTTTACTAGACCACTCTGTTGTGCAGGAATTATTAGAGCAATTTGTAAAAGAAACAATATAAATTGGAAAAGAACATAATGCTTCTTGCAGGAGGATCACATCATGCCATGCGGTATTATTCTTATTCAGCAAAGTAATGGTCTGCTCTGTTGCTTGTTGTTACTCACAGTTAATTTGCTGGCAAGACATTTTTATAAACCTTTTTTGCATTTTAGTGTAAATATAAGATCTGAGGACTTTTTGACCCAGATCTCATATTTAAGAGGACCTGTCATGCTTTTTTCTATTACAAGGAATGTTTACATTCCTTGTAATAGGAATAAAAGTGACACCATTTTTTTTTTTAAACTGAGAAAAAATAAATATAATAAATAAGAAAAAAAAATGTTTTTTAAAGCACCCAGTCCCGACGATCTCGCGTGCATAAGCGAACGCATACGTGAGTACTGCGCCCGGCCACCCGCATATGAAAACGGTGGTCAAACCACACATGTGAGGTATCGCCACGATCATTTGACTGAGATCAATAATTCTAGCCCTAGACCTCCTCTATAATGTAAAAGATGCAACCTGTAGAATTTTTTAAACTATGGGTGGAAGGAAGTGGAATACAGGGGACCTGATTGGGTGGATTATATAAGGGGCATGGTTTATGAGAAGTGGGAGGGGCCACAAATGATGGGCGGGGTCTGGCGCCCACCCATCCAAAAACGTCACCAGCCGCCACTGGATGTGGTGTGTATTTTCGATTCCTCTCTTTTAATTTATCCCTTTGTTCTACACTGTCCACTGCCCTACTGACACCATCCTCAGCTCTGCTGACACCGTTCACTGCCCTACTGACACCATCCACTGCCCTACTGACACCGTCCTCTGTTCTACTGACACCATCCACTGCCCTACTGAAACCATCCACTACCATACTGACATCCTTCTCTGTTCTGCTGACACCGTCCTCTGTTCTACTGACACCATCCACTGCCTTATAGACAATATCCTCTGCTCTGCTGACACCATCCACTGCCCTACTGAAACCGTCCACTGCCCTACTGAAACCGTCCACTGCCCTACTGAAACCGTCCACTGCCCTACTGAAACCGTCCACTGCCCTGCTGAAACCGTCCACTGCCCTACTGAAACCGTCCACTGCCCTACTGAAACAGTCCACTGAACTACTGAAACCATCCACTGCCCTACTGACATCCTTCTCTGTTCTGCTGACACCATCCTCTGCCCTGCTGACACCATCCTCTGCCTTACTGACACCATCCACTTCCCTACTGACACCATCCACTGCTCTGCTAACACCATCCTCTACTCTACTGACACCTTGGCCTGCCCTACTGACACCGTCCATTGCCCTACTGAAACCGTCCACTGCCCTACTGAAATCCTCCTCTGTTCTACTGACACTGTCCTCTGCTCTAATGACACCATCCACTGCCCTACTGACACCATCCACTGCTCTGCTAACACCATCCACTGCTCTGCTAACACCATCCACTGCTCTGCTAACACCATCCACTGCTCTACTGACACCTTCGCCTTCCCTACTCACACTGTCGCCTGCCTTACTGACTTCCTCTGTTCTACACTGTCTACTTCACTACTGACGCCGTCCACTGCCCTACTGACACCATCCTCTGCTCTGCTGACACCGCCCACTGCTCTACCGACACCATCCTCTACCCTACTGACACCGTCCACTGCCCTACTGAAACCATCCACTGCCCTGCTGAAATCCTCCTCTGTTCTACTGACACTGTCCTCTGCTCTAATGACACCATCCACTGCCCTACTGACACCATCCACTGCTCTGCTAACACCATTCACTGCTCTGCTAACACCATTCACTGCTCTGCTAACACCATCCACTGCTCTGCTAACACCATCCTCTGCTTTACTGACACATTCGCCTCCCCTACTCACACTGTCGCCTGCCTTACTGACTTCCTCTGTTCTACACTGTCTACTTCCCTACTGACACCGTCCACTGCAGTACTGACATCGACCACTGCCCTACTGACACCATCCTCTGCTCTGCTGACACCGTACACTGCTGTACTGACACCATCCACTGCTCTACTGACATTGTCCTCTGTTCTACTGACACCATCCACTGCCTTATAGACAATATCCTCTGCCCTACTGAAACCGTCCACTGCCCTACTGAAGCCGTCCACTGCCCTACTGAAGCCGTCCACTGCCCTACTGAAGCCGTCCACTGCCCTACTGAAGCCGTCCACTGCCCTACTGAAACCGTCCACTGCCCTACTGAAACCATCCACTGCCCTACTGAAACAATCCACTGCCCTACTGAAACCATCCACTGCCATACTGACATCCTTCTCTGTACTGCTGACACCGTCCTCTGTTCTACTGACACCATCCACTGCCTTATAGACAATATCCTCTGCTCTGCTGACACCATCCACTGCCCTACTGAAACCGTCCACTGCCCTACTGAAACCGTCCACTGCCCTACTGAAGCCGTCCACTGCCCTACTGAAACCGTCCTCTGCCCTACTGAAACCGTCCACTGCCCTACTGAAACCGTCCACTGCCCTACTGAAACAATCCACTGAACTACTGAAACCATCCACTGCCCTACTGACATCCTTCTCTGTTCGCTGACACCATCCTCTGCCCTGCTGACACCATCCTCTGCCTTACTGACACCATCCACTTCCCTACTGACACCATCCACTGCTCTGCTAACACCATCCTCTACTCTACTGACACCTTGGCCTGCCCTACTGACACCGTCCATTGCCCTACTGAAACCGTCCACTGCCCTACTGAAATCCTCCTCTGTTCTACTGACACTGTCCTCTGCTCTAATGACACCATCCACTGCCCTACTGACACCATCCACTGCTCTGCTAACACCATCCACTGCTCTGCTAACACCATCCACTGCTCTACTGACACCTTTGCCTTCCCTACTCACACTGTCGCCTGCCTTACTGACTTCCTCTGTTCTACACTGTCTACTTCACTACTGACGCCGTCCACTGCCCTACTGACACCATCCTCTGCTCTGCTGACACCGCCCACTGCTCTACCGACACCATCCTCTACCCTACTGACACCGTCCACTGCCCTACTGAAACCGTCCACTGCCCTACTGAAATCCTCCTCTGTTCTACTGACACTGTCCTCTGCTCTAATGACACCATCCACTGCCCTACTGACACCATCCACTGCTCTGCTAACACCATTCACTGCTCTGCTATCACCATCCACTGCTCTGCTAACACCATCCTCTGCTTTACTGACACATTCGCCTCCCCTACTCACACTGTCGCCTGCCTTACTGACTTCCTCTGTTCTACACTGTCTACTTCCCTACTGACACCGTCCACTGCCCTACTGACATCGACCACTGCCCTACTGACACCATCCTCTGCTCTGCTGACACCGTACACTGCTGTACTGACACCATCCACTGCTCTACTGACATTGTCCTCTGTTCTCACAAAGATACAAGATTACAAGCGCCGTATACAAATGTATTCATTCACTGCCGCCTTGAGAGAGAGTCTGTCTGGTGTCCCAGATGACGTCTGATGATGAAACGTGTAGGGCGCAGCCATAGGACGCACACAGACTCTCTATCAAGGCGGCAGTGAATGAATATATTTGTATACGGCGCTTGTAAACTTGTCTCTTTGTGAGTACATTTCTTTTAACTTAATAAACCGGATTGTTTTGCAATATTACACTATGGACACTTTTCTTTTTCATCCATCATCTAATTAAATACATTCCTGTGAGGATAAGCGAAGCACCTGGACCAGCACTACATAGCAACACAGGGGCTCACACTGTGAAGGCGCTTTTACCCCTGCAGGGGCAGGGGAGCTGGTGAGTGCAAAATCTGTTTCTTGCACGAAAATCGCACCAGGCTTCTCATCTCAGAACCTAAGAACCACTTGTGCACCAGTCACTTTATTATATTTTTTGGAAGTTTTTAACACTTTATTATTGCTGTTTTATGGACATTAACGAAGAATTATTATTATTAATACTATTATCACAATTAGTTCATATATTATTATATGATATGTATATGTTTGATTTCAACATCTAGTATTTTTATCAGGCATCAGTCACTTTCACTTATTACTTTATATATATATATATATATGAAAAGGGTCATCCATTTAACCAAAACAACAAATAACTAAACACCACACAGCAACTCATCCTTACCCCATCTCTTTTACCCCATTCAAACTTCCTTATACCATTCCCCCTCCCCCTCCCAGCTCCTGCATTGAATATCAATGATATAACCCATAGGATTGTTGCCTAGTTTATAGGCACCCAGACCAACAGGGCCTCCCTTGCGGGGTTTTGTATGCCTGCGTGAATCCCCAGACCTCATTTTCCAATGGGAAATGGTTCTGGGGGTGCAGGCAGGCATCACCAAACCCCAGTGTACCCTTGAGCAAATCTTCCTCCCTTGCCGGCTCCCCTCCCCTTACCATATGTTTCACCGCTTATCTATTGGCTCCCATTTTAATTCCAGTCTTAGGGCTCTATACTTTATTCCATGATTGATCTTTAGCTTCCCCTATTCAAGGTTTTTTTTCCCAATTTTCCAAGTTGACCAATGGCATATCTAGTTTGCTGCAAAATTCCTTCTGGAAATCTTCTGGAAATCGGAGTGTAGCTGAAATCCCGTGATTTTTCACCATTAGACAGGCCGGAAAGCCCCATCTATAGGAGATATTTTTCCCTTGCAGCTGAGTTATCAAGGGTTTCAGCGCCCTCCTGTGGGCTAAGCTCTCTTGTGATAAGTCTGTAAAGATCAGCATTTCAGCTCCATTAAATTCAATTGGTGCAGCACTTCTCATGCCATATGAAACATGTTGCTTGATTTCATAGTCAGAGAATCTTGCTATCACGTCTCTCGTGGTGTCTTGATGGCATAGTTATTTTTTGTATTCTATGTACTCTTTCAAAGCGTATAGTAGATATTTATTTTTTCAATATTTTGTTAAACACCTCTCGAACCGTTTTCTGTAGGTCAGTTTCACGGACTCTGACAGGCCCCGAATTGTTAAGTTGTTGCGCCTATTCCAATTTTCTTGATCTTCAAGCCTATAATGGATATTCTTCATTTCCAGCCAATCCAGTTCGGCTCTCTCGCGCAAATCCATAAATGCTTTTTTATGAACATCTAAATGAGCTTCGGATTCTTCTACCCTTTGTAGCACATTCTGCATATCCATTCTTGTGGCATTCAATTCTCCTTTAATCATGCATTCTAAGTGAGACGTCATCTCTACCCTATATTGCTTTGTAGGAAGCGCTTGTAGGCTATCCGTTTCCTTCTCTATTCTCTGTTGTCCTTGATCTTTTTGTGATGCTCCCTCTTCTCCCAGAGCAGTTTTATTTATCTGCCCCTCTGACACAGGGGTTATTACCTCAACACTCTCAACTGTCTGTTCCGTTATTTGGTCCGTTTTTCCATGTACCATGTATGTCTTTATAGCGTTACAATTCCCGATCTCTACTTGATTGGTTTTAACTCCTTTTCTCCCCATTATTCCCTCCTATCAAATTGTTTTTACGCTATATTTTCACCACCCAGAATACAATCCCCTACCAATCAAGTGGGCACTTACTCGATGAGAACTTATGCCCCAAAAAATGTTTGGATAAATGGGCAAATGCAAATACTCAATCACTTCATACAAAAATATGCTTAGACCAATCTTACACAATTTATACTGAAACAAGCTACTGCCAATGCAATATGTAAATTAGTATACCCTTGTATAGGGGATGCGAGTAAGTATTCAAGTAGCTATATAAATTTGTGCAGGGTCTGCATACAATCTGTGTAAAGGCAAATATTCAGGAGGGTGAAGAAAGGTAGAAACAAATAAGGCTGCCAGGGTACAGAAGTGCCTAAGGGTAGATAAGTAGGTTATTATGACTGTTATTCAAATAATAAAATAATCCCATACATTCAAAACTACTCATCCACTTTATAGAATTGTTTGGCTGACTGGCCAGCTGGTATGTAAGTGTATAAATACATAATATAAACACCTTAAAGCGGAGTTCCACCCAAAAATTGAACTTCCACTTTAAGAGAAAGTGACGCCCTGATATGCCACATTTGGCATGTCATTTTTTTGGGGGGAGCGAATACCCTCTTTTCAGAGGGTTCCTGCTCCCCCTTCCTTCTGGTGCACCCTCAGCACTGGAAGATCACCCCTCCCCACTCCCTCTAGGCAATCATCTGGGACACATCACAGGTCCCAGATGATTGCACTACCAGTCATGGCGCACACCACGGCTCGTGCATGTGCAGTGGGTGCACATCCACAGTTACAATGCTGGCGCCGCTGATCAGAGGGGAAGACAAGCGGGGCTTCAATCCCCCGCATCGCTGGACCCTGGGACAGGTAAGTGTCTGATTATTAAAAGTTAGCAGCTGCAGGATTTGTAGTTGCTGACTTTAATTTTTTTTTTTTAAGCGGAACTCCGCTTTAAAGAGTATAAGAACGGACCAATATAGGTGTATATGTTCAAGTATTTCTCAAATGTTTTGCAATTATTATATCAAAGCGCTAATCTTATTACAAATATCTCCTCACATAATAAAAGGAAACAAATTAAGCAGCTCTGTGGTTATATGGCTATGCAAATAAAGGCAGAAAAATATAAGCAAACGGGTTCAATCTGCTTAATCAGAAAGTTCAGACTGTAGGGTTGATAAAAAAAGAAAAAAAAAAAAGTAAGAGTAAAGAAAGGGGGGGGGGGAACAGTCCTCAAAAGCAAAGCTTATAGGCTCAAGCAAGCTAAGGCAGACTGGAACAATCCTAAAATCCTAAAACAATCTTCTTCCAAACGTGAAGTAGTCCTTTATGTAGAACCTTGCCAGCTAGCTGCCGAATAAAAACTTTGCATCTGTTTCCCTTTTCACGATATAGGCTTAAATAGTTCTGGTTTTATTCCAGCTTTCACTTCTAGAGCGAAGGGAAGTGAAAGCACCTCAATGAACAGTTTCCTTGGACCTAAACAAAACAGTCCCTATAGGTCATTACTTAATATTCCTCCGTGGCCTCCTAATAAGAGGAGCAAATAATACAGGTGCATGAACAAGCAGAAAGTAGATATACATGTAAAAATTCAGGCTGATATTCAAATATTTTGTGAATTGTTTGTAATTGTTATACCAGAACACAGTCTTAATGCATGTATATCTTCAAGTGGTGGAAGTTCAAGTTATACTAACATATGATAAACAGCTTTACAACTATGCAACTGTACTGGTGTGAGCAGAAATATATAAAGCAGACAATTTCAATCATGCTGGAAGAAAGATCAAGCTCTAAAAATAATGCAAAAAAAAAAAAAGGAGGGGAACAGCCCACTTGTCCCAATTTATGAGCTCTGACAAACGCCTCACAAAACAACTTCCACAGGCCAAGACAGGGCGGACACTGTAAGCTAATATTAATCTTCTTTGTTTGCTTCCTCATTGATAATGCAGATATAACAAGCAGGTACACACACACAGCAGATAGATGTACGGGTAGGAATACAGGCAGGTGTGTAGATATTATATATAGGTATCGTGCAATTGTTATGCAGAAGTGGAAGTCTTATTGCAGATATTTCCTCAGATGGTAAACAATTATACAGGTTATGCAGGTGGGTAATAAGCAACTATGCAGCTATGCGACTTTGCAGGTGGAAGCAGAAAGATATATGCGAATAGGTTCAATCAAGCTGGTAGGAAAGTTCAAGCTTCTAAATAAAAAGATGCATTAATAAAAAAGCAAGCAGGCGGTCCATAGATTCAAGCTGCTTATTTAAAGCAAGCTATAACATGCTCAATCCAGCCAACGCAGATATCGTAGGAGCTTATAGCATTCTTCCCATAAATACTGCTTCACCAGTTACCTGCTACAAACTTTGCTTTAATTCCTTTTATTTCCCTTCACCACCTTTGAATATGAATGCCATATGTTTTCCTACCCGTTCTTCAGACTTTCAGTCCTTCAAATTAATTGGTCTGGCTGCAGAGAGGAGCTCCAGCTACACAGACTGTCCCTCACACCTCCACATTCCCCGCTCCTTTAACCACTTTCAGACCGGACCATTTTGCTGGTAAATGACCAGAGGTCTTTTTACACTTTGGCACTGCGCTGCTTTAACTGGTAATTGCGCGGTCATGCAATGTTGTACCCAAACAAAATTTGCGTCCTTTTCTTCCCACAAATAGAGCTTTCTTTTGATGGTATTTGATTGCCTCTGCGATTTTTATTTTTTGCGATATAAACGTAAAAAGACCGCAAATTTTGAAAAAAAATGATATTTTCTACTTTTTGTTATTAGAAAAATCCAATAAACTCAATTTTAGTCATACATTTAGGCCAAAATGTATTCAGCCACATGTCTTTGGTAAAAAAAAAGTCAATAATTGTATATTTATTGGTTTGCGCAAAAGTTGTCACATCTACAAACTAAGGTACGTTTTCTGGAATTTACGCAGCTTTTAGTTTACGACTGCCTATCTCATTTCTTGAGGTGCTAAAATGGCAGGGCAGTACAAAACCCCCCCAAATGACCCCATTTTGGAAAGTAGACCCCCTAAGGAAATTGATAAGAGGCATGTTGAGCCCTTTGAATATTTTATTTTTTTGCCTCAAGCGATTGAATAATGACAAAAAAAAAAATTTTTTTTTTTTTTTACACAAAGTTGTCACTAAATGATATATTGCTCACACATGCTATGGGCGTATGTGAAATGACACCCCAAAATAAATTCTGCTGCTTCTCCTGAGTATGGGGATACCACATATGTGGGACTTTTTGGGAGCCTAGCCGCGTACGGGGCCCCGAAAACCAAGCACCGCCTTCAGGCTTTCTAAGGGCGTAAATTTTTGAGTTCACTTCTCACTACCTATTACAGTTTTGAAGGCCATAAAATGCCAAGATGGCACAAAACCCCCACAAATGACCCCATTTTAGAAAGTAGACACCCCAAGCTATTTGCTGAGAGGCATGTTGAGTTCATGGAATATTTTATATTTTGTCACAAGTTGCGGGAAAATTACAAACTTTTTTTTTTTTTTTTTTTTTTTAACAAAGTTGTCACTAAATGATATATTGCTCATGCATGCCATGGGCATATGTGAAATGACACCCCAAAATAAATTCTGCTGCTTCTCCTGAGTACGGGGATACCACATATGTGGGACTTTTTGGGAGCCTAGCCGCGTACGGGGCCCCGAAAACCAAGCACCGCCTTCAGGGTTTCTAAGGGCGTAAATTTTTGAGTTCACTTCTCACTACCTATTACAGTTTTGAAGGCCATAAAATGCCAAGATGGCACAAAACCCCCACAAATGACCCCATTTTAGAAAGTAGACACCCCAAGCTATTTGCTGAGAGGCATGTTGAGTCCATGGAATATTTTATATTTTGCCACAAGTTGCGGGAAAATTACAAACTTTTTTTTTTTTTTTTTTTTTTTCACAAAGTTGTCACTAAATGATATATTGCTCACGCATGCCATGGGCATATGTGAAATGACACCCCAAAATAAATTCTGCTGCTTCTCCTGAGTATGGGGATACCACATATGTGGGACTTTTTGGGAGCCTAGCCGCGTACGGGGCCCCGAAAACCAAGCACCGCCTTCAGGCTTTCTAAGGGCGTTACAGTTTTGAAGGCCATAAAATGCCAAGATGGCACAAACCCCCCCCAAATGACCCCATTTTGGAAAGTAGACACCCCTAAATTTAGGGGTACACTAGTGAGACTAGGTAATAAATGGCGGGTGCCCTGAAACTATAAAAAAATAACTAACCAACCAGCGTCACCTGTAACAGTTATATGGTGATCACTGGTGAAAGGGTTAACTAGGGGGCAATTAGGGGGCTTTATGCGGTAGTATATGGGGGTCCCTGGCGCTATAAAAAGCTGCGGAGAACCTAAATACCTACCTGCCTAACTAGCGTCACCTGTGACACTAATACAGCGATCAGAAAAACGATCGCTTATTAGGCTGGGTTCACACTGGAGCGATGCGGGAACGCCACGAATGCGCGGCGGGTTCCCGCATCGCATGCCTCCCGGCGGCAGTTCACACTGCCCTATGCGAACTGCTGGGAGTGTCAGTGAAATGTTACTGACACCCCCAGATCAGTTCGCATATCGCAGTGCGATCTGCAAACTCGGATCGCATGGTGTGAACACCCATGCGATCCGATTCTGCTGCGGGCCAAAAAAAGGGTCCCGTGCGAATTTGCGGCGGGTGCGGCGGGTGCGGCGAATGGCTGAACTCGAATCGCACAGAGATCGGATGTGATTTGCACTGCAGTGCGGTGCGAATCACATCCGTTCTCATAAACCGCTGCAATGTGAACCCAGCCTTAGTGACACTGGCGACGGGGGGTGATCACGGGGTTAAACCTTTATTGGGGGGGTTAGGGGGGTACCTTAGAACTAAAGGGGGCTAACCCTAACTGCCCTAACAGTTATTAGTCACAAATGACACCCGCCGGGTGATCAGGGGGTTAAACCTTTATTAGGTAATAAATGGCGGGTGCCCTGAAACTATAAAAAAATAACTAACCAACCAGCGTCACCTGTAACAGTTATATGGTGATCACTGGTGAAAGGGTTAACTAGGGGGCAATCAGGGGGCTTTATGCGGTAGTATATGGGGGTCCCCCTCGCTATAAAAAGCTGCGGCGAACCTAAATACCTACCTGCCTAACTAGCGTCACCTGTGACACTAATACGGCGATCAGAAAAATGATCGCTTATTAGGCTGGGTTCACACTGGAGCGATGCGGAAACGCCGCGAATCCGCGGCGGGTTCCCGCATCGCATGCCTCCCGGCGGCAGTTCACACTGCCCTATGCGAACTGCTGGGAGTGTCAGTGAAATGTTACTGACACCCCCAGATCAGTTCGCATATCGCAGTGCGATCTGCAAACTCGGATCGCATGGTGTGAACACCCATGCGATCCGATTCTGCTGCGGGCCAAAAAAAGGGTCCCGTGCGAATTTGCGGCGGGTGCGGCGGGTGTGGCGGGTGCGGCGAATGGCTGAACTCGAATCGCACAGAGATCGGATGTGATTTGCACTGCAGTGCGGTGCGAATCACATTCGTTCTCATAAACCGCTGCAATGTGAACCCAGCCTTAGTGACACTGGCGACGGGGGGTGATCACGGGGTTAAACCTTTATTGGGGGGGTTAGGGGGGTACATTAGAACTAAAGGGGGCTAACTCTAACTGCCCTAATGGTTATTACAGTCACAAATGACACCAATGCAAAAAAAAAAAAAAAAAAAAAAAAAATTACATTGGTGTCACTGTGACTGGGGGGCAGGGGTAATTGGGGGGGTGATCGGGGGGTAAAGGGGGGGTGTGAGTGTGCCTGGCATGTTCTACTGTGTGTGTAGAGTGTTGGTGCAACTTACTGATCCGCTCTCCTCCGTGTCGGAACGAAAAATACCGACACGGAGGAGAGAATACATCACTTCCTCTCCTGTGTTTACATTACAGGAGAGGAAGTGATGTCACCGGGGATTTCTATTCGTCGGGAGCGATCGCGAGGGGGTGGCCATGAATGAATGGCCGTCCCCTCGTCCGGGATCGCTCCCGAACGAATACCGACCGCCGCAGGCACCGGGCGGGAGGCAAGGGACGTACATGTATGTCCTTATGCCTGCCCGTGCCATTGTACCGACGTACATCGGCGTGCGGCGGTCGGCAACTGGTTAATTAGCCCTTGTTACCCAGAGCTCCTCGATGTGCTTCAGGGGATATCACAGTGGGCAGACTGCTACACAATATTTTCCCCCACTCGTGGTTTGCCTACCGTCTCTGTCCGGTGTCTTGTCTAATAACGTCCTCCATCGGATAGTGTCCGCTGTGTACTGCGCATGCGCAGTACATAGCAACACAGATTCCGAAAATTGCCGAGGATGAACGGCGCCTGCGCCGTGAGTCCAGGTTCTAGCCCCACTGTCCAAGTGGACATAGAGTAGGAATAAAAAAGAGCCGAGCGCAGCGAGGCCGAGCCCGAAGCGTGGCGAGCGAAGCGTGGCGAGCGAAGCTCGCCCGCGAGGGGCCCTTTAATACTCACAACCCTATGTCCGCTTGGATGGTGGGGCTACCACCTCCACTCACAGCGCAGGCGCCGTTCAGCTTCGGAAATTTTCCGAAGCTTCGTCTGCTCCGTACTGCACATGCGCAGTACGGGGCGGACACTATTTCATGGCCGGACACTATACGGCAGAACACCGGCACCGAGTCCTCCTCCGACCGACCGTCTAACCGACCCTATCTGTTCTCCACTCGCAGACTCTCTCCCTCCACCTCTCATGATATGAGCGAGCAGCTGCAGCCTCCAGCCCCTTCTCCTCTTCAATGCTTCCTTGTGACAGCTCACTCCGGGACTCTCAGTTCAAGGATCAGGGGGAGGCGAATGGGCAGCCAGAGTCTGGGGTCCAAATAGGGGTCAGGCACTCAGGTAAGGGGTGCAGTATTGCCACAGAAAGGGGGTATGAACCGGCTTCACCAGGAGAGTTTTACCGCTGTCACCATGTTCGCTCAGGGGGAACACCTGGAGCTCACAGCCTCAGGCTGATACTTGGTGCCATGTTGTAGCTCTTAGATAAGCTTTAAAACATATTCAACATTACAGAATAGCTGCAGATCTGCCACTCCTACTAAAGGAGGTCAGTATGGAGTTCTCTCCCTGTATACAGTACCACAGGTGGGCAAGTGGGACTGTCATTTGTCCATAATCTCCATGGCTTATTATAGGTTGTAACAAACGTCCCACACTCCACTTGAGTGCTTTCATCATATACCACTTCCTCCCAGTTTGAATATAGATATCAGATATTCCAATCACTCACAAGCACAAAACAAGACAATACTTGTTTAGTTGCTGAACATGGACTGATTTATTGGAGATGACACACAAATATATACAGCAGGCTTACAATAAAAACTATAACCATAAACCTAATTGACATGAGCTAATTAACTAATCCCTTAAAGCAGCCGATGTGACTCCCTAACTACAATACACATTATCATACATCTCAACACAGAACTCCTTCATACAATTGCAGAGTTAATTGGCAAAAACAATAATGGGTGAAAGACTCTTAGAAGCTGTGGCAAGCCAGACTAGACTCATTTACATTATAGAAGACATCAGACAGGTGACTGGAGTTGATGACATTAGCATCTAACAGTATGTGTCCCAAGAGTAGAAATCAGTTACTATTTCTAATATGGCATATACAGGGTTCCCAGAATCTGTCTGCCTTGGGGGGATATGGACCTGAATATAAAGTAACACCACCTCAGGGGTCCCCAGGCATACAGCTCACAAAAATAACCGTTCCCCCAAATGGCAGGGCCCATAATAGGTAAGAAAGAGACTATCATTCAGTCCCCTACAAAAGCCTCTGTCCCGGGTGAGTCTGTCACACAGGTGCTTAAAGTTTAGTAAAATAATGTTATTCTTCTTAATAAACCTTATTGTTTTTAATGTATAGTGATCGCTGTGCCCTTTGTTCTCTGCAGCAAATGCCAGGTTAACATCTCTCAAACAGGGCTGGACTGAGACAGAAATTTGGCCCTGGACTGCATCCAGAACAGCCCACTTACATTTTGAGTGTCTCATCAGCACCCCCTTACATCAGAGTCCCATCAGCAGCCCCTTTATATCAGAGTCCCACCAGCAGCCCCCTTACATCAGAGTCCCATCAGCAGCCCCTTACATCAGAGTCACATCAGCACCCCCTTACATCAGATTCCCATCAGCAGCCCCTTACATCAGATTCCCATCAGCAGCCCCCTTACATCAGAGTCCCATCACCAGCCCCTTACATCAGAGTCCCATCACCAGCCCCCTTACATCAGATTCCCATCAGCACTCCCTTACATCAGAGTCCCATCGCAGCCCCTTACATCAGAGTCCCATCACCAGCCCCCTTACATCAGAGTCTCCCCCTCCAACGTGTACTCACAATTCTGAAGGTAGCTTCTCTTCTTCCTCTCTCCAGTCATGTGATAACAAGTGATAGGGGAGAGAGGAAGGAAAGTCTGCCAGCCATCTATTTCCCCCTGCAGGCTGGAGGGAGCAGAAAGCCTAATGCCCTTTCCAGCATATGATGGAAGCTGCTCCTCCTGACAGGAGTGAAATCGTGATCACTCACTGTCAGAGAGAAGCGGCTCCAGGACTGCACCTGACTGGCCCACTGAGCCATCAGCCCACGGGGAATCTCCCGGTAGTCCCGATGGCCAGTACATGCCTGCTCTCAAACATCCATGTTTACTAGACCAAAGACAGAAGGGCCACCAACTGCTTGACAATACCAAAGTGCAGGTTGCAGACAGAGTTACAGAATTATTTCCATTTTACCATATAAGATTTAGACTTTATAACAATTTATATTTTTGTTTTTGATATGGAAAGCTAGCATGTATAATTTTCCTACCTTCAACAAATTTATCAGCAACTAATGTTTCTTCTTCCTTTTCTTTCTCTTCAGGTTTTGTAACCACCATAGATGTTAAAGGGGTCACAAACTTGAACTTCAGAGAAAGATCCAGCGCCTGCCGTTTAAGTTTCTCTTTCTCCGATGGGTCTGCAGATATTCTTCATGCAAATAATGTGATTTTAGAATCTCAACTACAAACATTTCATAAATCTTATATTTATATTTTTGTTTATTTACATAATCCATTTGTCATTTATAGTTTAATAGGAATTGTAATTGGGTTTCCTGCAAAACAACACTTCGCATCTTATGCTACTGCCTTATACCGGTGATGTCTGCTTTAGCCTGTTCAGTTGTCCCACCCAATCTGTTTTATAGCCATGATCCTTGGGGGGTGCTCATTGGGATTAACTGATTTGTTATAAAATATGCTGTCATATGTCCTATAAAAAGGAATAGAACCAGTCTTAGTTCATGACATTATTAAAGGTAAGAGGTATAAATATATTGCCCTTCTTTGTACTCGCTCCATTTCCAGTACATCCTCCCTGAGGACTGGTACCCATAACTGGACAGCATACTCTAGGTGCGGAAGGACCAGAGTCTTGTAGAGTGGGAGAATTATAATTTTATCTCTGGCGTTGATCCCTTTTTTAATGCATGCCAATATTCTATGCTTTGTTAGCAGCAGCTTGGCATTGCATGCCATTGCTGAGCCTATCTACTAGGAGCCCCAGGTCCTTTTCCATCCTAGATACCCCAGAGGTTCTCCTTCCAGTGTATAGATTGCCTTCATATTTTTTTGCCACCCAAATGCATTATTGTACATTTTTCTACATTCATTTGACATGTAGTTGCACACCCCATTAATTTGTTGTTGATCTTCTTGCAAGGTTTCCACATCCTGCAGAGATGTCACAACACTAAAGAAATTACACTTTGCTACAATGTAAAGTAGTCAATGTAGAGCTTGTATAACAGTGTAAATTTGCTGTCCCCTCAAAATAACTCAACACAGCCATTAATGTCTAAACCGCTGGCAACAATACATAGGTGAAAGTTGGTCCCAATTAGCCATTTCCCTTCCCCGGTGTCATGTGACTCATTAGTGTTACAAAGTCTCAGGTGTGAATGGGGAGCAGGTGTGTTAAATTTGGTGTTACCACTCTCACTCTCTCATACTGGTCACTGGAAGTTCAACATGGCACCTCATGGCAAAGAACTCTCTTAGGCGGCGTACACACGGGCGGACTGTCTGCCCAAACTAAGTTCGTCAAACAGTCCGCTCAAACTTTTGAATGAACGAACTTGCCCACACACGGCACTTTTTGAGCGGACTAATACGGCAAACTAAGTTCGTCGTACTAAGTCCGCGCAACTTTTGAAATGAACGGACTCGCCCACACACGCGGAGGACAGTCCGCTCATTTCGAGCGCGTGTCAAGGTAGGCGGGGCCCGCGACGGAGACGTCGCGGGCTCCGCCGCCTGGAATGGACTTAAAGGGGAACCCCAACGCCGAAAAAAATCGGCGTGGGGCTCCCCCCAAGTCCACAACAGACCCTTGTCCGAGCACGCTACCCGGCCGGCCAGGAAAGGGGGGCGAGCGAGCGCGCCCCCCCTCCTGAGCCGTACCAGGCCGCGTGCCCTCAACATGGGGGGTGCCTTGGGGAAGGGAGGGCCGCGCGGCCCCCCCACCCCAAAGCACCTTGTCCCCATGTTGATGAGGACAAGGGCCTCTTCCCGACAACCCTGGCCGTTGGTTGTCGGGGTCTGCGGGCGGGGGGCTTATCAGAATCCGGGAGCCCCCTTTAATCCCCCCGGATACCGGCCCCCCACCCTATGTGAATGAGTATGGGGTACAATGTACCCCTACCCATTCACCTGTAAAATAAAAGTACCCAAAAAAAACACAACACACGAGATAAAATATTTTATTGCACAGCTCCGGGGGTCTTCCGTCTTCGGGGGTCTTCTCGCCGGACTCCTCCGCTATCTTCTTGTAGCTCTTTTGCTAGCGGAGGAGTCCGGCTTTCTTCCTCCCCGCCGCCAGCCTCTTCTCCCGACTTCGGGGGTCTTGTCCCCCTCTTCGGTTCTTCTGCCGGGCCACCGCGCCTTCTTATAGCTCTTTTAGAGGCGGTGGCCCGGTCTTCTGTCGCCGCTGTCGCCGCCGCCTTCCGTTCTTCTTCTTCTTCTTCTTCCTCTTCTTCTTCTTCTTCTTCTTCTTCTCCAGGAGATGTTGACACGACGCTCTCTCCGGCCGGAATGCCAGAGCCGCGCCGCGCTGCCACTTATATAGTGACAATGGGGCGGTGTCACATGGTATATGTCAGAAGAAGAAGAAGAAGAAGAAGAAGAACGGAAGGCGGCGGCGACAGCGGCGACAGAAGACCGGGCCACCGCCTCTAAAAGAGCTATAAGAAGGCGCGGTGGTCCGGCAGAAGAACCGAAGAGGGGGACAAGACCCCTGAAGTCGGGAGAAGAGGCCGGCGGCGGGGAGGAAGAAAGCCGGACTCCTCCGCTAGCAAAAGAGCTACAAGAAGATAGCGGAGGAGTCCGGCGAGAAGACCCCCGAAGACGGAAGACCCCCGGAGCTGTGCAATAAAATATTTTATCTCGTGTGTTGTGTTTTTTTTGGGTACTTTTATTCACAAAGATTCACAGTTTTGTTATTGAGTGCCTAGCTTGCTTGGTAAAGAAGGTTAAGGACTAAAGTTGGCCATACACTCATTGAAATTCAGCTGATTAAGCAGAGACTGGCCAAATTCTAATCAATGTGTGTCAGTCCCAACACAGAATTGTTTTCTCAATCAGTGATTGAATCTTAGAGCATAACATAAAAGATTTTCAAAACAGTTTTTTGACATCTTCTAATTGTAGGTTTGCAATTTTTTCGGAATTTCATGATAAAGAAAATATTGAAATAATTGTGGTCAGAACATTTTCTCATTAGGGTACAAGCAATATTATATAAAAACATACCTTTTCTCCAGCAGTTGCTGTATGGTGAGGTAGGCCCAAAGTCTCTCAGTAAAGTCACCGAATATGTACTCCTGCTGTTTGCTCACCCCATCCTTCTCTTGGATTTGAACATTTTCACTGTATTTCAGTGAATTATCTGCCTGTTCAAGTAACATCAACACAACTCAATATTTATATAAATCTACTATACTTAGGCGGAAATACATCATAAAGTTTTCATAAGAATCTTTAACAAAACTATCCTGGTATTTACTATAGAAACATCAAGGCATGATACTTCACTGATAAGCTCCAATAGACTTTTCGGATTTAAAAGGAGCGGCCTTTAAGCTACAACACATGAGCAAGATATAGGCCACTGTTTTCTTTTTATGGACCTTTTCCTGGAAGCTCTGTATGCAGATTGGCATCAAGTACCAGGCACTGAAAGACAGCGCGTTCTATTACCCAGCCACATACTTTAACTGGCACTGCTGGACAGTGTGATCTCCTGCCTGGTGTTTTTGGATAACTCAGGCTGTCAGGTCATCTGGCTACTAGAGAACAGCAAAGGACATGGAACATATTCAAAGATTCAGTATGTGACCACTGAGCAACAGTGCTGGGTGGCTTTTCTGAACCCACTAATAATGGTGTAATCTTCATCTTCCTACTGTCTCCAAATATGGAATACTATTCTTCCAATGACTCTAAAGTGTGGAACTATTAGACCCATTAAACTCAAAGATGTAGCATTATTCCTCCCACAGACACATGGGAGATTATGGCTTCCAATGACACCAACTTTGGGGCACTCCTTTTCGCACTGACTATTGATGGGGCATTATTCCTGCTCTACCTAATCTGGGTGATTTTTTCTTATCATTGACCATCAACTTTTTGGGCATTTTTACCACTACTGACACCAACAACATGGTAGTATTCATCCTCTCACTGATCACTGAAGCTTGTTTTTTTAAATCCTACTGACTGTTGACCTTTGGATAGATTTTACTTTAACAGACCACTGGCCATAGTCTGGTGCCTCAATAGTCTAAAAAGCGGTAAAATGGCCCTTTGTTTTCAAAGCATCCATGTTCTAAAGCACGTATAAAAACACATCCGAATCCAAACCACCAGACAATTTCATGTGGCCCTTGCACCTCTCCTGCAGCTGTGGAATCCCCCTCATCTCTGCACCCAACTTTGTCCCAGCAGCTGGCAGCAGAGATGAGGACAGAACTCCTCCGCCAGATCCTGCACTTCTCCATGCAGCCACAGAGAGGCTAATCTCTGCCCCTCCTCTGATCCTGGCAGCTGACTTCAGCTCTAGTGCAGTCCTCCTCCAAACCCTGCACTTTCTACTTCCCAGATTTTCCCCCAGTTTCTTCCCAGAAGCAGCACTAAATAAGGGGGGTGCACTGTGATGTAAAGAAGGATGGGGGGGCTCTTGACATCTGCTTATAATTATTATGAGAATAATACAATCCTTCGTCAGTTGAACAGGAGGGTCACTTACCACTGGTATCCTCAACAAGAAACTTTATTGGAAACTGATCAGACAGAACACCATGGCAGATGTTAGAAATTCTATATATAACCCTACAGAATTTCTAACAGGTTGTGTGCCCAGGCATAGCCCAGAAATGCTGAGAACCCAGTCATAGCCAGCTAGAACAGATAAGTGCAAGATACAGCAACAGGAAGAAGAAGACTCCAACCGAATAAAAGAAAATGGCCAATAACACAGCTACAACAAAGCTTTAATTTGCAAATCTGACAAATCAAAACTCCAAGAAATTAAAATTCAAGATGAAAATGCTGCTAATAAAAGAAGGTGTGGAAAATGAACTGTATAAATGAGGTCAGGCTGGAACATCCTTCAGATTAGTGTATACAGAAAGACCAAAAAGCTCATAGCATAATCTCTCTTACATATATGTATGATTTGATCTTCTATGCAAAGTGTGAAACTGCTAAAGAAATGTAGGAAGGATTACAAAAGATGCATAGAAGATCTAATCTCAGCAAAAAAATTATTTGTATTTGATTAGAAATCTATACCAAATCAGGCTAGTGAAAGGCCAGGATATGCATGATTACATAAGGCATACCTTGGAAATGGTTGAATGCCTGAGAGGTATAGGAGAATACAAGATTTTCATGTCACAGCACTATTACTCAGTGGTTTACCAGAAATTTATGAAATGCTTGTCACAGCACTTGATGCACATCCAAATGATGAACTGACATTGGAATATGTGCTTCTGTCACAAAATCTTTTTTAACCACTTGCCGACTGCCTGCCGTCAATTGACAGCGGCAGAATGACAATCCTGCACGAATCGCCGTAGACGTACAGGGGGCGCTTTAAGGGCATGCGCGGGCCCGCCGCATAGCGTAGGAGCCTGTACACGTGGCCGGCGTCCGCAATGGTAATCAATGGCTATTTATAGCTTCAATCGCTGTATAAATGCCAATGGTCCCAAAATAGTGTGAAAAGTGTCTGATCTGTCTGCCACAATGTTGCAGTCGCAATAAAAAATCACAGATCGCCTTCATTACTATTAAAAAAAATAATAATAATAAGAAGAAAAATTCCATAAATATATCCCCTATTTTGTATTTTGTAGACACTATAAATTTTGCGCAAACCAATATACGCTTATTGCTTTTTTTCTTTACCAAAAATATGTAGTAGAAAACATATTGGCCTAAACTGAGGAAGAAATATTTTTTTATATATATATATATTTTTGGGGGTATTTATTATAGCAAAAAGTTAAAAATATTGTTCATTTTCAAAATAGTCATTTTTGTTGTTTACAGTGCAAAAAATAAAAAATAAAGAGGTGATCAAATACCACCAAAAGAAAGCTCTATTTGTGGGCAAAAAAGGACATAAATTTTGTTCGGGTTCAGCGTCGCATGACCACACAATTGTCAGTTAAAGCGGCCCAGGGCCGTATTGCAAAAAGAAAAATGTCTCAGTCAGAAAGGGGGTAAATTCTTCTGGGGCTGAAGTGGTTAAAAATGAAAAATAGGAACAACAACAATAACATGCAACCAGAAACATGTGAATGTTTTCTGTGCAAGAAACAAGTATAATTTAAAAGTAGATTGCCGAATCTGGAAAGCTAGAATGCAAAAACAAACTAGACTATAAAAAGCCAAAAGTCTGAAGGAAGAAACAGATTTTCCTTAAGATATGAATATGTTTTTCAATCTAAAGCTTGAACCTCATCTTTGCAAGCATGGTGCGTTGATTCAAACGCTACAAGTCACATGACAAATTACAAAAATGTCTTTATTCACCTTGACCAGAGTAAAACAGAAAAAATCACCACAGCGAATGGTCCTATTTCCCAGAGTGTCACCAGAAAGATATCTGTGAAAAATGTCCTATATGCCCCTGCTCTTGAAACTAATCTTCTGTCAGTGAAGAAGCTCACAAAATAATGCAATGTAGTGACCTTTCAGGATGACAGTGGTACCATCACAAATGGGGATATCTTACTTGCAAAGGCTAAAATTACAGATGAACTGTATCAGCTGAACTACAATGTAGTTAATACTGCCAAGGAGGAAAAACATTCAAATTGCATTCACACATGGCACATATGATCTGACATAATAAATAAATTAACTGAGAATAACTACGCAAGTGGAATAAAAATTAATCCATGTAATCAAAAAATGCTGTATATAAGGAAACACGACAACAATAGCCTTGCCAAAGCAGAGTAACAGCAGAGATAAGAAACCTGTGAACTTCATTCAGATCTTTGCAATCCAATAGAAAAATTGACTCCAGGAAAGAAGTGGTATTTGCACACTTTTATCGATGACAACTCCAGGTTTACTATACTATATCTATTACACAAAAGTGAAGTACCAGAGAAATTTGAACAGTATTTGGCTCAAGTAAGCAACTAATTTGGCAGTGTATTGCGCACAGACAATAAAACTGAATGTTCAGGAGACAACACAAAGCCCCAAACATGAACCACCAAAAAATTTTTGGAAGCAAAGCCTATGTGCACATCCCAAAAGATAAACCTACAAAACAGGATGCTTGCGCAAAGGAAGGTGTACTTGTGAGGTATAATGAATCTTAAAATGGATACAGAATTCTACACCAAGACACATACAAGGTAACCATCAGGAGAAGTGCAATCGTCAATGAAACTTCAGTATATTCAAAATTTCATGAACTAACACAAACACTTCAAACAGAGGGAAATTCCACATCAGTGCAACATAAAGATAAGCAACAAAGTGACACAGAAGTAGAAATGAACAAGGACAATCCAAATACTGTAAAAGAAGAAAACAGGCCACAGAAGGCTTCAATCAGGAAATCTACCAGACGCAATAAAGGTATTCCCAGCCAAATGTCTGTCCTATGTTGCACGTGTGGCATTAATACCAGACCCAGATTCATGAAATGAAATGTAAAGACTTCCAACCCATGAGAAACAAAAGTTGATCAAATACTTTGACAAAACTGCTTACAATAAACACGTTTATACAACTGAGATCTGAAATGGGACTAATATAAGGAGTAGTTGTGAATGCGGGTGTTGGAATGCAAAGCTCATGTGTATTTTAACAGCAGAACTAAGTTCTGTGATACCAACAGTGTGCGACCCTCCTTTGGAGACTTGTATCATCTGCTACAGGAGTGAAAGTAAGCTCTGTGCTGTTCCGCACCTGCCCTTCACAGTTCTAGCACAGGCCTAGTCAGCAGCTTGTTTGGCTGCCAAACAAGCTGCTGACCACACCTGTGCTTTGAATTAACACCAGAAAAATACCATTGTAGGTCCAATTCACTTCTGGTTTGTTCACCAGTCAAAATAAAATATCTCAGTACAGCGCAAATACATAAAACTCTTTACAGTGAAATGCTAAATGCATAAATAAAAGTCCATATTAGTGAATGATACAATATACAGTGATCAGGAAAGATCAAAAAGAGTCCACTTGTGCAGTGTGTCTTTAATCAATATATCCAGTGACGATGTGATCCCTTCACCAATGAACTAGTTGGACTCTCACCTCATCGAATGGACCCCTGATAAATCAGATAGGTCAAAAACACATGTTCCCATCAAGGGTGAAGTATAAGGCTACAGCAAACCAAACGGAAGTATTTCCAGATAGAATCTCCTCAATGTCATCAGGTCAGGAAAATGTCATATATGAAAAAGAACAAGCAGATCTAGTGCTCTCCGTTTGATAACGATTTATTAAAATAAATAAATAAAAACAAATTTCCACTCACATTTCTAGGCACTGATCTCCAGTGCCGAGTGCAAAGCAGGAAATAACATGCATGGATCAGTGTGTCAGCCGGCGGATGACGTCACGACGCGAGTCACGTGGTCCGTACGCGTTGCGTCCCAGGGAGTGGGCGGGACTTCATCAGCGGTGACGGAATGACGTCGGACGGCCGCTTTATACCAACACACTAAATTTAAACCAATAAACGGCGGAGTTATGCGCAAGGCAAGTGCCGCTACTAGCGTGACACCGGAACATACATCTGTGATCGCTCCATACACAGGGGGAGAGGAAAGGGCATATAGAAAACTTTATGAGCGCCAAAAAAAACATATTTAAAACAAAATTAAAATCAACACCAGAGAGAAGCGCACGTCAAGTCCGCTGATTGGCAACAGAAAATCACCCACTAAGAGTTCTCGCATAAAACATGCAGAGAAACGAATGAGACGTTGCCCAAACGGACAGCAGAAAGCCTTAAGCGAATCTCCCGGTAGGTCGCATGACCAATGATAAGAACTAACGAATATACCCGCAAATGTCGCTGACGTCATCAGAAAGCTACACTGATCCATACATGAAGAATAAACAAACAAACATAACTATAATTAAACTTAAACATACACCATACATGTAAGGAAAAAATCAAAAAATATATACAAAAAATAAATATAAATAAAAAAATATCACAATGAATAATTAAAAAATCAGATACTATAAAGTAAAACAATTATCTGTCCGAAATGAAACAATTTAAATCAAATTCCACATTTAAACCGCCCGGGGCAAGAACCCGTGTTTCATGGATCCAATAGGATTCGCGTTTGCTTAATTGGCGTATGAAGTTACCTCCACGCCAATGCTTGGTGACCTTCTCAATCCCCCAAAAGCTCAAACTCCTGGGATTCTGGGAATGCACCAATTTAAAATGGCGAGACACATTATGAGTCTTCAGGCCCTTTTTAATATTATTTACGTGTTCACCCAATCTCACATGTAGGGGTCTGGAGGTTCTACCGATATATTGGAGACCACATCCACATTGTAACATATATACCACCCCTATAGTGGAACAAGTGATAAGTTTATCGATCTTGTATTCCTTATTATTACTAGTGGCTATGAAGGATTTTCTCCTTTTCATATTGCATCTAGAGTGCCTACATGCCGTACATCTACCACACGCATAAAAGCCGGATAGAAAAGAGAAAAGCCTGCTTTCAGTTTGTACAGGGGGATCAATAACACTCGGTGCTATTTGGTCACGCAATGATGGAGCCTTTTTATATATGAAAGAAGGACGTGCGGGTAACAATGGACCCAGCACTCGATCTTGTTTCAGTATAAACCAGTTTTTGGCCACAACTTTTTCAAATTTTTTATACTGTACGTTATAATCAAGGACCATTCGAAATTTAACCCCTTCCACACCTGATTCTTTTGCCTTATCTTTAATCAGAAGGGACCTATCCATCTGCTGAACCCTAGATATTTCATGTTCAAGAGTAGATGGATCATAACCCTTTTCCCGGAACCTAGAGGACAATGTGTGGGCCTGATCCACAAAATCATCCATATAGGAACAATTACGCCTTAGTCTAACGTACTGTCCCCTGGGGATATTGCACAACCAAGACTTATGGTGGCAACTCCCCAGGGGAATGTACGAATTCCGATCAGTTGGCTTAAAGTGATTTTTCAATACTAGCCCATCATTTACTTTGGTGATCTCTAGGTCAAGAAACACCAACCGTTCTTGGCTAATATTCCACGATAACTGGATGTTTTTGTCGTTAACATTCATAGTACTGACAAATTCATCCAATCCTCGCCGATCACCATCCCATATTAAAATGAGATCATCAATGAATCTATTGTAGCAGATTAATTCCTTGGGGCGATTCCGAAAAACAACTTCCTCCTCCCAGTGGGCCATAAATAAATTGGCCACACTGGGAGCAAACTTAGCCCCCATGGCAACCCCCCTTACTTGTAAATAAAACTGATGATTGAACCAAAAATAATTCCTAGATAAACAGAAATTCAAGCATTTGAGAATATATTTTTTATGACACTCCGATAGATCGGAGTAAGTGGACATAGCCCACTGAACTGAGGCTCGCGCATCACTGTGTCCTATAATAGTATACAGTGAGCCGACATCGGCAGTCGCAAGAAAACAGGAGGCAGTGATATCCAATGACTCAAGAGTTTGAATAATGTGTTTAGTGTCTTTAAGGAATGCTTTGGTTTTAAATACCAGGGGTTGTAGAAAAGTGTCAATGTACTGACCCACTCTAGAGGAGATAGAGTCAATACCGTTAACAATAGGCCTGCCAGGCGGATTAACACAGTCCTTATGGATTTTTGGCAGGCTGTATATAATGGGGGTACGGCAAAATAATGGGTCAAGATAAGATCCCTCTTTTTTATTGAGAATATTTTTATGTTTCCCTTCTTCTATTAGCCAATGTAATTCATCCTTATACTGTAACATAGGATCTTTGTTCAAGATATGATATGTGTCAGTATCACTGACAAGTTTATTCATTTCGGACATATAATTAGTTCTATTCAAGATCACCAATCCCCCCCCTTTATCCGCGGGGCGTATGACTATGTCATCCCTGCTCCTAAGGGATTCAATTCCCAATTTAATAAACTGGGGGTCCTTTACTTTGCGTACTTTAAGATTGTCTAGATCATTTATAACAACATTCTTAAAAACCTCCAAAAACTTGTTATCGGTGTTTAGGGGGTTAAACGTGGATTTATTACGGAGATTTGAGTGATGATCCTCAAATATTTTCACCTGTCTAGCAGGGTTGGATAGAAAATATTTTTTCATGTTCAAATTCCTAACAAACTTTTGGATGTTAACATATGTATGGAATTTACTAAAATTCCTAACCGGAGCGAATTTTAGACCCCTATCTAAAACTTTTAACTCATTATCGCTTAATGGACATCCACTTAAGTTGTATATGCCTGCCCCTATTGGGGTTTTTGTTTTTTGAATTCTCCTGCCCCCTCTCCTTCCTCTCTCTCTTTTCTTTTTCGGACCTGATTGCCCGACTGGGGGGTTCCGTACGGTTGCTGTCTCCACCACTCCTGATGGATAGGTGGAGGTGCAAATGGTGGATGGATGGGCTGGTGGATAGGGGGCTGCACATAAGGGCCCCTTCCGGGTCCACTCTGTGCACCCAAAAAATCCCCTCCCTCACCGGCTCCTCCATATTGTAATGGTGCATACCTATTAGACACAGGTAGAGTGTATCTCGGTTGACCACCATAAGGAACCCTCTGATGGGAACCATAATCAGACTGATACCCACCCTGTCTGCTAGGAGAATGGTAACCATAATAGTATTGAGACTCATTAACAGGGCCTGCCCTGGAGTCAGAATTCCTGTCACGGTTACCATTACCTCTACCTCTTTTCTTTCCGTAATTATTACGGGGTCCCCTATTATAAGTACCTCCCCTCGGTGCACTACTCCTAGTATTAACGGGATCTGGCACCAGATTTTCCGGAATAAAGGGGCCTAAGGAACCAAGTGGTGGTATAGGGGCCATAGCATCAACCTCAATAGGAGTATCATGGTGGATATCTCCCTCGGTTTGATTCATTTTTTGCCATTTAAAGACATTACCCCCATTGAAGTCATCTGAGTCTCTTATGAACTTTTTCTTTTTCTTATTTTGGACCTCAAAGTCCCACTTTGCCATTTTGTCCTTTAGTTCAACAGAGAGTCTAATGAAATCAGGAGTGTCTTTAAATGATTCAATGGAATGTTTAATCTCATTGATCTGACTATCTAGAATGGTCATTTTTCTTTGTTTACGTTTCAGCAAAAATTCCATTAATTCTAGACCTTTATTAAGAAAAAAGTTTTCCCATTCCAACATGGAATCCCTATCCAGGAGTCCATCGTTAGGAGGAACGTCCCATCTTAAACGACGTGGTATTAGTCTAGCTGAAATATATTGCTGGAAAGAGACAATATCCCACCAAGCTTTAACCTTTTTCTCAAAAACATGACCAAGTTTTCTAAAGGCCAAAACCACATCCGGGGTTTGTTCAGAAATAGGGGTACGTGAAAAAACATCACTTAATTTAACCTCTCTATTTTCCAAATATTGAAATACATCCATATTAGCTGCTGAAATTGTAGTAAATTGGTGCAAAAAATATAGTGAAAAAATCAACCAGCGCTAAAACAATTGAAACCGTAAAAGTAAATATAGATAGAAAAAATGCAGCTAGAATACTGTAGGTCAAATTACCAAATCCCACATATCAAAATAAAATATCTCAGTACAGCGCAAATACATAAAACTCTTTACAGTGAAATGCTAAATGCATAAATAAAAGTCCATATTAGTGAATGATACAATATACAGTGATCAGGAAAGATCAAAAAGAGTCCACTTGTGCAGTGTGTCTTTAATCAATATATCCAGTGACGATGTGATCCCTTCACCAATGAACTAGTTGGACTCTCACCTCATCGAATGGACCCCTGATAAATCAGATAGGTCAAAAACACATGTTCCCATCAAGGGTGAAGTATAAGGCTACAGCAAACCAAACGGAAGTATTTCCAGATAGAATCTCCTCAATGTCATCAGGTCAGGAAAATGTCATATATGAAAAAGAACAAGCAGATCTAGTGCTCTCCGTTTGATAACGATTTATTAAAATAAATAAATAAAAACAAATTTCCACTCACATTTCTAGGCACTGATCTCCAGTGCCGAGTGCAAAGCAGGAAATAACATGCATGGATCAGTGTGTCAGCCGGCGGATGACGTCACGACGCGAGTCACGTGGTCCGTACGCGTTGCGTCCCAGGGAGTGGGCGGGACTTCATCAGCGGTGACGGAATGACGTCGGACGGCCGCTTTATACCAACACACTAAATTTAAACCAATAAACGGCGGAGTTATGCGCAAGGCAAGTGCCGCTACTAGCGTGACACCGGAACATACATCTGTGATCGCTCCATACACAGGGGGAGAGGAAAGGGCATATAGAAAACTTTATGAGCGCCAAAAAAAACATATTTAAAACAAAATTAAAATCAACACCAGAGAGAAGCGCACGTCAAGTCCGCTGATTGGCAACAGAAAATCACCCACTAAGAGTTCTCGCATAAAACATGCAGAGAAACGAATGAGACGTTGCCCAAACGGACAGCAGAAAGCCTTAAGCGAATCTCCCGGTAGGTCGCATGACCAATGATAAGAACTAACGAATATACCCGCAAATGTCGCTGACGTCATCAGAAAGCTACACTGATCCATACATGAAGAATAAACAAACAAACATAACTATAATTAAACTTAAACATACACCATACATGTAAGGAAAAAATCAAAAAATATATACAAAAAATAAATATAAATAAAAAAATATCACAATGAATAATTAAAAAATCAGATACTATAAAGTAAAACAATTATCTGTCCGAAATGAAACAATTTAAATCAAATTCCACATTTAAACCGCCCGGGGCAAGAACCCGTGTTTCATGGATCCAATAGGATTCGCGTTTGCTTAATTGGCGTATGAAGTTACCTCCACGCCAATGCTTGGTGACCTTCTCAATCCCCCAAAAGCTCAAACTCCTGGGATTCTGGGAATGCACCAATTTAAAATGGCGAGACACATTATGAGTCTTCAGGCCCTTTTTAATATTATTTACGTGTTCACCCAATCTCACATGTAGGGGTCTGGAGGTTCTACCGATATATTGGAGACCACATCCACATTGTAACATATATACCACCCCTATAGTGGAACAAGTGATAAGTTTATCGATCTTGTATTCCTTATTATTACTAGTGGCTATGAAGGATTTTCTCCTTTTCATATTGCATCTAGAGTGCCTACATGCCGTACATCTACCACACGCATAAAAGCCGGATAGAAAAGAGAAAAGCCTGCTTTCAGTTTGTACAGGGGGATCAATAACACTCGGTGCTATTTGGTCACGCAATGATGGAGCCTTTTTATATATGAAAGAAGGACGTGCGGGTAACAATGGACCCAGCACTCGATCTTGTTTCAGTATAAACCAGTTTTTGGCCACAACTTTTTCAAATTTTTTATACTGTACGTTATAATCAAGGACCATTCGAAATTTAACCCCTTCCACACCTGATTCTTTTGCCTTATCTTTAATCAGAAGGGACCTATCCATCTGCTGAACCCTAGATATTTCATGTTCAAGAGTAGATGGATCATAACCCTTTTCCCGGAACCTAGAGGACAATGTGTGGGCCTGATCCACAAAATCATCCATATAGGAACAATTACGCCTTAGTCTAACGTACTGTCCCCTGGGGATATTGCACAACCAAGACTTATGGTGGCAACTCCCCAGGGGAATGTACGAATTCCGATCAGTTGGCTTAAAGTGATTTTTCAATACTAGCCCATCATTTACTTTGGTGATCTCTAGGTCAAGAAACACCAACCGTTCTTGGCTAATATTCCACGATAACTGGATGTTTTTGTCGTTAACATTCATAGTACTGACAAATTCATCCAATCCTCGCCGATCACCATCCCATATTAAAATGAGATCATCAATGAATCTATTGTAGCAGATTAATTCCTTGGGGCGATTCCGAAAAACAACTTCCTCCTCCCAGTGGGCCATAAATAAATTGGCCACACTGGGAGCAAACTTAGCCCCCATGGCAACCCCCCTTACTTGTAAATAAAACTGATGATTGAACCAAAAATAATTCCTAGATAAACAGAAATTCAAGCATTTGAGAATATATTTTTTATGACACTCCGATAGATCGGAGTAAGTGGACATAGCCCACTGAACTGAGGCTCGCGCATCACTGTGTCCTATAATAGTATACAGTGAGCCGACATCGGCAGTCGCAAGAAAACAGGAGGCAGTGATATCCAATGACTCAAGAGTTTGAATAATGTGTTTAGTGTCTTTAAGGAATGCTTTGGTTTTAAATACCAGGGGTTGTAGAAAAGTGTCAATGTACTGACCCACTCTAGAGGAGATAGAGTCAATACCGTTAACAATAGGCCTGCCAGGCGGATTAACACAGTCCTTATGGATTTTTGGCAGGCTGTATATAATGGGGGTACGGCAAAATAATGGGTCAAGATAAGATCCCTCTTTTTTATTGAGAATATTTTTATGTTTCCCTTCTTCTATTAGCCAATGTAATTCATCCTTATACTGTAACATAGGATCTTTGTTCAAGATATGATATGTGTCAGTATCACTGACAAGTTTATTCATTTCGGACATATAATTAGTTCTATTCAAGATCACCAATCCCCCCCCTTTATCCGCGGGGCGTATGACTATGTCATCCCTGCTCCTAAGGGATTCAATTCCCAATTTAATAAACTGGGGGTCCTTTACTTTGCGTACTTTAAGATTGTCTAGATCATTTATAACAACATTCTTAAAAACCTCCAAAAACTTGTTATCGGTGTTTAGGGGGTTAAACGTGGATTTATTACGGAGATTTGAGTGATGATCCTCAAATATTTTCACCTGTCTAGCAGGGTTGGATAGAAAATATTTTTTCATGTTCAAATTCCTAACAAACTTTTGGATGTTAACATATGTATGGAATTTACTAAAATTCCTAACCGGAGCGAATTTTAGACCCCTATCTAAAACTTTTAACTCATTATCGCTTAATGGACATCCACTTAAGTTGTATATGCCTGCCCCTATTGGGGTTTTTGTTTTTTGAATTCTCCTGCCCCCTCTCCTTCCTCTCTCTCTTTTCTTTTTCGGACCTGATTGCCCGACTGGGGGGTTCCGTACGGTTGCTGTCTCCACCACTCCTGATGGATAGGTGGAGGTGCAAATGGTGGATGGATGGGCTGGTGGATAGGGGGCTGCACATAAGGGCCCCTTCCGGGTCCACTCTGTGCACCCAAAAAATCCCCTCCCTCACCGGCTCCTCCATATTGTAATGGTGCATACCTATTAGACACAGGTAGAGTGTATCTCGGTTGACCACCATAAGGAACCCTCTGATGGGAACCATAATCAGACTGATACCCACCCTGTCTGCTAGGAGAATGGTAACCATAATAGTATTGAGACTCATTAACAGGGCCTGCCCTGGAGTCAGAATTCCTGTCACGGTTACCATTACCTCTACCTCTTTTCTTTCCGTAATTATTACGGGGTCCCCTATTATAAGTACCTCCCCTCGGTGCACTACTCCTAGTATTAACGGGATCTGGCACCAGATTTTCCGGAATAAAGGGGCCTAAGGAACCAAGTGGTGGTATAGGGGCCATAGCATCAACCTCAATAGGAGTATCATGGTGGATATCTCCCTCGGTTTGATTCATTTTTTGCCATTTAAAGACATTACCCCCATTGAAGTCATCTGAGTCTCTTATGAACTTTTTCTTTTTCTTATTTTGGACCTCAAAGTCCCACTTTGCCATTTTGTCCTTTAGTTCAACAGAGAGTCTAATGAAATCAGGAGTGTCTTTAAATGATTCAATGGAATGTTTAATCTCATTGATCTGACTATCTAGAATGGTCATTTTTCTTTGTTTACGTTTCAGCAAAAATTCCATTAATTCTAGACCTTTATTAAGAAAAAAGTTTTCCCATTCCAACATGGAATCCCTATCCAGGAGTCCATCGTTAGGAGGAACGTCCCATCTTAAACGACGTGGTATTAGTCTAGCTGAAATATATTGCTTATATATATATATATATATATATATATATTAAGCGATAATGAGTTAAAAGTTTTAGATAGGGGTCTAAAATTCGCTCCGGTTAGGAATTTTAGTAAATTCCATACATATGTTAACATCCAAAAGTTTGTTAGGAATTTGAACATGAAAAAATATTTTCTATCCAACCCTGCTAGACAGGTGAAAATATTTGAGGATCATCACTCAAATCTCCGTAATAAATCCACGTTTAACCCCCTAAACACCGATAACAAGTTTTTGGAGGTTTTTAAGAATGTTGTTATAAATGATCTAGACAATCTTAAAGTACGCAAAGTAAAGGACCCCCAGTTTATTAAATTGGGAATTGAATCCCTTAGGAGCAGGGATGACATAGTCATACGCCCCGCGGATAAAGGGGGGGGATTGGTGATCTTGAATAGAACTAATTATATGTCCGAAATGAATAAACTTGTCAGTGATACTGACACATATCATATCTTGAACAAAGATCCTATGTTACAGTATAAGGATGAATTACATTGGCTAATAGAAGAAGGGAAACATAAAAATATTCTCAATAAAAAAGAGGGATCTTATCTTGACCCATTATTTTGCCGTACCCCCATTATATACAGCCTGCCAAAAATCCATAAGGACTGTGTTAATCCGCCTGGCAGGCCTATTGTTAACGGTATTGACTCTATCTCCTCTAGAGTGGGTCAGTACATTGACACTTTTCTACAACCCCTGGTATTTAAAACCAAAGCATTCCTTAAAGACACTAAACACATTATTCAAACTCTTGAGTCATTGGATATCACTGCCTCCTGTTTTCTTGCGACTGCCGATGTCGGCTCACTGTATACTATTATAGGACACAGTGATGCGCGAGCCTCAGTTCAGTGGGCTATGTCCACTTACTCCGATCTATCGGAGTGTCATAAAAAATATATTCTCAAATGCTTGAATTTCTGTTTATCTAGGAATTATTTTTGGTTCAATCATCAGTTTTATTTACAAGTAAGGGGGGTTGCCATGGGGGCTAAGTTTGCTCCCAGTGTGGCCAATTTATTTATGGCCCACTGGGAGGAGGAAGTTGTTTTTCGGAATCGCCCCAAGGAATTAATCTGCTACAATAGATTCATTGATGATCTCATTTTAATATGGGATGGTGATCGGCGAGGATTGGATGAATTTGTCAGTACTATGAATGTTAACGACAAAAACATCCAGTTATCGTGGAATATTAGCCAAGAACGGTTGGTGTTTCTTGACCTAGAGATCACCAAAGTAAATGATGGGCTAGTATTGAAAAATCACTTTAAGCCAACTGATCGGAATTCGTACATTCCCCTGGGGAGTTGCCACCATAAGTCTTGGTTGTGCAATATCCCCAGGGGACAGTACGTTAGACTAAGGCGTAATTGTTCCTATATGGATGATTTTGTGGATCAGGCCCACACATTGTCCTCTAGGTTCCGGGAAAAGGGTTATGATCCATCTACTCTTGAACATGAAATATCTAGGGTTCAGCAGATGGATAGGTCCCTTCTGATTAAAGATAAGGCAAAAGAATCAGGTGTGGAAGGGGTTAAATTTCGAATGGTCCTTGATTATAACGTACAGTATAAAAAATTTGAAAAAGTTGTGGCCAAAAACTGGTTTATACTGAAACAAGATCGAGTGCTGGGTCCATTGTTACCCGCACGTCCTTCTTTCATATATAAAAAGGCTCCATCATTGCGTGACCAAATAGCACCGAGTGTTATTGATCCCCCTGTACAAACTGAAAGCAGGCTTTTCTCTTTTCTATCCGGCTTTTATGCGTGTGGTAGATGTACGGCATGTAGGCACTCTAGATGCAATATGAAAAGGAGAAAATCCTTCATAGCCACTAGTAATAATAAGGAATACAAGATCGATAAACTTATCACTTGTTCCACTATAGGGGTGGTATATATGTTACAATGTGGATGTGGTCTCCAATATATCGGTAGAACCTCCAGACCCCTACATGTGAGATTGGGTGAACACGTAAATAATATTAAAAAGGGCCTGAAGACTCATAATGTGTCTCGCCATTTTAAATTGGTGCATTCCCAGAATCCCAGGAGTTTGAGCTTTTGGGGGATTGAGAAGGTCACCAAGCATTGGCGTGGAGGTAACTTCATACGCCAATTAAGCAAACGCGAATCCTATTGGATCCATGAAACACGGGTTCTTGCCCCGGGCGGTTTAAATGTGGAATTTGATTTAAATTGTTTCATTTCGGACAGATAATTGTTTTACTTTATAGTATCTGATTTTTTAATTATTCATTGTGATATTTTTTTATTTATATTTATTTTTTGTATATATTTTTTGATTTTTTCCTTACATGTATGGTGTATGTTTAAGTTTAATTATAGTTATGTTTGTTTGTTTATTCTTCATGTATGGATCAGTGTAGCTTTCTGATGACGTCAGCGACATTTGCGGGTATATTCGTTAGTTCTTATCATTGGTCATGCGACCTACCGGGAGATTCGCTTAAGGCTTTCTGCTGTCCGTTTGGGCAACGTCTCATTCGTTTCTCTGCATGTTTTATGCGAGAACTCTTAGTGGGTGATTTTCTGTTGCCAATCAGCGGACTTGACGTGCGCTTCTCTCTGGTGTTGATTTTAATTTTGTTTTAAATATGTTTTTTTTGGCGCTCATAAAGTTTTCTATATGCCCTTTCCTCTCCCCCTGTGTATGGAGCGATCACAGATGTATGTTCCGGTGTCACGCTAGTAGCGGCACTTGCCTTGCGCATAACTCCGCCGTTTATTGGTTTAAATTTAGTGTGTTGGTATAAAGCGGCCGTCCGACGTCATTCCGTCACCGCTGATGAAGTCCCGCCCACTCCCTGGGACGCAACGCGTACGGACCACGTGACTCGCGTCGTGACGTCATCCGCCGGCTGACACACTGATCCATGCATGTTATTTCCTGCTTTGCACTCGGCACTGGAGATCAGTGCCTAGAAATGTGAGTGGAAATTTGTTTTTATTTATTTATTTTAATAAATCGTTATCAAACGGAGAGCACTAGATCTGCTTGTTCTTTTTCATATATGACATTTTCCTGACCTGATGACATTGAGGAGATTCTATCTGGAAATACTTCCGTTTGGTTTGCTGTAGCCTTATACTTCACCCTTGATGGGAACATGTGTTTTTGACCTATCTGATTTATCAGGGGTCCATTCGATGAGGTGAGAGTCCAACTAGTTCATTGGTGAAGGGATCACATCGTCACTGGATATATTGATTAAAGACACACTGCACAAGTGGACTCTTTTTGATCTTTCCTGATCACTGTATATTGTATCATTCACTAATATGGACTTTTATTTATGCATTTAGCATTTCACTGTAAAGAGTTTTATGTATTTGCGCTGTACTGAGATATTTTATTTTGATATGTGGGATTTGGTAATTTGACCTACAGTATTCTAGCTGCATTTTTTCTATCTATATTTACTTTTACGGTTTCAATTGTTTTAGCGCTGGTTGATTTTTTCACTATATTTTTTGCACCAATTTACTACAATTTCAGCAGCTAATATGGATGTATTTCAATATTTGGAAAATAGAGAGGTTAAATTAAGTGATGTTTTTTCACGTACCCCTATTTCTGAACAAACCCCGGATGTGGTTTTGGCCTTTAGAAAACTTGGTCATGTTTTTGAGAAAAAGGTTAAAGCTTGGTGGGATATTGTCTCTTTCCAGCAATATATTTCAGCTAGACTAATACCACGTCGTTTAAGATGGGACGTTCCTCCTAACGATGGACTCCTGGATAGGGATTCCATGTTGGAATGGGAAAACTTTTTTCTTAATAAAGGTCTAGAATTAATGGAATTTTTGCTGAAACGTAAACAAAGAAAAATGACCATTCTAGATAGTCAGATCAATGAGATTAAACATTCCATTGAATCATTTAAAGACACTCCTGATTTCATTAGACTCTCTGTTGAACTAAAGGACAAAATGGCAAAGTGGGACTTTGAGGTCCAAAATAAGAAAAAGAAAAAGTTCATAAGAGACTCAGATGACTTCAATGGGGGTAATGTCTTTAAATGGCAAAAAATGAATCAAACCGAGGGAGATATCCACCATGATACTCCTATTGAGGTTGATGCTATGGCCCCTATACCACCACTTGGTTCCTTAGGCCCCTTTATTCCGGAAAATCTGGTGCCAGATCCCGTTAATACTAGGAGTAGTGCACCGAGGGGAGGTACTTATAATAGGGGACCCCGTAATAATTACGGAAAGAAAAGAGGTAGAGGTAATGGTAACCGTGACAGGAATTCTGACTCCAGGGCAGGCCCTGTTAATGAGTCTCAATACTATTATGGTTACCATTCTCCTAGCAGACAGGGTGGGTATCAGTCTGATTATGGTTCCCATCAGAGGGTTCCTTATGGTGGTCAACCGAGATACACTCTACCTGTGTCTAATAGGTATGCACCATTACAATATGGAGGAGCCGGTGAGGGAGGGGATTTTTTGGGTGCACAGAGTGGACCCGGAAGGGGCCCTTATGTGCAGCCCCCTATCCACCAGCCCATCCATCCACCATTTGCACCTCCACCTATCCATCAGGAGTGGTGGAGACAGCAACCGTACGGAACCCCCCAGTCGGGCAATCAGGTCCGAAAAAGAAAAGAGAGAGAGGAAGGAGAGGGGGCAGGAGAATTCAAAAAACAAAAACCCCAATAGGGGCAGGCATATACAACTTAAGTGGATGTCCATTAAGCGATAATGAGTTAAAAGTTTTAGATAGGGGTCTAAAATTCGCTCCGGTTAGGAATTTTAGTAAATTCCATACATATGTTAACATCCAAAAGTTTGTTAGGAATTTGAACATGAAAAAATATTTTCTATCCAACCCTGCTAGACAGGTGAAAATATTTGAGGATCATCACTCAAATCTCCGTAATAAATCCACGTTTAACCCCCTAAACACCGATAACAAGTTTTTGGAGGTTTTTAAGAATGTTGTTATAAATGATCTAGACAATCTTAAAGTACGCAAAGTAAAGGACCCCCAGTTTATTAAATTGGGAATTGAATCCCTTAGGAGCAGGGATGACATAGTCATACGCCCCGCGGATAAAGGGGGGGGATTGGTGATCTTGAATAGAACTAATTATATGTCCGAAATGAATAAACTTGTCAGTGATACTGACACATATCATATCTTGAACAAAGATCCTATGTTACAGTATAAGGATGAATTACATTGGCTAATAGAAGAAGGGAAACATAAAAATATTCTCAATAAAAAAGAGGGATCTTATCTTGACCCATTATTTTGCCGTACCCCCATTATATACAGCCTGCCAAAAATCCATAAGGACTGTGTTAATCCGCCTGGCAGGCCTATTGTTAACGGTATTGACTCTATCTCCTCTAGAGTGGGTCAGTACATTGACACTTTTCTACAACCCCTGGTATTTAAAACCAAAGCATTCCTTAAAGACACTAAACACATTATTCAAACTCTTGAGTCATTGGATATCACTGCCTCCTGTTTTCTTGCGACTGCCGATGTCGGCTCACTGTATACTATTATAGGACACAGTGATGCGCGAGCCTCAGTTCAGTGGGCTATGTCCACTTACTCCGATCTATCGGAGTGTCATAAAAAATATATTCTCAAATGCTTGAATTTCTGTTTATCTAGGAATTATTTTTGGTTCAATCATCAGTTTTATTTACAAGTAAGGGGGGTTGCCATGGGGGCTAAGTTTGCTCCCAGTGTGGCCAATTTATTTATGGCCCACTGGGAGGAGGAAGTTGTTTTTCGGAATCGCCCCAAGGAATTAATCTGCTACAATAGATTCATTGATGATCTCATTTTAATATGGGATGGTGATCGGCGAGGATTGGATGAATTTGTCAGTACTATGAATGTTAACGACAAAAACATCCAGTTATCGTGGAATATTAGCCAAGAACGGTTGGTGTTTCTTGACCTAGAGATCACCAAAGTAAATGATGGGCTAGTATTGAAAAATCACTTTAAGCCAACTGATCGGAATTCGTACATTCCCCTGGGGAGTTGCCACCATAAGTCTTGGTTGTGCAATATCCCCAGGGGACAGTACGTTAGACTAAGGCGTAATTGTTCCTATATGGATGATTTTGTGGATCAGGCCCACACATTGTCCTCTAGGTTCCGGGAAAAGGGTTATGATCCATCTACTCTTGAACATGAAATATCTAGGGTTCAGCAGATGGATAGGTCCCTTCTGATTAAAGATAAGGCAAAAGAATCAGGTGTGGAAGGGGTTAAATTTCGAATGGTCCTTGATTATAACGTACAGTATAAAAAATTTGAAAAAGTTGTGGCCAAAAACTGGTTTATACTGAAACAAGATCGAGTGCTGGGTCCATTGTTACCCGCACGTCCTTCTTTCATATATAAAAAGGCTCCATCATTGCGTGACCAAATAGCACCGAGTGTTATTGATCCCCCTGTACAAACTGAAAGCAGGCTTTTCTCTTTTCTATCCGGCTTTTATGCGTGTGGTAGATGTACGGCATGTAGGCACTCTAGATGCAATATGAAAAGGAGAAAATCCTTCATAGCCACTAGTAATAATAAGGAATACAAGATCGATAAACTTATCACTTGTTCCACTATAGGGGTGGTATATATGTTACAATGTGGATGTGGTCTCCAATATATCGGTAGAACCTCCAGACCCCTACATGTGAGATTGGGTGAACACGTAAATAATATTAAAAAGGGCCTGAAGACTCATAATGTGTCTCGCCATTTTAAATTGGTGCATTCCCAGAATCCCAGGAGTTTGAGCTTTTGGGGGATTGAGAAGGTCACCAAGCATTGGCGTGGAGGTAACTTCATACGCCAATTAAGCAAACGCGAATCCTATTGGATCCATGAAACACGGGTTCTTGCCCCGGGCGGTTTAAATGTGGAATTTGATTTAAATTGTTTCATTTCGGACAGATAATTGTTTTACTTTATAGTATCTGATTTTTTAATTATTCATTGTGATATTTTTTTATTTATATTTATTTTTTGTATATATTTTTTGATTTTTTCCTTACATGTATGGTGTATGTTTAAGTTTAATTATAGTTATGTTTGTTTGTTTATTCTTCATGTATGGATCAGTGTAGCTTTCTGATGACGTCAGCGACATTTGCGGGTATATTCGTTAGTTCTTATCATTGGTCATGCGACCTACCGGGAGATTCGCTTAAGGCTTTCTGCTGTCCGTTTGGGCAACGTCTCATTCGTTTCTCTGCATGTTTTATGCGAGAACTCTTAGTGGGTGATTTTCTGTTGCCAATCAGCGGACTTGACGTGCGCTTCTCTCTGGTGTTGATTTTAATTTTGTTTTAAATATGTTTTTTTTGGCGCTCATAAAGTTTTCTATATGCCCTTTCCTCTCCCCCTGTGTATGGAGCGATCACAGATGTATGTTCCGGTGTCACGCTAGTAGCGGCACTTGCCTTGCGCATAACTCCGCCGTTTATTGGTTTAAATTTAGTGTGTTGGTATAAAGCGGCCGTCCGACGTCATTCCGTCACCGCTGATGAAGTCCCGCCCACTCCCTGGGACGCAACGCGTACGGACCACGTGACTCGCGTCGTGACGTCATCCGCCGGCTGACACACTGATCCATGCATGTTATTTCCTGCTTTGCACTCGGCACTGGAGATCAGTGCCTAGAAATGTGAGTGGAAATTTGTTTTTATTTATTTATTTTAATAAATCGTTATCAAACGGAGAGCACTAGATCTGCTTGTTCTTTTTCATATATGACATTTTCCTGACCTGATGACATTGAGGAGATTCTATCTGGAAATACTTCCGTTTGGTTTGCTGTAGCCTTATACTTCACCCTTGATGGGAACATGTGTTTTTGACCTATCTGATTTATCAGGGGTCCATTCGATGAGGTGAGAGTCCAACTAGTTCATTGGTGAAGGGATCACATCGTCACTGGATATATTGATTAAAGACACACTGCACAAGTGGACTCTTTTTGATCTTTCCTGATCACTGTATATTGTATCATTCACTAATATGGACTTTTATTTATGCATTTAGCATTTCACTGTAAAGAGTTTTATGTATTTGCGCTGTACTGAGATATTTTATTTTGATATGTGGGATTTGGTAATTTGACCTACAGTATTCTAGCTGCATTTTTTCTATCTATATTTACTTTTACGGTTTCAATTGTTTTAGCGCTGGTTGATTTTTTCACTATATTGTTCACCAGTCAAGCCCTGATGAAGGGGACACTTAGACCCCCGAAACACTTTGCCTACTTTTTGAATTGTGCCCCTGACCTTTAATGGAATAAAATTATACCTGAACCTCCTAGGAGTGGTGTGGCATTTTAACTCTTTTTACTTCATTCTTTTTGTCAGTTTGTGAAATGCCTTACAATGTAAAAACACAAATATTATTTGACATGCACTGGAAACAATATTAGTGCAGGTACAGAAAGGGTTTAGGACCGATAAAAAAGACAATTTAAATTAACTAGCATAGCATCATATCCCTACCAAAATGAACAGAAAGGAAAAGACCAAAAAACTGGGACTTTTTAGGTGCTAATCATCAAATGAAAAATAAATATTAAATACATGAACAAAAATTAAGTTGTATCTTTAACAAACCTTCTGAAGAAGCAGACCAACCTGTTGAATCCAAACATTGTATTATGGGATGTTGCACAATCATGTACTTGTGTTAAATCTATGTTATTCTGGGGGTGTACTTGTCAGCAATGTCCCTAATAATGCACTACTGAGCTCTTTTATAATTGTATACTTGGCTTTTTGGGCAAAAAATAAAATATTTGTTAAAGATAAAGCTTATTTATTGTTGTTCGTTTATTCACTATTTATTTTTATTTGATGATTAGCACCTGAAAAGTCCCACTCCTGTTGTTTTTTCCTTTCTGAAATAACTAATATTGTTGAACCTGGCCAATGTCGGCGTGTGCATTGCAGATCTGGTGACATGGATAGCTAAAAACAAGGTGTTTATGTTGCAGTGCAGATCTCATTGGTGCCATGCATGATGGGGAGAGGGATGCATGTGTTGCTCTACAGATATCGTTGGTGACATGGAAAATGGGGTTTGAGGAGTACATACTGGTGAGTTAACTATGTGTACCGCTGTGCAGATCTCATTGCTAATATTGATGATGGGGGGATAATTACATGTGCTAGAGTACAGATTCCATTGGTGAAATGGTTGATTTACTAAAACTGAAAGGAGCCAAATCTAGTACAGCTCTGCATAGAAACTATAGAAAACTTCAAATTATTTTTCAAAGCTTAGTGGTAGCATGGAATGGATTGGCTTAGTCTACAATAATATGCTTTCTTAGACATGGCACTTTTAACAGGACAGCATTTATACATACCCCTTCTGCCTGTATATCCACAGAGAAGAAGTTCAAATCATTATCGATTATTCGTCCTGCAACCACAATTTCACTGCCATCAAAGTAATGGTTGAAGCTGTTCTGGGTAACGTTTGCAATGGTATTCTCAGGATATTGCATTTTAATATCAACCAATGTTGGGTTTGCAATTTCTGTATAAAATCCCTATTATGCAAGTAAAGAAACATTTATTTTATGTATGTATTTTATTTTGTGAAATATAACAAGCCTAAAATATATGCAGTGTAAAAGGCATTTTGAGAATCAAACTGTGGATAGAGCTCCATGGAAAAACTAACCTGCATCTGCACGGTTGCATCTGAATCCTCATAAATTCGACGGGCAATGCCTGAATTTTCCAATGCCATCTTCTCAAGAAATCCATAATCAACCCCATAACCAAAGCCAAGACAGTATAGGGTATATCCATTTTTGTTAGCTTTCCTTACATTTTCTTGAATTTTTTCTGGTTCTGTCTCACCTAGTAGAGGAAAAACAACAATCATATCAGTGATATTTTAGGGATACATATTATACAATAAAATATGATCAAAAATAAAATCAAATTGTTTCAGTGTTTCACTAATATGCAGAATAATGTGATCACCATTATGAGCTATCAGGATTTTTAGAAATAATAAAAGGCCACAACAAAATATTTTAACTTCAGTCTGGGAAGTGGGAGCTGGGATAAAGCATCATACTGTATATAACGTAATTCTGTTACCTTGATCCACATTTTTGGCAAGGTAATGTATTTATTATGGTTGTAGTGGTAGGTTCATTACATTGCCAAGCTGACCAGCACTCTTAATGAACAAAGATACAGCTTGCACGGGGGACCCCCCCCCCTCCCCCTTTTTTCTTCTCACAGACTTGTTCAAGGCAAGACAGCCCACTCTGCCCTTTCATCTAGTTTTCCATAGGCAGAGGTGAGTGGGCCAATCAAGGGAGGACTGGAAGAGATGCAAAGAACTTTGTGAGGTGCAGAGAACTCTTGAAGATGGGGTTCCCAGCACAGACTGCTTAATTGAAATGAACACACAAAGAACTACACATTCCAAGAAGCACTGCTCCATGGGAGAAGTTTAACCACATAGAAGGGGCAGAGCTACCACGAGGCAGGAAAGAGTCTGGACGTGTTGACAGGAGGCGGCGGGCTTTGACCAGGGGGGACACATCTGCCACAGCAAGGAAGTTGGCGGCAGACATATGGGATCAAAAGAGGACTCTGCATGCATTCCTAGACATCCCGATCTGTGTGCGAGGCCCTGTGAAGAGGTGTCAATCGGGCACTTGCAGGGACCAGCACCACAGTAATTTCACCTGCGGCCTTTGGACACAGGAGTTGGTGAGTGGGTTTTCGCCCCCATCCTTAATAAGCCAAAACTCTGATTTATCCTTGCTGCCCTGCCTCAATTATTAACATGGAACCGTGATGCTGTTACACTCTGTCTGGCAGTGAAAATACTTGTCTACTACACCATAGGATTACAATGCTAGTTGCTGTCAAGCCTTTTGGATGTACTATGTTCACCTCATTTAAAGAGATCAACAAGTGAACCACCGTAAAGTAGCACAAGATCTTAAGGGCCCTAACTGAGTTTAGGACACTACTCAATTACAGGTGGATCCACATTGGTGGTTGATTCGTTGCACTGGGTCAGGTTTTGAAGGTAAGCTCGCCTGCTGGGATTGTGATGCTGGATGAGGAAGGGAGAGGATTGACAGACAAAGATAAAGTCGTTCTTTTACCCTCCTTCTGCCTGGACTCATATAGCCCAATTTGTTTGGGGTTGTTGGATGCCTAATTGAAGTTAACAGTACATTTCTTAACTTGCTAGTCTCATGTGTTTACCTCTGCTCTTGGGGGCCATTTCACTTAAAGGGATGCTCTAAGAGCAAGTGAAGTTGACCTTGTTGATTTTTTCCTAAAACTCTTGTCTTGTTATACCTCATACCTGCTTACTGTTTTATATTACTGTGATCATTTGTTTTGTTCTCTTTTAAGCAAGCGCACAGTAAAGATTAATTTCTGATTTCATCATAACCTGTGTCTTTTGCTGTGGTATTTACAGTACACTACTGTCAGGTGTATTGGGGGGGGGGGGGGGGGTTGAGTCTGTTCTTGGGGTTAAGAAGGCAGAGTAAAGAATCAACAATATTCAAGTGGCTCCTGCGGGGGGTAGCGCTATGTGGTCATAACTTTTTTTATAATTGTTTATCAACCAGGTAAATCTAAAATATTGCATACCCTGTTTTTTAGAGAGCTCGGTAGTTCAAGGTCAAATTTACACATACAACTGAATGAGCCAGAAGAGTAACTCATCCATCTTTTCTCCCTGGCATTGCGGGTGTCAGTTGGTGGATCAAAGGGATCTTAATAGACATGCACTTGATCCTCCCCCTGGTGAATGAACCAAGGATCGACATGTATTACATCACTCTCTGGATCACAGTTGTCATTCCCCCGGTAGCACTGGGGGTTGACACAGCTAATGGAGCAAGATCTGTACTTCAATATCTTCAGTGGAGTCAGGAGCGGATCCAGAGCCTAGTCTAGGGAGGGACACTGCCAGAAAATTTTTAAGGCCATTTGTCGGGGCAATGGCTGGTGTTGGCGCTTCAATCATCATGGTTGATATGGTGTCAGGATGATTAAAGCATTATTTCTATTATTACATTGTAATATACAATTAAATAGTTTAACTCACCATAATGTAGAATCAGTGGGAGCCACCAGTGTGTCACTTGCTACCGTCGCCTGCCACCAGATTCAGCTTGTCATTTGCCACTGTTGGCTGCCACCAAATGCGGATTGTCACTTGCCATGTCACTTGCCACATCCCCTGCCACAAGATGTGGATTGTCACTTGCCAATGTTGCCTGCCACAAGATGCGGATTGTCACTTGCCAGTGGCTGTGTCCCAGAGTAAGGGTGGGCAGTGAGAGATGATGTAATCTCTCTGTTGCCAATGCCTTCACAGTGATGGAGGTGTTTTGTCAGATGCTGAGCTGTGGTGATGCAGGGTGAGAGATGATGTCAGAAAGTCGCTACTCATCAGAATATGCAACCAAAGTGATGTAGCATTGCAGCTATCTTGGTACACCCCCACTTGTCAGCAGTAAGCCTAGAGTTAGAAGTCGTCAAGCAGACATCTTTATACACCCACCAGAGTTTTGCTTTTCACAGCTATTTTTAACAGCTCAGCTTATTTAGTGAAATATTTTGTGTGTATCTCACCTCTAGCAGCTGCTTAGTAATTTTTATTTTGAGAGGAGAGAACAGAATTGGGACTTTAAATGAAGCACACATCAGTAAGAGAATAAGTCAAGTGACTGCAATGAATATTTATTTTGTATAGTCCATGATAAGTCATACAAACATTTTGGGCATCAACCTCTAAAATGCTCTGGGCATACAGCCTCCATACAATGAGTCATGGACTAATATTTCACAATAATTTACAATCCAAAAAGCATTCTCATAAAACACAAAAAAAAAAAAAAACAGTATGCATGTATATACATTATTTTGCTGTGGTTGAACCCAAAATGGCCAAGATAACCATGGTAACTGAATAATAAATAAATCAATTAAAAATGTCTGAATAATAATTAATGAATCAAAAAAGATCATATGAATCTTGATTTTCCATGATTGGGGTAGATGATAATAGCTAAAAGCTCTACGCGTTTCGCGGTATTCCAACCGCTCATCAGGAGCATACATCATGGCATAATTCTACAAAATGTATGAAAAGAAAAAATGTATTTAATATATAAATTAGGTAAAAATTAGCAAAATAATTGAATAATTATAATTAAATTTGAAGGCTAGGCGTCCAACTCACGTCTGCATCAGCGGGCCAGTAAAACGGCATCAGGGTCCGCAGAAAGAGCCACAGTGCATAGCTGCCAAGCACCGAGGCAGCCTGCAGAACAGGTAACCACCAAAATGGGCACTCCCAGGGTAGGTAGAGGGTGCAGGGTCTGTGGAATTTTTATTTTATTTTTTGCATTATAGATTTACTAGACTAGCGCGGTATTCACCTCTTTTGACTTATTTAGTGAAATATAAGTTGAGTTTACTGTTAAAAATAACTGTGAAAAGCAAGACTCAGGTGGGTGTATAAAGATGACCGTGACGCAACGTCCCTTCAGTCACATATTCAGAAGGGGAGCGGCTTCCTGACAACACCTGCCTGCTCTTTCAGTCACACACCCGCCCGCAGGCATGATTGCTCACTCACCGGCCTGCTCACCAGCCTGCCCATCCACTCTCTCACCCACCGGCCTGCTCAGTCACCCGCCGACTCACCTGCTCATTATTTTCTTGGGGGGAGCAATTGTCCAGTTGCCCCCCCCCCCCAGATCCGCCCCTGAGTGGAGTGCAGGAGAGGGACAGGGAGTGGAGGAGGTTAATAGATTAGAGAACCTTAGTGAACAAACAGCATCTTAAAGGCCAAGGAACATAACAGAAAGGTAAGGGATAAAGTTGTGGAGAAGTTTAAAGCAGGGTTAGGTTATAAAAAAAATATCCCAAGCTTTGAACATCTCACGGAGCACTGTTCAATCCATCATCTGAAAATGTAAAGAGTATGACACAACTGTAAACCCACCAAGACATGGTCGTCCACCTAAACTGACAGGCCGGGCAAGGAGAGCATTAATCAGAGAAGCAGCCAAGAGGTCCATGGTAACTCTGGAGGAGCTGCAGAGATCCACAGCTCAGGTGGGAGAATCTGTCCACAGGACAACTATTAGTCCTTGTCAGAAACCATGAAATCAGGCCAAACAGAAGTACAGTTAAATCACACTTGTTTAATAGTAAAAAGAACAAACAGAGTCAAAACATAGCCAAAGTTCAACCGGAACGGATAGTCAGTCAAGTCAGAAGTCAGGGATCAATGTAGTTGAACAACAAGCAGGATCTGGAGCCAGAAGGGATGTCAGCAAAGCAAGTCTTGAACAAGATCACAGTAGATAGTTTCTGTGATGTTGACCAAGGCAAAGGCAGAGCTCCTCTGGACTGGATGGCTTAAGTAAGCAGGACTGATGAGCAGGATATCAGCTGAGTAACTGTGGAGAGATAGGAGCTAGAAATTAGCTGACAGCTAAGTGGCCAGCTCAGAGAAGGAAGGGCTGAGCCCAGCTCTGACAGTACCCCCTCCTCAATGACCCCTCCCCCTCGAGGGACCAGCAGGCTTGAGGGGAAAATGTCACAGAGGAGGACAGGGGCATGTACGTTCGAGCATGAGACCCAAGAGCGTTCCTCCAGACCTACCCTTTCCAATGCACCAGGTACTGTATGCATCCAAGGAACCTACGGGAGTCAACAATGGACTGTACTTCATACTCCTCATGGTTCTCCACCTGTGCAGGGTGAGGATGTGGCACCGAGGTGGTAAAGCACTTGCAGACCAAAGTTTTTAATAAGGAGACATGAAATACACTAGAAATACGCATATTAGAAGGAAAGTCTAATGCGTAAACCACTGGGTTAATCCTGCAAAGAATATGGAAAGGCCCAATAAACCGAGGTGCGAATTTCAGTGAGGGAAAGCGAAGTCGAAGGTTGCGAGATGACAGCCAGACCCTGTCCTCAACCTGGTAGGAAGGTGTAGGCAGGCGTCTAGTTTCAGTCATTCGTAAAATACATAATTTCGTTCCGCTATATTCGTTATGTTATGTTAATTCGTTTTCGGATCATTTTTTATTATTCATAGATTGACGATTTTCGTTATACTGAATCTCGAATCATGTTGAATTAATTTGTTATATTCACTATAATTTCTTTCGTATTATTTGAAATTCGATATTTATGTATGTGTATATATTTGTGATAATGATTCGTAGTTTGGAAAGTCGTTTGTTTATTGAATCTATTAACACACACAATGACAATATCTCTTCTCCTCTGCTCAAGTATAATAAAACACCCTTCTCACTCAGTTCTCAGGAATTCACTTTGCCAGTAATCCAACCTCCAGCACAAAATTAATCAGCTGATTGGACTGTAAGATTTACTTTGGAGTTGACCTTTTGTTTCATTAAATCTTTAACAAATTACCAAATCATGTCGAATTCATTCATTATATTCGCTATAATTTATTTAGTTAGTTGAAATTCGTTATTTTTTTATTCGGACATTCAAGTGCATCCGACTGTCCGAAAGATGCAAAATTCAGCTGAATTACAATTCGTTACAAAACGGATTGCACATGTCTAGTAACTATCATTAGCATGTCACAAAGCCTCCTGCACTTGTGCCCAGGTGGAACAAAGATCACGGAGATGCTCTGAGGAACAAACAAGTCAGACAACATGGAAGGTTGGAAACCATAATTCACCATAAACACGGACAATCGGGAAGCAGAATTCAAGGCACTGTTGTGAGCAAACTCTGCCCATGGTAATAGGTCTGACCAGTTGTGATGATGGTCACAAATATAGCAACTGTCATGGTTATGCTGTAATGTTTGTCTGTCAGCTTACCTCTCCTCCATGTGTTCACCTTTAGAGGCCAGCCACTCTCACCTGGCTGCTTAAATAATCTCTCCTCAAAGCATGTCTCAGACTCAGCCCCTATCAGGGAACTCTATATTAACCTGTGCACTGCAAGCCAGACCTGCTGATCGACTATTGTGATTTGGCTTCTGTGTGCTCATTGCTCTGTGTCCTACGTTTGATACTGTTTATTGATCTTTGCGTGTTCTTGACTATTCCTGGTTGCTTGTGACCCTGACCTTTTGGCGTGTTCTCTGTCTAATCCTGTCTGCTAGTCGCCCTGACCTTTGGCTTATCCCCTTACTATCCCTTGTTGTCCTGGATTGCTGCTTCCTCGCTGTCCTCCTGTAGCCTACTGTGAGTGTGAGCTGGGAGAACCTGGGGGCCACGACCTGGAGCCAGTTGCAGTGCAGTCCATCCTCACCACTAGAGGCTCTGGTGAACACCTGCTGGCTCTTAGACTCTGCATCCTGGGAAATCTTATGCTCTAGCTCCCAGTGGGATCTGTGTTGTTGATTTAGTAGACCTGCCTTCCTGAACCACTTAGAGTTCCATCCACAGCAGTCAACCGTAGGGTCCACTACCTTGCGGTGCACTCCTGACCCCAACAGGGTGCATCTGCCACCTGGACTTAGGTGACCTGACAGCAATGTAGGAATTGTTTCAAGGACTGATTGGCTCATTCTGCTGCCCCATTAGACTGCAAGCTGTATTCCCAACTGTGCACAAAAGGCTTTCCAGAACCGGGACACAAACTGACTACCCCTGTCTGAGACTATCACCTTGGGTAGCCCATGTAAGCGAAAGATCTCATGAGAAAAAATAGAAGCCAGTTCCTTAGAAGTGGGCAACTTCTTAAGTGGAATACAATGACACATCTTTGCGAACCGGTCAATCACCATAAGGATAACTGTGTTGCCTGGGAGTTAAGTAACTCCACAATGAAACCCTTAGACAGGTGGGTCCAGTGCCTCTCTCCATTGGGTATGGGTTGTAGGAGGCCCACTGGAAGGTTTCGTGGAGTCTTATTGTGAGCACACATGGAACAAGCAGCTAGCTGGCCACGGGTGACATCATATGTGACTCCTGACCCCCGGGGACCCCAGGAGATACGTATGACGTCACCCGCGGCCATCTTGTTGGTTTGATATCTTTGCACGCATATGCACTCGGATCTAAGTGTGGCTGAAAATAATTGCATTTCTTAATTTTTTTATTAATAAACATTCAGAGAGAATTAGATCGCTGTTTCTCTGTGTTTTTTATATGGTAGATTATTAAGCATCATTGGAAGTGGATCCAAGGACGGTATTCAGAGAGGGTGTTTTATACCTGGTGATCTGCTTACTACGGCTGTGTGACCTGTTTTAGGTCGGGTAAATTAGGTGAGAGGCCATTTTTGGTGGTGGAGGGATCATCATCACTGGATTTTCCGCTTGATTTTTCACTGCACCGTTTAGGATATATGCTGTGTTTTTATGCACATGGGACATTCTTTTATATATATTTAAATCTCATTATACTGTATATTTAATATGGATGTTTTATGAATTGCGCTGCACTATTGTGTTTTATATGTTACACGTTCAACACAGGTTATGTTATTGATTTAATCTTTGTTATATGTATGGGACAAGGTTATCACAACATACAATGTATTTTCACGCCCAGGGCCACTGGCGCCAATATTGGTTAACCAAGGGTTTCCACCAGGTATGTCAGATAAAAGTTACCTCTGCTGGCAACCACCACATCCTTCGCTCATCTGTCATTCATGCATGGACATAGGCTTGAAAACTCTGGGTGAGCTTAGCTCTCGTTCTCACCCAAAGGCAGGTGAATAGCTTCAATACTTTCAGCTACGTAATTTTTATAAAGGGTTGAATCGATTAAGTCTTTGCAGGGACCTAACACAGTTTCAGGAGTTGTGCCTTTCTGACACAAAATGTCCTCATGCATTATCTAAAATGTACAGTATTCTACTATCGCACACATTTCTGGATCGCCCTTTCTATGTCCGAGACTGGGAACGAAATTTAGGTGAAAACCTGTCTCAAGAAGATTGGGATAAGGTGTTCTTCCTCATCTTTAAAATACCTTTGTCATCTTATTCACAGGAACGCAACTATAAGATTATGGTATCGCTGGACTTCCGGCCGGATGTGATCAAGGAGGCTGCTCGTGCTCACCGCTCCGCTAATCCGAACCCCGTCCGTACCTGTAGGACTACCTCTACCCTGTCGGGACCTGTACCGCTGCACGGGGGAAGGTGTGCTGGTTGCGGGGATGCCCTCCTCGGCGGTTAAGAAGGCGGCTAAAGCGAGAGCGGACCAGAGGAACAGTCGCGCGGCCAGAGACACGGCGTCTGGCCCCGCCCACGCCATCTTGGTTTCTTCTCCGCCGCTGTCTCCGCAGAGCGCGCTGGTGACACATCCTGGGATGGCGCAGGCTCCAGAGAGGGGTGAGGATGGTGGATCTCCCGGGCTGCTGCCAGCTGTGGATACAGAAGCCATTACACGGCCGATCCTGGAGGCTATCAGCGCCAGCAGAGCGGAGCTTGTGGGGCAGATAGACCACCTCTCGTCGGAATGCAACCTGATCCGCCATGATCTAGACAAGATCCGCGGTCGCCTGACTACCATGGAATCCCGGGTGTCGACGGTGGAGGACGCATCTCGGGACCATGGCACACAACTTGCTGAGCTCAGGGACCAGGTAAGGGCCCTTCAACACAGAGCCATTGATGCTGAAGACCGGCAGAGGAGAAATAACATTAGAGTGGTGGGGCTACCTGAGGGAGCTGAAGGTGACAAGGCCGCACAGTTTGCTGAAAGTTTTTTTAAGCAACTGCTTTCCATGCCGGACATGCCCCTCACCTATGTAGTTGAAAGGGCGCATAGGGTCCCAGCTGGTCACAGGCCCCCTGGAGCGTTCCCCCGTCCCTTCCTAGTGCGCTTCCTGAACTTTAGGGACAGGGACATGATCCTAACTCAGGCCCGGAAACTGCCAGAGCTCCGCCATGACAATGCAAAAGTTATGTTGTTCCCGGACTTCCCTGCGGCTACACAGCAGAAGAGGCGATCCTTCACGGAGGTCAGGCGCAGACTACGCGACAAGGAAGTAAAGTATAGCATGCTGTACCCGAGCAAACTGAGAGTTCAATACAAGGGGGTGGTAAAGTTTTTTGAACACCCTGAAGAGGCCTGCGAATGGATGGATACAAACCTTTGAAGTTCCTGGTGAAGACAGTTTTCAGCGGCGGATGCCCGGATGTGTCGACCCTGCTACGTGCCCTGTCTCAGGGAAATCCTGATCTAATATCCTCCCTCTCGGGTGAAGGCTCTGGCCTTACGAATTTTGATTGTGGGGGGGGGGATGTTCTGCGTTTTCCCTCCTGCTTGTTTGCCCCCGCATTGACATTGCCAGTGACTGCCTTGATGAGGTGTGCCCTCGGTATCTCCTGTTTTGCACGGGGGGGGGGTGTATGCTCTTTGACCCCCTGGCCACTCTCTTGTTCTGACCCCTCGGTTATTGGGGGTGGGGGAGGACTCATGCTTGCACCCGGGAGGCAGGACTGCGGAGCCTAGGGCCATCGGGTTTGCCCATTTCCATTTTATCCTATCTCTCATTTTTTGCTTTTTTACTTATTTTTTCTCTTTTTTTTTCTTTTCTCCTGGTTACCTCTCCCCTGGGCACTCTCTGTGGGACGCGGACTTTGGGCGCACCCTCTGCAGGGTATTATACATGGGTGCCTACGTTGTTTGCACCTTGGCTGCTTTACTTCTCAACTCCTGCTATTTAGCTTTTCTTTCCTACTTTTTGTTGGGAGCGTGTGGAGGTGCTGAAGGACAAGACCAAGCAACAGCCGGACATTGGATCGCTGCGGCAGGAACCTGCCATAAACATAGACTTTTTTATGTTTCTCAGTTTAGGGATTAAGCCATATACCGGTTCTGTTGGGGTACTTGGTGGTATAGAGGCAAGGGGGGGTTTGGTTAAAGTCCCATCTCGACATGGGGGAAACTGTAGAATGTTTTTTTTCCTACTTCCTGAGCTCCTTACTCGCTGTGCGGGTGAGCTGCATTATTTGTGGGGTTCTGGTTTTTACATGATCTTAATTACAGTCTCATTGCTTGTTATAGATAATATGCCTTGGGGGGGTGGGGTCCCCGGTAGGGAGGGGTGGGGGACTCCACTTCCCCAACGAGGTACAGGATGTGATTATGTATGTAGGAATGGTGGATGATGTGAGAATTATCTCTTGGAATGTCAGAGGTCTAAATCATCAACTTAAACGAGCCTCTGTCTTTCGGTATCTTAGACAGTCCCAGCCACATGTTGTTTTCCTGCAGGAGACTCACATGGATGGCAGCAGGGTCCTGGCGCTCCGTAAGCAGTGGATCCAAAAGGCCTTCCACGCCACTTACTCCACTTTTGCCAGGGGCGTTTCCATTTTGATCAGTCGGTCCGTGCCTTGCTCGGTCCACCAGGTGATCTCCGATCCGGGAGGCCGATATGTGGCGGTAGTTGTGGATATCTGTTATAAACGTATAGTGCTAGTTAATGTATATGTGCCCCCCCCGTTTCAGGTTAAAGTGTTGGTTGACCTGTTGGTTAGGCTTGCGCCCTACACCCATCTGCCCCTGGTTCTGTTGGGGGATTTCAACGCCGTATTAGACGCGGCCTTGGACACCTCCAACCCGAATAGAGGGGGGTCCTCGGACTTAAATGGATGGGGGTCGGTGGCGGGCCTCACGGAGCTTTGGAGGTGGAAGCACCCGTTGGAGAGGGGTTACTCCCATGTCTCGATAACGCATAGGTCCTCTGCTAGAATTGATATGGCGTTTGGGAACAACGCCGTCCTGCCCTACGTGGGAGATGTCACTTACCTGGCGGGTGGCCTGACTGACCATAACCCTCTTGCAGTGACACTCACATTCCCGACGGGAAGGGGGCAGGGGGGGTGGAGGCTTCAGCCGGGATGGATACAGAATGAGCATGTTTTGGCCCGACTGACAGAAGCCATGCAGACCTACTGGACTGTTAATGACGGCTCGGCTGACCGCCGGACTGAATGGGATGCCTTTAAGGCTGTGACCCGTGGGGAGTATATTTCAGCCATTAAGACAGTTAAAACTCAGGATAGAGAGGACATTGAGCTACTGCAACTGAAGGAAAGGGAGAGTGCGCGGGCGCATGCTGATTCCCCTACGGGGGCCTCGTATGCGACCTTGCTGGAGGCGAGACGCACGTTGTCCATCCATATTACGGGTCAGGCTCGTGCGGACCTGGTCAAGAGGGCACAGACCAACTTTGCTGAAGGGGATAAGAATGGCAAGCTTTTGGCCATGCTGGTGGCGGACTGCCGTCCGCTGACATGCATCCCTGTTATTAAAGACACGGGGGGGAACCTAATTGACGAACCTGGACGCATAATGCACACTTTCGTTCAATACTACTCTAATCTATATTCACCTATACCCCCCTATGACCCATCGGCTCTGGACTCCCTTTTGAGCGCCCTGCCTCTGCCCAGGCTCTCTGATACTGACGTCCAATTGTTAGACGCCCGGATTACTAAGAGGGAAATTGAGCAGGCAATTTTTTTTTTTCCTCCAAACAAGGCTCCGAGGCCTGATGGCCTCCCTGCTGACTTTTACAAGGCGAATGTGGAGATAATATCCCCTAGATTGGATCTGCTCCTGGCATACTGTCTGGAGCAGGACACCCTGCCTGACTCTATGTTGGAGGCTTATATGGTTTTGCTTTTGAAACCGGGCAAGGACCCGACGGAATGCGCCTCTTACCGGCCTATAGCCCTACTTAATATGGACCTGAAAATCCTTACTAAAATTTTGGCCACTAGGCTAGCGAAGGTTTTACCTACTCTTGTAAATATAGACCAGACGGGCTTCATGCCGGGGAAGTCGACAGATACTAATTTGAGAAGACTTTTCACACACTTGCAAATTCGACCGCAGTCCGACAGTCACAGAGTTGTGGTCTCTATCGATTTTGAGAAGGCCTTTGACTCTGTGGACTGGCAATATATGTTTAAGGTGTTGGAGGTCATGGGGTTTGGACCACAGTATCGGAAGTGGGTGGCCCTGTTATACAGGCGGCCGAGAGCGGCGGTTCGACTGGGGACGTCCACCTCGGATTTCTTTGACGTGGGTAGGGGGACTCGACAAGGTTGCCCGCTATCTCCATTTTTGTTTTCACTTGCGCTGGAGCCGCTGGCGGTGGCACTTAGGTCTGCCAAGGACCTGAGTCCCATCCGGGTTGGTTCAATTGATGAGACTTTGGCGTTATATGCTGATGACATGTTGTTGTTCTTGGACGACCCCGGGAGGCCCCTGCAAAATGCCTTGGAGATTATTGATCGCTTTGCAGCCTTCTCGGGTCTGCGGGTGAACTGGGGTAAGTCCTCCATTCTGCCGCTGGATCCTGGGGCTCGAGCAAAGGCTGATCCTGCCCTGCCCCTTCAGTGGGTCTCCTCGATGAGGTATCTTGGGGTCCAGATAACGGCAAACGTTCAAGATTATATCCCTCTTAATATTCTTCCCTTAATCACACTCCTGAAGCGGAAAGTGCTAACCTGGTCCAAGCTGCCGTTGTCTCTTGTGGGCAGGATTAGTTTGTTGAAAATGAAATTTCTCCCGGTGATGCTGTACTTTTTGAGACAGGCACCAGTATGGATCCCTAAATCTTTTTTTCAGAAGCTTGATAGTGTTGTCTCAACGTTTCTGTGGACCCCTAGGCCACCTAGGATAGGACTCAGGGTGCTGCAGGAACCTGGGGATCAGGGAGGTCTGGCATTGCCGGATTGGCAAAAAATACTATTTGGCTGGGCAAATGGTTTTCGCCCGCAGATGGTTGACGGCTGACGATGGTGACGCGGCCACGGTTTTGGAGGCGGCTCACCTGGGGTCCTATGATAGTTTACGTTTTGCTCTATTTAGGGGCCTTAAATCAGAACTCCCACTGACGCTGACCATGAAAGCTACCATTAAGGCTTGGGAGATGGTGGTGAGGGTGGCATGCCCCAGCTATAGGGGGGTGTCGCCCTCCACTCCCATTTGGATGAACCCAACCCTTTCTCATTTTTATAATATGCCGGACCCCATGCTCTGGGCAAGTAGAGGAATCAAGACATTGAAAGACATAACTTCCTATGGGGAGCTGCTGTCTTTCCCCCAGCTCCAAGCGAGACATGATCTTCCTAATTTCTACCTGTTTAGATTTCTGCAGATTCGACATGCTTTCCAGGTACAATTTCAAGAGCGGAGAGTAGAGTCCATGCCCTCGGCCTTTGAAACATTGTTGGCTAGTGGTGATCTGACGAAAACCCTCTCGGTATCATATAAAGAGCTGTTCAAGACGACTCCCAAAGCAATCGCCAGGTGTAGGGAACGGTGGGTACTTGAAGTTCCGGAGGTGCAGGGTGAGGATTGGGACGAAATCTGGGCCCAGCCGTTTAGCTGCTTGGTATCGGCACAGGATAGGTTAATACAATTCAAATTTCTTCATAGAAGCTACTATACACCTGCCAGATTGAATAGGATTTTCCCATCAGTCTCGGCGGAGTGTTGGAGGTGTTCTCATTCGCCTGCTGACACTGATCACATTTTCTGGCATTGCCCGCTAGTGCAGAGATTCTGGACCGCAGTTGTCGTGTGTGTCAGAACTAATATCGGTCCCAATACCGTTAACTATAAAAGTGTGTCTCCTGGGCCTGGTGGACGAAGTGGTTCCTACGAGGGCCATGCGAACAATGCTTACTATTTTGTTTTTTTACGCTAAGAAAGCCATTTTATTGACATGGAAAAAAGCAGAGGCTCCGAGCCTCTCAGCATGGAAGGGCTTGGTGAATGCAATGCTACCTTATTATAAAGCCACATATGAAAGTAGGGGGTGTTTGCGGAAATTTGACAAAATATGGCATTCATGGTTGCATTCCAGCAGTACTGTGGGATAAGGTACTAACCTGAGACCAGATGTTGTGGTCGCACATTAGACGAGATCCTATTGGTCTAGAACTCAACGGTGTAGTCCATAAAACAATGTGATAGATCCGTGTGATATTCCCACATTTACAGGACTTTAAGTAAAATTAGAATCCGTGAAACGGTCGAGATGTGACGGGGAGGAGGGGGGGGGGGTGGGGGGGAATTGGGTTGTTGTTAGTACGTTAGCATTTGTTGTTAGGTAACTGTGGGCCTCGGGGCCCGGTTGTGGATGAGGCTGTGAAGGCACATCCACTGTTGTATGTTTGTATGTTTGTTATAAAACCAATAAAAAGATAAAAAAAAAAAAAAAAAGATTATGGTATCGCTGCCCGGTCTTACTAAATAAAATGAATCCAGCTACAGTGGGGACGGAAAGTATTCAGACTTCCTTAAATTTTTCACTCTTTGTTATATTGCAGCCATTTGCTAAAATCATTTAAGTTCATTTTTTCCCTCATTAATGTATACACAGCACCCCATATTGACCGAAAAACACAAAATTGTTGACGTTTTTGCAGATTTCTTAAAAAAGAAAAACTGAAATATCACATGGTCCCAAGTATTCAGACCCTTTGCTCAGTATTTAGTAGAAGCACCCTTTTGATCTAATACAGCCATGAGTCTTTTTGGGAAAGATGCAACAAGTTTTTCACACCTGGATTGGGGGATCCTCTGCCATTCTTCCTTGCAGATCCTCTCTAGTTCTGTCAGGTTGGATGGTAAACGTAGGTGGACAGCCATTTTTAGGTCTCTCCAGAGATGTTCAATTGGGTTTAAGTCAGGGCTCTGGCTGGACCAGAACAGTCATGGAGTTGTTGTGAAGCCACTCCTTCGTTATTTTAGCTGTGTGCTTAGGGTCATTGTCTTGTTGGAAGATAAACCTTTGGCCCAGTCTGAGGTCCTTAGCACTCTGGAGAAAGTTTTCGCCCAGGATATCCCTGTACTTGGCCGCATTCATCTCTCCCTAGATTGCAACCAGTCGTTCTGTCCCTGCAGCTGAAAAACACCCCCACAGCATGATGCTGCTACCACCATGCTTCACTGTTGGGACTGTATTGGATGGGTGATGAGCAGTGCCTGGTTTTCTCTCACACATACCACTTAGAATTAAGGCCAAAAAGTTCTATCTTGGTCTCATCAGACCAGAGAATCTTATTTCTCACCATCTTGGAGTCCTTCAGGAGTCCCGATGGCACGGCGGCAACGAATATTGGACGTACATGTACGCCAATATGCCTGCCCGTGCCATTCTGTCGACGTACATCGTCGTGCGCTTGTCGGGAAGTGGTTAAGGAAAAAGGATTACACATACTATTCCACAGTACATGATATGTATGTTAGATTGGACTAAATATTTGTAGACCACGAACTACTAGAAAAAATATTGGAAGTTAAAATAGGATCTATAACCCTCTCGGATCACGCTCCTGTAATAATAAAACTAAAAGATCTAGGAAGAGAATATAGTAAAGGATTATGGAGACTAAATGAGTCCCTCCTGGAAGATGTGGAAACAGAAAATACTATTAAATATGAAATTGAACAATATTTTCTAGCCAATGACTCAGAGGAGATTCCAAGGGCTACACTCTGGGAGGCCCACAAAGCCTTAGTCAGGGGGAAATTAATATCCATAGGATCCTGGGTAAAAAAAGAGAGTGAAAAGAAGTTAAACGACTTAAAAAAAGAACTTCATTTATTAGAACAAAAACATAAGAGTCAACTCGATAAAAACATATACAATGAAATAATACATAAACGTATGCAACTAAACAATAGATTGGAACAAGAAGCAAGAAAAACCTATAAACACGTAGCTAAAGAAAGATACATGTGGGGTAATAAACCTGGGAAATAATTGGCCAGAATAGTAAGGGATAAAAAAGCTATTAATTATATAGAAAAAATCAAAAACGTGAATGGTGAAATAAAATACACAACATCAGAAATAGCTAACGTGTTTAAAACATATTATAGCGCCCTATACTCAATCAGGCACAAGGAGACTGAAAGTCAGAAGGAGACCAGGAAAATTAAAATACAAGAATACCTGAGGGAAGTAGATCTTCCAAAGATAACCCCCGAAATGTCTAATAGCCTAGAGGCCCCAATCACTCCAGAGGAAATTGAGTATGCAATAAAGGACATGCCCAACGGGAAAAGCCCAGGACCAGATGGTTTCACCATCAGGTATTATAAAAAATTCAAACAGCTGTTGGTCCCACAGTTATGTAAACTCTGGAACAAACTGGCAGAGGAGGAGCTCCCGAGGAAAGAATCACTCCTAGCTAATATCATACTAATTCCAAAACCGGGTAAAGATCCTTTAGTTGTTCTAATTACCGTCCAATAGCACTTTTGAATACAGATATTTAATGGTATGCAAAAGTGTTGGCAACGAGGATAAAAAATCTACTCCCAGAATTGATCAACAATGACCAAGCAGGATTCGTACCAGGAAGGGAGGGCCGAGATAACAGTTTGCGAACGCTGTTATTAATGGGGATGGATAAGGAATCCAATCCTCCAATGATCTTGGTCTCGATCGACGCAGAAAAAGCGTTTGACCGAGTCGATTGGAGTTTTATAATGGAAACATTACAGTCAATAGGATTTGGCCCAAAAATGCTAAAATTGGTAAACAATCTATATACATATCCATCAGCCAAAGTGGGGGTAAATGGGAGTATGTCGTCCGCGTTCAATATGCAGAATGGTACAAGACAGGGATGCCCCCTCTCGCCATTGCTATACGTGCTAGCTCTGGAACCCTTATTAGCAAAAATTCGTAACAACCCAGTCATAGAAGGAATAAGAATGGGAGGGGAAGAACATAAAGTGGCGGCATACGCGGACGACATACTACTATACTTGACCAACCCCCAAACATCTCTATCAGGTATGATGAAGGAGATCAGAGATTACGGGGTCCTTTCCAATTTCAAAATAAACCCAATTAAAACAGTTATTCTGAATATTGGATTAGATCCGCAGGAGGAAGAAAAGATACGGCATAAATTCCCCTTCACATGGGAAAAAAAAAGAAATAACATATTTAGGGATCAAAATAACAAAAACAATTCGGGGGTTATATCAAGCTAATTATATCCTGTTGATAAACGAAGTCAAAGCGTTATTAATGAAGATGAATAAAGGAAAAATATCTTGGATGGGAAGAATGAATGTGCTGAAGATGGTGGTATTACCAAAAATCATATACAAAATGCAAATGCTTCGGATAAATATTCCAATAGGTTTTTTTAACATATTAAGAACACTATTTTCAAAATTTATTTGGCAAAATAAAAAACCCAGGATAAAATTTAATTTATTAACTAGGAAAAAAAACAGGGGAGGAATGGCACTACCAGACATTCACAGATATTATTTAGCAATTATTTTCACTAGATTGGTTGAATGGACAAATCAAAACACGAAAAAAAAAATGGGCAAAAATGGAGGAGATATTGACCGGGTAACAATTAAAAAAAAACATATGGATTCCACCAAAATTTAGGACAATTAGTAGTAGGACGCACGAAATCACTTTAACGGCACAAAAAAAATGGGACACAACACAGCGCAAAAACAAATGGCAATATAATTCACCATTAATCCCTCTGGAGGGAACGAGTTTTTTTATACCAGGTCACGACACATCACTAGGGAATAAAATGAGGGATCTACAATTAAAAGACATCATAAGGGATGGGAAGTTAATGTCAAAACAAGATTTAATGACGAAGCACAATTGGCAAATATTGAAGGACTGGGAATACCTCCAGATTCAGCACTTCATTAATTCCATCCCAAAACCAATAAGAAATGAAAAAAGGTTAACAGCAATGGAAAAATTATGTTCAAAGAAAAAAGCAGTTAAACATTGTGTCTCACAGATATATGACTGTTTATCGGAATTAGAAGGCCAAGGACATATCCCATGTATAGCTAAATGGGAGAGGGACTTGGGGTATGAAGTCGATGAGACCCAAATGATTAACTCAGTATATTACTCTGTATCTGACATAAGATCAATGGAAGTAAATTATAAATGCCTAATGAGATGGCATTTAACACCAGATAAATTACATAGAATGGAACCATCCAACTCCGAGTTATGCTGGAGAGAATGTGGGAAACCGGGAACGATATTCCACTTCTGGTGGGAATGCCCAGTAATAAACCAATATTGGAGTAAAATTACAGAATATATAGAGAAAATAATAGGGCAAAAAATACCTTTAACCCCAGGGGAATGTTTATTTTTAGGGGTAGAGGTAAAAACGTGTAAGCACTACAAAAGAAGTATACAAAACGTATTAATACCCGTTTTACTCAATGCCGCAAAAGCTCTAATACCAAAAAATTGGTTACAGGTGAAACAACCCCTGATCAGAGATTGGATCCAAAGAATAGAATATATCAACAATATGGAATACCTAAGAAATATGGAGGAAAATAAAATGATAAAATACCGTAGAACGTGGGAAAAGTGGAGAATATTCAAAAAGACGAAGCATTATACCCAAGCATTAATGGAATAAAGAGTAGTGGTATGGGAAAGGTCAACAGATGGGGAGAAGAGGGAAGGGCGGGTGTGGAAAAATCTAACATAAAAAGGAGTTAAATAAATAAATAAGGAAGTAAGAATGGGATGGCAATGATAACCAAGCAGATGTCAATCTTATTGTGGGTTCTTTTTTTTCTTTTTCTCCTTTTCCCTATATATGTATGTTTTTTTCTTTTTTTTGATGGTAAATATTAAACTGAATGAAGCTTATAAAAAAAAAAAAAAAAAGAGATCGGGAAAAGAAAACAAAACTTTTGCCACAAGGATGTTAAGAACTCTGGATAAAAATCAGACAGTTAATTCTGATGAGAATCCATAAATAACAAATCTTACTGAGTGGTAGGCAAAAAAAAAAAATAAAATAAAAAAAAAAAGGAACCTTAACTGCAGCAGAATTTTTTTGTAACCATGGCCAGATCTGTGCCTTTCCACAATTCTGTCTCTGAGCTCTTCAGGCATTCCTTTGACATCATGATTCTCATTTGCTCTGACATGCACTGTGAGCTGTAAGGTCTTATATAGACAGGTGTGTGGCTTTCCTAATCAAGTCTAATCAGTATAATCAAGCACAGCTGGATTCAAATTAAGGTGTAGAATCATCTCAAGGATGATCAGAAGAAATGGGCAGCGCTTGAGTTAAATATATGAGTGTCACAGCAGAGGGTCTGAATACTTAGGACCATGTGATATTTCAGTTTTTCTTTTTTAATAAATCTGCAAAAATGTCAACAATTCTGTATTTTTCTGTCAATATGGGGTGCTGTGTGTACATTAATGAGGAAACAAATGAACTTAAATGATTTTAGAAAATGGCTGCAATATAACAGAGAGTGAAAAATGTAAGGGGGTCTGAATACTTTCCGTCCTCACTGTATGTCTGACCTATGCTCAAGATGTGGCAAATCAAAAGCCAGGAGACTCCTGAGGCAGCGCTTCTTTCTCTAATTCAATTAAATCAATTAAAATGGGAATATTTAGATATTTCCTGATGACAGGAAGAGCCTTAATTTCAAGACACTGGAAATCCCAAATAACACCAACAGTACGGGAATGGGTAGTAGAGACAAACCACGTAATGTGGATGGAAGAGCTAGTATTTATAGCAAACAACAATGATTGTAACTTTATGGAAGTCTTGGCACCATGGATGAAGTTTCTGGAATCTCCTCAGCTGTTATCTTTCCTGTGACTGTTGGGATCCTGTCTGCTGGATGCTACATCTACGCGCTTTTTTGTTTTGTTTTTTCTCTCTTTTTTTCTTTGTCCATTTGTTTTTTTCCCCTTTACTTATATATATATATATATATATATATATATATATATATATATATATATATATATATATACACAAATTTGATATCTTGGCATGTTACACCCACACAATTTTTAGTTTCTTAGCTGGTGAAAACACAAGTGGGAATATGGAAATATAAAACTTTGTTAACCTAAGGATATTTAGGTCACAGTCTTTAAGCATAGTTATTTTGTTTACTTTTTCTTTGTACAATGCCATTCTTTTCAATAAATATATTAAAAACTACAATTGTTCTCCTTCACTGATGGGCACTGATGAGGTAGGCACTGATAAGTGGCACTGATGGGCACTGATAAGGCGGCACTGCTGAGGCTGCTCTAATGGGTGGCAGTGATGGGCACTAATAGGCAGCATGGAGAGGTGGCACTGATAGGTGGCACTGGTAGGCAGTACTGATAAGTGGCACTGATGATGAGGCAGTGATGGGCACTGATTTGTAGCACTGATAGGTGGCACTGGTGGGCACTGATTAGTAGTAAAGATGGGCAGTGATACCTCGATTAGTGATCAGCTGAGTCCCCAAGGACTCGCGCGCAGTCAGAGTGAGAACGGGAGGTTGTCCATGTATGCCCTCCCGGCATTTTAAGCCCACACTATAGCTGTCTTTCAGCTATAGTGCAGGCGTCGAATAGTTAAAAAAGAAACCTTGGCTGCTGAGTGCCTGGGATGAGGAACAATATGCTGTTAATGAAGAGGAATTTCAGATGTGTGTTTCCCAATCACAGCATTAAAACTAAATAATAAGAAAAGAAAATAAGAAAAATAATAATAGTATAAATAAATATAAAAAAACTAACAACTGAAACAACTGTGTAACTTTTCTTTTTGGGGCTACCCAAGACAGGAACTTTCCGTCACTTGGGATTGGTTATATCATAGTTTTTTTGTAGCTCTTCTGACAGCACACTGGCAAGCCAGAAGTTTCAGCAAATACTGTGCAAGCCAGTGGTGTAGCCTGGAGAACTCACTAATGTTGTAGTTAACAATTACAGTGCCTTGAAACAATATTCATACCCATTGAACTTTTCCACATTTTGTCATGTTACAACCAAAAATGTAAATGGATTTTATTGGGATTTTATTGGGATTGTATGCGATAGACCAACACAAAGTGACACATAATTGTGATGTGGAAAGAAAATAATAAATAGTTTTCCAATTTTTTTGCAAATAAATATGTGAAAAGTGTGGGGTTCATTTGTATTCAGCCTCCCTGAGTCAATACTTTGTAGAACCACCTTTCGCTGCAGTTACAGCTAACAGTCTCTACCAGCTTTGCACATCAGGAGAGTGAAATTTTTGCCTATTCTTGTTTGCAAAATAGCTCAAGCTCTGTCAGATTGGATGGAGAAGGTCTGTGAACAGCAATTTTCATGTCTTGCCACAGATTCTCAATTCTCAATTCTCAAGAACTAAGCTAATTAGTACTAAACAGAAGGAGAGGACAAAAACAAACACCAAATCACATAGTAAACCAGCTGTAAAAGCAAAACAATAGCAACCTGATACAGTTCAATACAACAACAGAAAGAAATACAAATAGGTGGGACAGAACACAGCCAAAATCACCTAAAAAAACATTTTCAGTTTAAAATAGTCAGTTTGCAGTGATGCTGCTGTACTATGTGGTAGAACTGTATACATTTCAGGATAGACTAAAATGCAAATCATTTAGCAGGTAAGTCAGCTTGCATGTATTTTATCTGTGTATCTATCAATTGGCTTGGAGTTCAGCTTTAAAGTGAACCTTCCAATAAAATACAAGGTCTGCATTGCAAATCAGTGGCTTACTGTTTTAAGCTTACAACATGGTTAACATAAATGGTTAACATATACTTTATTTGCAACTGCATTTTCATTTACAGTTTTCTCTTAGTCCTCCTGCAAAGTCTCACAAATAACTGTTGATCCTGCCTGTGAAATCTACCTAATGCAACTTCGTGGGATAGAATAAATAAAAACAGTGTTGCATCCAGTGGTGGCCCGTCCTTTAGGGTCGCACAGGTGTTGCCCCCCCATCTGGCCCCCTGATCTACATGCAGGGCACTGGACACATGTATTCCAATGGGGGGGTTTTCAGCACATGACATTTTTTGGCATCAAACAGAGCCTTGCTACCAAAAGCCCACCCAGTTGTCAATATTTGCTATTGTCACACTGATTCTCCTTCCAGCCAATCAGAAGCAGGTCATGAGACCCATCACCCGCTTTGCCGAAAGGAGATCCGATCACCAGGAGGAGGAAGGAGGAGATGCTGGGGAACACGAGATAGCAGCAGCCTGCAGCTTGGTGAGAAGCCGCTGACCCAGAGTGCTTCATGTGAGATAGGGTAAGTGCTGGGCCCTGACTGACTGACCGACGGGGGGTGTTGGCAGGTGGTTGTATCACTGGTTGTTACCTTCATGTATGCTGTGCATGCTTGTACTACAGTGGGATGAGAAGATGTTGCAGGGGGTGTGGCTATCATCATTGCCACTGCTGAATAACTAGCCGGTAGTTTGCCAGTCAGCAGCTGGCCACACCTAGCCCTGACCACTGTTTTCTGGATTGATCGCACGATCTGTATACTTTCTCAAAACAGATTTCTTCTAAAAGGTAAATATGATGACTCAAAATTTAAATGAATTTCTATATATATTAACAGTATTAAAGTAGAACTATGAAAAGGTAGTTTGTTTCCCTCCGAAAAAAGTGGGACTTTAAATTGTCAAAAACACTAATTGGTTAAAAAATTGATTTATTAAACAAAAAAGACAGAAAGACTATGCTAAAAAATCATCTTCACATGTTTATTAATAAAAACAAACACTGACGATTGCACAATTACACACAAAATTATATCTTATAAATGAAATATGATGGTACATATACAAAATAGTTTAACTCCAATGTCTGATAGTACTTTCCGGTGTCCAACATTCAGGATAAGTCCTAGCGTTACCCAACACGTTTCAGGTTCAAAATCCTTTCATCGGGGGTAATTATATAGCAGGATTTATATTCTAAATGAGGTGAATGGCACCGTAATCAAAACAAACAATAGTAATATTACAGCAAGAGAAAAAAATGGCCTTTTCAGTGGATGGCGTATATGGAGGTTTTAAATCAACCTGCACGCCTGGAGTATTTTTGGCCCAGCGGGGGAAAATTAAACAACCTGGTCCATCCAATGGAAGCTTAAATAGGTATAGACACAAAGCTTGCAGTCTCAAACGAGGGGTCTCGCAGTACAAATAAATTGAGGATTATAGTCAGACTCCTGCATCAGTAATAAAGCTGCAGTGAGATAGTCACTAATCACTATCGTCTGTTCAAGCTGTGTTGGGGGGGGGGGGGTCCACGAGGCATGCCATCCACAGTGACAAGGTCTGGTTTCTTTATCTAAAGTAGCACTATATAGTAGTAGCAATAGTATATAGTAGCACAATAGTAGAACTATAGGCAAAACTTTATTTTTTCATTTTGGATAGAGCAAGGGAGGGTTATAACTGTCAGATTTTTTTTTCACCATCTGTGTCCCATTGGGGAGATTTCTCTTCACTTCCTGTCCGATAGTCAAACAGGAAGTGAGAGGAAATCCCTTTAAATTAGGGGAATTTCTTGGGGACCCCCTGGTTACCAGAACTAATGTACCCATTGGAAGATTTCCCTCTATTACTTTTCTGGGGACAACCCAAACCTTGGGTAATTTCTCTTACTTTCACTTTCAATGATAATGGTAAACATGGCAAATAGAGAGGATGAAGAGCACAGACAGCAATAAAAACTGTCAGGTGTTCTAATCCCTCTCTACTCTATCCAAAACGTAATTAAAAAAAAACTTTAGTTACACTTTAACATTTTATAGCATTTTGTAACACAATCTACCTTGGTTCTTAAATGATTTTCTAGGCCTTTTGGTACAGGTACATTTAACCTGCCTTTAAGTGATAGATAACCCTCCAGAAAAATGTTTTACAAAATATATGACTTACCAATATTTGCTTCACCATCAGTAAGCAAGACTATTAAAGAGACACTTCTTTCTGGGATTTGGTTTAGTTCACGTGCTTTATCCAATAATTCCACTGCCCTTAGCACAGGATCATTGATATTTGTGGCTGCAAAAATTTTTTTTAAAAGTGATACACACACATATATATATACACACACACTGTATACCCAACAAGGAATTCAAAGTTAGCAAAGAGGAACCTACAAGGCTACTGAGGGTACACTTTGTTGCTGAGCAAGTATTTTTCACACACTGAATACCTAACTTGACTTATGTATCGTGACTCTGACTCAAGAGTTAGACACCTGAGTCTGGCTCTGACACCTGACTCTTACTTTTGGCATTGACCCCCTAACTTTGATACTTGACTTATATTTCTGGGTATGACACCTGACTCTACCTCTTGACTTTGAAATTTGGCTCTGACTCCTGACCCTGGTACCTGGCTATTAAAGAGGAAGTAAACCCTAATGGGTTTACTTCCTCTTTCATTCCCTACCTGACACAGGAGCCAGCGAAGTCACCGCTGTCCACTGTAGTTCCGAGCGTCCATCTTCTTGGTGGGTCTCTCTGTTCCGGCGCTGTGATTCGTCACTCATGTGCACGGAAGCCGACACTCGCATATCGCCGCGATCTGTGGCTTACCCAGTGCGCCTGCGCGCCGCTGTCTACGGCGTATGCGCCGTAGACAGCGGTGGCTGTCTTCAGGTAAATATCTCCTAAACCGTATAGGTTTAGGAGATATTTCTTGGACCTACAGGTAAGCCTTAATCTAGGCTTACCTGTAGGTCAAAGTGGTTTGTAAGGGCCTGATACCTGACTGTAAAAGCTGGCTCTACCTCTTAATTTTTTACATTTGATTCCTATTGGTGGTGCTGACACCTAACTCCTACTCTTAGCTTTGATATCTGACCCTGAAACATGGCTTTGATGCCTCCTACTCCCGACTCTGAAACCTAATACTTTTGGTTTTTTGACACCTGACTGATTCTTGGCTCTGGCATATGGGGCAGCGTAGTGGTGTAGTGGTTAGCACTTTCCCCTAGCAGCAATAGGGTGACTGGTTTAAATCCTAAACACAACACCATCTGTCTGGGGCTTGCATGTTCTCCCTGTGCCTGCATGAGTTTCCTCCAGGTACCCTGGTTTCCTCCCACACTCCAAAGAAATGCTGGTGGGTTAATTAGATCCTGTCTAAAAAAAAATTGTATGTGTTTGTAAGCACGTTGGGACTCTATGGGGTAAGGACTGTGCTATGCCGCAGATGGACACTGGTGGCAAAAAACATAGGTAGGTAGCGCTATACAAGTCATTAATTCACATGGCACTTATGGCAGGAATACACGATAAGAAAATTGGGTGAAAATTTCCATTCTGCTACTCATTGATACCTGTCTCAAGAGTGCATTGTAAGGAAAGGTAGCATGTCCAAATTAATGGGGGGTAATATAGCCAGGGTAATGGCCAATGTATCTACCTGCATCTGTCAGCAATGCACTCTTGAGAAGGTGCATTGTTTATTATCCCCTTCATCTCCTTCATCATCACTACTGATATATACTTGGTATATATCTTGCTACCAGTGGGACACTTCCCTCCGAGTCCTTATACTTCGGTACTCTGCCAACTAGGTAAATATTACTTCACTTGGTTACTTTTGCCCCCGTGTTGTTACACCTCATTACCCTATGTTTCATTCCCATGTCCCAGCCCTTTTCCCCTTCTTTCCCTTTCAGGGTGTTGTTCTCACACACCTCTGATCTACATAATTTGTCTTTTAGTTCCTTTCCTCTCCCCTCTTTTCCCATACTTTCTTTTTCTTCTTCAATTTTTTCCCTCATTTTCTCTTTTCTCCTCCCCCTTGTTTTCTTTCCCCGAATCCCCTGCCCCTCCCTGCCCCCCCTTTCTTTCTCCTTTTTCCCCTTCTATTTTTCCTTTTCTTTCCCTCTTCTTTTTCCTAAACACCACCATCCCTCCTTTCCTTCCCCCACTCCTTTTCTCTCCTCCATTTTCACTGTCCCTTCTTCTTTATCCCCCCCCTTTTTCTCCCCATATCTTTTATCTGTCTTGTCCCTTTTCTTTCTTGACTTTTTTTCTTGATTTTGCTCTGCGTCTACACCTTTTTTCTCTTTTTTCTCCCTATCCCATGTTACAACTTTTTCATTGTCCACTTTTTGATCTCTACTTTTTACAGCATTATGTATGTTTTTTGCTTCCCTCTTTGGGTTTGTGCAAATTTTAAGTGTGCTCTGGTTTCTATATTTTGGTCACGGATTGCACAAATTGCTGTCCCCCCACCATCACCCCCTTTTTGTCACTACCCCACCTTTACCCCACCACTATTTCTCCCATCACTCCCCATCACATCACTGAGCACATTCCTTTTCTTGGTACCCTCTAGCACTGGCATTTTTACCTCATGTACTTCATACCATTCAGACTTCAGCCTCTGATCTTTAAATTCCCCCAGATGCCGTGGGAGGGTCCACTGGACATGCCCCGTGCGCTGTTTACACCGGGACTTGAGTAAGCAGCCTTATATTTATAGTTTCATTACCCTTTCCCCTTTTATAAACCAATTGTATTATTTAATTAAAAAAACCCTATGTATTTTTGACTATTCTGTCACTGATTATACCTACTTACAGATGTATTTCCTGAGGAAGCGGTTCATCCCGCGGAACTAGTAGAAGTACTATGTATGACCAAGTCACCTGTGTTTTAATTCTATTGTCTGTATTTTGTTCTAATATATTTTTTGTAAATTTTTATTTCTGTCTATATTCTATTGGCACATTTTTCTATATCGTACCGAAATAAAAAATTTGCAAAATAATATACTGAAAAATGAAAATACCGAAATTTGCTTTCTTGCTTCTGGTGAGCCTTGTGTGGGGACCAGGCTCTCAAACCTTTATCCCGTTAAATTTTGGATGATGGTACAAACTTTGTTCTAAGTTTCATACCCATTGATCCCACTCTGTGAGGCCACTCACAGGTGCTGAATCTTTGTTATCTTTCCTGGGTCACCTGATCTGCTGCCAGAACCTCCTGAAATCTTTTTGTAAGTCCTGACTTTAAAGTGGGAACTTGCACAGAGTGACACAAGCTCTCTGCCTTGTATGACACAGCACCATGGATCTAGCAGTTGGCTGGACAGGCACCACATGCTTGCCCCATACCAGTACCACATTCAGGGCCATCTTTAATATTGATTGGACCCTGGGCAAACATTTTCTTGAGCCCCCCACCTTCCATGTAATTTCACTTTCCTTCTGCTTTGAAACATACAATAAATAGCTATCATGTACTAGGTGCTGGAGGTCAATGGAGAGAGGGCATCCTTTGCAAATAGACTCAAAATCAGTCAGCCAGCAAATGTGATTGGTTGCCAGAGGTTACAGTGTATCATTACAGCTCACTGACTGGCTGCTAGAGGTTACAGCAAACATTATGGCTCACTGATTGGTTGCTAAAGGTTACAGCACATTATCTCCTCACAGCCTGCACATCATGGACTGGGGAGATAAAGGGACCCATCAATAGGCAGAAAACTCCTAGGGATCCTAGGACTCCTGGAATCAGTGGCAATACTAGAGGAGGAGGGTGTGATCAGCGGCAATGCTGTGGAGTTGATGGGATCAGTGGCAGTGGTGGGGGGGATTATTTAGGAGGCAGTACACTGTGGCAAATTTGGAATAATGTAGAGCAAACCTGGAAATCTTTGGTGAGTATATAGTAGGGAATTCTACACTGACCACCAATGTAATGGGGAATTTACACTAACCACCAATGAGAGGAGGGATTTACACTGACCACCATTGGAGGAGGGATTTGCACTGACCACCAATGTGAGCGAGAATTTGCACTGACCAACATGTAGCAGGGGATTTTATGCCACCTACCAATATAAAGAGGGATTTCTACACTGTCACCAATGTAATAGGAGCATTTACACCAACCACCAGTGTAAGGGGGAGAATACAATGACCCCCATGTAACAATGGTTGTCAATTTACACCGACAACCATTGTCAAGGAGATTTGTACTGACCACCAATGTAAGGTGACACTTCTACACCGACCACCAATGTTAGGGGGGATTTACACTGACCATCAATGTGAAGGGGGTTTACCTGACCACTAGTATATGTCATGGTTATGCAGTGATCTTTCTGTGTTTGCTTACCTCCCCTCATGTGTTCAGACTAAGAGGCCAGCCACTTCCACCTGGTGGTTTTTATAACCTCTCCTCTAAGCATGGCTCCACCCCAGGCCCCATCAGGGAGTCCTATATTAACCTGTGCACTGCAGGCCATCAGTGCTGATCAACCATTGTGTATTCCTTTGTGTGTATGGCTTCCTGTTACCTGCTGTGTGCTCTTCTGTTGTTCCAATACCGACTTTGGCGTGTCTTGACTATCCCTGTTTGCCTGTGATCCTGACCTTTTGGCGTGTCCCTGACTATTTCTGTCTCCTTGTGGTCCCAACCTTGGCTTTGTCCCTCACCATCCCTATCCTCCTGTTGCCTACTGTGGGTGTAAGCTGGGGGACCCTGAGGGTCGCGACCTGGAGCCAGTTGCAGCCAAGTCCATCCTCACCACTCGAGGCTCTGGTGAACACCTGCTGGCTCTTAGACTCCGCGCGACAGGGAATCTTACGCTCTAACCCCGGTGGGACCTGTCTCCCGTCTGCAGCAGTCAGCCGTAGGGTCCACAACCTTGCGTTGCACTCCTGATCCCTACGGTGTTCATCTGTCACCTCGCGGTGACCTGACAGTATAAGAGCAATTCTGAAATTACCACTAATGTAAAGGGAAATGTACACTAATCACCAGTGTAATGAAGAATTTACACTGACAACCAATGTAATGGGGATTTTTACATTAACAACCAATAAAGGGCGATTTCTACATTGGCCACTAATGTAAGGGGGGTATTTACGCTCACCACCAATTTGAAAGGGGCTTTTTTTACCGATTACCAATATAAAGAGGAGTTTCTACACCGGCCACCAATGTAATGGGGATTTACACTCACCACCAGTGCAATAGGAGCATTCATAGTAACCCCCAATGTAAGGAGGGATTTACACTGACCACTAATGTAACAGACATTTAGCCTATGTTCACATTTTTCTGTGTCTGGAACGCATGCAAAATCACTTTCCTGACACCACAGAAACACACTGCCCTTTAGCAGATACACAGTGATGTCATTCGCTATGATTAAGCACTGTTGAGAGCGTGAAACGCATCAGCTATTTTTGCCTATACCCTGCTATTGTCATGAACTTTTGATATTTTTCACAATAAGGGCGTTTTTATTGGAGTGCAACTGTCCAGATCTTCTCTCTTCAGATACACAGCGTATCTGCTGAGATGTGCGTATTCACATCCACCAAAATTCACATCACTGTGGCACCATGCTATTTTGAAAAATGTTTCCACCTCCAATTTGCTTACATTTGCAGAACAGGCTGATGTTGGGCTTAATGACTACAGTTGTAAGCAGGACTTTCAAGCATTTTACCTCCCCAGTGGACAGCATTCAGCAGAAGTGATGGTGGATGTGACCTCAGGGGGGCATGATATATATAGGAATACCACCCCTATTTACAAATCAATGCCGCCAATCCGTGGCTATTTACATATTAATGCCGCTGCTATTTTATATATAAATGCAGGCTATTTGCATGTAATCACAGGGTCTGTAGGTGAGTCATCTGTACACGGCAATAGGGCAGAGCTGGGCAGCATTAGTAACAGAACTTCACACAAAGATATCTGGAGACAGCTTGGGACTAAAACTTCAAGAGACAAGGAATTTAAACTTGGATAGTTGGCAAGTATAAGGCAGCTGCTTTGGTTCCCCCAACAATGATGGGGCCCAGGGAAGCTGCCCCTTTTGCCCTGCCCTAAAGATGGCCCTGACCACATTTATCAGTTGGCAAAAAATTGTGAATTGGGATGGTGTAGGAGAAGATTGTTTTTAATTTCAGAGTTGTTTTACAGCCAGTGTTTAGGATTATATTTATTTGTTGTGTTTACATACCATACCCATCTGTAATTGTTCTGACAAAGTCCTTGGCTTCTTTCAGGTTTTCTGGTGTTGCTTTCACCAAATAAGGTTTCCACACATCAATATTATTGTCAAATAGTATAAAATTAAATTGATCATGTTCTTTGGTGTCCTTCAAAATTTGAAGTAGGGCTTCCTTTGTCTAAATATAGATATCACAGTAATACATACATTTATTATTAAAATAACATTTAATTTAGATAGGGTAGATAAGTAGAGGGATGAGTGATAGTAGCATAAAGTGTCATTAAAGTCCTTGTGCAAGAACAGCTGCTGTATGGTGGGAAGTGTTCAGTGTATTGTGGTGAATAGTGATGGCCCGACCCTCAGAAGGGACGTTTCGCGAACGCGGACCGCGAACGAGGCCGACCGTTCACGACGGGCCCCATTGACTTCAATAGGAGGCGAACATTTCAAAACTTTTGGTCGAATTTGCAGCCACGAGGTAATTATTAGCAGGGAAAACATAGTCCCACCCCATGGCCAATGGCATAATACATGTATGAGGTGAATTTGGGATCGATAACTACAAGCATTCTTTTTTTATATGGGAAATTGTTCTGACAATTCAGGACTGTGGAGTGCATGAAGGCAATGGAGGAGAGGGAAGGTCAGGGACCAGGGTAGGCAAAGAAGAGGGTGCAGGAGATGATCACCAGCAGCGTGACATACAGCAATGACACATGCACCGTGATAGAGGCATCTGACAACAGCACCGTGATAGAGGGCACTGACATCAGCAGCGTGACATAAAGCATTAACACCAGCACCGTGACATACAGCATTGACAGCAACACCGTGATAGAGAGTACTGACATCAGAAGCGTGACATTAAGCACTGACATCAGCACCGTGATATACAGCACTGACAGCAGCACCGTGATAGAGGGCACTGACATCAGAAGCGTGACATACAGCACTGACATCAGCACCGTGATATACAGCACTGACAGCAGCACCGTGATAGAGAGCACTGACATCAGCAGCGTGACATACAGCACTGACATCAGCACCATGATATACAGCACTGACAGCAGCACCGTGATAGAGAGCACTGACATCAGAAGCGTGACATACAGCACTGACATCAGCACAGTGATATACAGCACTGACAGCAGCACCGTGATAGAGAGTACTGACATCAGAAGCGTGACATAAAGCATTAACACCAGCACCGTGACATACAGCATTGACAGCAACACCGTGATAGAGAGTACTGACATCAGAAGCGTGACATTAAGCACTGACATCAGCACCGTGATATACAGCACTGACAGCAGCACCGTGATAGAGGGCACTGACATCAGAAGCGTGACATACAGCACTGACATCAGCACAGTGATATACAGCACTGACAGCAGCACCGTGATAGAGAGTACTGACATCAGAAGCGTGACATTAAGCATTAACACCAGCACCGTGACATACAGCATTGACAGCAGCACCGTGATAGAGGGCACTGACATCAGAAGCGTGATATACAGCACTGACATCAGCACAGTGATATACAGCACTGACAGCAGCACCGTGATAGAGGGCACTGACATCAGAAGCGTGACATACAGCACTGACATCAGCACAGTGATATACAACACTGACAGCAGCACCGTGATAGAGAGTACTGACATCAGAAGCGTGACATTAAGCACTGACATCAGTACCGTGAAATACAGCACTGACAGCAGCACCGTGACATTAAGCACTCACACCAGCACCGTGATATACAGCACTGACAGCAGCACCGTAAGCAGCCCCAGGAGGAAGTCAGCACAGCACAGGGATGGTGTGATCCCCTCATAGTAAGCAGGCCCAGGAGAAACTCAGCACAGCACAGGGATGGTGTGATCCCCTCATAGTAAGCAGGCCCAGGAGAAACTCAGCACAGCACAGGGATGGTGTGATCCCCTCATAATAAGAACCCCCAGGAGGAAGTCAGCACAGCACAGGGATGGTGTGATCCCCTCATAGTAAGCAGGCCCAGGAGAAACTCAGCACAGCACAGGGATGGTGTGATCCCCTCATAATAAGAACCCCCAGGAGGAAGTCAGCACAGCACAGGGATGGTGTGATCCCCTCATAATAAGCAGGCCCAGGAGAAACTCAGCACAGCACAGGGATGGTGTGATCCCCTCATAATAAGAACCCCCAGGAGGAAGTCAGCACAGCACAGGGATGGTGTGATCCCCTCATAGTAAGCAGGCCCAGGAGAAACTCAGCACAGCACAGGGATGGTGTGATCCCCTCATAATAAGAACTCCCAGGAGGAAGTCGGCACAGCACAGGGATGGTGTGATCCCCTCATAGTAAGCAGGCCCAGGAGAAACTCAGCACAGCACAGGGATGGTGTGATCCCCTCATAATAAGAACCCCCAGGAGGAAGTCAGCACAGCACAGGGATGGTGTGATCCCCTCATAATAAGAACCCCCAGGAGGAAGTCAGCACAGCACAGGGATGGTGTGATCCCCTCATAGTAAGCAGGCCCAGGAGAAACTCAGCACAGCACAGGGATGGTGTGATCCCCTCATAATAAGAACCCCCAGGAGGAAGTCAGCACAGCACAGGGATATCATAAGCAGCCCCAGTAGAAATATGACACCGCTCAACCTCTTCAAAGAGGAGGGTAGGGGCATATAGTACGGTGTGCTTTTTTGGGACAAGGAAGTGAGCCAAATGAAGAAAGAAGGTCTGTGTGCTTGATTAAAAAAATAGTTTATAGACATATACATGGTCTACTGGTCACATGTGTTGAATTCCTCCGAGATCCATGCCTCATTCATTTTTAGAAATGTGAGGTAGTTAACACTGTCGTGAGCTAGGTGAGTACGCTTATCGGTCACGATCCCCCCTGCTGCACTGAACGTCCTTTCGGACAGGACACTGGATGAGGGGCAAGCCAACAGTTCGATTGCAAATTGGGCAAGCTCTGGCCAGAGGTCAAGCCTGCCCACCCAGTAGTCCAGGGGTTCATCACTCCTCAGAGCGTCCACATCAGCCGTTAACCCAATGTAGTCGGACACCTGACAGTCTAGGCGTTCCCTGATGCTGGATCCGGATGACACCTGTCGATGGGTCAGCTGAAAGAATGACCTCATATCCGAAGTCACCAACACATCTTCAAACCGGCCTCTTCTTGCAGGCGCTGTTGGATTGGTACCCGCAAATCCTTCTCTGGGAGTGAGAATTGCTCCTCTGCCAGCGCACGCAAAAGCAGAATGCAGCATTTCTCGAAGCAAGGCCTGGAAGTGCTGCATTCTGACAGCCCTCTGCGACGGCGGTAACATTTCCGCCATTTTGTGTTTGTATCGGGGGTCTAAGTACGTTGCCACCCAGTACTGGTCCTTGACCCTTATGCTTTTTTATACGGGGTCCCTATTAAAACACTGGAGCATGAAGGCCCCCATTTGCCCTAAAGTGGAAGCGGTGTGGTGGCCTGGCTCCTGCTCATCATCCAGGATAATGTCGTCCTCTTCATTCTCCTCTCCCCATCCACGCACAACAGGGATCCCAGAAAGGTTTAAAGCACGCTCTTCTTGCTCCTCCTCATCCGCCCCGGCACCATCCTCCTCTGACTCCTCTTCAGACTCCTGTTGTTGACTTGTCTCAGATAGAGTAGCCCCCCCTGGGAATTCATCCAGCATTGCGACTTCCTCATCTTCCCGCTCCTGCTCCTCCACAGCCTGATCAATGACACGATGCAATGCACGCTCCATAAAGAAGGCATAAGGTACCATGTCACTGATGGCGACATGGCTGCGACTGACCAGTTTGGTGATCTCCTCAAATGGCCGCAGAAGTCTGCATGCGTCGCGCATGAGCAGCCACTGGCGCGGTGAAAAAAACCCCAGCTCCCCAGAACCGTTTCTTTCGCAGAGTTCATACAGGTAGACCTTAACTGCACGTTTCTGCTGGAGCAGCCTATCAAGCATATAGAAGGTTGAGTTCCATCGCGTCGGGTAATCGCAAATAAGACGTCTGACCGGCAGATGGTGTCGCCGCTGAATGTCAGCAAGGCGAGCCATGGCCGTGTAAGATCTTCTGAAATGGGCCGAGATTTTCCTTGCCTGCCGCAAGATGTCCTGGACCCCAGGGTATTTGACAAGGAATCGCTGCACGACCAAGTTTAAGACGTGTGCCATGCATGGCACGTGCGTGATTTTGCCCTGTTTCAATGCGCTAAGCAGATTGGCACCGTTATCACACACCACTTTACAAACTGTCAAATTGAGCGGTGTTAGCCACTGATCTGCCTGTGAACGCAAAGCTGAAAGGAGTGCCGGGCCAGTGTGGCTCTTGGCTTCCAGGCACAACAGACACAGCACGGCATGGCAACGTCTCACCTGGCATGTGGAATAGGTTCTGGGGAGCTTGGGCGGTACAGCGGAAGAGACGCTAGCAGCGGAAAAGGAGGAGGCAGCTGAGGAGGAGAGGGAGGAGGATGGAGTAGGAGGAGGAGGAGAAGAAGAGTCAGGCCTGCATGCAATCCGTGGCCGTAAAACCAAATCTACACGGGTGCCACGGGTTACATGCTTGACGGCCATCAGAAGGTTCACCCAGTGGGCAGTAAAAGTGATATACCTTCCCTGCCCGTGTTTGCTAGACCACGTGTCTGTGGTCAGATGTATCTTGGCACCGACACTGTGTGCCAGAGATACATTCACTTGCCGCTGAACATGGCCATATAGCTCTGGGATGCCCTTCTCTGAGAAATACTTCCTTCCTGGGACCTTCCATTGTGGTGTTCCAATGGCCACAAATTTGCGAAAGGCCTCCGAGTCCACCAGTTTATATGGCAGTAGTTGGCGGGCTATCAGTTCTGACAAGCCAGCCGTCAACCGTTGGGCAAGAGGGTTATCCGGCGTCATCATTCTTTTACGCTCGAACATTAGGCCCACGGAAGCCTGCCTTTTTGCAGAAAAACGTGAGCTTGGCGTGATGGAAGGTGGAGTGGAGGACAATTGTGAGGAGAGAGGAGAAGGAGAAGTAGAAGACGAGGCTGGACGGTGAGAGCCTGCAGTGTGGCTTTGTGTGTTCCGTTGCTCCCACTGGGCTCAGTGATGGCTGCTCATGTGCCTTCTTAAGGCGGTCGTCCCTAGGTGAGTTTTGGGCTTACCGCGACTAATGCGTTGACTGCAAAGATTGCAGATGGCAACGCTATTGTCAGCAGCGGACACGTTAAAAAAAGCCCACACTGCGGAGCCATGTGCCAGTGTCCTGGGAGCGCCAGATGTGACCGTACATGGTCGATGACTCGCTCCTGATACATTTGCAGTCTGCTTTGTCCCTCCTGTGCAATGTAAGTTATTCCTGCTTCTCCTCCCTATCTGCTGGTCCTTATCTCTCTCTGAACTCCCCTCCTCTTCCTCTCTTGTGGGCACCCACGTGACATCACTAGACACGTCATCATCAACGTCACCTTCCCCACCCCTATAAGTAGAGATCTCGGAGTAGGCAGCAACACCGGGGACCAACCTCCTCCTTGGGCTGATCTGGGTACTGTCGTCAGACTGCTGAGTAGCGGTTGTTGCTACCTCCTCTTCCTGATCCAATACCAAGAGTGGCTGCGCATCAGAAATGTCCTCTTGATATGGATCGGAAAATAATTCCTGTGACTCAAGCGGAAGGTATGTGGTGGTGGTGTTGTTGGTGGTAGTGTCTTTGGGGGTGCACATAGCAGAGAGTGAAGAAGAGGGTGCAGATCGAGAGGATGAGGAGGGTGCAGAAGAGTAAGGCTGAGTGAGCCACTCAACCAAGTCTGGTGCGTCCTTTAAAGTAATTGAACGCACCTTCTGCAACTTCCCACTTTGGCTCAAGGCTGTTGCTCCTGCCCTACCCCTACCACCCCTGCGGAAGGGCCTGCCTCTTCCTCTGCCTGTCATTTTTTAAATCACCCTGTGACAAAACTCTTAGTCCCTATACCGCTGAAGGACTGCTGCAGTATAGGGCAGCGGTCAGCAGTGGTGCACCTCAACCCTATCTATTGTGGACCGATAGCGGTCCTTACAGAACAGCAGACTGTACCGCACTCAACCATATGTACTGTAGCACCCTAGACCAAGTTACCAGTCCTTATAAGAACTTTTGTGGACCAAGCAGGTTGTGTGTTAGTGATTAGCAGACTGTACGTCAGTCCCTATACCAATGAAGGACTGCTGCAGTATAGGGCAGCGGTCAGCAGTGGTGCACCTCAACCCTATCTATTGTGGACCGATAGCGGTCCTTACAGAACAGCAGACTGTACCGCACTCAACCCTATGTACTGTAGCACCCTAGACCAAGTTACCAGTCCTTATAAGAACTTTTGTGGACCAAGCAGGTTGTGTGTTAGTGATTAGCAGACTGTACGTCAGTCCCTATACCAATGAAGGACTGCTGCAGTATAGGGCAGCGGTCAGCAGTAGTGCACCTCAACCCTATCTATTGTGGACCGATAGCGGTCCTTACAGAACAGCAGACTGTACCGCACTCAACCCTATGTACTGTAGCACCCTAGACCAAGTTACCAGTCCTTATAGGAACTTTTGTGGACCAAGCAGGTTGTGTGTTAGTGATTAGCAGACTGTACGTCAGTCCCTATACCAATGAAGGACTGCTGCAGTATAGGGCAGCGGTCAGCAGTGGTGCACCTCAACCCTATCTATTGTGGACCGATAGCGGTCCTTACAGAACAGCAGACTGTACCTCACTCAACCCTATGTACTGTAGCACCCCACACAGACCAAGTTACCAGTCCTGATAAAGAGCTTTGTGGAACAAGTGAGTTGTGAATGATTAGCAGACTGCAGCAGAAGGGCAGCAGTCAAGTATAATATTCTTTCTATATTTGGAAGAAAGAATATTATACGTGTACAAGCCTATTACCATACCACTGATACCAGTCCTGAAAAGAACCTTTGTGGAACTAATAGTAACAGCAAGTCTTTAAACTGACCCTCACTGCCTGACACACTGCTTCCTTCCTGTCCCTATACAAAGTGGCAAAAAAGAGGAGCCTGGAACAATTAGTGGTTACTGGAATAGATCTTTTGTGGACCTGATAGTAACAGCTAATGATGATGATAATGATGATGATGACGACTAAACTGACTCTCCCTGTAGCACACACCGTCCTTTCCCTTTCTCTAAACTGACAAAAGACACTCAGGCTGCTGCAAGAATCAGTAGCACAGCAAACCTATATACACCTAACACCTATACCAGTCCTGAAAAGAACTTTTGTGTACCAAATAGCTAGCGTTTTATCTGTCCCTACTCCACACAGCAACCTTTCCCTATAGTGACAGAAGAAAGAATGTAAAATGGCCACCGGATCGGGTGTATTTATAGGTTAGGGGGAATGTCCAAGTGTCCATGTGCTGTCATGTCTCAATTGGCTGTCCTGTACCCCATGATAGACGTGTCATCATAGGTCAAAGTTCTTTTACACATTAAACACGTAAGTCCGCCGGGGCGAACGACGGCAAAAGGCGAGCGAACGAGCGGACCGCGAACGACCGAAATTCGCCGCGAAACGACCGCCGGGCGAACCGTTCGGCCATTACTAGTGGTGAATAGTGCAATGTGCTAAGTGTACTGGATTCCATTTTTTCTCTTTAGAACCAGTAGGTTTTCGTAAGCACTTACAGTGCACTCCGATATATACTATTTGCAAGATTGCATTTATAACTAAAATGTGTACTGATATATACAGCATATTAGAGGTTTTGGCTGACCCTCCCCCTTTAGGTTTGCAATGCCTTTTGTAGGATTCACCTTTACTCAGATTGTAAGCCATTAATAGTATGGCACATATACAGTATATATATATGTATGTATATATATATATATATATATATATATATATATATATATATGCCAGAAAGCCAGAAGCGAGAACATCTTTTTAATTTGAGATAGTGTAGATGCTGTGAAATCCCTGTCAGGCTCTTATTGTTAAATAAATATATACACTGCACTACACACTATACATATACAGTATGATAATCAAAGTGCATAAAGCCATGTGAAAATCATACAGTGGTAAACACAGTCACGGCCAACTGCGGAAAGTGACAATGGTGCAGCAAATATATGTGAAATGAATAAATAAACTTATAACAAATATATAGATAAAAAATCTGACTAGGTAAAAAAAATATATATTAACCACTTGCCGACCGCCGCACGACGATATACGTCGACAGAATGGCACGGGCAGGCATATGGGCGTATATATATGTCCCTGCCTTCCCGCGGGTGGGGGGCCCGACCGTGCCCCCCCCCCTGTGCCTGCGGCGGTCGGTATTCGTTCGGGAGCGATCCGGGATGAGGGGGCGGCCATTCATTCATGGCCACCCCCTCGCGATCGCTCCCGACGAATAGAAATGCTCCGTGACATCACTTCCTCTCCTGTAATGTAAACACAGGAGAGGAAGTGATGTAATCTCTCCTCCGTGTCGGTATTTTTCGTTCCGGCACCGAGGAGAGAGGATCGGTGAGTTGCACCAACACACTACACGTACAGTAGAACATGCCAGGCACACTCACACCCCCCCTTCACCCCCCGATCACCCCCCCAATTACCCCTGCCCCCCCAGTCACAGTGACACCAATTGCATTTTTTTTTTTTTGCATTGGTGTCATTTGTGACTGTAATAACTGTTAGGGCAGTTAGGGTTAGCCCCCTTTAGTTCTAATGTACCCCCCTAACCCCCCCAATAAAGGTTTAACCCCGTGATCACCCCCCGTCGCCAGTGTCACTAAGGCTGGGTTCACATTGCAGCGGTTTATGAGAACGAATGTGATTCGCACCGCACTGCAGTGCAAATCACATCCGATCTCTGTGCGATTCGAGTTCAGCCATACAGATAGTATGGCTGAATTCGCGCCGCACCCGCCGCACCCGCCGCAAATTCTCACGGGACCCTTTTTTTGGTCCGCAGCAGAATCGGATCGCATGGGTGTTCACACCATGCGATCCGAGTTTGCAGATCGCACTGCGATATGCGAACTGATCTGGGGGTGTCATTAACATTTCACTGACACTCCCAGCAGTTCGCATAGGGCAGTGTGAACTGCCGCCGGGAGGCATGCGATGCGGGAACCCGCCGCGGATTCGTGGTGTTCCCGCATCGCTCCAGTGTGAACCCAGCCTAATAAGCGATCATTTTTCTGATCGCTGTATTAGTGTTACAGGTGACGCTAGTTAGGCAGGTAGGTATTTAGGTTCGCCGCAGCTTTTTATAGCGCCAGGGACCCCCATATACTACCGCATAAAGCCCCCTGATTGCCCCCTAGTTAACCCTTTCACCAGTGATCACCATATAACTGTTACAGGTGACGCTGGTTGGTTAGTTATTTTTTTATAGTTTCAGGGCACCTGCCATTTATTACCTAATAAAGGTTTAACCCCCTGATCACCCGGCAGGTGTCATTTGTGACTGTAATAACTGTTAGGGCAGTTAGGGTTAGCCCCCTTTAGTTCTAAGGTACCCCCCTAACCCCCCCAATAAAGGTTTAACCCCGTGATCACCCCCCTTTTGCCAGTGTCACTAAGGCTGGGTTCACATTGCAGCGGTTTATGAGAACGGATGTGATTCGCACCGCACTGCAGTGCAAATCACATCCGATCTCTGTGCGATTCGAGTTCAGCCATACAGATAGTATGGCTGAATTCGTGTCGCACCCGCCGCACCCGCCGCAAACTCGCACGGGACCCTTTTTTTGGTCCGCAGCAGAATCGGATCACATGGGTGTTCACACCATGCGATCCGAGTTTGCAGATCGCACTGCGATATGGGAACTGATCTGGGGGTGTCATTAACATTTCACTGACACTCCCAGCAGTTCGCATAGGGCAGTGTGAACTGCCGCCGGGAGGCATGCGATGCGGGAACCCGCCACGGATTCGTGGCGTTCCCGCATCGCTCCAGTGTGAACCCAGCCTAATAAGCGATCATTTTTCTGATCGCTGTATTAGTGTCACAGGTGACGCTAGTTAGGCAGGTAGGTATTTAGGTTCGCCGCAGCTTTTTATAGCGCCAGGGACCCCCATATACTACCGCATAAAGCCCCCTGATTGCCCCCTAGTTAACCCTTTCACCAGTGATCACCATATAACTGTTACAGGTGACGCTGGTTGGTTAGTTATTTTTTTATAGTTTCAGGGCATCCGCCATTTATTACCTAGTCTCACTAGTGTACCCCTAAATTTAGGGGTGTCTACTTTGCAAAATGGGGTCATTTGGGGGGGGATTTGTGCCATCTTGGCATTTTATGACCTTCAAAACTGTAACGCCCTTAGAAAGCCTGAAGGCGGTGCTTGGTTTTCGGGGCCCCGTACGCGGCTAGGCTCCCAAAAAGTCCCACATATGTGGTATCCCCGTACTCAGGAGAAGCAGCAGAATTTATTTTGGGGTGTCATTTCACATATGCCCATGGCATGCGTGAGCAATATATCATTTAGTGACAACTTTGTGAAAAAAATAAATTAAAAAAAAAGTTTGTAATTTTCCCGCAACTTGTGGCAAAATATAAAATATTCCATGGACTCAACATGCCTCTCAGCAAATAGCTTGGGGTGTCTACTTTCTAAAATGGGGTCATTTGTGGGGGATTTGTGCCATCTTGGCATTTTATGGCCTTCAAAACTGTAATAGGTAGTGAGGAGTGAAGTCAAATATTTACGCCCTTAGAAAACCTGAAAGCGGTTCTTGGCTTTCGGGGCCCCGTACGTGGCTAGGCTCCCAAAAAATCCCACACATGTGGTATCTCCGTACTCAGGAGAAGCAGCAGAATTTATTTTGGGGTGTCATTTCACATATGCCCATAGCATGTGTGAGCAATATATCATTTAGTGACAACTTTGTGTAAAAAAAAAAAAATTTTTTTTTTTTGTCATTATTCAATCGATTGAGGCAAAAAAATAAAATATTCAATGGGCTCAACATGCCACTTATCAATTTCCTTAGGGGGTCTACTTTCCAAAATGGGGTCATTTGGGGGGGTTTTGTACTGCCCTGCCATTTTAGCACCTCAAGAAATGAGATAGGCAGTCGTAAACTAAAAGCTGCGTAAATTCCAGAAAACGTACCTTAGTTTGTAGATGTGACAACTTTTGCGCAAACCAATAAATATACAGTTATTGACTTTTTTTTTTTACCAAAGACATGTGGCTGAATACATTTTGGCCTAAATGTATGACTAAAATTGAGTTTATTGGATTTTTCTAATAACAAAAAGTAGAAAATATCATTTTTTTTCAAAATTTGCGGTCTTTTTACGTTTATATCGCAAAAAAATAAAAATCGCAGAGGCAATCAAATACCATCAAAAGAAAGCTCTATTTGTGGGAAGAAAAGGACGCAAATTTTGTTTGGGTACAACATTGCATGACCGCGCAATTACCAGTTAAAGTAGCACAGTGCCAAATTGTAAAAAGACCTCTGGTCATTGACCAGCAAAATGGTCCGGTCTGAAAGTGGTTAAAGTGCTACTGTGCATCCAAGTGGTCAACAATTATACCACTTTTTATAATGTCCATAGGGTCTTGTATAAAATAAACATTGATTCCACGAATGGGTTTAAACATAAATAGAAAGTGTTCCTGTGTAAATATAACATCCAACTGTGTCAGTTTAAAAGTGCTTTAAAGTCCATGCAATCCTGAAATTACTATGTGGGTGATCCAAAGCATGCCATAGTGTCCTCACTCTGATGCCCCCCCCCCCCCCCCCCCAGGTTGAGAATTTCCCCTGAAAAAGATATGTAATCCCGGTATCGACATGCATTGGGGAGGGGACAGGATGCCATGCTAGGCAGGTGATCTGCTAAGGAGAGAGCACACACCATCCCAATACCAGTCCGGGGTTTCTACCTATTGCACCATTGTCACTTTCATTTTCACATGGTTTTATGCACTTTGATTATCATATATGTATAGTTTGTAGTTTATTTATATTTTGTTTGTATCTGCATGACTTTATGAGACGTGTTTAATGCTTGCAGCTGATCTACGGTGTAATTTGGGCAGTTTTTAGTTAGTGGAGGCTCGCAGGACTTTTTATAATTTAGGTTCTTATTGTTGTCTCCATAAAAGAGATTCACTCTCTACTTGTCTTGGTGACCGTTATCACATGGGAAAACCAAATTTCACAGTTGTCACACAAACAGCAAAAGAGGGCTAAATCTTCTGTTGAGCATACACATTCTGAAGACAACTGTCTGAGATTTCCCCTTACTTTGAAAAGATTTTCTTATGCCGCTTACACACGATCAGACTATCTGGTGGACTTAGTCTGGCAGACAAACCACCGTAAAGTCCCGGGACTTTTCCGGCAGACTAGCATCCTCTGGAACTGTGACATCATAATGGGCAGGGACATCACCCGGCGACGCCCCTATATAAGTCGCCGCACGCCGCGTGCCTGTCATTGGGGCCAGAGACAGCGACGAGTCAACAGCTCAAGAAGAGAAGAAGAGAAGAACAGAAAGTGGCACCGAAGACAGCGGCGACAGTGGCGATAGAAGACCGGGCCACCGCTTGTAAAAGAGCTAGAAGAAGGTGTGGAGGCCTGGCAAGAAGAACCGAAGAGGGGGACAAGACCCCCAAAGAGGGGGACAAGACCAGCAAAGTCGGAAGAAGAGGGCAGCGACAAAGAAGAAAGCCGGGCTCCTCTGCTACTAAAAGAGCTAGAAGAAGATAGCGGAGGAGTCTGGCGAGAAGACCCCCGAAGACGGAAGAATACCCCCGGAGCAATAAACTATTTTTAACCCTTGTGTGTTGTGTTTTTTTTTTATTTTTTTCCACAGGTGAATGGGTAGGGGTACATTGTACCCCATACTCATTCACATAGGGTGGGGGGGGCCAGGATCCAGGGGCCCCCTTATTAAAGGGGGCTCACAGATTCCGATAAGCCCCCGCCCACAGACCCCGACAACCAACGGGCAGGGTTGTCGGGAGGAGGCCCTTGTCCCTTGTGGTACGGCTCAGGAGGGGGTATGCTCACTCGTCCCCACCCCCTTTCCTGACCGGCTGGGTTGCGTGCTCGGATAAGGGTCTGATATGGACCTGGGGGGGACCCCCACGCCCTTTAAGTCCATACCAGGTGACGGGCCAGTGACGCTTCATTCGCTGGTCCCGGCTACCTGGAGCCACTCTCAAAATGAACCGACTTTTCTCTGTACGGGAAAAGTCCATTCATTTCGAAAGTACGGCGGACTAGCACACACACAGACTTTTCCACCAGATTGTTTGATTGTGTGTATGCGGCATTTCACTTACCTTTTCGTCTTCAGGACAGAAAGTGAAAAAAATCTCTCTAATGGAGCATAGACAGCAATAAAAAAAAACCTGACAGAGTTTTTAAATATTCCCTACTCTATCCAGAAGAAACATGTTGGCTCTAGATATACTGTCATTTTTGACAATGTTTCTAAACTCCAATCCTCAGGTTCCCTCAACAAGTCATGTTTTCAGAATTATGCAGATGAAAAGACTGTGGTAATTACTAAGGCAGTGAAACTGATTAATTCACCTGTGCAAAATAATGGGAAGCCTGAAAACATGACCTGTTGGGGGTACTTGAGGACTGAAGTTGAGAAAAATTGGTTTAAGAGACCAACAAATCCAGTGAAGGAATGTTAAAGTGAAACTTCACTGGTTTCTATACCTAGGCAAATTATGTCATGCATCCCAGTAGTCTTCAGGAGAGGAAGAGGAGTTTTCTCAACTAAGCACACCCTCCTGTCTAAATTCCTAAGCTAAGGGCAGATGGTTTCACAAAGTAAATGTTACATGAATCGGCCCTTACTCAAGATGGCAATGGGCAGAAATGCTAGGGTAGTGAGCTCTCAGCAAAATAAAACATTGAGATATGGATTGATGGGGGATTTTTTTTTGCATATTAAAAATTGATTAAATAGCCTTTTCCGTTTGTGGTGCTCAGATGCAGTGTAGTTCCACTTTAATGAATAACAATAATAAGTATATGTTTATCTTACCTGTTCCATCTTTCTACCCTCCATTGATCCACTTTTGTCTATAACGTAAATTACATTTTTTGGCACACTAGCTAATTTTTGGGGTGCGAAAAAGTGAACAAAATATCCATTAACAACCTAAAAAAAAAAATGAAGAACGGTATTAGTTCAAGCAATTAACCAAAGTATAAAGCAAACATCACATTTTTTTGTCACAAGTGATTGAAAAGTGACCAAAAAATAAATAAAAATTACACAAAGTTGTCACTAAATTATATATTGCTCACACATGGCATGGTTATATGTGGAATTACATCCCAAAATACATTTTTATTTCACTCCTCACTACCTATCAGTTTCAAAGGCCATAAAATGCCAAGATAGCACAACCCCCCCCCCCCCCTCCCCCCCAAATGACCCCATTTTGGAAAGTATAAGCTATTTAATATTTTATATATTGCCTCAAGTTGCAGGAAAATTACAACATTTTGTTTTTTTTCACAAAGTTGTCACTAAATGATATATTGCTCAAACATGCCATGGGCATATGTGAAATTACACCCAAAATACATTCTGCTGCTTCTCCTGAGTACGGGGATACCACATGTGTGAGACTTTTTGGGAGCCTAGCTGTGTACAGGATCGCGAAAAACAATCACCGCCTTCAGGCTTTCTAAGGACGTAAAATTGTGATTTCACTTCCTCACTACCTATCACAGTTCCGAAGGCCATGAAATGTCAAGATAGCACAAACCCATTCCCCCAAATGACCCCAAGAAGACACTTAAAGCTATTTGAAGTCACTTAAAGCATGTTGAGTCCATGGAATATTTTATATTTTGCTACAAGTTTTTTTTATTTTTTTTTACACAAAGTTGTCACTAAATGTTAGATTGTTCAAACATGGCATGGATATATGTGGAATTACACCCCAATATACATTCTGTTGCTTCTTCTGAGTATGGGGAAACCACATATGTGGGACTTTTTGGCAGTCTAACCGCGTACAGGACCCCGAAAACCAATCACTTCTAAGGGCGTAAATTTTTGATTTCACACCTCACTGCCTATCACAGTTACGGAGGCCCTGAAATGTCCAGATAGCACAAAACCCCCCAAATGACCCAATTCTGGAAAGTAGACACCCCAAGTTATTTGTTAAGAGGCATGGTGAGTATTTTGCAGATCTCTCTTTTTTACATCACAAAGTTTTGAAATTTAAAAAAAAGGGGAAAAAAAATACATTATTTTATTTCTTCATTTTCAAAAACAAATGAGAGCTGCAAAATTCACCTTAGAAAACTCACCTTAGAAAATACCTTGGAGCGTCTACTTTAAAAAATGGGGTCATGGGAGGGGGGGGGGGGGGGGGGGTGTTGTGCTATCTGGACATTTTAGGGTCTCCGTAACTGTGATAGGTAGTGAGGAGTAAAATTACAATTTTACGCCTTTAGAAAGCCTGAAAGCGGTGCTTGGTTTTTGGGGTCCTGTACACGGATAGGCTCCCAAAAAAGTCTCACACATGTGGTATTCTCGTACTCAGGAGAAGCAGCAGAATGTATTTTGGGGTGTAATTCCACATATGCCCATGCCCACGACTTACCTGGAATCTCCCACTGTGGCTGCTCCAGTAAAACCTGTGTTGCAGGGCGTCCCTGCTGCTGCTCCAATCTCTGTGCAGACACCCGCTTGGAGTATTACCTCTATAGGAGGCATGTCTGGTTCCGCTCCGCTTCCCCAGCTTTTTGGAGCAATCCAATCCAATGCGGAGGGTTTCTCAACCAGGTTGGGATATACTTTTAGATGCTGCCCCAGGCGTTTCCCATGGAAAGAAGCAAAGTAGGTTTCTGAAAGATCCTTGGCCTGGGCAAACGGGAGATGCAAAAACCTGTTGTCTTTAGTTACCCTGAGTTTGTGACTTCTTTTAAAATGGTATTTGATGTTCCTGCACGCTCCACTTCTGCTGCAGAGTACGAGAACTGTTGCCGATTACTCCATTGAATTCAGTACTCTGGCAGCACTGGTTGCTTGGAACAATGAGGCCCTCGTGGCTGCTTTTTCTCATGGTCTCTCAGATACCATCAAGGATGAGATAGCAGCCCGAGATATACCCACTGAGCTGGAGAGGTTGATCATGTTTGCTATCCTCATTGACTCCAGACTCAGAGAAAGATCCCCTTTTAAGGAATACTTGCAGAAGCCTCCTGTACATTTGTCTCCTAACTTTGCAGTCCCACCCTTGCCTCCCTCGCCTCCCATGCCTTCTGGTACCGAGTCGGTCTGTGAAGATGAACCCATGCACTTGAACTTCACATGTCTCTCTGCACATAAGAGAAACCTCAGGAGGAGGGAGAGATTGTGCCTTTATTCTGGCCAGGCAGGTCACTTTTTGAAGTCTTGTCCTACCCGTCCAGGGAACGCCCGAACCATGAGGTCCTGTCATGGACAGACCTTAGGTGGCGTTGTTTCGTCCCCAGTTATCCAGAAGGATAAGCCCCTGGTTTTGGCTACCCTTTCTTGGGCTCAGTTGTCCATCGAGATACAGGCTCTAATTGACTCTGGGGTTGCAGGCATGTTTATTGATGCTGCCAAGTTATTTCCTCACCTAAGTTTCCACTGGTTTTCCGCAACGGTTTTCACAAAGCTTGATTTGAGAGGGGCATACAATCTTGTGAGAACTAGAGCAACGAGTGGAAAACTGCATTTAATACCAAAACAGGTAATTATGAGTACCTTGTAATGCCTTTTGGCCTTTGTAATGCCCCGACAGTTTTCCAGGAATTTATTAAGAATGTCCTCTGAGATTTGTTGCAGTTAGGTGTGGTGGTTTATCTTGGCGATATTCTCATATTTTCCAAGTCCCTGGAGAGCCACCACACAGATGTCTGTTGTGTGCTTCAGAAACTAAGAGAGAACAATCTCTATTGTGAATCGGAGAAGTGCAAATTTCATTGTGAACATGTTAAATTCCTGTCATTATGTCATTTCCACTGCTGGTTTTCCAATGGACCCAGAGAAACTTTCAGCAGCCCTACAGTGGCCCCGACCCATGGGTTTACATAATCTGCAGCGTGTTCTTGACTTTGCCAACTATTATCGGAAGTTTATTCGTAACTTCTCCTCTCTGGTCAAGCCCCTGACTGATATGACCAGAAAGGATGGTAACCCACAGAGTTGGAGTCCATTAAGGCCTTTGAAAGTCTCAAGGCTGTCTTTGTTTCTGCTCCTGTGTTGGCACATCCTAATCCTATGTTACCTTTTATCCTTGAGGCTGATGCTTCTGAGACTGGAGTTGGCACCCTTCTTTTTCAACGTCCTATCTCTGAGAGTGCTATGCATCCTTGTGGCTACTTTTTCAAGAAATTGTCAACTGCGGAGTGCAATTACGAGATTGGTGACAGAGAGCGGTTAGCGATCATTTTAGCCCTGAAAGAATGGAGACATCTCCTCTAAGGTACCACTGTGCCAGTTCTCATTCTTACTGGCCATAAGAATCTCACATTCTTGTCTGAGGCTAAATGCCTCTCTCCCAGAAGGGCACAATGGGCTCTATTCTTGTCAAGTTTCTTTTACAAAGGTTTTTATTGCAAATGAAGTATAACAAAGGTATACAAATAATTACTGGTTACAGTAGACATCAGACAACATAATTTATAAAAAAACAAAACAAAAAAAAGACCCCCCCCCCGACATCAAAACGTTGGCTATATAGAGCTGTGTACAATAACGCACATGAAGAAGAAATGAAAAGCCTAAACGGTTCTGAAATGACATAATCATCAGCAAAAGTAGCCAATGTAAGCAAAGCTTATGGAAACAAAAAAAAAGCCAAAAAAAGTACATATAGGAAAATAAGATAATTGAGGAGTGCAATATAGCCCGTCGGGTTCGGTTATTTCAGTCTACCATAACCGTCAGAATTAACTTGGCTCCATCACGGCCAAAGTCATTAGAGAAAAAAAGACTAAGGCAGAGAAGAAAGAGGTGAATGATAGTAGGAAACAGAAAGAGAGCAGAAAGAGTAGGAAGAAAAGAACGGAAGAGGGGGGGAGGAGTCCATTCCACTAAAGGGAGCGGGGGGTGCACACAGAGACCCTAGATAGACAAAAGTTGGCTGTTGAATCTGGAAGGTTGGATAGAGGATATCCAGGGCCCCCAGGTTCTGAGAAATTTGTCATGAGTATCAAAAGCCAAGGAGGTAAGTTTTTCATTTATCATGATGTCACTCATATGGTTTTTAACTGCCTCGAAACTGAGTGTAGGCGTTTTCCAAGACTTAGCAATAATCAATTTTGTTGCATTGAAAAGGTGTTGGGCTAGTTGACGCTCTGGGCGGAGAAGTTCCTGAATAGGTTTACATAATAGAGCTGCATAAGGGTCTCTTCTCAGGTTGGTATGGAACATATTTCTTAGCAGGGCATATACCCGAACCCACAATCTAAAGGCTCTGGGACAGGTCCACCAAATGTGGGCCATGGACCCTGGTACCGGGCAGCCCCTAAAACAGTTAGGAGAATATGAAGGAATGAATCTTGCTACCCTCTCAGGCGTGTAGTACCACCTATAAAAGACCTTATATGCATTTTCTAATATGAGAACATTCCTGGAACTTTTCATGAGATTTGTGGTCATGATCCGCCAATCTGCCGGGTCCAATTGCGTCCCTAATTCTTTTTCCCATTGGAGATGATATTTGGTTGTAGGGGGTTTGTTGGTAGAAATAATAGAGGACTATATCAAAGATATTGTCCCCGGGGAATGAGGAGTAGCCCTACATACTTTTTCAAAGGGAGTTAGAGAGTACGGGGTTGGCTGAGCCCAGAGGAGCTGTTGTATAAAATGTTTTAATTGTAGGTAACTGTAATGTTCCCGCAGGGGAATGTCGTGAGAAGAACGTAGCATAGCAAATGTAACTACTCTCGTGGGAGTGAGCAAAGAATGGACATCTGTGAATCCACTATTAGCCCACCAAGAAAATTGACCGGGGTTGTCTCTGCTAGGGGGGAATAATGGGCAATGGGAGAGGCGTAGCAAAGGCAGGTGAGAGGATATGAGGCCAGCTGAATACTTTATCGAGTCCCAGATGCGAAGCAAGTGGGCCATACACGGCCCTGTGCCTTTCGGCCGCTGCGAGGGAGGGAGCCATGGCACAGAGGAGATAGGAATAGGGTGCGAATCCACCAGATCGACAGTGGCCCAAAGTGGCATTTGGTAGTTGTCATGAAAGCGAGTGATTTGGGCGAGATTGGCCGCCATATAGTACGCTTGGAGGTTGGGGAGCGAGAGACCCCCTTCAGACCGCCTCGCGTACATTATCTGCTTATTAATTCAAGGGCGAGAAGCGGCCCAAATGAATTTCAAAAGTTTACACTGATGGATTCGCAAAATATGGGGGGAACTGGAACGGGCAATACTCTAAAAAAATATAACAACTTTGGGAGATAAGTCATACGAATTGCAGTGATTCTACCGAACCAGGAGATCGGGTAATGAGACCAAGAAGTTAACAGGGTGTCTAGCTTACGAAAGAGGGGGGGAAATTAGCCTGATACAAACCATCGTATCTGGGGGTGATACAAATTCCCAGGTAGGGTAGTGAGGGAAGCCATTGAAAGGGGAAACTTTCTTTTATGGTAGATAATTCCGATGGGGAAAGGTTTACCGACATAGCTTAAGACTTTGCGGGGTTAACACGTAAACCGGACAGGGATGCAAATGTCTCCAGGAGAGAAAACAAATTGGGGAGTGAAATTCTAGGTGATGTCATGGTTAGTAGTATATCATCCGCAAAAAGCGAAATCTTATGTGGAAAACCTGCCACTTCCACGCCTTTGATATCCGGATGTGAACGGATCGACTCCGCCAGTGGTTCCATGGCCAAAACAAATAAAAGGGGCGAAAGTGGGAAGCCCTGACGAGTGCCCCGTCGTATAGGGAACACATGGGATTCAAACCCATAATATTTAACTTTAGCTTGGGGGACATCGTACAGGGCTGCCAACCAACGCAGGAATGAGGCTCCGAAACCATAACGGCGGAGAATGGTCATAAGATATGGCCAAGACAACGTATCGAAAGCCTTGTTCACATCCAGCGAGAAAAGCATGGTTTCAAGGGATCGACTATGGGCAATATGCTGTAGTTGGATAATTCTACGAATGGCATCTCCAGCCTGCCTCATCGGAACGAAACCTACTTGGTCCTTTTTAATGAGCCGAGGGAGAAACTAATTTAAACGGTTGGCCAAAATTTTTGTAAGGATTTTCATATCAATATTAATTAAAGATATAGGACGGAAATTCGGCCAGGAAGTATGGTCACGGTCAGGCTTCGGCAAAATCACTATATTGGCTGTCAGTAGGTCTGATGAAAGGCTCTGCCCTTGCTTGACGGAGTTGTACATGGCCGTCACGGGGGCTGCAACTACATCCACCATTTTTCGATAATATAGTGCCGTGAAGCCATCCGGGCCTGGCCGCTTCCCGACCTTGAGGTCCTTAATACTTTGTCTGACCTCAGTCTCTTGGATATCAC